>NC_088794.1:92708347-93341424 GCF_011386835.1 Chrysemys picta bellii | reverse complement strand
CACCACCATTGCATTTAATTTCAGAAAGGAGAACAACACAAAAATGAAGAAATTAGTGAAACAGAAACTAAAAGGTAGAGTGCCCAAAGTGAAATCCCTGCAAGCTGCATGGAAACTTTTCAAAGCCACCATAATAGAGTCTCAACTTAAATGCATAGCTCCAATTAAAAAACATAGTAAGAGGACCAAAAAAGTGTCACAAAGTAAAAGAAGGAGTTAGAGGCAAAAAGGCATCTTTTAAAAAGTGAAAGTTAAATCCTGCTGAAGAAAATAAAAAGGAGCATAAACTCTGGCAAAATATGGTAAAAATATTATTAGGAAGGCAAAAAAAAAAAAAAGAATTTGAAAAACAGCTAGCCAAAGACTCAAAAGTAACAGCAATTTTTTTAAGTACATCAGAAGCAGGAAGTCTGCTAAACAACCCCTGGGGCCACTAGACAATCGAGATGCTAAAGGAGCACTCAAGGAAGACAAGGCCATTGCAGAGAAACTAAATGAATTCTTTGCATCCATCTTCATGGCTGAGGGTTTGAGGGAGATTCCCAAACATGAGCCATTCTTTTTAGGTGACAAATCTGAGGAATTGTCCCAGATTGAGGTCTCATTAGAGGAGGTTTTAGAACAAATTGATAAATTAAAGAGTAATAAGTCACCAGGACCATATGGTATTCACCCAAGAGTTCTGAAGGAACTCAAGTGTGAAATTGCAGAACTACTAACTGTGGTATGTATCCTATCATTTAAATCAGCTTCTGTACCAGATGGAGGATAGCTAATGTGACACCAATTTTTTAAAAAGGGTCCAGAGGCAATCCCGGCAATTGCACCCTGGTAAGACTAACTTCAGTACTAGGCAAATTGGTTGAAACTATAGTAAAGAACAGAATTACCAGACACATAGATGAACACAATTTGTGGGGGGAAAGTCAACATGGTTTTATAAAGGGAAATCAAGCCTCACCAATCTACTAGAATTCTTTGAGGGGGTCAACAAGCATGTGGCCAAGGGAGATCCAGTGGATATAGTGTACTTAGGTTTTCAGAAAGCCTTTGACAAGGTCCCTGACCAAAGGCTCTTAAGCAAAATAAGCTGTCCTGGGATAAGAGGGAAGGTCCTCTCCTGGATAAATTACTGGTTAAAAGATAGGAAAGAAACGGTGGGAAGAAATGGTCGGTTTTCAGAATGGAGAGAGGTAAATAGTGGTGCCCCCTTGGGGTCTGTAGTGGGACCAGTCCTGTTCAACATATTCACAAATGATCTGGAAAAAGGGGTAAACAGAGAGGTGGCAAAATTTGCAGATGATACAAAACTGCTCAAGATAGATAAATTCAAAGCAGATTGCAAAGAGTTAAAAAGAGATCTCACAAAACTGGGCGACTGGGCAACAAAATGGCAGATGAAATTCAGTGTTGATAAATGCAAATTAATGCATATTGGAAAACATAATTCCATCTATACACATAAAATGATGGGGTCTAAATTAGCTGTTACCACTCAAGAAAGAGATTTTGGAGTCATTGTGGATAGTTCTCTGAAAACATCCACTCAATGTGCAGTGGCAGTCAAAAAAGCTAGCAGAATGTTGTGAATCATTAGGAAAGAGATAGATAATAAAACAGAAAATATCATTTTGCCTCTGTCTAAATCCATGGTATGCCCACTTCTTGAATACTATGTGCAGATCTGGTCACCCCATCTCAAAAAAGATATATTGGAACTGGAAAAGGTACAGAGAAGGGCAACAAAAATTATTAGGGGTATGGCACATCTTCTATATGAGGAGAAATTAATAAAACTGGGACTTTTCAGCTTGGAAAAGAGACAACTAAAGGGGGGATATGATAGAGGTCTATAAAATCATGACTGGTGTGGAGAAAGTAAATAAGGATGAGTTATTTTCCTTCTCATAACATTGGGGGTCAACAAATGTAATTAATAGGCAGCAGGTTTAAAACAAACAAAAGGAAATATTTATTCACACAACCACACAGTCAACCGGTGGAACTCTTTGCTGGAGGATGTTGTGAAGGCCAAGACTATAATAGGGTTAAAAAAAGAACTAGATAAGTTCATGAGGATAGGCCCATCAATGGCTATTAGCCAAGATGGTTAGGGATGCAAAACCATGCTCCAAAGTGTCCCTAACCTCGTTTGCCAGAAGCTGGGAATGGGCAACAGGGAATGGATCACTTGATGATTACCTGTTCTGTTCATTCCCTCTGAAGCACCTGGCATTGGCCACTATTGGAAGACAGGATACTGGGCTAGATGGACCATTGGTCTTACACAGTATGTCTGTTCTTATATTATGTTATTACAACTTTTATATGGACAAACTAATAAACTATATGAGAAGACAGAGAGCAAAATGTGCAGAGTCCTGTAATATTTTATTCTATTAACAAAACAAAAGTATCTATCTGCTCTGCATGATATTAAGGTATTTGTTATTATCTAAAATGTCTAAAGATAGCTGCAAGTAACAGAATTGGCAACTTGCATCTCCAACGGCAAAGTTACACATAGAGGGTCAAATTTTCAATAGAGCCTTCTAAAGAGCCTTTTCAAAATTTTGAGACGCATCCATTTGCACCTGCAAGATGAGTAATTCCAAGGGCTTGCATGTTCAAATGCATTTTTTGGTTTGTACATCTGGGTGAATTCACAAGTATGATCACAGTTTTGGAAGCTGCTTTGAAAATATTGTAAAAAAGTGCAGTAAGAGAAAGATTTAAGTAACAGCCATCATTTGTCCACATTGTATATATATTTAATGGCATAAACATTAGCCCTGGTAGAGAATATAAAATATAATATTTGTGCAAGGGGACAAAATCAGTCGCTGTGAACAACAACATTTGATTTTTTTATATTTTAAATCTTAGTGATAACTCAGAATTAACATAGTTTTTTGGCATTACACTTCTTTGGTTCAAAAATAAGAAAAGAGGATTGTATTATCTAACACAGTCAAGTATATGTTTGCATTTACCTAACTGACTAAACGTTTAAATATACACAGGTACATTTATTTCAATTTGTGGATATCCTAGACAGACCAAATGTTATGTCTTTGGTCTTGTAATTGTTTTCTTGCTAAGGTAGGAATGCACAAGTTGATTATGCTGTCTTACTTTCCCTGCCCTTCAAAGATTAGGCAGAGACTGAAATGTTCAAAGTTGCCTAGAGGATTTGGATACCCATTTCCCATTAATTTTTATGGGGATTAAGAACTGGTTGTTCAAATTGAAAATCTCTGCAGTGTATCATAATCCACTGTAAAGGCAGGCATGTTTCCCATAATAAATATCCGTGGATAGTAGAACAGATGCTGATAAACATTAGGATATTTTTCAGTGTACCCCCTTGTGACTGTTTTGTAATGATATTGACACTGTAAGCACCATACAGGCCAAAATCTGTGCTGACTGCGACAATATGGCTTGACAGTTGGGGTTGGTCCTGCTTTGAGCAGGGGATTGGACTAGATGACCTCCTGAGGTATCTTCCAACCCTAATCTTTTATGATTCTATGACAAATATATGCTGTATATAACTTTCTCTCATACAAAACTGAATGTGATGCAACATATTGTTAATGGAATGTTATTCAGAATAGCTTATATTTTTTCAAGCTTTCTAATAAAATTCATAACTGGACTGAGAAGCAACAGGAGAAATCCAACACCAAAGGCAATTTCCAGAGATGAATAAGTCGCTAAAATTAGGATCTTAGAATTAAAATGTCTTTTCAAGAATAACTATAAAACATTGGGGCCATAATATGCTATAATGTCATCTCCCACCGAGGTGATTTAAATATTGAAGCATACAGGTGTTACACAAAGGATAAATGTATGTTCATACACTGAGAATCTACATTGCAAATAACTGAGCCATTAAGTATTTTTCCAAATGTTGCCTGTCCTGAATTTCTGTATATGACAATACACAGCTGTTGGACCCAGGTGTGTAGGCTGGCACCACTACCCTGTGGTATACAATCTTAATTGGATTTACATTTTATAAGGCAATTGGTAGGTTTATATGTTTTTTGTCAAGTCTTTTATTAACACTTCTATCTGATGTCACTGGCTATGTAAGAGATTTTACTGTGCATAATGGCTGGCACAAAAATGGTCAGTGGACTGCGGTGCTCGGAGGATAACGAATCAGCAGGATGAATGAGATCTCTTTTTCTAACCTTTTATGCCAAGTAAAAAGTCTGGAGTGGCATAAAGGGTCCCTAAGACCTCCCATTTTAGCTGGTGGAGGATACGCCCAGCATTCATAAAGCTTTCTTCCAAGGAACTCCTCACAAGCCCTGGCAGCACAGCACAGAATCTCACCCTGTGCATACAGATTTCAAAAACCACCATCAGTAACACTTCTTATGCTGTATCTAACGTAGAAGTCTCATTAAATATTGCCTGCACTGGGTGTGTTTTATTACATGGTCTCAATCTGAGATCAGTACCCAGCAGAAAGTTATGACATGAGCACATCTTTCCCCAGAAACAAAGAGCGTAACTTGGTCACCATGCATCAGAATCCAAGGAGCCAAGAAAGAAACTTACCACTGTTTTGTCTTAAAGTGTAGGTCAAATTTTCTGTGCTGAAAATGAGAAATGTAAATATAATAAATGCTGAGATATTTCTACAGCCTTCCTTCCTCCTCACTTTAATGAGTTTCATCTGCTCCTTGTCACCAGAATATTCACAAAGCCGTGAGCTGTAGTAATTCGAGTGATGTATATGACCTCAAGAACATTTGTAGAAAATTCTCTTGCATCTCAATGTTTCCTTGTTTTTTCAGGCTGGTGCATCAATTTACCAGGTTAAGACCTTGTCTGTCTCATCTACCTCTGTCTGCCTCATCTCACTATTGCACGACTGGGCTATGGAGCAGCCCAAGCTCTGTTACAGGTTGGGGAATACACACATGAATGGGAGATGGGCAGCAGTGGAACTTCAGGTCCCAGTGGAAAGTCCATTATTAAGCCCTGGACAGGCTGCCAGGAGTACCAGAAACAAAAGCTTGAAGTACCAGTATTGATGTGTGAGCCTAGTCCAGCTGAGGATTTGGCCCGTAGTGGTAGGGTTTAGGATAGAATAGCCCACATTCTTAGGAGACACTGGGCTTTTCAAGAACCTTGAACTATGCAGTTCTTTTCCTGCTCTAGGCCCTCTTGCTGGTTGAGTGAGAATGATATCAGACTCTTTTCTCCTCCTTTCCCCCCCTCACTAAAGAACTGCTGCCTTGTGTTTTCTGGCCCTTCCCCACAGCTTGGCAGACACACTCCCATATTTTCTTTTTCTAATCTCCTTAATAGAAAACGTCCTCTTTGGTTTCTAGGAGGCTGGGTTTGTTTCTCTGGGTGGAACCAGCAAAAATTTAAACAAAAAATTCAGTATTATTCTAAAAGGCTGGCAGTGCTTACCTTATCTATTACTTCTTGATCAAAGGGAAGTAAGTTCAATGGCACAGTCAGAGGGCCATTTCTGCTCCTTCCTGCTCTACATGACATACAAGCACACTGAAAAGAAACCAGGGTTTTTATTAAAAGGAGAAGTACTCTTTTGCTGCCCCTTCCCAAATAAAGGTAGATGTATGTTGCTGTCTATATTACTCCATACTACTACCATGTTCAATTATAACGTACAAAGCTGGAAAGTGTCTTCATTTTCGGGACTGTAATATCCAGTTGTGGCTGGCTATGCTTGGCATAGTGAAACAGGATGGGATCTGTAAGATGAAAGCTGGGGTCACAGCACAATGAAAGGCTACGGGTTTCTTCAAAGGATCCTTTCACTGTAAACGTGAAGTCATGCTCTAACGAATGGAGACAAAAGAAAGAACAAAACCAAACAAAACCTTTACCAGCGCCTGTAAAAAAACAAACAAAAAAACCCGCCAAAAGATAAAAATACTTAGAGATGGACTGGAATCAAAACCCATGTTCTGTATGCTCCTGGGGGTGGGGAGATTTGAAATCTGGAAATGGACTCAGATTCAAATATTGCCTATGGCCCTATCTTTACAATGGCCTGAACAAAAACCCCAGATCGGAACACCCCTGTGCTTTGGGATGCCATGTATTTACTGCCACTGTATTTTGACACAGCAAATGTACATGATTGTATTGTATGTTATTATAGGCCAAATGATGTGCGGTGCAGCTGCTCTGCAGGATTTGACCCTACAATAGCTAATAACCCTCTTTATCAGAACAAATAGACCAGATGAATCTCTTTCTGTCCATTTTAGTCACTTCATAGATAATAGGCCAGATGCTTGCCAATGCTACAACTCCTTTGTGACACTTGATCAGCACAAGGGGGTGTGAAGAAGTGTAACTAGTCCAGCTAGTTAGAAGTCTAACTGGGCAACTGGAAATTCTCTTTGCATATGTCCCTGGTTTACTGTAGGGAGCATGCCACCAATTCCCAGCCGGTGTATAGGCTCATGAGAGCCATAACTGCTAGTATAAATTAGAGCAGCCCTGAGGCTCATCTAACACTAGGAGCCAACCCAGCTTCTTGAAGCCATGGGAGTTCAAAGACAGCTTAAAGCCACCTTTGCAATCACTACCCCAGCCCTTCACATGCACCAAGCAGAGCACACAGTACCTTTAGACACAGATAGATTTTATTTTGTAATAGTTCAAAATAATTAAAAACAAAGGAATTTATATTGGGGGAAGTGATATTATTAATCACACAAAGTCAGAAAATTCAATCTTTTCATTCCCACATGAAAGTTACCATTCCTGCATGCACTACAAGAGAGCTAGTCATTACATAGTGATGGTCACTGTGATGGGGCAGAGTGGCCCTGCACTGGTACCGCAGGGGTTAACCCTTCTTTCCTAGCAGAGGAAGCCATGCCCCGGAAGCTCTGCTGGGCATGCTCCAACTGGAGAACAGGTATAAAAGCCTGCAGAACTGCTCAGTCTGGGCTGACCGCCAGAGGAGAAGGAGGCATGCTGCTAGCTCCTGAAGAGGGAGAGCCTGCGCACCAGGATCCAAGTGCGCCAAGCCGGGACACCCCTTGCAGGGCTGGCTCCAGGCACCAGCCGAGCAAGCTCGTGCTTGGGGTGGCGGATTCTAAAGGGCGGCTTCCCTCCAATCCTTTTTTTTTTTTGCTTCGCCGCTCCGGCTGCCCCGCAGGTTTTTTTTCTTAATGGTTCACTGCTCCGGCCGCCCTGTAGGGGCGGAGGAGGGGAGAGCCCTGCTGGGAGCAGGCTGTGCGCTCCATCTGCTCCAGCCAGTGCCAGGTCTGCAGCAAGCCCGGCAGGGCAGCCCATGTCCTTCCCTGCCTGCCGACTGGAGCAGTGTGGCAGGAGGGGCCGCGTTGCGAGTGCCCCGCTGAAGGAAGCCCTGGCCGCCCCTCTTCTCTCTCCCCCCCGCTCCCTCCCCCTCCCCCTGCTAGCTGGTGCGCGCACTCCGCTGCCCATGGCCGCTCCAGCCACCCCACAGGTTTGTTGTTGTTTTTTGCTTGGGGTGGCAAAAAAGCCAGAGCTGGCCCTGAACCCCTGATACCCCGATGGAGGACATCACAGGAGGAGAACAGACTGGAGGACCCTCCACAGCAGAGAACCTGGCATTTATGGTAGGAAGTGACCCAGGCAAATGGCGTTAGAGCCGCATAGGCGCTTGGCGTGTTGCTGTCGGATCCCCACTGAGGGCCCTGGGTCGGGACCCAGTGGAGAGGGTGGGTCCGGGTCCTCCTACCACCTCACCCCAAACCGTGAGGAATCCTAAGGACTCTGGCCGCTAGGACGCGCTACCCGACTTGTGAGGAGGATTGTATGGACTCTGGCTGCTAGGCCGCACTACCCCGCTTGCAAGGGGGATTGCATGGAGTCTGGCCATTAGGTTGTATGGCTCCGATGTAGGGGAGTGAGTTGTATGGACTACGGCAGCTAGGCCACATGACCCTGCTTGCGAGGGGGATTGTACGGACCCCGGCAACTCGGCCTCACTATCTCGCCAGGTGATTGTGTGGAAGGAGGCCATTAGGCTGCAACCGGCTGTCCACAGAAAGGCGGGTGCAGGAACTTGAGAGTGGCGAGGGGGCGGCACCCCATCCCACCCCTGCCACAAAAGGGTGCTGCGGTGCCAGGCCCGCCACAGGCACATAAAAATGGACCTGTGACATATTATGTCATTTGCACACACACACACACACATATATATATATATACACATAAAAATAAAAAATGAGTTATTTTCTATAACAGCAGATAAACAAATGGAGCATTTATTTCATGTATGACCATGCAATGAAAACCTTGTTGCAGTGTATATAGGGAAGGGGATAGAGTTATGGTTATTAGTGGAATCATAAGTCTAAATTCCAAGGACCTGATTCCCCATTTTCTGGCACTTTGTGTAGGAAATACATCAGTCATATACATCAGTGCAAAGTGTGTGCAAAATGCTACCATTCAGATTTGGTAACATTTTATACACATTTTGCACTAGTGTAAATGACTGTACACTGTGCAGGACTAGGAGTAGTACGTCCAAAATCTCAGCCTGAATGTTGCTTTAAGGCAGTGGAATTTTAACAATCAGTTATAGATTCAGCCAGTGTAACCTATAATAAGGATTACACATTTCCCAGTTGCTGTTATAAAGGCTATAACTACTAATAACCAGTTAACGAAGCAATAACCTCACTTGTAGAATGTGTTTTTTTCTTCTTCTTCCACCTCCTCCTATCCACCTGAACTTCCAAGCAGGAAATTTCACGAGACTGTAACAAATATGACCAATAAGATGATTACACACAGAAAATATCACAGAGGGAGACTTACCTCTTCAGCCCACTATTTTGCTACCAGGGTGGCAAATACTGGGAGCACTGTGGAGACAGCATGCTTGTTCCCTGGTTCTAAGTGCCTTGCATTCTTCTGCAATGATTTCTCTGGCAGACTAAGAAGTAATATTAACGGGCTCTAGAGAGAGTCATATCTAATCCTCAGGTGAAAGGATGGTAGCTATGATACACATACCCTAGATTTCTATGAAGTGTGGTATAAAGCAAGAGAAAATGACGGCATTCTTCAAGGTCCTATAAGGATCCACCAGGACTCCCAAAGGGGAAAAATAAAGCTACAGAGAAAACAGATGTCCTTGATGAGTGAAGATTTGCTATGTATTTTTCATTGCGTTCATAACTAGTGGCAGCTAGACTATGGAACGATGCAGGAGTACTGGCTGGAGTAGTAAAATGTCATTCCTGCAGTACTCCAATGGAAGTTTCTTCCAACAGTCACTGCAGGGAATAATGGGAAAGCACCGGCTGTGAGTGCTCATTGTTATGCCTTTTCCAGCTGGAGTCATTTCTATGGTGTGCTGGCTTGAGGAAGCTCACAGATACTCTAGTCTCAGCAACTCCCAACATAGACATTGTAGGGAATGGTGGGGAAATGCAAACTGTTCACAAGCTATCCAAGCTCAGATTTGCCTCAGCATGAGGAAGTGTTTTAGGAGTATCAGCTCTGGGTCATTTTACTGATTCTCTAGTTTCTGCACAGTATGATAAGTATTGCTATGCAGTACAGGCAAGAGAAAAGAAAACAATATTTACCACTACTACTCCATTAGTGATGATGGTTTCAGGAAGATCCAGACTAGAAAACAAAATGAAAAGTACACATTTCACAACCAGTATCATACTACCAGTAAATACTACTTTAAGCATTTTTATATTGATCATTTTAATTTTTGGTTGTTCATAAAAAAGTGTAACTCTTTTGACTAGCTCCCACACTGGCTACTCAGAAGCAGAGATGGTTCAACTGTAGTCAAACCTCTGGGAGGGGCTTGTGACAATTGTAATATCATTAATGACTGTGTGGGTCACATTGCCCCCAGTGCCATGAATTGGCCAGGGGTGCCCACACCACTGACATGCATTTCACTGGTCCCAAGAAGCCAGCCTTGGACTCCTATAGGGGACCTAAATAACACATCATCATTAGGAAAAATTACAGTGACACAAATTATTAATAAAAAGTGATATGAATATTTGTTGTGCTCTTCCCCCCACTCTGTCTCTTTTCTTCTCCCTCTTTCTTTTTTTTTAAAAAAGATTTGTTTAAGTGTTCTCTGTTTTGGAAAAGAAAGGAATCTAGGGATGGGGCCTGGCTATTGAAGAGAGAGCAGGGATATGAAATATTTTCCCTATTGATTGATTACTCTTGGAATTGCTACATCCATTAATTTCTGATTTCATAATATTTGAGGTTTACCCACAGGTTCTCCAGTGTGAACTCAGCCTCCAGCTCCTCCCTTCTCTGAAAATTAGAGAGAGAAATGAATGAAGCATGCAAAAACCTTCCCCAATAAGGGCAGCCCCATTGATTGTGTAAACTCTTCCTCCCTCTCCTGCCACCCCTGCCCTGATATTCAAGGTTCTTCTGCAAAGTAGCCTTACATTTTGTGCTGCAAGTACAGTCAGTTAACTTCACTTTTTGGTCTCTAACAATATTCTGCTTCCCAGAAGCTCTCCCCACCATTAGGGGTGAGAAGCTCATTGCTTTGACCTCTCTGGGATCAAAAAGATGTTGATATTTCCGAATGAACTAAGGACATTCTCAATTTTCCTTATTAGTTGCTTGGACATAAGATATTAAATAGATCTCTTTCTTTCCTGTCAACTGTCCCTCCACTTCAGGCAGCGGCTAAAAATTTATTGCTTCAAAAAATATTGTGAAAATCTAAATATAAATAAATAGAGATATCCCATCTCCTAGAACTGGAAGGGACCTTGAAAGGTCATTGAGTCCAGCCTCCTGCCTTCACTAGCAGGACTAAGTACTGATTTTGCCCCAGATCCCTAAGTGGCCCCCTCAAGGATTGAACTCCCAACCCTGGGTTTAGCAGGCCAATGCTCAAACCACTGAGCTATCCCTCCCCCAATAAGGCTTTGAGCATCCAAATCAGGGATGTTTAACTGTGTAAAATGTGCCTTCTTGCCCATTTGCCAAATATGGGATTTGGTGCCAATATTTAAATATTGAACTCATGCAGCATATTTATCAGATTCTTGGTTTTATTACCAGTACAGACCAATACCTGTTTCAAGAGTCAAAATCACTATTGTGCTCCATAATTGCTAGGTTAATGGTGACAAGTTATGACACAGAATAATATTTTACTGCTTGTATAGTTCCTTCCATCAGAAATTCTAAAAGCACTTGACCCAAATTAGTTATTTCATCTTCATAACATGTCTGTTCCTTTTGGAGAGCCATTGTCCTGATACGAGTTTGCATGTGAGGAAACAGGTAGAGAGAGATTGATTTGTCCAAGGTGACTTGGCCAGACTACAACAGAGCCCGGGGTAGAGCCCAGGTCTTCCTCTCTCCCAGTCCTGTGTTTTAAAGATAAGACCAAGCTCCCTTCTTCAGAACTGCTCAGTGATGTAATTGGATATGTTCATCTACAGAAGTTCAACATTGGTGATTCAGTCAACAATATCATCAAAGCCTTGATAAATTCCTCTGACAAAGTATGTTGCAGTTCTGGTCAAACTATTCAATACAATGTCAAAGCACTTTTAGAGGGGCTTTGCTCGTAAATAGGCTGAAAGAAGTAAATATGGATAGATATATGGATGGATGGAGAGAGACTAACACTCACTAAGGTAAAAAAGAAATATAATACAAACTAACTTTATGAGGAAATTCCAGAGAAATGTATGCTTTCCACCTCTCTCTGCTTGTGATATCGGTTCTCACCTGTGGATTCAACTGGAACGTCATAAAAATTGTTTCTCCAAGTGGGATTTTAGCTATATCAAAGAGAACAATGAAGTGGCCATCATCTTGGACAATGTCTTCATCAAAGATTGTCAGTTCCAGGACGTTCTGGGAATAGAAATTAAGAATATATTCTTTGTTAGATGGCATCTAGGAAACAAGGTTCTCTGTGAATAATCCATATTTAGTGTGTGCATATAGTACAGGAAGATAAAGAAGGAAAGAAGTGGGGGAGAAATTGGCACAAAGACAGAAGAAGAGAGAGCTGATGAGTAAGTGAATAATCACTCATCTTTACTGGAAATATATTCTAATCTGAAGGTCGTATCAGGAATTCTATTTTGATTCTGTTTCCATTTGCAAATACCTTTCTGAAAAATTCTCCATCTGGATGAACAGACAATTTAATTTTAAATGTAGATAATCTTATTTTAAAAACAGCGGTTGTAATTTATCAACTCATGAGAGAATAAATGTTTCCATTCAACAGGGAAGCAGTTATGGCTCCTGGCAATTTTTCCAAGGATTCATTTTTTAAAGTTCTCTGTTGGTTTTACTGATCCATATTCCTTCAAATTCATCACAGAACCAGCTGTGTTCAGGGAATGTTTGAGTATAATTTTCTTAGCAAGACCCACCTGAATAAAGTGCTTAACACTTTATGTGTCATATTGTAACAAAGCTGCTACTAGAAATTAGGAGTTCCTTGGTCTCAGTTCTGTACGCTGTTGTTCATTATCTCAAGCTACTACTCAATGAGAATTTGTTCTGATTGTGTAATGATTCTAATTTATATTTCATTGGGTGAATTTGTTGTCACTCTGCATTGTATCTCTCTATTGCTAGAGCATCTATCAGATGTTGGTGTTATACACATAATAAATAAATATCCTCCAGGGGAATTGAGTGAGTGAAATCTGAATTAAGTCAGAATTTTCTAGCTCTCCAGCTTGTTAGTGTAATTTTCAATAAACTCAGTTGAATTAGTTCAGAACCAGAAAATAAATTATGTTTCTAACTTGCCTCTGGAGTCTTATTCCAAACATTGAACTCAAACTCCAAACGTGTGTTACTGGAGTTGCTTACGTGATTCAAAGAGGAATTTTAAGGGTACTTTTAGCATCTAGTAATTGAAGGGATATTATATGCAGGATGCAAGAAAACCTTGTCCTGGCTTTGTCTAGACCAGAAGGATCTGGCTACAGGTGAGACACTAGCAGGGGTGAAAGTAGAAATAAGGATTTACCGGTACGGGGCTGGGTTGGGGCTGGCTCTGGCCCCCGGAAGGGGTGGGGCCTCGGGCAGAAGGGGCGGGGTTGGGGGGGTCAGAGCCAGCCCCGGCCCGCCCTGTACCGGTAAGTCCCCTCCCCCGCCGGGGTAACAGCGGTAACCAGGGGCTCCGGCAGCAGTTTAAAGGGCCCCGGGCTCAGCCGCTGCTACCACCCCGGGCCCTTTAAACCGCTGCCAGAGCCCCTGGCTGCCGCTGCTACCCCAGGGCTCCGGCAGCAGGGCTCCAGGGGCTATTTAAAGGGCCAAGGACCCCTCTGCTTCTACCGCCCCGACCCTTTAAATAACCACCAGAGCCCTGGGGTAGTGGCGGCGGGGCTCCCGCGGCTATTTAAAGGGCCCAGGGCAGTAGAAGCAGCGGGAGCTCCAGCCCTTTAAATAGCCCCCGGAGCTCCCCCCCCACTACTCCAGGGCTCCAGCAGCAGGGCTCTGGCGGCAATTTAAAGAGCCTGGGGCTCCAACCACTACTGAGAACCCCAGGCCCTTTAAATTGCCGCCTGGGGAAACCGGGCTGCCCTGGTACAGTGCACCAGCTTACTTTCACCTCTGGACACAAGAGAGAGTACTCAGCATTTTTTCTGCACCTTGACCTGACTCTGGATCCTAAAATAGAAGGTTTCATTCCACACTGGATCCCTGCAGTTCTTGATAGTTTTGGTCCGGACCTTTTCAGCTGAAGCGGTTGGCAACCACAGGCTCACGTAGCAATCGGACTGGCTTACTATTGGAGAAAAGTACAGAATAATTGGCAATGTAGCAATTTATAACTATATATATGCACACAAACACATACACGCTATATATTTATGTGTATATATACATACATTATAACCAATAAGAAAATCCATAATTACAATCAGACATGCTTCTGACAAAGTGGACATTCACCCACGAAAGTTTATGCTCCAATACATCTGTTAGTCTTAAAGGTGCCACAGGACTCTCTGTTGCTTTTTACATAATGACAAGGTTCTCTACATGAGATGGTATTTCAGCTTGCATGTCACACATTCCTTAGTGCTTCGGAAGGGTCTAGAGAAAAAATATCCTACCCTAAGTTTGTTGATAAAACATAAAAGAAGAAAATCTCTCTTCTTGGAATCTTATTTACATATCTGTAATTTAGAAATACATATGGGTGAAACCTCAAGATTTAGATAAGCACTCCAATTTTTGACTTGTCACATAGGGAGAGCCATGGTGTTATCCTCCCTCCATGCCAATCAGTGGAGCTGATCCTACTTAGGGTGGGAAGGAGTACACACTGAACCTCTTCAAGGGTAGCACAGTGGTTTGTGTTCTCTGTGACTCCATGGAGATAATAGTATAAGGCTATGTCTATGCTACCACTTATGTCCGCAAAAGTTATGTCGCTCGGGGTGTTAATGTTCCAGCCCCCTGAGCAACATAAATTACACTGGCATAAACGCCAGTGTGGACAGCGCTATATCGGCAAGAGAGCCTCTCCTGCTGACATGCTGTCGCCACTCATTGGGGGTGGTTTAATTATGTCAATGGGAGCGCTCTCTCTCATCAGCACAGAACAGCTACATGAAAGATCTTACAGCTACACCACTGTAATCTCTGTAGTGTAGACATAGCTGCTGCTTCCGGGAGCCAGGCACAGCCACAGCACGAGCAGAGTGGGACAAGCCCCTGACCCCGCTCCCTGGCAGGAGCTCGAGGGCCAGATTAAAATGTTTGAAGGGCCTGATGCGGCCCTTGGGCCGCAGTTTGCCCGCCCCTGTCTTAGAAGAAGAGTGCCTATCCCAGGGAAAGCAGCTCCTATCCTCAGCAAGCAAGGCAACACTTAGCATTGTTTGCAAACTGATTCAACATCATATCTCAGTAGGTCACATAGCTCTGCAATCCAGGTAAATTGTTGGAAACATTCACCATCAGTCACGCTAAGTATGTCCCTGTAGAATAAGAACATAACATAAGAATGGCCGTACCGGGTCAGACCAAAGATCCATCTAGCCCAGTATCCTGTCTACCGACAGTGGCCAATGCCAGATGCCCCAGAGGGAGTGGACCTAACAGGCAATGATCAAGTGATCTCTCTCCTGCCATCCATCTCCATCCTCTGACAAACAGAGGCTAGGGACACCATTCCTTACCCATCCTGGCTAATAGCCATTAATGGACTTAACCACCATGAATTTATCCAGTTCTCTTTTAAATGCTGTTATAGTCCTAGCCTTCACAACCCCCCCCCCCCCACTGGACACATGGTGCTGCCGGGCCCCCTCCCTGCATGGCAGCTGCTGGAGCCGGCAAGCTGGGAGCTGCAGCAATGGGGAGAGGCAGCGGCCAAGCTGTAGGGAGAGCCACTATTTTTGCTGATCTTTTCAAGGTCTGGAGTCTCCCGGTTCCATTCCCTTACTTCCGAAAAGCTACTGCCGCCTCCAGCCCTGGAGTCACAAGGTCGGCGTAGATGGCAGTTTATGAGAACCCCGCATTCTCACGCAAAGAAGGGCAGTTTGTTGCGAACCCGGAGGCTCGTCTTTCATTTTGTTTTTCAACACCGAGGTGTCGGCTTCTCCCACAGGGTGTTTTTCAGCCCAGTCACCCTGTGGGGCAGGGCAGCAGATCCTCTTGGTCACCACCATATAGGTGGCGTCCGGCGGGCACCGCGGGGAGGTTAAGGATCTGGTGTTCTCGCTGCCCCAGCAACTAGACCCGATTAGGAGAATCAGTGGCGAACCACGTCGTTTCCCCCTAAAAGGATGCAGACTAGTGAGAGAATCAGCAAGCCTCAGGCGAGAGGTGCAACCTCCTTATCCAGCCGGAGCCCCGGCCGCTCGGGAGGAGTCAACCCCCCATCCTATAGCGAAGCTGCTTCTTCATGCCTCAAAAGCCCGACTCCCCACGTAGAACACGTTAAGAGAGTTTTGCTGCTGCCTCTCCCCATGGAGCTAAAGCAGTGGCTCCTCCCTGCAGCTCCCAGTTGTTTGCCATTGCCTCTCCATGCAGAGCTAACACCTGGGAGCTGCAGGGAGGAGCCACTGAGGGTAAGAGGGGGGTGTACCTGGGAAGGCATGACTCAAGCTGATTAGGAGGGGCAAACCTTTAAATTGTGCCCCCCCCCCAGCAGGCACCAGTTGTCTCTGGCAGAAGCCTCTAGTTCCACCACCCTG
Organism: Chrysemys picta bellii; assembly: GCF_011386835.1. Taxonomy (NCBI): domain Eukaryota; kingdom Metazoa; phylum Chordata; order Testudines; family Emydidae; genus Chrysemys; species Chrysemys picta. The sequence continues at coordinate 93,325,222 of NC_088794.1, read as the reverse complement.
CCACAGGGCAGAAACCCTGAGCTCCCTCCTGAGTCTGGTAGGCAGAGAAGTGGGGGGGGGGGGAGGGAGTTGGACTGGGAAGTGCCACAAGCTGCACTTTAACTGTAAAAGAGCCGCATGTGGCTCACGAGCCGCATTTGGTCACCCCAGTATAGTTCATGAACTTAGTATAGTGAGAGAGATAACTCATCTCCTCCACTAATCTGTCCTTTAAATCGGCTTCTGTACCCAATGACTGGAAGTTAGCTAATGTAACACCAATATTTAAAAAGGGCTCTAGAGGTGATCCCAGCAATTACAGACCGGTAAGTCTAACGTCGGTACCGGGCAAATTAGTCGAAACAATAGTTAAGAATAAAATTGTCAGACACATAGAAAAACATAAACTGTTGAGCAATAGTCAACATGGTTTCTGTAAAGGGAAATCGTGTCTTACTAATCTATTAGAGTTCTTTGAAGTGGTCAACAAACATGTGGACAAGGGGGATCCAGTGGACATAATGTACTTAGATTTCCAGAAAGCCTTTGACAAGGTCCCTCACCAAAGGCTCTTACGTAAATATTCACACAGTCAGGTATCAGTGAGGTGTTCTCATGGGGAGGGTCAGTTCTGGTGGCTTCATGGTCCCTGCAAGCCAATGGGGGAGCATCACTTCACTCCATGCTTTTACCCCTGGCACTGTCTAAAGACCCAAGACAAGGCTACTTACACTAGTTCTGACACTAAGTTCTTCCTCACTCCCAAATGGTGCAGCTTCTCATGTTTTTTAGACTGTAAACTTTTGGGGGGCAGAGCCTGCGCTTTATTAAGTGTTTGTACGGTGCCCAGCACTGGCTGGGATCTTGAAGGGCTACAACAATATAAATATTATGGAGTAACAATAATGATAATGCAAAGGAAGAATGACTGCCTGATGCAAGTTAGAATAGCACTGAGCAAAGACCAAATATTTCACATTATATATGCCACACATTGGCTGTACAACAAAGGAGAAGGAGGAATTTCAGATAGTACTTAACCAAGTCATAATTGAAGTACCACAAGCTGAGTTCCTAATCATTGGAGCAGATCTCAACGGCTCTGTGCGAGAACACAGACAAGGCTATGATGACTGTCACAGAGGACGAGGCTTTGGAACCATAAATGAAGCTGGTTAGGATGTCTTAGAGTTAGCCAGAGCCCATGGCCTAATTATTGCTAATACAAAGAGGGAGGATCACTTAATTAAGTACAAGAGTGATGTCAACAAGTCCCAGACTGACTACTTCCTGATTAGAAGGAGAGATTTAAAAACCCTAGGAGATTGTAAAGTGATTCCAGGAGATCAGATTGCAGAGCAACAAATTGCTTTAACAGATTTTTTATGAAAATTCTAGTGGAGGATAAAAGTCAAGTTGTGCAACAAAGGATAAAATGGTGGAGGTCCATGTGTAGGCAAGTTAATCTGAGATTTAAGGATGAGATGAAGGTTGGACAATGACCGAACAACCATTATGACGCCAATGAGGTTCAGGGGAAAATATTCAAACATGCTACAGAAAGTGCACAGCTGTGTGTGTACAAATGAAAGGAGATGTAGTGGTGGCCCAACGATGTACTAGAGGCTGTATAGAAGGAGGAAAGGTTTAAGTGATGGCAGAAAGTAAGAATGGGGCAAAGTTATGAGGAATACAAGCTGGTAAAATAAAAAGTGAAATGAACAGTTGCAGAAGCCAAGGGCCAAATACTGAAAGACTTATATGTGGGTCTACTTACGAAGAAAGTGGGAAAAGGAATATCCCCATTAACCAGTATCAGGCAAAGAAGGACTTGGGAGTTGTGAAACATGTCAAAGCAAAAATGAGATGGCGGAATCATTAGGAGAGGGCAGCTGTTTTGTGAGAAACTGCTTACTGAAACAACAAGGAGTCTGGTGGCACCTTAAAGACTAACAGATTTATTTGGGCATAAGCTTTCATGAGTAAAAACCTCACTTCTTCGGATGCATAGAGTGAAAGTTACAGATGTAGGCATTATATACTGACACATGGAGAGCAGGGAGTTACTTCGCAAGTGGAGAACCAGTGTTGACAGGGCCAATTCAATGAGGGTGGATGTAGTCCACTCCCAATAATAGATGAGGAGGTGTCAATTCCAGGAGAGGAAAAGCTGCTTCTGTAATGAGCCAGCCACTCCCAGTCCCTATTCAAGCCCAGATTAATGGTGTTGAATTTGCAAATGAATTTTAGTTCTGATGTTTCTCTTTGAAGTCTGTTTCTGAAGTTTTTTTGTTCAATGATAGTGACTTTTAAATCTGTAATAGAATGACCAGGGAGATTGAAGTGTTCACTTACTGGCTTATGTATATTACCATTCCTGATGTCCGATTTGTGTCCATTTATTCTTTTGCGGAGGGACTGTCCGGTTTGGCCAATGTACATGGCAGAGGGGCATTGCTGGCACATGATGGCATATATAACATTAGTGGATGTGCAGGTGAATGAGCCCGTGATGGTGTGGCTGATGTGGTTGGGTCCTCTGATGCTGTTGCCAGAGTAGATATGGGGACAGAGTAGGCAACGAGGTTTGCTACAGGGATAGGTTCCTGGGTTGGTGTTTCTGTGGTGTGGTGTGTAGTTGCTGGTGAGTATTTGCTTCAGGTTGGGGGGTTGTCTGTAAGCGAGGACTGGCCTGCCTCCCAAGGTCTGTGAGAGTGAGGGATCATTTTCCAGGATAGGTTGTAGATCGTGGATAATGCACTGGAGAGGTTTTAGCTGGGGGCTGTATGTGATGGCCAGTGGTGTTCTGTTATTGTCCTTGTTGGGCCTGTCCTGTAGTAGGTGATTTCTGGGTACCCGTCTTGCTCTGTCAATCTGTTTCCTCACTTCCCCAGGTGGGTATTGTAGTTTTACGAATGCTTGATAAAGATCTTGTAGGTGTTTGTCTCTGTCTGAGGGGTTGGAGCAAATTCGGTTGTATCTTAGGGCTTGGCTGTAGACAATGGATCGTGTGATGTGTCTTGGATGGAAGCTGGAGGCATGTAGGTATGTATAGCGGTCAGTAGGTTTCCGGTATAGGGTGGTGTTTATGTGACCATCACTTATTTGTACTGTAGTGTCCAGGAAGTGGATCTCTTGTGTGGACTGGTCCAGGCTGAGGTTGATGGTGGGGTGGAAATTGTTGAAGTCCAGGTGGAATTCTTCAAGGGCCTCCTTTCCGTGGGTCCATATGATGAAGATGTCATCAATGTAGCGCAAGTAGAGGAGGGGCACTAAGGGACGAGAGCTGAGGAAGCGTTGTTCTAAGTCAGCCATAAAAATGTTGGCATACTGTGGGGCCATGCGGGTACCCATAGCAGTGCCACTGACTTGAAGGTATAAGTTGTCCCCAAATCTGAAGTGGTTGTGGGTGAGGACAAAGTCACAAAGCTCAGCCACCAGGCTTGCTGTGGCCTCATCAGGGATACTGTTCCTGACAGAAGAAGTGAGGTTTTTACTCTCGAAAGCTTATGCCCAAATAAATCTGTTAGTCTTTAAGGTGCCACCAGACTCCTTGTTGTTTTTGCAGATACAGACTAACACGGCTACCCCCTGATGCTTACTGAAGAGTATTTGAGGAAATAGCGAGGGAAGTATGAGCAAACAACAACCTCACAAGACTTATCACCAGGGTGGAGATTCAGATAATACTAAAAAAGATGAAATGTGGGACCAGATGGTTTATTAACCAAGGCATTTAAAGCACTAGGCCATGAGGGAGTGGTGATGATGACAAATGTCTTTAAATTAATCCTCCAAACTGGAAAAATGCCTGACGAATGGAGAAAGATAGAGACCAATATGATCTTCAAGGGTAAAGGGAATGTGCAAGAATGTAGTAATTACCAACTCATCAAATTACTGAGTCACATGGTGAAGTGGCTGGAAAGAACTATTGAGAAAAGACTTTGTGAGGAACTGGAGCATCAAGTAAGTGTCAACCAATTTGAGTTTCTGCTTGGAATGTCAACAATGAAACCAGTGAATTGTCTATCCTTCTAAGGTAATGAGGGAATTGTGAGAAGGCATTGGAGGACTGTCAGCACTCAAGTGATTTAGCCTAGTCTCACTGCAAAGGGAGTCGCATAAGTGAAAGCCTCACTCAGGCTTTAGTTTACAGCCCCAGACAAGCCCCACTAGCTCTGGTTGAAAGCACCACTGAACTCAGGTGAGAGGGTTTTGTGTGTGAATCAGAAGGGAGCTAGGGCAACACCCAGGTAAGAGCCCAGGCTAATTCAGCAGTGAAGACATACCCAAAAATCCTAAAGTCCCCACCTGAATTTCCTGCTTGCTAGGACTCTCACAGCAGCCCCAGTGGAGGCATATAGGAGCAATGAGAGTCTGGCCGTGACACCCATGGTGGCAGCAGCAAGAGCAGGACAATAGGCAGGAACCAGAAGTATCACTGTCAGAGGCCCTATCACAGGGCTTCAGTTAAGTGCCAGTGGCAAGACCAGGGACTGATGTAACGCTCCTCTGTCAGCCTGCAGAGAATGTCTCTTCACCCTCACTTATGCACTAACAGATGCAATCATTGCAAACTGCAGTATTAGATTTCAGCATGAGCATGCACACCTACACACTCTTACAAAACACCCAACTTGAAATTCTCAGAGAGATGTAACTTAAGTAATTGAACATTGTCCAGAGATTACTTCATATTGGATGGGAGCCACATCATGGAGTGGGGCCTGTGACAGTGCTGAGAACCAGCAGCTGAACCAGCACCCTGTAAGCCCAATTAATTTTCCCATGGAAGGGCCTGACTGAGGGAAGCTGGGGCTAATTATTAGATCAGTCTGAGCTGGGAGAGCTAACAGGCTAGTTAACCCATTAACTGAAAAAGCAGAAAGGCACACAGGAAGAAAGTGCAAAGGGAGAATGAATGAGAAGGAGAGGCTAGTAGGACCGGGGTAGTGAGAGATCTCTGCATGGAGAGATGTCTTGACTCTGGCAAAATGGGATAATGTTTGTATGTCACTGTAAACAGAGCTGCTGTGGAGGACCGTAAAGAGGTGGTGGGTGAGATAAACTACACATCAGTGTTTACAAACCGGAGGTGTTAAGGCCATTTGTGTGAGAAGACAGAAGTGGAGAGCCATGCCCTGTCACAGGGCCTAAATCCCAAGTCAGGATTTTTGGTGATCGGTACATAGGTCAAGAAAGTGTAAAAGCTCCTGACCAAACCAACAATGGTGATCACACCTGCACGAGCTAATGGAAGTTCAGGGTAAAAGCGGGAAATTTTGTCCAAGTGGAAATGGAGAGAATAGTTAATGGACGGGTAACAGTGCAAATTAGCAGTCCAGGAAGGCTGAATATTGATCAAAAAGAAAACAGCAGAAGCAAATACATTCAGTTGGGAAGGTGACTAGCTCCTATATTGAACACAAAGCAGATTAAAAATTACAAAAGTTATCCAAAAATTGGTAATCTTCTATTGGCACTCCAACCTGTAGGCACACTTGCATTAGCTGCTAAAGCTCACTATCCAAGGAGAAAGGTAAGTCATAGCACTGAGAGTTGCTAAAGTAGTGGATGGTGATTAAGGCAGTGTAGAATGTATTCTCTATAAGTTCTAATTAAAACACAATGGTTATGTAGCTATTTACCATATTTTTTGTTGTAATATCATGTGGCTCTATGGAAAAGTTGGTAAGTTTTTTTTTTTTTTTTTTTTTTGCTAAGGTTGAAAAGTCAAGCACTCAAAAATTAGGAACTTCCAGAATTAAGGTTATCTATACACTCTCTATTTGGCCTCTTTGTATATATGCATTATGATAGTCCTCAGTCACTGGATCACATAGTGTTGTTTTCATAGGACACCTGCCACACTCAGCACAGAGGATGGATTGGGCTCATTGAACAAGCAGCTGTTCATTTTTTTGTTTTCTCCTCAATGCATTGCTCAGTGTTTTATTCAACCCTGTTGTCTCTTGTCTTATACTTAGATTGTGAGCTCTGTGTTTGTACAGCTCCTGGTACAATGGGATTTTGGACCATGACTAGGGCTCCTAGTCATGGAACATGGTGTTCCAAATGTCAGTATGGAAATGCAGTAGCATTTGCTGATAATGCCTGTTACTTGTACTTTATCTGCATGTTAAAAACTCTTCTCAAAATAATTAAAATAGTTAACATTTACACCACACTGTACATATTTCAATCCTTATACAGCATAAACTAACCAATCCTCAGCACCTCTATGAAGTCTGTATTTAAATATTATTCTAATTTTTCAGATAGAATATGAAACAGAGATCGATGGGTCACCCTTGGCTACAGAGTGAGTCAGCAGCTGAGCCAGGACTAGACCTCAGACGTGTCCTTGATTAGTCAATTATTCCCATCACTAAGTCATTTCAGCCTCATTTTTAATTCTTGTCTAACTGGTCTCATTAAAAATCCTTTTGAACTAGGTATTACTTGGGCAATCACCAAACTAATCTGCTTGCTGCTGTAGTTTCTCACTTGTGAACAGCTCAGTCACAAGGGCAAGGTTTTTTTTCAGCACATATTTGTGTCTCTTCCTCTGGCCATATCTTGTAATTATTAGAAGCTGTCTTACAGTAGCACCTCGAGACCCTAATTGATATCAAGGCCCCCTTAGGCCAGGCACTGTACAAACACATGTAAAAGCTTACATTCTAAATAGACATGACAAAGGAAGTATTATTATCCACAATTTACAGAGGGGGAACTGAGGCATCGAGAGATCAGTTGACTTGCTAGGTCTTATATACTTTCCAAGGAACTGATTTGTATGTAAACCCCATATGATCTCAGGAGAATCAGTCCTGTGGTATATAGAACTATCTGGGACAAAAGTTCCAAGAGGTCTCTTAATTATTATGAGTGAATGATTGAAGTGGTTCCTGGCTCCTAGGCAGTTGATTCCAAGGGATCTTCTCCAAAATCCTGCCTGTCCCACACGTAAAGGAAGAGAGAAGGCAGAAGATTCTGGAAGTGAATTGCTGACTAAGTGATGTAGGGTGGAGGGGTTTGTTTTTGTGGAACATTGGTACACCTTCTAGGGAAAGGGGGCTGTATAGTTTGGATGGTTCCACCTCAGCAGAAGGGGAACCTATCTCCTCAAGGACAGACTGGCTAGAATATCAGGAGGGTGTTTAATAATAATAGGGGAGGGTAAAAATAAGGAAGATATGAGCACTGATTTAGCACAAACTCAAGATATTTAGAACAAATTAATCAAGGAACCAAAGGACACGAAGAGAAGAAATTCTTTAATTGCCTAAACAGCAATACTGGGAGCCTGGCTAACAAACAAAAGGAATTGGAATTGCTGATTTATGAGCATAAATTCAGTCTAGTTGGTATTACTAAAACCTGGTGGGATGAGTCATGCTATTGGAATGTTAAAATCAATGGTTATAACTTATTCAGGAAAGATCAAGTGGGCAAAGTGGGAGAGGGAATGCACTCTGTCAAAATGGCATTACCTGTTTCCAAGTAACTGATAACTCAGAAAATAGTATCTTGAATGTTTATGGATCAATGTTCTAACACATAAAAAACAGAAGATAGGGTATTAGTTGTTGTCTGCTACAGACCACCAAATCGCACTAGGGAACAGGATGACTGACTACTTAGGCTATTTATAATGTGTAGGGAAAAAAGCTGCATGATCACGGGGGACTGCAATCTGACTGACATATGCTGGAGATCTCATGCTGCCAGTACTAAAACATCCTAGGAATTTCTAAATATTATATAGACGACATTTTCCTAACTCAAAGAGTGTTGCATCTAACCCAGAGGAATTTTATATTAGACCTCCTCTTGACAGATAAAGAGGAACTGATCACAGAAATAAAAATTAATGGAAGCTTAAGTACAAGTGATCATGACTTGATCACATTTATAATGTGGAAAAGGAATAAAGTCCAGACCAATTATATATATATATACTTGGGGTTTTCAAAGCGCCAATTTCCACAAATCTGAGAACAATTATGAGCCAGATCAGCTGGGAGGAGGAAGTTAATGAGGAAAATGTGAATGATAATTGGGAATTGTTTAAGAGCACTTTACTAGAAGCTCAAAAAGCCACAGTCCCACAGCGGTAGCACAATGTGGTCCTGGCTCCATGACAGGTGCTACTACAATAATAATAAATAATAATAATAATTTGATTGTCTGATTATAGTTTGACAATATTCTGAACATGTATGATAGCCCAGACACTCTTCACTACTCCAAGTATCTGTGATAAACTGCACTTCTACTGTATTTGGGTAATAGTATAGTTATTTGTCCTCATGGAACTGGACTGTAGATAATATTCTCTGGAAATAATTTGTGTGCATGGGTCCATTTCACAACACACATATGGCCAAATTCACTGCTGCTTTAGTCATTCTGCTGATTTAATTGAAGTCAGATTCATCCTTGGAATTAAGGTACCTCACAAATTAATTGCCGTTGTTGCTCATCTGTATTCTCAGTCATTCTAGAACTATGAGGAGCCCCAAAGGAACAGTAAAGGTACTCACAAAAGTCTCCCTGGGGAAGATTTCTCATTCGTATGATTCTTACGGTGAGCAAGTAGCAAAGTGATGCTTCCTTGGTAGAAAAATGACACATAAAATACACGTGTGAACATTATCATATGGAATGTTTTTATTTATTGTAATTTATAACAACACATTAAAAGGAGCCCAACTGCTACTCATGGAGCCTATTTAAAATAACAAATTGGTCAAAAATAAGACCCACAAAACAAATCCCAGAAATCTCCACTCTTAACATAACTCAGTAATAGGTAGAATTTTCCCCACCGTAACTCCATCCCCCATTTTACAAAAATCACTCCTATTGGACATTGCCGGCTCCAGGGTTTTTGCAGCCCCAAGCAGCAAAAAAAAAAAGCTGCGATCGCGATCAGCTCTACCGCCGCCGCTTCAGTCTTCAGCAGCAATTCGGCGGCTGGTCCTTCGCTACGAGAGGGAGTGAGGTACCCACCGCCGAAGAGCTGGACTTGCTGTTGGCCGCCCCAAGCACCTGCTTGCTGGGCTGGTGCCTGGAGCCAGCCCTGCTATCGGACCCCAAACTCTTCAGCTGCCCAAGCAAGATGTAGAGCAGAGAAGAAAGGCAAACGAAAGAAATAACCAACAGATGAGGAACCTTAATTAGCCAACAATACAATTTTCATATATTAATCATCTAAGACAATTTCTTGATTTAAATTGTCTCGTACCTAAAACATCCCAGCATGAGATAGTGATTAAACAAAATCAGGGGTATTCTCTTTGGTTTTGTGTGATGGTTTAACAAAATCCTCTGATGTTTTAGAATCAAATTCAAGGTCCATTTAGAGGCTTCTACTTTTTATGCAGTTTTTTGATGTAAGGAGAAAAAATTAAAAAAAAACTTTGTTTTTTTTTTGTTTCAAAAGGTAGAATTTTAATTTTGTCAGAACTAGTGACCACCAATACAGACCACATGGTTAGTTTCTCTCCTGCATTAGGCGAGTGGCAACTAATCATAGCAAATCTCTTTTTAGTGTAGGCCTGCCACTTAGGCCTCCTTTACTCTCAGCATGGTAAGGAATTCTTCACCATAGCAACTGTGGAAGTCCTAGTGTAGACTGGACGCTGGTGCTTTTCCCTCTGTGTGGTCTGGGCTTTCTCTATGACTGTATGGGGTCCTGAGTAAGTCCAAAAAATGTCATTCTAAAAAGTCTTCCTGGGTTGTGTTTCCACAGCACCCAGATTCAGTCTAGAACCTCAGCTTCTCTTGCTTTCTGCCAATAAACCATCAGAAAGGGAAAATCTCAAAGCCAAAGTCTTGCAGGGTATGTCTACACAGCCCACAGCAGCGAGTCTCAGAGCCAAGGTCAACAATCCGGGCTCACGGGCTTGCTGTACGGCACTAAAAACACCTGTGTAGATGTTGCAGCTCGGTTGGAGCTCAGGCTCTGAAGCCCATCCCACTCCCTAGGCTTCAGAGCCTGAGCTCCAGCCCAAGCCTGAGTGTCTCCATAGCTGTTTTTAGCACTGTAGTACGATCCCAAGTCTGTCAATCTGGGCTCTGAACTCACTGCTGCTCACTATGTAGACATACCCTCCGAGACCAAGGCAGCTCCAGGAAGTCTTTCCATCTCCCTCCTAGTACTTCTTCAAAGGAGGGAGGGAGAGATATGCAGTGATCTTCCCTATTCATCCTACCCCGAGATATAGGAATCACTCTGAAGGGGGTTGGTAGTCCTTTAACAAGCCAGTCTCCAAGACAAGAGAAAATGAGATTTACTCTTTATAGGGGAGGGCAATTCGGAGAAATCTTGCTCCTTCGTTCCAAAATACTGCATATGGTCCAGTCCTACCAGCAAACTGGCAGACATTAAAGTTACCCTGAACAAAATAGCATCTCCTGAAACCAGGAACCCTGGCCATTTGTACTATTAATGGAAATAGCAGTTCCTTCATGCTCCTAGGACTTTTACGGCACTGGAGATTAACATTCCCTTTAAATAAAGCCTTAAACAAACAAACAACCCCCCCCCCAAAAAAAAACCTAACCTCCAACTCCCAAATGGAAGGAGCCCTTTGTAATAACTATGAGCTGGCCTCAGCTTAGATAGAAGCAACCATCTTCAATTCCTTCAGTGTGTTTTCTAGTGTTAGTGGCAAACATACAAGAAGGCAAAAATAGCTACTCAAGAGTTCTAAAGGAAGACAAAGAGGACCTTGGTTAATGCCCATTTCACACCCCTAATGAGATTTCATGACTTCATAAAACTTTCTGATAATGCATCAGACAGAAAAGACAAGTGGGATTTCTTCTGTAAATGGTCACACTTCTTATATATCCAATGCCACAGACCTGGGCATGCTTTCCTAAAACAAATACCATCACTACCATGCTACACCAGGCAGTAATTGACTGCCTCCACCATACCCAAAAATCAGGCAAATGTTTGTGCATATAGATGAAACGTTCATTGTATTATGCTCTGTAGCTGGATGAGCTTTGCACCATTTTACTTGGCTTATGCCTTGGGCTAAATATTTGTTATAAACACAGGAAGTTTCACAATACCTCTGTCAGGTAAGCATTTTCATCATATTACAGATGGGCAGCTGAGTCACACAGACATAAAATGACTTGCCCAAGGTCATACAGGAAGTTTGAGGCAGAGACAGGGAATAGAATCCAGATCTCCCAGCACACAAGCCTGTCCTTAACCAACCCTCCTTCATAGTTTACTATGGAAAAGTGAACACGTTTGACCTTGTTTCATACCAGTGTGAACACTGGGACTTCAGAATTTCAATTCAAGGATTCAGTGCTGCCAACTCCTGCAATTTTACTTCAAGCCTCACCATATTTGGTGTTTATCCGAAAGCCCCAGCTTCTGGAGTTATGTGACTATATAAGACTCTCTGCTTTCATTTAAAAAAAATAAGTTTATAGTTCTTATGGTGGCAGAAAAAAACTTGAAAATGTGAATTCAAACAGTTCAAAAGCCAGAGATAAATAAAAAACACCCCCCCCCCAAATGTATTACTTAAAAAAAATCTCATGATTGCTAAATGCTTGGGGATGGCAATTCTGAGCATTACCAAAGTTGCTACATTTAGATGAGGCTGTGAGAAGAGGAGCAGAGAGCTGAAGTGATAGGGAGGAGCCTACCTTATCTCAGGCCTTGTACTGAATACACACAGTTTTCCTACTGCTTTAACTGTATCTGTTCAGAAGCTTAAGCTATACAATTCTAAGCATCTTTGTATCCCTGAATCTGCATCCACACTGGGGGTTGTATCACTTTAATTTTGTCTGTTGCAAAACAAAAGGATGTTTCAAAACAGATATAGTTAAAGCAATACAAAAACTGTTGTAAGACCAGGTTTTACATTCCTTATTAGTTGCTTTTCCTGCTATATTACATCCCCTTTTTAAGCGCCAGCATGCAAGATACACACCCACTGAATGCCAAATCAGGGCAAATTATACTATGTTCCCACTTACATCAATTTGCAGACCCAACAGGTGACTCGTCACCATTTTTCCACTCTCAGTTACACTTTTAAAATGAGAGGTCCCCTCCGCTGAAGCTGCCAGAGTACCTTTACTGAGCGTGATTTACATATTTTTGGACAACTTATGAAATTATATAAACAAATATTTTATACCCTGTGGATTTCTGTGGAACTTGAACTTTCCTTGTACAGAAAAGAGGCCAATTTCCCCACATTTCCCATGAGTCATATTCCTGAGTCCCATTTTATTATAGACACCATTAGTGAACTTGATATAGCTTTTCATTTAAATCCACCCAGTTTTGCTTTGAGGCAACAGCTGTATATAATGCATAGCCAGCAGTAAGCAATCCAGGAATGGATAGAAATATTTGCATTGATATTTCTAATGTATAATAAACACAAATGTAGATCTAGAACTGATTCCCAAGCAATCCTGCAGGCACCACCGGCTTTCTTCCCTTAGAAGCCTTTTATTGTGATGACTTTCCATCCAGCAGAGCTTGAAGGAACATTTGTTTTGGAAATTGGGGTTTATCATTAAAAAAAACAAAGGACTTTCAACAATCGTGTTATGAATGTGAGACACTAGGCCACATTCTCCTTTCACTTTGGTATAAATGAGTAGTAACTCGATTAAAGTCAGTGCAGATATGCTGGTGTAAAAATGATATACGTGAACCAAGAATCAGGCCCACTGTCTATGATATCAAGTATCAGGGGGCAGCAGTGTTAGTCTGAAGAAGTGAGGTTTTTTACCCACGAAAGCTTATGCCCAAATAAATCTGTTAGTCTTTAAGGTGCCACCAGACTCCTTATTGTTTTTGTGGATACAGACTAACACAACTACCCCCTGATACTTGACACCACGCAAGGCACTAAATTTAGCCATATGGAGTGGAAATCCATCAATCTCAACATGCATCTGAAGAAGTGAGGTTTTTTACCCACAAAAGCTTATGCCCAAATAAATCTGTTAGTCTTTAAGGTGCCACCGGACTCCTTGTTGTTTTTGTCTATGAAAGTTACTCCTGGGGGAATTCTGCGCCGCTGCGCATGTGCAGAATTCATGTCCCCTGCAGATTTCTTTGCTTCCCCACAGAAAAATGGCTTTCTGACAGGGAAGCAAAGGGAAGCCACAAGAGTGGTCATGCAGCCCTCCCCAGCAGTATGTTTTGGGTGCCCAGGGCAGCTGACAGAGAGGTAAATCACTGTGGGGCAGGGGCTAGGGCTGGGGAAGACCTAGCTGGTGGCTCCTACCCTGCACTGGGCTCAGCTGCTAGTCCCGGCTGGGCTGAGGAAGACAGGATTTCCTCTTCCCCTGCACGGCATCCAGGGCCAGGTCAGACCCACCCCCAGATTTCTCCCCAGGTTGCAGGAAGCTCTGCAAATTGCCCCCTCCCCTACTTCCTGCACCCATCACTCCCCTCAGCTGTAGGGGGAGGGATCACTGTACAGGGATCTGCTCCCAATCTGAATAATTCCCGTGCATCCAGACCCCCTCATACCCACACCCTCCCGCCGAGCCTTACTCCCCGTACCCAGAACCTCCCTTACTGAGCCCCACTCCCCCGCACCTGCACCACCCCAATGAGCCTCCCACACCCAGATCTCCACCCCACTGAGCCCCACTCTCTCTGCATCTGGATCCCTCCACTGAACCCCCCATACCCAGACCCTCCTGCTGAGCTTTATCCCCCCCTTACCCAGAGCCATCCCGCTGAGCCCCAACCACTTGCACCTTGACCCCCCCTGCAGAGTCCCATTACCATTGCACCCAGAAACCCCCAACAAGCCCATGTGCATCCAGATCCCCACACACACACATCCCCCACTGAGCTGCCCACACCCAGGTTGCCCCACACAGAACCCTCTGAACCCACACCTGGATCCCTCCACACTAAGCTCTTCCACTCTTGGATTCAGCTGGGTTGAGCCTGCCTGCCCACACCTGGTGCACCAGGCATGGAGGGGCAGAGCCCTGGGGTGTTTCTGGGGCAGGCCCAGTCCTTGTGCTTTGTCAGGGTTGGGTGCAACCTCACCACTGAATCCATGTCCCGGGAGGGAGCTGCAGAGTGATCTCCCACCTCTGTGCAGCCAGTGGCCTGTGTTCCCCAATGCCATGCTGGAGCCTCCACATGTATTTGACAAATAAAATGTACAGAATTTTGCAGAATTTTAAAATATTGTGCGCAGAATTTTTAATTTTTTTGGCACAGAATGCCCTCAGGAGTAATGATAGTAAATAATATACAATGGTGAGTCCACCTAAATGAATCTCTTTGAAAGGAATGAAGCTATGAAATGAATATATGTTGCCTGTTACAAACAGAGAGAGAAATATAGCACAAAAGAATAATGGGATTCAGACAGGGCTTAATTTATAATGAACGAGATACTGGAGATCAAGCAATTAGGTGCCAGGGCTCAAGCAATTTTTTTACATTCAGAACTAGTGAAGCAAGCCCAGATGTGTCAGGGCGATGAACTACCAAGACTAGAGGTGCTGGGGCTCAGCCCTGGCAAGCCCTGGCACAAATTAAGCATTGGATTCAGATGATTAACATAAGAAAATTTCAACATGGAACCTAGTATCACTAAATATTCAACACTTTGATAACTAGTAAATTCATTCCAAAACTCCTGCCCCCACTCGCCCTCCAAAAAAATCCATAAACTTATTTATTCTCCCCAAAATGTTGTCTATTGTATGGTACCTTATAGTCAGCATCCCACTGCTTCATCCATTTAGTTCCTACATTTCCCAATGGGTCTGTTTTGCTGTTTAAGTCCTGGGGGAGGGGGGAGAGAAAGAATGGGCAAGTGGTAATATTTGAAAATATTTTTCAAATTTCATATTATAAATTCATAATTGCAGCACCATATTTTGACTTCAAAGTGTGGAGCTGTTGCTTATTCACTCCCAGTGTGGCACAATGGTGTGCTAAGCAGCAGGTCAGTCTGTACTTCCTTTTTGTTTTTATTGACAAGGCTCTTGGAAAATGAAAAAAATATGGAAGTGTCAACCATTTCTATAAAATATGGTAAGGGTGCTAACTCCCCACAACTGTAGATGTCAGAGGAACAGCAACCCTGACTGATAAGGCAGGACTGAAACTCCATGCACTCGGTTGTGCCGTTCTGGATCAGGGTCTCAGCAAATCTTATTTGGTTTTATTTATTTTTTCTTACCTTATGGAAGCCAGCAGGTGATTCCATTGTGGTCTCTGCTACATTCAAGTCAGGCGCTATCAATGGTACTGGAGTACTAGGTTCCACAGCAGGCAATGACTCCTGAAACATATGTGCAGACTTGAAAACAGCCAGAGTTGCTGAGCCGGTGCTGTAAACATATTAACACAGAGCCCTACCCCTCTGTGATTCTCTTAACAGAAAGAATCCCCGCCCACTTTCCTCACAATAAGATCAAGTCTGTTGCAAGAGTGGGATATTCTTTTGCAGCTGAAGTGATGGAGGATCAGGATATGCAGAGGCCAAAGGGGCACATGCTTTGTGCTTTTAGGCATTGCCCATACGGGGAGCAGTGGGAAACAATGTGCCACTCCTTTGAGGTTCAAATCCCACTTTTGCTCTCCTGTTGCAATGAGGACAGAGAAGGGGAGCAAGTTGCTACAGCCATTAAGAGAAGGCCTGATACTTGTCCCTTGCCCAGTGTCCAACCAGCTTGGCTCCACTCCCTCCCAGATCACCTGCTTGGGGCAGGGAGCACAGTGGAATAACTGTTACCAAAGCTGAGGGGGACACAGACCTCCTTCATAGTACCACAAACATCCCCTTGCCTCCTGACATTATAATTTACCTCCTACACTTCCACCACCAATAAGCCTGAAAATACTTCTCTCTCCTCAAACATTCCCCCTCCCTCACTCCTTCCAAATTTCCAGTTTCTCCTCCCTTTCCCTCCAAAAATACCTCCATCTCTCCAAGGCTTCTTCCAACCCTATGTCCCCCTGAATTTCCCTCTCCAAGTCTCCCTTTAAGGCCCTTCCCTGAGTTTGTGTCCTCTCCAGGGTCCCCCAAAAGCCTGTCCTCCCAAGACCCTCCATATCAATGTCCCTTCTGAGGTTGTTTCATTACAAGGTCCCCCCATAGCTGTGGCTCTTCACAAGATCCCCTATGAGTCTGGATTCCACCCCAGCTTCAACCCGCAGGGTCACCCCACAGCCCAAGTCCTTCCCTGGTTTCCCTATCTTTAATTCCTGAACTTCTTTAATGGTGAGGGAAGGAGGAGCTGCTGCTGGACAGGGGTTGGTGCAGCATTAGGAATATGCTACACAGGAGTCCTCCTAGGGCACCAAATTTTATGGGCACCTGTGATTGTGACTTAGCCACATAACCCCTCACCAGCTGTGAACTGTAGCAGTGCAGTTTTCACTCATCTGTCCCTAGCACACTTGCAGTGGGACTGTCTTTTTAAGGCATAGTCCAGCAGTGAGATCGTTATGGCTCCAGCCTAGCTGTCCCTCCCCCAGCTTTCAGGGGCACCCTATGCACTGTGTCTTTAAGGGCACCCTATGCACTCATACATGTGCATACACCAATGACCAAAAGCTGGAGCTACCACTCCAGTACAGCTCCTGCATGGCTGGCCACTATAGAGCCTCAGGTTTCAGCCTTTAAAGGGCAGCCCCCTTGTATCGGCTTCGCTACAAACACTACACTGGCTGGGTACTCCCCTGAACAACTGTGGGAGGTGGCAAAATACAGTGCCAGCCCTGGTCCAATGGAATTCAGGTGTCCATGCTGTGAGGCCCAGGACTATATTTTTTTTGCACTCAGTGTAACGTGACACACCAGCTACTCCTGGGGGAATTCTGCGCCACTGCGCATGTGCTGAATTCATGTCCCCCACAGATTTCTTTGCTTCCCAACAGAAAAATGACTTTCTGACAGGGAAGCTGCAAGAGCAGTCACACACCACTCCTTTGCTGTGCAGGTACATCATTTCAGGCACTTGGAGCAGCCGGCAGAGAGGTAAATCCCTGCAGGGCTGGAGCACCCCAGTCAGTGGCTCCTACCCTGAGCCAGGATCAACTGCTAGTCCCAGCTGGGCTGGAGGCAGGAGAGGAGGGGCTGCAAGGAGTGGTTGGGGCTGTGTCAAACCGAACTCCAGAAACCTCCCCCAGCTGCAGGAAGCTCAGCATCCTCCCCTGCTTCCTGCCCCCATCGCTCCTTAGCTGCGGGGAGAGAGGTCACTGTATGGGGAGCTGCTCCCCCCCGTCTACCCAACCCCCATGCATCCAGACCTCCCATACCCAGACACCCCTGCCAAGCCTCACCCTATACACCCAGAACCCCCGTAGCCCTCCATACCCGAATCTTATCCCACTGAACCTCAATCCCTGCATCGGGAGCTCCCTGCACCCAGACCCGTGCCTCCAGACCCCCACCCCTGCACCCAGACCACCCCCCACTGAGCTCCCTGCACTCAAATCCCCACTCTGAGGAGCCCTACCCCCTGCACCACCTTGAGCCCCCACATCCAGACCCCAATGCCACTGACCCCAACCAGCTGCACCAAGACCCCCACCCCACCAAACCCCACTCTCCCAGCACCCAGACCCTCCGCTGAGACCCCCACACCCAGACCCATTCGCTGAATCCCAACAACCTTCACCTAGAAGCCCCTGCAGAGTCCCATTGCCCCTGCACCTGGAACCCCACCCCCCAACAAGCCTCTGTGCATCCATATCCCGCAACACCTAGACACCCACACACACCGAGCTGCCTGCACCCAGATTGTCCCACACAGAATCCTCTCACACCACACCTGGATCCCCCCCATAGTGATCCCCCTCCACACTTGGATCCTGCCTGGTTGAGCCTGCTTGCCCCACACCTGGTGTGCCTGATGCAGAGGGGCAGGACCCCAGGGTATTTCTGGGGCAGACCCAGGCCTTGTGCTGTGTCAGGATCGGGTGCAGCCTCACCACTGAGTCTGTGTCCCGGGGATTGGGGGGCTGCAGGGTGATCTCCCACCTTTGTGCAGCCAGTGTCAATCCCTTACCTCTCTCTAAAAGTGCGAAGTTTAAAAAAGTTCAATGAATAGAAGATTGTTGGGGGCGGAATAGATCTGGACAAGGAGAAGAAGTCTGGAAATAAATGTGAGATGCGAGGGACATATGTTTTTTTGTTAAAATATTATTATATGTTTGCTGTTGAAGAAAAAAATCCAGAATACTTAACGTTGTTGTTTTAGTTAAATAAAACAATTTAAATGCCTGTCTGGTGATGTTCTCCTCCTAATACAGCATGGCAAGAAAATCCTCCAAATATTAATGATTAACCTGTGGAATTGGAGATATTTATGAAGTCATTGGGAGGTGAACTATTTGCTTCAATTACCTTTTGTAAATGAAATAACCAAACAATCATTCATTTTCTGATATAGCTGTAAAACTAACCTGAAAAGTTTTCAAAATAAATCACTATTTAAAAATTGATTTAAATCAAATCCACCCTGATGGAAAGGTGTTGATTTCGACAAAATTCATTGAGAAAAAAATTGGAAAAGCATTTCGGTCAGCATTCCATTTTCAGAATGCAATGTTTTGACTTTTACACTTAGGGGGGAAGGATAGCTCAGTGGTTTGAGCATTAGCCTACTAAACCACAGGGTTGTGAGTTCAATTCTTGAGGGGGCCACTTAGGGATCTAGGGCAAAATCAGTACTTGGTCCTGCTAGTGAAGGTGGGGGCTGGACTTAATGACCTTTCAGGGTCCCTTCCAGCTCTATGAGATAGGTATATCTCCATTTATTTTATTTATATTGAAATGACTTTCTGTTTCAATTTTTAAAAGGTTATATAATAAAATATTTTGTAAAAAGTCTAAAGTAGAACAAACTATTTCTAGTTTGTCAAAACAAAACATTTTGTTCAACCTAAAATTAATTTTTTCTTTAGAATTTTATTTTGTGAGAAATTTCTAAATTTTTATTTTTGTTCCGAATTAGAACAATAACAAATTTTGACATGTCAGCGTTTCGCCTGGAACAGAGATTACAAGTTTTGCCCAGCTCTGCTCAAGTAACATGGTAATATGGCATTACTAGAAGGACCGGAAGAATTTACTGGGCTGGGGCTGGTAAATTGGAAGGATCTCTTAGCACATCAAAGGAGTGGGCTGAATGATTATATGTTCTGATCAATAATGCAAGTGTCATAAACACATATACATCTAATACATCTATGTAGAAAATCCTCCCAAATAATGAAACTGTAGCACTTGTAATGAATCAAGATTAGTGTGATGATGAAACTTGACACTTACTATTCAAAAATTGTTTGTTTATGAAATCATAAGAAATCATAAGAAATCTCAGACATTATGGTGATGAGTGTGGTATAAGAACTACACTGACAGATATCAAGTTTGATTGATAAAGATAATCATGTTGATCTAATATACTTAGACTCCTTCAAGGCATTCAACTTGGTATTGCACACCATTTTGATTAAAAAACTGGACTGATATAAAATTAATATGTCACACATTAATTAAAAACTAGCTAAACAATAGGTCTCAAATGTAATTGTAAATAGGGAATCACCATCAAGGAGGTGTGTTTCTAGTGGGGTTCTGCTGGGATTGGTTCTTGGCCCTGAGCTATTTAACATTTTTATCAATGTCCTGGAAGAAAACATAAAATCATCACTGATAAAGTTTGCAGATGAAACAAAAATTGGAAGAGTGGTAAATAATGAAGAGGATAGGTTACTTATATAGAATTATCTGGCTTATCTGGTAAACCGGGTGCAAGCAAACAATATGTATTCAAATAGTGCTAAATGTAAATGCATTCAATTGCAAAAAACTATGTTACTGCAGAGCTAAAGTTGCTTGGTGGTATGTCATTCCCTTGCAGAACACTGAATTGAGCAAAATGCAAATGTCTGCCACAATATACCCAATTAACACATATACCTTTATTCTGTCAACTGCACAGTTGCTGAAACATACAAACTCTTCACCAACTTTTATAACCGATTCACCCACAACCACAGGATTCCATCTAGCACTTTTACAGAACCAAAAAGGGAGGAAAAATGGGAGGAAAAGGTTCCCCATGCCACCTTCCCTCTACCCTCTTTGAACAATGCCTCTGCATGCACATAGCCACACTGGCCCTTGGCACTATAAGATTCAGGAAGTTCCAGATCCTGGTGTACATTCACACACTTAGCCAGCTCCTGAGAAAGAACACTACACACTTACAGTTTAAAAACCACTTCACAGCCTTTTACAGTTCCCTCACACATAGATACCATCTCACCTACACTTTCACTTAACGATCATTAAAGCATTAGAATCCTCTTGTATTCCACCTCTCTGCTGACAATAGCCTTTGTCATAAAAGCCCTATGCCCTGCTACTGACATAACCTATACAATTCTGCATAGAAATGATGCATACTGCCATGGACGGCACGTGAACCACCCATTTGGGGAGGCTAGCCCCCCCACCCCCCAAAGAGTCCTGAGCCCTCTACTATGGCCACTGGCCGCACCCCATCAGCCACCTGAGTGCCCCCAGCCTCAGAGCACCAGGTGGGCAGCTGCAGCACCCCCATCCCCAGAGTGCCGGGCAGCGCGGCCCCAGCACCCCCAGCCTGAAACACCGGGCAGGTGGCCCAGTCGCCCCAAGTCCTGAGCTGCAGACTGGCCTGCCCTAGCCCCAGCCTGGGCCCCAGGAGAAGAGCAGGAAGCAGGATGGGCTCAGGGCAGAGCGTGGGCAGGGCCACACCTGACTGTTTGCAATACCTGCATCCTGAAGGTACACATGCACCTCTTCGCTTTCCTCACACATGTTGGAAGGTGCAAAACATAGATTTCCTCATATCATAATCACAGCTCTGTCACACACCTCCAACTAACCCACACATGTCCTTACATCCCAAATACGCCCTATACTATGCAGGCCAAATTACTGCCTCCACCATTTAGTGTAGGCACAACTAACACACTGACTGCACCTGGAGAGTATGCAAATAATTCCCTTTGGCTACTGCTAGCTTGAGGGGAACAGAGGGGAGGTGCCAGGGCAACATTTTAAAAAACTTTTTGTCCTTTAATAGTGTTACATGGAATCCTGTGGATGAGTGAATGAGTAGTAAAAGGAGATGAAGAGTTTGTATATTTCAGCAACTGTGGGGTTGGTAGAGTAAAGGTATGTGTGTTAATGGGCATATCATGGCATTGCTGAAGAGAGCAGAGTTAAGGTTGCATGGGCAATCCTAATTCAGCATTTCCTAGTTTTCCGAAATTTGAGTGCTGCTCAACTCAACATTCTGCAAGGGGTCAACATACCACCTACCAATCTTAACTCTGTATTAATGTCAGTTTTGCCACTGAATTACCTAGTCTTTTTAATAGGAAAAGATACACTATTGGCAGAAGTTAATAGTCATTGAGTCGGTTGTACATATCATCAGGGCCGGCTCCAGGGTTTTTGCCACCCCAAGCAGCAAAAAAAAAAGCTGCAATCGCGATCTGTGGCACTACCGCCGCCGCTTCATTATTCGGTGGAAATTTGGCGGCAGGTCCTTCACTCGGAGATGGAGTGAGGGACCCGCCACCGAATTGCCGCCAAAGAGCCGGACGGGCTGCCTCTTCCCCGTGGCTGCCCCAAGCACCTGCTTGCTGAGCTGGTGCCTGGAGCCGGCCCTGCATATCATATTCCACAATTTGCACACAGAGCCAAATCAACCTGCAGAACAATCTCCATGTCATGGTGCACACTTTGCTCTCCCACAAACTTCTGCAACCTTGTGATCCAGGAATCAGCCAGAGTCCACACACTAGCCACCCTGGCCGTGCACATATTTATTTTCCCTCAGCGATCGAGGAACCTGCACAGTCAGTTCCACACCATATTAATCTGTCCCAAGATTTTCTCAAACAAACAATCCAAGGCTTTCCTACCTCCCATCCTCATTGCCTAACCCCTCTATAGCTGCAACCCCTTTCCCTGTCTCTCCATCACATGCACACAAAGACGGCTGTTTTCAGCTCTTTCCCCTGCTGACTAGTCTGCTGAGTTCACAGTAAACCTCTCCATAAAATAAAAACATATTTTATTATAATAGAGACAACTTGTAGCAAACTACATGAGTTATTAAATCTTTATTGCAGATGGGCGTACTAAGGTTTGGACTAGAAAACACAGTGGTGGGATGTTCAAACGGGCAACTGTGTTGACACATTCCCTCATACTACCCAGGCCAGCAAAAAGAGGCTGCATAGAAATCCTCTCATGATTTTTTCTTTATTGGTGCATGCACAATGTAATCCTTTCAGAGTGTACATCTATGAAAGTGAAGAAGTGAACATGTTCTTAAATATAGGGTGACCATATGTCCTATTTTGGCCAGGACAGTCCCTTTTTTACACCTTGTCCCAGCCATCCTGACTTTTTTTGGCCAAAGTGGGCATTTGTCCCGTTTGCTCTTGCCAATTGATGGAGCACAGAGGAACGTGCGAGGGGGCGAGCAGCGACACCAGCCCTGTCAGGGTAGGGTGGGAACAGGGCTCCAGTGAGTAGCAATGTGAGCCTCACAGCGGGGAGGCAGGGTTCAGGTGAACAGCAACAGCTGTGAGGGGGGCAGACAGGGTTCGGACAAACAGCAATAACCAGCCGTGCGAGAGGGAGGAAGGGGGGCAGGCGGGGCACATGGTCACCCTATTTAAATAGTGCTCACATTTTGGGTTCCCTAAAGACTTAGTGTGCGCCATGTACTATCTTTGGTAAAAATTGACTGATTGAGACCATTTTGACCCGCATCACATCAACAGCTTGATCTCTAGCTTTGCACAAAACAAACAAAAAACCTAACACCTAGAAACTTGTTGAAAAACAGCTATTTTTTCAGGACTTATACGTCCGGAACCCCTGGCTCAACTAGGTGACCAGATAGCATATGTGAAAAATCAGATCAGGGGGCGGAGGGTAATAGGCACCTATATAAGAAAAAGCCCTGAATATCAGAACTGTCCCTATAAAATTGGGACATCTGGTCACCCTAGGCTCAACTGACCCCCAAATGTGGGTCACTAATTCCACTCTGCACTCCCGCCAGGCATATCAAATTCCAAGAAAATTTGTGTAAGCATGGGGGATTTTAGAGCACTTAAACCATGTCTACATTAGTGTGCTTACAGTGGCCTAGCTGTACCGATGAGGTTGCACTGCTGTAAGATCGTTCGTATAGCTGCTGTATGCCAGCGGGAGAGAGCTGTCCAGTCGACATAATTAAACCACCTCCACACGCGACGGTCAGGAGAAACTCTCCTGCCAACATAGCATTGTCCACACCGGTGCTTCTGTCAGGGTAACTTACGTCGCTCGGGGGGTGTTTTTTCACACCCCTGAGTGACGTAAGTCATACTGACAAAAGTGGTAGTGTAGACATGGCATTAGAAATGTCATCCTCTACACAGGAAGGATAGAAAGACAATGGAAGGAAAGGGCTCATCTACACATCCATCTGCAGCATAGGAAGCTCTGTGGGTTAAAGTGGCCTATTCATCTCAATGTGACGTTCTCAGCTGAATGACAACACCCCATGGAGATGAATACAACCTGAAACAATAGCTCTGAGACACATGAACCACTCCATTCATCTCAGTGGTAGTTCCCATCTCCCTCCTGAATGCTTTAGAGCTTGTGATATGCATGAAATATACCTGTTCTTAGCTCCCCACCCAAAGGCACAGGGCTTCTCCAGAATCCAACTGATATGACTGGAGTGGAGGGTGGGGTCAAACACCTGTGGATGGACATGGGTCCCATAGATGCTGGCATACACATGGGAATAGTGAGGGGCTCAGACAGCCCCAGAGGGGCAAGGACCCCATATCCCAGCTCATATGAGGGGGAAAGGAAGGGGCTCAGACCCCCCTGGAGGGACAAGAGACCCCCAGATGTGGGCACACACATAGAAGGGGAGAATGTAAGGATGACAGGTGTCCCTACCCCATTCTGCCCCAGTCCCCCTGTCACTCACTCCCACCTCCTCCTTCCCACTGTTCCACCCCGCCACTCCCCCTATTTCACCTTTGTATTTGGCACTGGTGAGACCCCTGCTGGAATGCTGTGTCCAATTCCATCATCCACAATTCAAGAAGGAAGTTGATAAACTGGAGATGGTTCAGAGAAGAGCCACAAGAATGACTAAAGGATTAGAAAACATGCCTTACAGTGGATAGTCTCAAGGAGCTCAATCAATTTAGCTTAACAGAGAGTTAAGAGCTGACTTAACAAAGTTTAAGAGGTGGCTTGGTCACAGTTTGTAAGTATCTACATGGGAAACAAATATTTGATAATGGGATCTTTAGTCTAGAAGAGAAAGAGTGGTCCCTTCTGGTCTTGGAATCTATGAAAACTATTACAAAACCAATCACCTTCATGATCTGTGGTGCACCTTTCTGATACTCCACATGCAAAAAGGTGAAAATGAAAGGCTGGCATGACCAAGGGGGAAGAATTAAGCCAGTTTGGCTACCTTAGCTGTCATTCCGTACTTTAAATCTTTGGATATCTTACATGTTTAACCTTAAATCTAAGTGTTCTGAATTTTTAATATTTTTTAATGCAACAATGTATCTGCCTCCTTGTGAGAAAACAGGAGATAACATTTTTAATGAAAGTGTTTGTCAGTATATACCTTTGAAGGGTCAGTTAGATCCAATTGTAATATATATAAAAATTACAATAGAGAAAACAGAAAATAAGCAATAAGTTAATTATAATTAATACCTATACCATACAGCGCTTTAGATACAGAGTAAGGCCTTGTTTCTGTAATATGTTGAAATCAGTGGGGCTGTGCAGGAGATCAGAGATCTAGTTGCATGCATCACATTGCAGTTTTGGGGCTTAAGGTAAAAAGAAATGAGAAATGGGGGGAAAACATCCAGTATCCCATTCTGAATCATGACTAAGGCTATGGCTACACTTGCAGATGTAGAGCGCCAGGAGTTAAACCAACCCTCGGAGACAGCAGCAAGGAAAGCACTGCCATGTGTTCACACTGACAGCTGAAAGAGCAGTGGCGTTGCCACATTTGCGGACTTGCAGCAGTATTTGGAGCGGTGCATTATGGGCAGCTATCCCACAGAGTACTTCGTCCCATTCTGGTGCTGAGGCTTGTGGGAAGGGGGGGGCACGGGGCATCCTGGGTCCTGTCCCAATTCCCCGGGATGCATTGCTTCGCATCCCAGCAATATCTGTGCTTCCATCCACATTTGGCACCATCTTTCAATGTTTTTTGTACTGCGTGCTCTGTCTTCCCTTTCGGTCTGTGGGAATGGATCCCGAACTGCTGAGGAATATGCTGATCGCCAGCACGTCACGAATTGCAGTTGAGTTACTCCTTAAGCTACAGAGTGACAGTGAGGAGTCCAATGATGATGTCAACACGCATAATGCATATGACATGAGATTGCTTGTGGCATTCATGGACACGCTCATCACCGTGGAACGCCGCTTTTGGGCTTGGGAAACAAGCACTGAGTGGTGGGATCACATCATCCTGCAAGTCTGGGATGACGAGCAACGGCTGCAGAACTTTCAGATGAGGAAAGCCACTTTTATGGGACTGTGTGATGAGCTTGCCCCAGCCCTGCGGCGCAAGGCTGAGAGATTGAGAGCTGCCCTGATGGTGGAGAAGCGCGTGGTGATTGCAGTCTGGAAGCTGACTACTCCAAGACAGCTACCGATCAGACAGTAACCAGTTCAGAGTGGGCAAGTCAACCTGTGGACTCATGTTGATGCAAGTGTGCAGGGCCATTAATCGCATCCTACTCAGAAGAATCGTGACTCTGGGTAACATGCATGACATTGTGGCTGGCTTTGCACAAATGGGTTTCCCTAACTGGGGAGGGGCGATAGATGGCACACATATTCCAATTCTGGCACCAGACCACCTAGCCTCCGAGTACATAAATCAGAAGGGGTATTTCTCGATGGTTTTCCAGGCACTTGTGGATCACCGTGGGCATTTCACGGATATTAACACAGGCTGGCCCAGAAAGGTGCATGACGCATGCATCTTTCAGAACACAGGCCTGTTCAGGAAGCTGCAAGCTGGGACTTTCTTCCTGGACCAGAAGATCACCATATGGGAAGTCGAAATGCCCATTGTGATCCTTGAAGATCCCGCATACCCTTTAATGCCATGGCTCACGAAACCATACACAGGGAGCCTTGACAGCAGCAAGGAGCAGTTCAGCAACAGGCTGAGTCAGTGCAGAATGACTGTGGTCATTTAAAGGGCCCCTGGTGCTGTTTGTATGGGAAGCTGGACCTGCCCGATGACAACATCCCTACGGTTATAGCCACATGCTGTACTCTCCATAACATTTGTGAAGGGAAGGGTGAAAGCGTCACTCAGGCATGGCTCACTGAGGTTGAACACCTGGAGGCTGAATTTGAACAGCCAGAGAGCAGGGCTATTAGAGGGGTCCAGCATGACGGCCGTACGGATTAGGGAAGCCTTGAGGGAGCAATTCGATGCTGAAAGACACTAGTAATGTTTGGTGCCCTGCATGGGAGTGAAGTGCAGTGGCTCCAATGCTAGTAGGCATCTGTGTTTGCTACGTATGATGCACTGACTAGTAGTGCCTGTTGCTTTCCTGGGCTATGCTATCTTTTACTCAATGCAATAAAGAATGTTTCCAAAACCAAAAAATTCATTTATTGAAAAGAAACACAACTGCTGGAGAAACACACATGGCATGACACATCTGTGCTGTGTGGGAGGAGGGAAGGGGGCGGGGTGGGGAACGGAACAATCACAGATTTGCGTATGTCATAGAATCATAGAATATTAGGGTTGGAAGAAACCACAGGAGGTCATCTAGTCCAATCCCCTGCTCAAAGCAGGACCAACACCAACTAAATCATCCCAGCCAAGGCTTTGTCAAGCCAGGCCTTAACCGCTAAGGATGGAGATGTCCTGTTATCATACTCAGCCTTCCTGTCTGGAGTGCCATGCAATGAGTGCTGCACTTCAGGCTGGCTAAAATGATTGGTGATGGGTATTGAGTGCAGTGGGTAAGGGTCGTAGTTTGCAGGGTTGGGCGGTGAAGCTAAAGATGTTGGAGGCAGCTGGTGGCGATAAGAAACCAGATGTTGGGGAAAGTGGGTTGGCGGTGACATGGGAAAGAGTTTTGGGAAAAGGGCTGCGGGGGGGGGGGGAACGGCAGGCGCAGATCTGCTCCGTATGCAGTGATATGAGTCGAGTCCACTTGGCGCTCCATAATGCGTAGGAGCCACTCTGTTTTTTGTTGCCAGCGATCCGCATTCTCCTGGCGGACCCTGCTTTCACTCTCCCACCACTCCTGCACTTTTTTATTTTCAATACGGGACTGCTGCATGACTTCATGCAGAAGGTCCTTCTTGCTTTTTCGCGGCCGCTTCCTGAGTCTTTGCAGCCTTTCAGCCATTGATAACAAGTTTGGCTGGGATCTCAAGGTTGCATCTGTAAAACCAAAATGCAACATTTAACAGAGGCAGCACTGTTAACACTAGACAGAGCAATGATTTCGCAGAACTTATAGACAAGCACAATGCACATAATATCACAAATGGTGTGTCCCAAGGCAAGCGCACATAACCCACAAGAGCCCCGAAATGGTGAGTAACCACAGGGGTAGGGGGGACTGATTGTTCCAGGGCCATACTGTCCTCTGGGGTCGTGTGTCTTGGGGAGAGCCAACAGCTGTGGGGACGCATCACTCTCCGCACATTTTACACAGGATAGGTTCGTCCTGGAAGATATCTCGCTGCTGAGGGTGACCTGGGAAGCAAGGGAGGGTCTTCTGCAACAATGCAGCTTCCGACCTGGCCCTTCTGTGTGCAGCAATGGTCCCCCCACCCCTCACAGCACAGTGGCGCGGATACGTTAGCCTTACTGGGGCAAGGAGCACAGTAGCTCTGCCAAGGAACCTGCACAAACAGATTGCCCAGCTTCTGCATGAGACCTTCAATGAGACCATGGAGGTTGATTACCACGATGTGAGAGCGTACATCAACGCTCTATTCCACATGCACACAGCCCTAACCCTTCTTTCTGCAACCCTCTTCATCCCAACAGCCTGCACCCAACAACTCCCTTCTCAAAATAAAAGCAGCTTACCGGGCACCTCATCTGCTGTTTGTCCTTCCCCAAGCACCGGCTGCCATGACTGGCTACCTTCTTCCTGGCTTGAAACAGCTCCTGGCTGCATGCATCTAGGGATGCCGTGCCATCCTCTGGCTCTGGGCCCCACTCCTCCTCAGCACCCTCACTCCCGCTTTCCTCCTCCTGCCTTGTTGCACTCTGGGCTGCCACAGCCTCTGAAGTGTCCATGGTGCTCTTCAGAGTGGAGGTGGGGTCGCCCCCAAGTATCCCGTCCAGCTCTTTGTAGAAATGGCAGGTCGTGGGGGCAGCACTGGAGCGGCGGTTTGCCTCCCGCGCTTTGTGGTAGGCATTCTGCAGCTCCTTCACTTTAACCCTGCACTGCAGTGTGTCCCAGTCATGGCCCCTTTCCATCTGACCGAAGGTATTGTAATTCCTACAGCTGGAGCACAGCTGGGACTGAACAGCTTCCTCCCCCCAAACACTGATGGCGTCCAGCACCTCGCTATTGCTCCATACTGGAGATCACCTGGCGCATGGAGGCACGGTCATCTGGAAAGATTCGCTGAGAGCACTCCACGCCTAGCTGAACAAACAGGAAGGGGAATTTCAAAATTCCCAGAGAATTTAAAGGGCAGGTCTGATGGTTGGCAGGGCAGTAGACTTCAAGGTGATGACCAGAATGGCTAGAACAGGCATTCTGGGACACTTCCTGGAGGCCGATCAGAGCGCATTAATAAACCAGGGCATCCACACTGGCACCGTGGCACTCCAGCCAGGGTGCAGCAAGCTCTTTGCTTCTCATGGAGGTGGATTACCGGGGCACTCCAGCCACGCAGTCCGGGTGCTCTACGTGCTTTGCCAATGTGGACACCTCAGGAGTTAGGGCGCCTGGGGCTGATTTAATGCGCTCTAACTTGCAAGTGTAACCAAGCCCTAAGACAGGCCTGCACAACTCGTAAAGCGGTGAGGGCCATATTACTCCAAAGAAAACAGCTGAGGGCCGAAACCCCCTGGCCCCGCCAAAACATGCCCCCCCCCCAGCGCCGCCCGGCCCCACCGAAACAACCCCCCCCAGCACCGCTGCCCCATCAATACAAATGGCCATCAAGTTTGTGAAATCTAATCCCGACTTATCATTCATGCACTTTACTTCACTGGAGATTCCTTTTCTGGTTGTGCGACCTGTCATGGAGCACATGCCAGCAAGTTCTTCAGTGATTTCAAAGTTTTTATCAATACCTCTAATAAAAATAAGAAGTTGGGCAGTGTCTTTTAAATCAGTGCTTTCATCCATAGCTAGGGAGTAAAAGCAGAATTCACTGACTATCTGCTTAAACTGATCACTTAGGTTGATAGAAATGTCAGCTATTCTCTGTACAATCATGCGTGATAGACTGACATTCTCAAATATTCCCCTCTTTTCTGGACATAACTCAGATACAGCAATCAACATACACTTTTTTTAAAACTTGCCTTCTGTGAAGCATTTTCCAGCAGCAGCAATTTCCTTAGAAATTTGAAAGCTTACTTTAGCAACCGTATCGTTCTCAGTGCTCACTTTCTTGAAAATTTGCTATACTCCACTAAGGTTTTTCGCTAAACTGGGTGCTTTAATTATTTTTTCATTTGAGTTCAATTTGGCGAGATTGGGATGTTTAGTTTCAAAGTGCCGTCGAAGGTTGTATTCTTTCGGAACGGCTAACGTTTCGCAACACACAAGGCACAGTATTTTGTCTTTGGAAACAGTACATAAGTATTTATTCATCTATTCAGTGATGAAAACTCTCTGCTCTGATTCTATTGTTCTCTTTTTCTTTTCGTTCATGGTATCCATTATGAAGCTCAAGATTTTGTTGAATAAATTCACACACAAGGGAAACACTCACAGTCACACACAAAAAGAAGAGATATCTCATGGCGCATGACACACTAGCAAGGCACTGACGGTGTGTGGAAGCCTGTAGAGGGGGAAAGAAACGACGCGCATAGGGTGACCAGATCACAGCAGTAAAATAGGACCCGCCCCCACCCCGCTCGGCCCCACCATCACAACCCTCTTCAACCCCCCAGAGGTCACTATATTACTGCACACAGCAGTCAATCAATGCAGTTGTAGATAAATCTCTG
The DNA here is from genome assembly GCF_011386835.1 of Chrysemys picta bellii. NCBI lineage: Eukaryota > Metazoa > Chordata > Testudines > Emydidae > Chrysemys > Chrysemys picta. Next base: position 93,294,934 of record NC_088794.1, on the reverse strand, counting down.
CATTATGCATTTTTGTATAACTTTTATATGACTTTGTATTGAACCTTAGTAATATGTTATAGCGGGCCCCTAAGGTAGTATAATTAAGGTAAAAGAAAAATGTCTTTTTGCTAGAAGTAGAATAAGATCTTCCCCCACTTTGTAATCAATTGCCCCTGTTGAATGAATGAGGTGTGAATGAGGAAGGCGTGGAAGGCAGGAACCTCCAGACAGCTGCAACCCTTGGAGAGGGGATGGGACCCAGACCAAGGACAATCAAACTTGTCAAGTGGGCTGACTAGAGAAGAGCAGACATACTGACGGCCTCGGGGGTTAGAAGCAAGCACCTTCCTTTGGGAACACCCTCTTTGCAGCATTGGGACAACCCCCCGCCCAGAGAAAAGCAACAAAAAGGACCAACAGATTTTGAATCTGAGAGATTTGCCCCCCTTCAGCCACCGACTCGCCGCTCGCCTCCTCACCTCCCCTCAAATATAAAGCCTCGCCGCCACTGCCCGCCCTCTCGGCTCATCTGCTCCGCCCGCCGCCAGCTCACCTGCCTGCCCGCCGCTGGCCTCTTACCTTCTGCCGCTGCCCCCGCCTCCTGCTGCTGGCTTATCCTCACACCCCAACCTGCAACTGGCCTCGTCACCACCCCGCCCACCCGCCGGCCGGCCAGCCAGCCAGCCAGCCGTTGGCTTGCGCCATCCCACCGCTTGCCTACTAACCCCCCACAGGCCGCACATTGAGCCTATGCGGGCCACATGCGTCCCAGGGGCCGTATGTTGTGCAGGCCTGCCCTAAGAGCTGCTTGCGATCTAACAGCTAATCTGTGTTGCCAAAGCCTCAAGGCAGATGCAAGCATGTTTTCCTTTGATTCAAAGATGACACAATTAACTATCTACTTGGAGTGGTGTCAGAGTTCAATATTAGCTTTTCTTTGCAAAGCGTGTTCCCATTTGCAGTTACACAAAAATTACAATTGTCTTTTTCCTGTTACAACATACACATTGAGTAATCATTAAAATGCATCTTCTTCAATTATTTGTTTCCAAAGTTTCACGGATACAGAGCAATCAGGAACTTGGGCATTTTGTTAACCGGGGGTTGTTTTGTATTGCAAGAACTGTGTCAAAACTCCATAGGCAGAGCTCTATTAATATGCAAATGAAAAGCTTACATTAATCATGCATTTGGGCAATGAATAGCACAGTTCTTGCTGTAAAGGTTAGTAGAGGATCCAAAATTTAATATTGTAAGTGCCAATACATCAACTTTGTTCAGAACAGTGACTTTGGAAATATATATAAGGTATCAAGTATCATAGGAGTAGCCTTGTTAGCCTGTATCCACAAAAACAACAATTTTCACTCCACGCATCTGAAGAAGTGGGTTTTTTATCCCCGAAAGCTTATGCCCAAATAAATCTGTTAGTCTTTAAGGTGCCACCGGACTCCTCATTGTATATATAAGGTAGAAATTAAACTGTCATATTTCATTTTCAGTCAGTCTAAGGTCCTGGCGATGTGCTTCATGACGTTTAGGGGAGGAAGGTGGAGGAGAAAAATAGTGTTGAGCCACGTTTACGCCTCCACTCTAATGCCATCTTGGGGGCAGCTTTTCACTCCCTGGAATAAGATAGAGTAGCCTTAAGGTTGCTCTAGTTTGCATTGGCTGTCATTGGACCCTTAGGATCATTCTGGTAGCTAGGCATTGCTGGGGTGTAAAGATGCTTATTTTTCTCTCCCTCCTCCTGGGGATCTGAGCCTGACCCTAGAGCTGTTGCGGCAAAAGTAAGGAGCACGACAGCTAAAGCTAATAGCAAATCTATTTACTTCTTTATCTTGTTTTCATGTACCTTAATCTCACTCCAAGGCACTGTGTGCTATGACAGTTATGCGTGATTTTTAAATAAAGTGCCATTTCTTTTGCACTCTTGCATGCAGGTCTGGTTCCAGGCACCAGCGAACGAAGCAGGTGCCTGGGGCGGCCAATAGAAAGGGGCGGCAGTGCGTCCGTTGTTGAGGAGGCACATCCAGTTCGGCGGCAGCAGCACTTTGGCAGCAGCTCGATCGGATTTTTCTTCTTTTTTTTTTTCCGCTGCTTGGGGTGGCAAAAAAGCTGGAGCCAGCAGTGCTTGCATGGCCCTGATGCTTCTGCTTATGAAGTTCCACAAACTTTGAATGGTTCTGGCTATCTAAGTGAGTTAAATGCCCACCTAACAGCAATTGCAGGCAATGTTAATTTTCTACCAAGTCTCTCAGAATTCCCATAGCTATCCTCCCTCCCAGATGGAACCTGGGAAAGTCTGGGGCCAAGACATTTTCTTGAGTTTGGAGGGAAGCCTATCATTATCCTTTTCCTACAAGCTTTTTTTTTCTCGCTCTCTCTCCAAGGCTACAACCAATGAGTGAACTAAATCAGTTTGGATGTTATAATCTAACATATCTGCGACTAGATGAAAGAGCTGGTCATGTCTAGGTTTGTAGCAGTGATAGCTAAGGATAAGTAAAAGATCAATGCCAGGTTACATGCTTTTCTCTGCACCATACTCCCCTGCAACTCCCTTCAATTGCCTTCCCTGCCCTTCACAATTCGCATGCATCCCCCTCAAGCTCCTCCTGAGTGCCACATTCCACTGTACCCTCTCAGCTTCCTCCTGTACCCCACATTTCTTTACCTCCCCCTTCAGTCTTATCCTGCACCCCATATTCTATTACAAACTCCATAGCCTCCCTCCTGTGCTAGCACATATCCTTGTCCTCTCATTGTGTCCTGACCACTCTCCTAACCACAGAAGAAAGGAAGCAGCCATCTTGCCTGGCGGCAGCTTGGCTTCAGTCTTACTGGAAACATTGGGAGATGATGGCCATGTTCACTAGGACCAGTCACTGTTCGACCTACAAAGGAAGCAGGAAAATGGTGGCCATTTTGACTAATGTCAACAAGTAGTTTCATTCATATTGAAAGCAATAGTATATGGTGGTTATTTTGAATAAAAGCAAACATTCACAAATTTCATTCCAGAAATCAAGAGATCAGAAAATCTTAAATAAACAAACAAAAGTAAAGAAAGACCAAAAATAAAAACCATGCCAAATGTCACAAGATGTGATAAAATCATGAAAGTTGGCAACTCTGCCTGAGGGGGTCAGGTGACTGAAACCAGGAACTAAAATACATTCTTCCCACCACTCCTATGTGAAACACCTTTAATACAATGCCATTAATTATTTTAGTCTTACACTATACTGTTGTGAGGTAGATAAGTATTTTATCCCTATTTTTCATATGGAGAAACGGAGGCAGAGAGAGATTAAATGATTTCTCCAAGGTCAGACAAGAAATCTTTGGCAGAGTCAGGAATATAACTAGGTATAGTTGAGAAATCCCAATTGCTTTTTCTGAAAATTAAAATAAAAATTGGATTTTTGATGAAAAACCAAAACAGAAAACCAAACATTTTTCAGATTTTTGATTTTTTTCCCTTCCTTTCTCTTCTTTTGTCCCCTATGTTCCCCATTTTTTCCAGTTGCAAAATGTAGGAAAACATGGGGAGGGAAGTAATTCTGTAAAGATCTGAACACTTTACTAATAAACAGGTGTGAATATATTAGAAAAAGTTCAGAAAAGGGCAACTAAAATGATTAGGGGTTTGGAACGGGTCCCATATGAGGAGAGATTAAAGAGGCTAGGACTTTTCAGATTGGAAAAGAGGAGACTAAGGGGGGGATATGATAGAGGTATATAAAATCATGAGTGGTGTGGAGAAAGTGAATAAGGAAAAGTTATTTACTTGTTCCCATAATATAAGAACTCAGGGCCACCAAATGAAATTAATGGGTACCAGGTTTAAAACAAATAAAAGGAAGTTCTTCACACAGTGCACAGTCAACCTGTGGAACTCCTTGCCTGAGGAGGTTGTGAAGGGTAGGACTATAACAGGGTTTAAAAGAGAACTAGATACATTCATGGAGGTTAAGTCCATTAATGGCTATTAGCCAGGATGGGTAAGGAATGGTGTCCCTAGCCTCTGTTTGTCAGAGGATGGAGATGGATGACAGGAGAGAGATCACTTGATCATTACCTGTTAGGTTCACTCCCTCTGTGGCACCTGGCATTGGCCACTGTCATATCATCTATTTTGTAGAGGATGTTGGTTGGTGCTTTCTCTGCCTGTCTGATACTGGGATACTGGGCTAGATGGACCTTTGGTCTGACCCAGTATGGTCATTCTTATGTTCTTATTATTATTCAGGACTCTAATAAGCTTCTGTGTACAATTCACCTTAGTCCAAATATAATCATCAACAGGTGTAAAAGGCAAGATTCCTCTAAATAATTTCATTATCTTTCATACCCTCTCTCACCCCAGGTCTAAATTGCAACACCTGGGAAAGGGCGCATTGCCAATTTGTATATCTTCTGTTTTATTAACAGCAACATCTATGCATTCTCCTCTTACAATCACTTTGATGGTTTCCCACAATATTCTGCCATCTTAATCTTTTTGTATCTTTATTGTTTACAAAATTGTAACTGTTTTAGGCCCCAGTTCAGCAAAGTTCTTAAATATGTGATTAATTGTAAACACATGACTAATCCCATCCTTGTACAGCAAAGCACTTAAGCATATGACTACCTTTAAGCACACAAATAATTACTTTGAAGTTCAATGGGGCAATTTACATACTTAAAGTTAAGCAAGAACGTAAATGCTTTGCAGACGCGGGACCTTAATCCTTTTAACCATCTTTATTTTGAAACACCCAATCTTAGGGTCCACATCCTGCTAAACAGTTACACATGTGCTTAATTTTACTACTATGAGTAGTAAATCATGAAATCAATGGGTTTACTCACAGTAGTAAAATTTAGCACGTGCATAAATGTTTGCAGGATCAGGGCCTAAGTGTCTAAACCCTTCTATGTAATTTACTACTATTCATTGATATCATTTGCCCTCACTGGGAAATGATCTCATAGACCAGGTGTCGGCAACCTTTCAGAAGTGGTGTGCCAAGTCTTCATTTATTCACTCTAATTTAAGGTTTCGTGTGCCAGTAATGTATTTTAACATTTTTAGAAGGTCTCTTTCTATAAATCTATAATATATAACTAAACTACTGTATGTAAAGTAAATAAGGTTTTTAAAATGTTTAAGAAGCTTCATTTAAAATTAAATTAAAATGCAGAGCCCCCCGGACCAGTGGCCAGGACCCAGGCAGTGTGAGTGCCACTGAAAATCAGCTCGTGTGCTGCCTTCAGCACACGTGCCATAGGTTGCCTACCCCTGTCATAGACTCAGACTTTAAGGCCAGACAGAACCAAAAATAGTGAAGTCGTCTATAACTAGGCATGGAAGGACTGTAGTGTTGGTAAATGTCTATTTTGCCATACACACACAAACCAATCAAAATGTACAGATAGGTCAAGTAAGAAAAATGCTGCCTGTGAATTTATTAGAGTTTGATTTAAGAATATTTACTTTGTATATTTTGACATTTGAGATTGACAGTTTATGTTTTAAAGGCCATAAAGCTTTAACTTTTTGAATCTTATCATCTTGTCATTAAATTATTGACTGCCTCCCTCCCCATAAGTTCCTGCAACTGTGAAAATTTAAATCAATAAAAATAAAAAAAACCTTAAAACCCATAATTTTGCACAATTGTGAACATTTAAATTGATAAAAAGCAAAATGCTTAAAAATAAATCAATATTATGCATCAAAATTATTAAAAAAAAAATCCAATTCTGCCAAGCCTACCTCTATCACATTGTGATTTTTCCTATCCAGAAGAGTACAAGGAGTGGTGACTTGAATGAAAAGTATAATCTGTCCCATCTTTATTTTGTTCTCACCAAGTGTCAACCAGCTGGAGTGGTATTAAACTTCAAGAGTATTAGATGGGAGAAAAGTCACCAAGTTACTTGTTTCTTACCTAGTATTGGGTTAGGGGACCAGTGTATACCAATATTTTCTCAATGGAGGCATGCTGACAATTTCTTGGGAATAAATTAAATATTGTACAACTGTATTTCCTTGGACATAATCAGACTTTAGGATCAGATTTTGATTGCATATGCTTAGATGGCATTATTTTCCTAATTACAACTGCAAGAGATGCATCTCATGCAAGGACATTTGTTTTGGGTATTTCCCTTTAAATGCTTTTATTGTTTTTAGCCACCAATGTCAAGTGGCTGTAAAAAAGGATTTATCAGGTGAGGCATTTCCAGTAGAGATAAAGAGGTTTTAATGCCATTGTACAAGGCACTGGTAAGACCTCATTTGGGATACTCTGTACAATTGTGGTCATTCATGTTCAAGAAAGATGAATTCAAACTGGAACAGTTGCAGAGAAGAGCTACTAGGATGATCAGGGGAATGGAAAGCCTACCTTCTGAGAGATTTTAGAATGGTAGCCGTGCTAGTCTGTATGAGCAAAAACAACAAGGAGTACTTGTGGCACCACTGGCTAAGGCAACTCCCATCTTTTCAGGTACTGCTATATATATCTTCCTACTGTATTTTCCACTCCATGCATCTATGACGTGGGTTTTAGCTCACAAAAGCTTACGCCCAAATAAATTTGTTAATCTATAAGGTGCCACAAGTACTCCTCGTTGTTTTTACCTTATGAAAGGAGACTGGAAGAGCTTGGTTTGCTTAACCTATTAAAAAGAAGCCTGAGACGGGGTATGATTGCGCTCTATAAACACGTTAGGAGGATAAACACCAGGGAGGTGGTTGAGATTTAATCTAAAGGACAATGTTGGCACATAACAGTCAAGTCTCCTGTGGGCTGTAATACGCCGGTCTAACTTCAGTTGTTGGGTTTAATGTGCAGATGCTGGATGGTGTTGGTGGCTTGTGATGTACGGGAGGTCAGATGAGATGATCTGGTGATCCCTTCTGGCCTTAAACTATATGACTATTGGTCTGTTTAATCTGTGAGACTAGTCTGAGGACATAATCATCTTGTATTTATCCTACCTTAATATTATGTATTAACCTCCATTTTTCAATTATATTTGGGACTCTTCATGCCTTCCCCTATACTATTTCTCCTGAGGACAGTAAGAAAACAAAAAACGTAACATCCACAACGGGGGGTCAACTATGGGACAACTTTTTTAAAAAGCCAAATGCTTTTTCCAAAAATCTGCAACTACAGGTATTTTGCATCCACACAGTAACTGCAATTGGTTTCTTTGGCATTATTGCTGCCGAGAGAGAGAAGTTTGAACTTCAAATTTCTGTGACTCCTTCAAGTTCAAACACATGATCCACACCTTCTATAGCAGTGTTGGCCATCCTTTTGGCAAGGTGTGCCACAACATGAACTTAAAAAAAATCAGAGTGCCACTTTACTAATTATTATTATTACTGTGTATTATTAATATTGTTAAAATATTGTAAAAATATAATTAATTATTCATTTTAATATAATTAAAACTTAGAATTTTAGAATTTAAAATTAAAATTATTTGAGGCGGTCAACAAGCATGTGGACAAGGGGGATCCAGTGGATATAGTGTACTTAGATTTTCAGAAAGCCTTTAACAAGGTCGCTCACCAAAGGCTCTTAAGCAAAATAAGCAGTCATGGGATAAGAGGGAAGGTTCTCTCATGGATTGGTAACTGGTTAAGAGATAGGAAACAAAAGAATAAATGGACACAAATCAGACGTCAAGAATTATAACATTCAAAAACCAGTCGGAGAACATTTCGACCTCCCTGGATACTCAATTACAGACCTAAAAGTGGCAATTCTTCAACAAAAAAACCTTCAAAAACAGACTCCAACGAGAAACTGCAAAACTGGAATTAGTCTGCAAACTGGACACCATCAAATTAGGCCTGAATAAAGACTGGGAGTGGATGGGTCATTACACAAACTAAAAACTATTTCCCCATGCTAATTTTCCCCCCTACTGTTACTCACACCTTCTTGTCAACTGTTTGAAATGGGCTATCCTGATTACCACTACAAAAGTGATCTTCCCTCCTGCTGATAATAGCCCACTTTAATTGATTTGTCTCATTAGAATTGGTAAGGCTACCCCCATCTTTTCATGTTCTCTGTATATATATATATATAACGTCCTACTGTATTTTCCACTCCATGCATCTGATGAAGTGGCTTTTAGCCCACAAAAGCTTACACCCAAATAAATTTGTTAGTCTCTAAGGTGCCACAAGTACTCCTCGTTCTTTTTCCCAGACCTGAAGAAGAGCTGTGTATGGCTTGAAAGCTTGTCTCTTTCACCAACAGAAGTTGGTCCAATAAAAAAAATATTACCTCACTCATCTTGTCTTTCTAATCATCTGAACTGTCAGAGGAGTCCTGTTCCTGGGAAGGCATCACTAGTTGCACTTTTCTTGGTTTTTTCCTTGTTGTTGGACTATCACTAGTCATGTAATCACAGGGCATTTATTAAGAGATTGTGATATAACACCCTTACTCTTCCCTGCTGATTCTCTGGAACCACTACATATACTTGCTGATCGCCCATCTTTTTGGTAACAATGTGAATCTGCTTTTCCCAATAGGCTTCTAATTTTGCAGGTCCTCCATGCGCTGACAACTTCCAGACAAGTACCCAATCTCATATGGGGAAAGGATCGTACTTTGAGCTGTGCAATCATAGTAATTATTGTTCCTTGCAGCCAATTTTCTGGAGTTTTTGTTGCCTAAGAAAAAAGTTTCTCTCATCTATGCTTTTTACTTTTGCAGGTAATCACCACAGCTCTCCACTAATTCCTGATTCCCCATTAAACCAAATATAAAGTAAATTGGCAAATGAGGGGCTCTCCCATACGAAAGGAGGAAAAGTCTTCAGCTTTTCCATACTGGTGGCCTGGATCCTTTGGATTTTGCTTTTATTGTCAGGTTGGCTTCCGGAGCGTACATAGTTCTTCCCAAGAGATGAGTCTAGGTGTTGAAGATACACTTGTTAGTTTATCTCCTCCCATCCATAGTGATAGCAGCTATCCAGGATATGAGCCCTTCCTCCTGGGCCTGTACTAATTTTAGTACAGCATTTACAACAGCAATAGATGTTTCCTCAGTACACTCTTCCATGAACTGACCCATATCAAATGACATGCAGGACAAAATATCAGCATCAATGTAAGGCCAGTATCTGATATAGAAATTAAAGTCAACCAACTATCCAGTCACTGCTGTCCAGCAGCATTCAGGTTAGCTGACATAAGTAAATATATCAATGGGTTATCTGTATAAACAGGAAAGGATGACACATAATATAAATAATCCCCAAATCACGGTGTAATTGCCCAATTCAAGCCAGAATCTCCAGTTTCCCAGAATGCAAATTATATCTTTTTTCTACAGGAGAAAGGGTCCTAGAGCCACAGCCTATCACTTGGAACTTGCCCTCCTGTCACTGGTACACCACAGCTCCCCACCCATCAGAAGATGCATCTGTATGTAAAATGAATGGCAGGGGGAAATCTGGATAGGCTATTACTAGGGGTTGTATCAGAATGTCAAACAACTTTTCTAATATTTTCTGATGTTCCTCAGTCTAGGTGATTGGTTGGCTAGGAGGCATTTGACCTCCCTATTCTTTTTCTGCTTTCTGCAAGGCACTTTTCACCACAGATGCTTTTACTGGTGATCTTATTCTGAGGTAGAAAAGACAACAGGCTATACAAAAATCTTGCCACTTTTGAAAAGTCCATGATGTACTGGCAATAATAATTTAAGAAGCCCAGTACCTTCCACAACTTGCTCACATTGCAATGTTTTCTTCTCTTCCAATGTCGCTACTGCAAAGGTGTCAGCTGGGTCCATTTTATATCCCTCAGCTGTTACAGTCACACCCAGATATTGGACCTCCCTTCTAAATAAATATCACACTTTTCAGTCTTTAGTTTTGTACCATATTTTTGATATTGCTGAAAAACTTCCCAAACATGCTTAAGGTGTTCCTCAAAAGTTCTACTGGGGATCAGGGCATCATCTAAATACGGAACACAACTCTGATCTCTCAGACCACCAGGACAGTCTTCCATACACCTCTGGAAGGTGGCAGGAGCATCCATAATCCCAAATGGAATGTGAATCCATTCATACAACCCACAGGGTGTAATAAAGGCTGTGAGGGGGTCAGCTCTCAGCACTTTGTTAGGCCTTGCCCTGGACTAGAACAAAAACACATGACTTCCACCATGCCATCTAACTCATCTATGGGGAAAGGGTTGACAATCTGGCACTGTCTTTTGATTCAGTTCTCAGTTGTCAATACAGAGCCATAAACTACCCTCCTTTTTCTGCACTCAGACAACCAGTGAAGAATAAGAAGAGCTGGACCTAATGACCCATCCTCAGTTCAATAAGTCTTGCAAATAGTTTAATTCCTAATAGAGGAGGCAGGGGACTGCTAGGCAATCCCTCTTTATGGGTTGGGAGTCATGGAGCTTTTATGTCCTTATCATTGCAAAAGCACCTGACACCTCTCATAACATGCATTGGATGGCCTCCTGCTGTTCCTTACTTAAAGTGACCAAGGTTAACTAGTGGTATCCTAAGGCGTTACAAGGGTGTGAATTCCCAGCTGGCTGATTTGACCTGGCGTTGTTACCACTAGGAACAGTGTCACATCCAGCTCTCTTCACTTTGAACTTGGCCTGGTTCAGAACTAGGCCTGGTACTGGCAGTGGAATTACTGTCTGGATCATCTGTTACCATCCCAGCACTATGTGCTAATGGAATGTAATATCCATGTTGGATTGAATTACTGATGGGAATACTGACTTTCTGCAATGACCCCTGTGGAATTCTGAGTAGGGTCTCCCTAATCTCTAACCCTTCTGGCCAATAACCCCAAATCCTTGGCTCCAAAATGGTTGGTACCCCAGCAGAAAGGCAATTTATATAAGTCCAACATCTCAAGTTTATCATGTCCCCTTTTTAAATTTTGATCCCACATTTACCTATGCATGCCATACCAATGTCCGCAAACTTTGTGGCCTTTCAAAGGTGTACTTACACATTCATTTTTTCCTGCTGAAATGGGAAAAGGCAGTTGACAAATGACTATAGAGGGCTGGGGGTACTGTATCATCTGGCCATTCGTGACAATACTGTTTAACGTCCTCTTCAGTAACATTATATCCAGTTACAGGACTCTCCATCTCCTGAGTTGTGACCAACATGTTAGTACTGAAACTGTGTTGCAACGCACCCATCATAGGGAAGAGGGGTACAATTAGCATCTGTGAGCCTCAGGCTTTGATCTCTCTCAAGCAACACTCTGAGCTCCCTGGCTAGTACATTAGTAAGGCTCTCCTTCACTCACTGGCATGACACTATGCATACCAGTGCATCCGTGTCCCACAAAGATGCTACTTAAACCCATTCAAGGTACACCAAACCAGACATTTCTTTCCCACTGTGTTAGGTAGCTTAGCATGCTGCTTTGGTGTCAATGAACAATTTCCTTCTATCCTTTCAATATTACAATTATACTCATGGTTACTGGTTCCCTGTCCAAGTACATCTGTACCAGATTTTAACATGTCTCACTTTATTAGTCCTGGGGGTTTCTCAATTTCTTATTTATTTCTGGCAACTGTCTCTCTGTGGGACCTTTGGGGCTGGTTGATCACTCAAGGTCCCTTTGGAGTGACTGGGGATAGTTTCCCTTCCAGTCCACTCCTTTTGGCCTCCTGATGAGTCAACATCCAGACTAATTGTGCTCTTCACTTCCACATTGAAAGCAGGGATTGCAAGTATTGCCCTCATCCTCCTTCTGGCAGGGGGGAGAGCCCCACCTCTGAGGTGCTGTCTTTGGGGTAAATTGGCATGGTCTCCTTCCTTCTGTCATAATGGGGTGCTCTCAGAACTACTTGGATAGCAGTGATCTCCATTTTTAGCTAGATTGTTTAATGAAACCCAAGAGAAAATCAATCAATTGGTAAACTATAATAATGATCAGAACAAGTATCAGGGGGTACTGATCAGAACAGAAACCCTTTTCTTGGGAAAGAAATTATTTTTTCAGCATATGGAGAATAGGTAATCAATGCCGTAGGCTGCTTCTGGTGATGTGACAGTTGACAACAAGGGAAAGGAAACAGGCTGAATCATACGTGGCGGGGGGGGTGGGGGAGTGGTAACCTTCTTGTACATATGGGTTCTAAGTTTTTCTCCATGTAACATAGGGCAAAGATGATGCCCATCGAAAGGATACTATGGCCAGTAATCCATCCCTTCCATCCAATTCCCATTCCTTAAGGTGTAGTGTCTCGTGAATTGACACTATCTAAATTTTTAACTCTTGCTTGATTTGCTTTATCCATGTCATTACTAATTTCAATGAAATGTGAATCTTATCTTTCTAATAATTGTTTTAGCTGTAAGGTTAGTGGTGGTATATATGCATGAATCACTGGAGTACTTTGTCTGATCAAATCCTGATAATCAGGGTTACTCAGAATAGTGGTTTCATTTTCAAAAGTGGGTATTGGAGATATTGTTGTGTGACCAATTATTGTAGGCACTTGTGGTTTAAAACGAAAATTTGGATTTGTGACCATACATCTGTGTTGACCATGATAGAATTCATTATGGTTGGTTACTACCCAATACTGTCTTTGTCTTGCATAGGTTATTCGTTCCATAGAAGATCTCCATTTGCTTAGTTGTACTGGACATGATATCTGTGTTGCATTCACTGCCACTTTTCCTGCTGACCACATAGTGGAGTTATTACCTCAAAGACAGGGGTGGGCAAACTTTTTGGACCGAGGGCCACATCTGGGTATGGAAATTGACTCGGGGCCATGAATTTGGGGGTTGGGGTGCTGGAGGGGGTGAGGGCTCTGGCTGGGGGTGTGGGCTCTGGGGTGGGGGTGGGGATGAGGGGTTAGGAATACAGGAGGGTGCTTCAGGCTGGAACCGAGGGGTTCAGAGGGTGGGAGGGGGATCAGGGCTGGGGCAGGGGGTTGGGGCACAGGAGGGGGTCAGGGGTGCAGGCTCTGGGCAGCATTTACCTCAAGCAGCTCCCAGAAGCAGTGGCATATTCCCCCTCCAGCTCCTACATGATGGCACAGCCAGGTGGCTGCCCCTACATGTAGGAGCTGGAGGAGGGACATGCCACTGCTTCTGGAAGCCGTGTGGAACAGGGCAAGCCCCCTACCCCACTCCCCAACGGGAGCTTGAGGGCCAGATTAAAATGTCTGGAGGGCCGGATGTGGCCCCCGGGCCGTAGTTTGCCACCCCTTCTCAAAGACATCACACCTACAGATCCATTGATGCCCCTTTTGAGAGCAACAAGCCATCTGCAAGAGGTAGTACCAGCAGAGGTACTTGCATCCATTCCTTGTAAATGTAATTTTCTAGGTGGCCTATGGACTGGACAGTAGCCAATTGATCAAATATATCTTTATCTGGATCAAACACAGGTAGCGATAGAGTGAACAAAGCATATAAGGATTGTTTCGTGTCACAGGTTTTTTTTTAAATAATATGTGTCATGATTTGGATGTGGCGTCACAGATCCTAGGATTCTAATTGCCCCAAATGATATTTTTTTACATTCCATTTGACATTCAACCTTCTCTCCTCCATGCTTTTGAATACATTGTGGACAATACCAGTTCAAAATTTGCTGGTTTCTAATCAATTCTGGTACCTTTTTCAGTTCCAAGAATTGTAAGGTATTGATTTCAATTACACCACAGAATACAAAGTGTACTGTGTTCACTTTATATTATTTTTATTACAAATATTTGTACTGTAAAAATGATAAAAAAAAGTATTTTTTAATTCATCTCATACAAGTACTGTAGTGCAATCTCTTTACCATGTGTGCAACTTACAAATGTAGATTTTTTTTGGTTACAGAACTGCACTCAAAAACAGAACAATGTAAAACTTTAGAGCCTACAAGGCCACTCAGTCCTACTTCTTGTTCAACCAATCACTAAGACAAACAAATTTGTTTACATTTACATTTATGGGAGATAATGCTGCTGGCTTCTTATTTACAATGTCACCTGAAAGTGAGAACAGGTGTTCACATGGCACTTTTGTAGCTGGCATTGCAAGGTATTTACGTACTAGATATGCTAAACATTTGTATGCCCCTTCATGCTTCGGCCACCATTCCAAAGGACATGCTTCCATGCTGATGACACTCGTAAAAAAATATATATGTTAATTATATTTTCGACTGAACTCTTTAGGGGAGAATAGTATGTCTCTTGCTCTGTTTTCCCCACATTCTGCCATATTCATGAAAGACAGGTCTGTCAATGGCTGTTAGCCAAAATGGTCAGGGACACAACCCCATCCCTAAACCTCTGATTGCCAGAAGCTGGGGCTGGATGCCAGGGGTGGATCATTCAATAATTGCCCTGTTCTGTTCATTCCCTCTGAAGCATCTGGCACTGGTCACTGTCAGAAGACTGAATACTGGGCTTGATGAAGCCTGTCTGGCCAGACTTATGTCATGTTCTTATCTTTGTTTCCTGTGCTCAGTATCTCCCATACACCACTCCCAACTGCAGCTGCTAGTTGTATTGTCTTCGAAGTTCTGCTCTAGGGAAGAGTTGTTTTTTTAACTCCAGGGACCAGCAGCTAACAATCCCTCATGACTGGCTCACCAAATGTAATGCTTCAAAACACAGATTCTGTCCTTCGAAAACACTCTATCATCAGAACCATACAGCACACCCCTGTAACACAGAGCAGAGACGTAGGGGGTCTGTGCAAAAACAGTGCTCCAAATCAAAGCAACTGCACCCATACCACAGCACCCCAGGTAAGGGAGTGACTAAAAATTACCACCTCTGGGAACACAGTTGGGCGTTGTCCAAAATGTTCAACCACTGTGCACTCCCTTTTGTGTACGCCTTATAGCTGCAGGCTCTGCCAGTTCTTCAAAGCATTTCCCTTGACCAACCAGCATTCCCTATGCTTCCCCTGGAAGGCGCCTGTGCTGGTTCTTCAGTCATGTCTTTATTCATGTAGGCACCGGGTGATCCAATATTCATTCCCGTAACATAGCTGCAGCCATCAGAAGCTTGACAACATCAAACACATGGCAATGCTGAAGGGAGGCCTATTGATTTTCAGTGAAAATGTGAGAGTTTGAGTTTTTTCTATGGTTTTGGGAGTGGTTTCCAGATTAGAACCTCCCTGTCACATGCAATTCAGCAGGAGGATCAAGTGATTGTTGCTAATCAGAGAGAGCTAGACAGAGCCAGCCAGTTTTACTGCACTAACATGTACTGCCTGCTTTTCCTCCTACTGGCAGTGCTCCAGAGTTCTGCGGCAAGGCTGGCAGCTTCCTCTATTATAGTCCTGGGGAGAGATCTAGGAAGCACAGGCCATGGATGGAACAGAATACAAGAAGCAGCAGTGGTGACATTATGACTTGGGAGAGGAAGAGACAAAGGTGTTCTACACATTTTGGACATTGTTTCTGTATGGTGTCACGTATGGGCTGGTTAAGATGTTGAAACATAGGGCTGAGTGACATGTTCACCCATGTCTATTTCAAGGTGCTAACATTCCCAATCACTGATGCTGCCTGGTTCTTGTATGGGAATGATACTTGCACAGAAGCAGCTCTCTCATCTGGAATCTCACCATATATTGAAGCCCTTCCAAGGCTATGACAACTTACTACATTGTGACCCATTGTGCAATATGCAGAGCTGTACACAAAATATCATGTAGGCAGTGGCTAGCAAGCACAGGTTCTGCTAAGAATTGCCCTGCATTACCATGCCATAATATGTCCATATCACAAATACAGTCAATCATGCATACCTTGTATACTTACTGAAGCAAAATGCCTGACTCTTCACAGATACTATCAATAAAAAGCAATTCCTCTGAGTGTGCCAAAACACTGCAGTCTGCTATTAACTTGAGCATAGGAGTTGGGAATAGGCAGGCAGTCGGATTTAGTCACCATACCATAAACTCACACAGGGTGAAATTTACCCCAGTGCTGAAGTCAATGCACCACTTTGGTCCTCAAAATAGGGCTGACTGAAAGGATTAACTTCTATTAATAACCAGACAATGAAAGACTTTATCAAAGCAATTGCAAAATCTCATAGGGAAGTCTCTCAGAAATGCATATAAAAGAAAAGCTCTTAAGGAGATCAAGATAGGATGTGCCTACATATTTATCTATTTCATGCTGGTTTTAATCACCATTGTGACTGAAGTCTCTTATTTTTCAAGGAGTCAATCTCTTGTCTGCGGATTTACAAAAGCTTGAAAGTGCTATACTAAAACTCAGAAATGAAAGTCAATCAGGACTCTCAAAGAGGAAATGCATGCTTAGGGGAGACAAATTTGAAGGAGTCAATATTTCTGGGTCTCCATCACCAGAGCTGCAGAAAAATAAGAGCTACACACTTGATGCCAAATTGAACAGGCTATGCCAAGTAGCATTCACATGGTTTTAATGCTTGGACTCCACACAGAAGAGTAGTGATAAAAAAGAATTGTCCGATTATGTGGTTATATATGACCACCTGCTAGGTTGCTTTACACAGGTATGGAGTGAAGAAGAAAAGGAAAGTGCACTCTAGGTCAGTTTGCCTTTAAAATTACCCTTAAATACCATCAAGTCCCAGACAATGGTCAAGTCAGGATATATGTTTATTTTAAATGAGAACTGTTGATTAAAAACATACTTAACAGATAATGACAAGGGCACCTATGTAACTTTAAAGACCAGGAGAAACATTCAGTTTATATATTGAAAAACCAATATGAAGTGGCAGTTCAAGATAAACTTAAGCAGAGTGTGTTGCAAGAACTAGGGAACAGATCCACAAAGATACTTAGGAACTTAAACCTCAGACAAACCTAAATCCCAGTTTTAGGCTCCACTGCAATCCACAAAATCCCCATTTGGCTGCTGCCTAACCCTGTAGGCACTGAGAGGGAGATCTGCAGCAATCTCAGAACAAAAACAAGACTATACCTTAAAGACCACCTGTAAGTATCTAGAGAGCGCAATCCTTGTTTTTTCCCCTCCATCACAGGGATGGTAGCTGTCCTTGAGCCTTGAAGGGGTTGACTGGCAAGATTCCTAGTCCTCTTCCCTACAATGCACTTTAGCACAACAACAGTCTGGCCCCTGGACAATATTTCACAGAACAGCCACTAAAACAAGGCAGAACAATAGAAATCTTTACTATTTAAAGATTAATTGAATCCAGTGTGTACACTGTAGTTTGGACTTATATATTTTTAAACTCACTCTCTTGGCATTTAGACCATGCCACCACCACAGCAGCTCCTTGTATATGGCTACCCATGTACTGGATTTCCACCATGCTACAAATTGCACTTTTTTCTCCTAAATTAATTTTGTAGCAATTAAATTCTTTAGGGAACAAGGAAGGTTTCTTTATTTGGTGACCTTTGCTCAACAGGGACAGCCAGTTAATAGGGTCAAACTGGAATCCATTGAGGACTGTTGGCCAATCTTCAGAAAAGCTGTGGTTCTCCATATGCTCATCCTCCCAGAGATAAAGGCACTTGGCATGGTGACTATTTTTTATGTCGCCTTTTCCGTTCCACTGCTGTACGCAAGGCTTGAAGAATCAGGTGTTTGTTATTCAGGATGTTGTACTCAGTCAGTTTAACCAGCTGATCATAATCTTGCTCCTTGTATGTGACTGAATATGTAGAATAGGGGGAAAAGCGACTGGTGAGATCAACTTTGCCCTCTTCCATCTCTAAGCTGGAGCGCTTCACACCTGGGGAAAAAATTCAACAGGACATTGCTGTAGTATTGGGCTTATTTCTGTCATGTACCACCAGTAACAGCCCAGAGACGGAGATTTCTCTGCAGTAAGAGTGCTCACTCATTTAAATGCTCTGGGCATGTTTTACAATCGTTTCTGTTGCAATCCAGTAATTTGATCCCTGGATCAGGGGAATGTCAGTTGCCTGATGTGCTGAAGGGAGAGGTATAGGTGACTATCTCTATGAGTGTCTCCTGTTATCTGCTCATAACAGCCTTAGGGTACATCTACACTACAGCGGGGAGTCGGTTTAAGATACGCAAATTCAGCTACGTGAATAGCGTAGCTGAATTCGACGTATTACAGCCGACTTACCCCGTTGTGAGGACGGCGGCAAAATCGACTTCTGCCGCTTTTTGTCGGCGGCGCTTACTACCACCTCCGCTGGTGGAGTTAGAGCGCCAATTTGGGGATCGATTGTCGCGTCCCCACGGGACGCGATAAATCGATCCCCGAGAGGTCGATTTCTACCCGCCGATTCAGGCGGGTAGTATAGACCAGGCCTTAGAGAAGTCTTCACATGTGACTCAAGCAGGAAAGGGAAATACTGACATGGCAAATGGCAGGATTTGGGGAAGGGGAATGGAACCAAAAGAAGAGTAGAAGCCTCAAAAGGTATTTAATAGGTGAAACAGTGTCCCATCCAATGGAAAGGCTATTCCTACTGAAAAGAGGAATAGTGATCCAGTCAGTGAATAGGTTATTTACATGGAGGCTCAGAGTTGTGACACTGGCCTTTTTATACTTTGGACAGAGACCCAACATTAGAGACACCAAAAGAAGGAAAGAAAAGTCTGCTAAAAGAGAAGGAAGCTTGTAATTATTTTGGATTTTCTCCTTAAATGTACATTTCCTTTGACCTTAGTTTAAAGATTTTGCATTTTTATTACAATTTACACTAATATACAGCAAGATAACTAGGGGTGTGTAACAGATGAAGGTGAATATGGAAGTAAAACAGGGTCCTATTCTTCTTAATAAGAAATATGTAATAGAACTAAGTAAAAATGTTAAGTTAGGCAATGAAGAGGTTTGTTGTAGGGAAATGAACAAGTGGAGAGGAATGAATTAAAGCATGAAATTCAATCTGTTGATAGGCTAGCCAGCGTGGCCTTCATTGAATGCTTGGCTACTGCTGATAACTTACCAGGTGCTTTGTAACTTTGGTAGGTGTCATTCACTAATGGGAAAAATAGCAATATAGGAGCTCCTGGAGTCTCGGCATCATCGAAGAGGTAGCACTCTTTTAGGTTTTTCCTCTCTTCTTCACTCAGAGCAACTTTGGGAAATGGGATTCCTTGTTCTGAGTAGTACTTACAGGACTGGTCCAAAGGCTGTATCAAGGAAGAGAACAATATGAGAACCCAAAGAATAGGCTGAGATCAGGATTTCCTGAAGTACAGCAACTATGATTCTATGAACTAATACTAAATTGTGCTGGGCTACCTCTGGGATAGCACTGGCTTTCCTCTTGGAAAGAATGTGGTTTGAGAAACATACATTATATGAAAATACATGGATAGGTTTTTAAATTTTCCCTGGAGTACTCAACAAAAAACACTGAGTAAATGGTTAGGTTACAGGTTGTGAATACAACTTTAAGATACAGCATTAAGCTAAAATACTGTGGTTCAGAATACTTAACACAGGGCTTTTAATAGAAACAATATCACTAAAAACTTAAGACAAATGACTATTACTAAAGAAAACAGAATAATCTGATTTCTCTCACCAGTATCTGTGATCCTGCACTGTAATTTAAATGCAGGATAACATCCACTTTCCTCTCTGGCCTCAAAAGTGGAGGGCAGCTGGTATTGATGAAGAATCCAGTATCTATCAGGGACAAGTATTCTGCTGTTTCAGTCAGCTGGTTGGGTGATGTGTCCAGCACAGTATCTAAAAGGAAAATATTTCTTGCCATAAGGGAAATCGCAGAAGAGCAGTTTGCTGATGCTCTGATGAACACACTGTTCAAGAAAAAAGGGTATTCAGCCCCATTCAACATTTCTAATTTCATTAGACATTTGATAAACTATTTACATCACTGTTGCTCAGCCTTAAATTAGAACAACTATTTTCTCTGATGTCAGACTCTCCATGGTCATTCTATTCCTGGCTCATTCAAACTGTGCTAGCCCACCCATCCTCCTTCCCACTTTCCCCCCCTTTTTCTTTTGGATGCATTTATTTGATGTGTGTGTGTGTGTGTGTGTGTGTGTGTATTAAGGCAAAGTTACAAGAAAACATTAACACACTACATTGCACATTACATGTTCAGGATCAGATTAATATTCAAAGAACTTGGCTAAAGATTGTGGCTTGCTGGCTTGGGAGCCCTTCTCCTACGAGTACACTAGAAAGGGTGACGAAATTCCTAAATATTTATCCTCTTTTTGGTGTTTCTCCCATGTATGTACTTGCTTTGAAAGCTTTTCCATTACAAGATCAGTCTATATTTTACTTTACCACAGTACCATAGGAGGGGTCATATTTTTCCAATAATGTGCAATACAGTGTATGTCTACACTGCAATTAAAAACCCGTGGCTGGTGTGTGCCAGCTGACAGGCTCACAGGGCTCAGGCTCTGGGGCTGTTTAATGGCAGTGAAGACTTCCAGGCTTGGGCTGGAGGCCGGGCTCTGGGACCCTGTGAGAGTCCCAGAGCCTGGAAGTCTTCACTGCAATTAAACAGCCCAAGCCCCATGAGCCAGTACAGGCCAGCCACGGGTGTCTAATTGCAGTGTAGACATAACCACAGAATTTAGCTGCTAACAGTAAAAATAAATTAATTTGTTGTTCTGTTTAAAATGCAGATCCTTTACTAGAGCATTAAATAAGCAGGTGAGGGGTCTCTAGGAAGCCGGCATTTGGTCCTTTTGACCTGCAGTGGCACCCTCTTCTGATGATCAAAGATTTCTTCTGTCTACCCACTAAGGCCCACAGGCTCAAACTCCCTAAATACCTTTGAGAGTCTGGGCCTTAATGTCTCCTCTCTGTTCATAAAGACTGTGAATGCTGCCAACACACTGAGCCAAACTATGGAGTTGTAATCAACCAGCTACAGCCCAAAGAGAAATGAGCTTGAACCCCATCAAATCCATGTCACTAAAGATTTTCAGCCCTGTATAGTTCAATTGATTGATCAAACAATTCTGTTTAAAAGTAGATTCAAACTTTGGCATGTAGGGAAGCTGGGGGGGAGGGGAGAGGGTTGAGGGGAAAGTGGGAATTGTTTGTTTTGTTGTTAAATAAAATCCGTTCATTCTCTCCCAAGTCACGCAGATCTCCTCACTATATCGCAGACCTCAAATTCCTGCAAAGGATGCTGCTGAAAGGCAAGTGCTATTACCTTTCCATCTACAAAACTTGTCATTCTCTAGGTAGTCATTATGCAGCTGGAGGCCTTTGAGGAAACTGTGGTACTGGGCAACTGACGTGCGCTCTGTAATGGCACCACGAAGAACACGGGAAAGGGGGCTTGCCGTGGTGAATATTTGACTCTTCTGTTCGTGTGGCCTCATAGGTAGGACGGGCTCTTCCTCTGCAAAAGAAGTAACTAAAGGGTTTGTTTGCCTAGATAAATGTTTCTGAGGAGCCCCCAAAATAGCAATAATAAACAATAACAATCTCTACACTATTAGTTTATGGTGTCCATGATGAAAGGTCTCACGAGCACCTTAACAAAAGGTAGATAAACATTTTTTTGATCTATTAAGACAAAATTTCTTAACATACCCCAGGGCTGGATTAAAAACAAAGCCCTAACATCCAATAAGCCATACAACGTCACACCGCCTACAAATCATAATCCTGAAAAATAAATCAAGTTGAACTGTATTTGTTAACTTAAAAATTCAGCCAATCTTGATGTGGTGTTTTTTGAGTCTCTAATTAGCTGCAAACCAGGATCATTATTCTTGAATATATTTACTCTCTTATATAGTCAGTGATAATAGTGATCAAAGGGCAGGAACAATATCAATTGGTTATTCAGAAGTGATCCCATGATGGTAGTCAATATTAGTCTTTTGAAACTGGTTCCTTCCAGGCAAGATAAAATGCCTCTGCAGATTTTTAAAAATAAAACTCCAAAAAGCAAGTGCACGGTTTACACAACAAATGGGTGTGAAGCATAGTGATAAATAAATGGTAAGGCAGAGGTACAAAGTAACTTACCAATATCATTTACTCTGTCTCGGGTCCACCTGTGCCAAAAGTCCTCTGACGTGTGGGACAAATTCCAGATATATAACAGATTCAGGGAAAATAAACTACTCCACATGCCTGTGAAAGGAGAGAGAGATCAGTATTGCCAACCCTAAACATTAAAAAATCATAAGTCAGGTCCTCCAAAATCATAAAAGATTGGATTAAAAATAATGAGATTTGTTTTTAAATAATAAATGTTGAGTTATTTATATTTGTTTTCTGCTTTTTTTAAAACTTTAGGGCATTCTCAGTGCACATTTTCAAGCTTTACTCTAAAACCATGAGGGCTGAGAAATATTTTTTTAAATGAAAGTTGCACTTCTCATGTACTCCCATGATTCTGGGCTTCAAGAAAAAACACACCACATAACTCAAGACTTCTGATAAAATCATGAGAGTGGGCCATGCTAGAGATTTTATGGAGACCTATATGATCGAGTCTTGGGAGCAGTTAATTGAAAATTGCCTTTTTATCCTTCCATCTGAAGTTGTTCCCTTACCTTCTATTTTTTGCAGGCATCTGTCTCTACAAAATTCCAAACTTCTGCTTTTAATATCTGACTTGGGGTCTTTAGATTCTAAGGACCAGATTGTGTCTGGCTTTGTGTAAGTGTGCAGGTAGGATGCAAAGAATCTTCCTTTCTTGTGTATGCCTTGAAAGGGGCCATGACAGTGCCTGTGCTCTGGGAAATTCAGGGATGCTCTTTTTCTCATCTATGCTGCTCTCTCTGTAGACCAGGTCTGATGCTCCAAGGGAACAATTTTAACCATTTTAAAGCATGGTGCAGCTTGCATAGTCATGCACAACTGAGAGCTTGAAAAGGAATTTATGACTCCTAGGGCACAATGCCCCCCCAACCACCACCCTCCCAAGTAATTCCTCGGGCAGTGCAGTTCTTCTCTGCCTGAATGGTACAATTTTACCCAACTCTAATTCAGATAGTCTGTCACAGTGAGGGTTATAGGTCAAATCCATCATAAGATGGAAGCCTTCTTGTATCTCTCCAGATCACCCATTCTCTTCCTTCCCACATCATCTTTCTTTTCTCTGTTGCTTACAGTTCTTAATTTCTCTTCCCCTTTTCAGGAGTGTATTAACTCTGCAGAATTTTGAAATACAGGCAGCACTGGTATGTTGGATTCTCAAAAGGGTCAGTTTTATTCTATTATTTTCTACATATCACTGGTGTGCTTGTGTTGCAGAGCATTACATTTTCACTGACCGTGTGAGGTTTTGTCACCTTTTGTCACACTGTTACAGTGATGGAGATCTCACCGACTCCTTTCCCATTTCAAATGGAGTCAAACAAGGCTGTGTCCTTGCCCCTGTACTGTTCAACCTTTTCTTCACCCAAGTTCTCAACCATGCTATAAATGGGTTCAACAGAGGCATAGACATCAGATACGGCTCAATCTTCAATTTTATAAGGCTTAAAGCAAAAACAAAAGTAACAGTACTACTACTAAGAGAAGCACTCTTTGCAGATGATTGTGCCCTCCTAGCACACACAGAGGGAGATCTCCAGTTCATTGTAGATTGCTTCGCTGAAGCATCAAAATTGTTTGGCCTTACAATCAGCCTAGAGAAAAATGTGGTGTTGCATCAATCATCTTCACCGCTCTGTGCCATATCCCCTAGCATATCCACTAGTGGAATCCAACTAAAGCAAGTTGACAGTTTTACCCATCTCGGCAGCAATATCTCCAATGATGGATCTCTTGATAAACAAATCACAAACAGGATACAGACAGCTTCTCAGTCATTAGGAAAGCTATGTAACAAAGTCCTGAAATCCCACAACATAACCCTCTCAACAAAAATAAAACTTTATAATACTTTTGTGCTCACATCTCTCCTCTATGGCAGTGAGACCTGGACACCATACAAATGGCATATCAAACAGCTAGAGACCTTCCATATCTGCTCACCATTATGGGGATCCACTGGCAGGACAAAATAACCAACCTGGAGGTTCTCCAAAAGTCAAATGCCACAAGCATCGAGACCATGCTGATAAAAGCCCAACTACGCTGGGTTAGACACATCATTAGGATGCCTGAATATCGACTCCCCAGAAAAAAATTCTATGGAGAATTGGCACAAAGACACCAGGATCAAGGCCACCCCCGAAAGCACTACAAGGATAGTATCAAGGACAGTATACACTTTGGTGCAATAAAACCGAATGATCTTGAGAAGGCTGCGTTAAATAGATCAGCAAGGCAGCACACAACACTGAGAGCTTTCCAAGCCTTTGAAGAGGACAGAAATAATCGATTGTTAGCTGCCAAGGAAAAGCATCATACTACTGCTATAGCTACCAAGATGCTCCCCAATGACCTCGTCTGCCCTATATGCTCATGAGCATGCGCGTCATGCTTTGGACTTCAGAGTCACTGCAGAATCCTCAAAAAGAGATAGCATGAAAATGTCATCGTCGCACCAACGGACCACACACACACACAGAGACATATCCATCAGAGTTAAAATTCTGGATTAAGACCATTTTTAAGAGATTAAACTCAAGACACTTGGGTTACATCTGCATTGCGAGCTCAGGGCATGAGTCCCAGCTTACGTACACATACTTGCAGTAGCTCTCATCTGAGCTAATGCACTAAAAACAGGAGTGTAGCCACAGTAGCATGGGTAGCGGCACCACACGTTGGTTACCTCAAGTACAAACCTGCCTGAACCCCATGGGTACATATTCAGGGCGGCTAGACCATGCCATCACTGACACTGTCTGTGCCACAGTGGCGACACTATTTTTAGCATGCTAGCTCAGATAAGAGCTAGCATATGTGTGTGCGAGCTGGGAATCACACCCCTAGTGCACAGTGTAGATTTGGCCTCTGGACGAAATCCTGGTCCAGTTGAAATAAATGGCAAAATCCCATTGACTTCACAGGGGCCAGGATTTCATTCTTGGACTGGTGGTAAACTGTATTGTTATGCAAAATCAAATAGAAAATTTCAGATAGAAAATGTTTAAAGTCTAGTAGTTGCCATTCACTTATTATTTTAAGTTTCCTGCTTTATCAATGCAAAAGAAACCACTTTATTAACTATTAATTCATATATGGTACTGGCATATATTCTGGCAGGTGATACTGTACCATTGCTGCCAGTCACACAGCAGTGACTCACCAGTGCCCAGTTTATGTAATCAATTATGTTTTTTATTAGTTTGCCATTTTTCCAGGACAATAAATCACCTTCCAAGTAGCAGATCCGGGATTCTGGGAGCCTCTTCATCAGCCGACCCATGAAGAACTCGCTTCCAAAGTCCTCAGAGCGAATGAAGGCTCCATATTTCATGAATCCAACTTCGTAGGGGGTGAACTCCAGCCATTCTGCAAACAGAGCCACAAACAAAAAGACAAAAACAAAACCCCCAAAAATCTTTTAGAGCAGACCCCTGGCTGAGGATAAAGAGTTATGCTGTTATCAAATGGATACAAGGCATTAGAAAAAGGTTGAACCCCTGAAAGTTTATTCCAAACATTTCCAATCCAGCACAAACACCAGAAATGTAGAAACACCACAAAAATTAAAACTAGTGATTACAAAAAGCCAGCTGGTGTAAGCTGATGTAGCTCCACTGACGTCAGTGGAACTATGCCAATTTTTACCAGGCCATGGTCTGGTTTTTAATTTAGAGGTGGGTTTATGTAATCTATATGAGGTCTTACACACAAAACTGAGCCGCTTCCTAGATTTAAGATCAAGTACATCTCTGGAATATCTTTACCTTTGAAATCCAAAGTACTATAGTTGTCCTTGACATTGATTGCCACGTAGATGGGCAGTGGGTTCTGACCCTGATCCACTGCCTGTCGCTGATCCGAGAGTTTATGGTTGTCTTTCTGTTTTTACAAGAAAAGTAGCTAAATTAAGATGGGTGGGGGAAAGGAACTGACATAGGAATCTACTCACTATATCTGTACTTGGAATACAGAAAAATGCCTGCATTTCAGCCATGTTCTCCATTATATGACTGATCTGTGTGCAGGGGTTAATATGTCTGGGATCTTCCATACTCTCCATAATTCCCATGAAGAGCTGACAACCATGGTGGCTGCAAGTTCTTGATAACTATATGGTACATGATTTGATGGCACTTTCAGACCAACATGATAGGAGTGGCTAAAAAGGAGAAAGAGATGCCTACAGCGTAGAGGCTCTGGAGTGGTCTAAGTTAAGAATGAGTCTCATAACCAGCTGACATCCCAGTTTAATGTACAATACTGCAGCTATACATAGGATTGGGCATGCATGTATCAGGAGTACTGCAATTGCATGTGCTGTGAAAAATGAGTGGATAATAGCCTACTGTTTGCTGTTCTAAAACAATTATAATTTCATTATTTCTAAAGAAAACATCTTCAAAATATACCTACAGCACTTAACTATTACGTTTTCAAAATGTGATTTTTCCAACAAAAAGCATCCAAAAACCTACTAGTGAAAATGGTCATTTCTCCCCCTTCCCTCCCCCGCTGCATTCAGAACAAGCATGAAAAAATATTGTCCCAAATGGGTCAGTTTCAGAAAGTTATAAGCCTCTGAAAACTGAATGGCTTTTAAGGGAAGTGTTTCCTCAGCCATAAAGATAAGATTATTAGTGCAATATTAATCACCATAATGATTTAATAAAACCATGCTTTGACATACTGTACCCCATCATGTAACAAATATTCAACAATGAGCCCCCACAGATCTATAGAAGATGTCCTGTGTCCTTCTTGTTTCCGCTGACACAGCTGCTTGTTATAATACTTCATACGCTCCATGGAAAAAGAACCCATCTTGCATTTGGTCACATGTTTTCGAGCTTCATTGATTTTCCCAGACAGATCCTGCTGAGACCAATCAGCATCTCTGTACAAATTTGCCATAGTCCTGGGAAATATATTGAAGGGGAAAAAACAAATGGAGGCTTTTATTAGAGAAGGTGCTAAACTTAACGTTTTCAATTTGAAGGGTTAATGTAAACTTCACAAAAGGTTTCATGTCCTAAATCTATCTGCCTTTGAGTTCTAGGTTCCCCCCCAAAATTACATTTTTTTAAAATCACAAACATTACATTTCCCCTGCCTGGTAAATTTAAAATCACTGGCCAATTTCCCTAAAATATTTTTTTAAACATATACTTCTGCGCTGACACTAACTATAAGAATTTTCCACTCCAAAAAGAGATTTTTCTGGCAAAGTTATAAATGGATTAAAAATAGGGCTTGGGTCACAACGCTGGCTATGGGGTAGCTTCTTTAGCATAGATCATTGTATCAGCAGCATAGAGAAACTCTGCTCATGTCTTCCTTACCATGTCGTGCCAGACAAGCCAGTCAGGTACATAGCACAGTCTATGACATTTAACTTCTTGAAACCCAGTAGACTGCCATATGTCGTTGTCAGTGATCTCATTCCACCACCTGTTGTCATGATTGCCACCACAGGAATCTGTTCAATACAAAGACAGCAAGTTACTGCAAAGCAAATGACATATGAACATTTAGATGAACCTGAAACGGAGCACTAGACCCAATCCAATTCCAAATCACAACTGTAGTCTCTCTTCTGACAAGGTCAAAACTGAAACACTTACACACACACTCCTGAACACTCGAGAAGTTTAGAATCTGATTTGGACCCAACCTCAGTAGCTCAGGCCCTCTCTATTTGGAATAGAGAAGGGGAAGGACTTATAATAAGTTCAGTTGCTTTTGTTCCTCCTAAAGAGTTTTTGTGGCCAAGATGTGTTGAAGGATGAGCTCTCCCTAGAACAGTGGTGGGCAACCTGCGGCCTGCTGACTGCATGCGGCCCGTCAAGGTAATCCACTGGCGGGCCGCAAGACAGTTTGTTTACATTGACCGTCTGCAGGCATGGCCGCCTGCAGCTCCCAGTGGCTACAGTTTGCTGTTCTCGGCCACTGGGAGCTGCGGGAAGCGGCGCAGGCCACAAGGATGTGCTGGCCGCCGTTTCCCGCAGCTCCCATTGGCCAGGAACAGCGAACCGTGGTCACTGGGAGCTGTGGGCGGCCATGCCTGTGGACGGTCAGTGTAAACAAGCTGTCTTGCAGCCTGCCAGAGGATTACCCTGACGGGCCACAGGTGGCCCACGGGCCGCCCTAGAAAATGCCTCATATGGCTGGCTCAATACATAGCTTCTAACAGTCAAACTCCTACCACTTGCCTTCTCATGGCAGAGCTGTTTTTAACTGGAAGTGGGGGTGTGAATGATGCGGGTCTGGTGCATTATAAGCGGCTTGCCCCAGGCAGATGGGGTTCATTAGCCATGCAGGCAGCCCACCTAGGAGAAGGAAAAACTCCAATTTCAAACCAAGAATGTCAAGCATGGCTAGCCAGTTTGTAAAAGTTGTGTCATTTGCACATGTTCCACAGGTCTTCATCTTCAACGAGTATATCAGTACAAAGGGTAAG
Source organism: Chrysemys picta bellii (assembly GCF_011386835.1). Taxonomy (NCBI): domain Eukaryota; kingdom Metazoa; phylum Chordata; order Testudines; family Emydidae; genus Chrysemys; species Chrysemys picta. The sequence continues at coordinate 93,266,477 of NC_088794.1, read as the reverse complement.
CTGGTCACCCTACTTCTGGGGGACACAGGTCCCATTTTTAAAGGGACAGTCTCATATTCCTGCAGGTGTCCCAACTTTTTATTAAAAATGGGCAAATTGTCCCATATTTTCTGTCTCCCCCACTTCACTGCTGGTGGGTCCTGCTGCTGGACAGATCTCTGCTTGCCAGTCACTTGCCCACCAGCAGTGAGTTGGGGGTGGGGGTCCAGTGGCTGATGATTGGGGTGGGTGTGCAAGGCTCGTGATGGGGCAAAGATGCAGTGTGCGGGGCCAGCCGCTCCCCCTGCTAGTCTGTCAGCGCAGCCACCTCTGCGCGTGGGCTCTCGGCCAGCAGGGCTCCGCCCCACCCCATCCCATTTCCGGTCGGAGCTGGCTGTACGCTGTGAGCTGCCGTGGCTAGTGAGAGCGGGCAGGCACCAGGCAGCAGCCAGTTACATGTTGCCTCTGCTGCCCACTAATCGGCCCTTTAAGTGCTCCCCCTCTTGCTGTCCTCTCCCTGTTTTGCCCCTTCCCGCCCCCAGCCCCTCTGCTCCTCCATATCTCCCCCTCCCCCCGTGGGGTGCATCCTGCTCCCAGTGCTGTGCGTAGAACCAGCCCCTGGTCAGAACGCTCAGGTCCTTCCCCCACTGTCTCTGGCTAGGCCAGTGCCCCGGGAAAGCCCAAGACCCTAAGGCCCAGGGCACTGCCCAGGAGGAGCCAAGCCCTGCATGTGCCAATGCCCCATGCAGCACTGGCACAGGGAATCCTCTCCTCCCCTCAGCCAAGCTCTGGAGTGTATGTGTGTGGGGATGAAGCAATTTCCAGCCTGTTCCCAGCCTGAACCTACAGGCTCCACAGCAGCCCCGGGAGCAGGGGCTTAGCACTCTCTTCACCTGCCCCTCCCCCACCCTAGGTCCTGCCCTCAGGGAGCACAGGGCTGCTCCGGCCCCTCTGCTGAGCCACCTCTCTGACTTGGTTACATGAAGCCCCTGCAGTCAGGTTCCCTGGGCCCTGGTGCACAATGCATCCTTAGGGCTTAACCCCTTCCAGCCCATGCTGTAGCCGGAGGCGTCTGGATTATGTCGGTGGCCAGCAGCAGCCTGGAGGTGTTACCTGTCTTTTGACACTGTGCGAGCAGGAAAGGACAAGGGGAGAGAAGAGTTGAACTCTGCAAAGACATTTGCCAGGTCATCCGTTCCCCCCACTCCTCCTTCCCTGTGTCTGGAAGCAGCTCTCGTCCCTTCCCTCCCACACTGTGCCAAAAGGCTGTGGCTGGCCACATTCTGGTGTGAACCCTGGCAGAAATCTGGGGTGGGGCGGCATGTCACCCCGCGGTTCCTCCCCTCCTCCCCATGCCAGGAGAGGCAGGTCCATCCCAGGGTCCCAGCCAGGCATAGAGGGCGGAGAGCGCCGGTCAGGGAGGGTCAGGTATATCGGTCACTCCCTCATTCCCCCTATGTGAGAGAGGTGTACGTGAGTGTGTGGGAGCCGCCCCCAACCCATATGAACCATAAAGCCTTAATGATAAGAAGGTAAATAAAAAGAATCTAACTATGCAGTAATTCTTTTCAACAGGGGCTCAGTCAACTTGATGTTAATTTGAATGTTTGTACTGCATAATTCTGATTGATTGCCATTGAACTCACTTGAATATGAGTAATTTGACCAGGTATTGTGTATTCACCATAGGGAAACATGGTCACCATACCCAGAAGTGACACACAACCTCTTTGTCTGATGAAAATGGTCAAGTTACCACATTGTGGCACATATGGCTAAAAATAGGCAAGCCTAAGAGTAACGTCTGGTTTCCCTGAATGTGGGAACAATGAAATGGAAACAAAAAGTAGTAGTCGAGATGATGAAGGGAAGGAGAGTGCACATTGCCTGAATACAAGAGACAAAATGGAAGGGATTGAAATCCACGTACATCAAGGAGGCTACAAGATGATGCTCAGCAGCAAAGAGGAATAGAGTAGGAATAATAGTAGCAAAAATATTACAGGATATGATAGTGGACATCCAAAGAAAGAGTGACCAGCTGATGAAAGTTAGAACAGCACTGACCGGAAACCAAAACCTTTATGTTATATTCTGATATGTGCCACACGTTGGCTGTATGAGAGAGGAGAAGGTAGAGTTCTACATAGCATTGGGCCAAGTGATGAGTGAAGTACCACACGCTGAGTACCTAATTATCAGAGCAGATCTCAATAGATATGAGAGAACACAGTGAGAGCTATAATGACTGTCAGAGGATGAAGTTTTGCTACCAGAAATGAAGCTGGTGAGGATATCTTAGAGTTAGCCAGAGCCCATGGCCTGATTGTTGCCAATATATATTTCACAAAGAGGAAGAAGCACTTAATTATATACAGGAGCAGTACCAACAGGTCCCAGACTGATTACTTCCTGACAAGGAGAAGAGATCTAAAAAATGTGAGACTGTAAAGTGATCCCAGGAGAGCAGATTGCAGAGCAACATAGGTTGCATGTAACAGACTTCTGGGTGAAAAAGGCAATGCAGGGGTAGGGGGCGCTAAAAGATGAGCTGTGGAACAAAGGATAAAGTGGTGGAGGCCTGCAGATACGGAAGTTAGTCTGAGATTTAAGGATGAGGTTCTATAGAGGTCAGACAATGACCAAACCAGCCATGATGATACCAATGAAGTTTGGAGAAAAATATCCACAGGTAATACAGAAAGCTCACAAGCTGTGTGTGGACAAATGAAAGAAGGTATGGTAGTGGTCTAATGATGTGCAGGAAACAGAAAAGAAAAAAGGAGGGAAGGCTTAAGTGATGGCAGAAATAAGAACAGTGGACAGTTATGAGGAATATAGGCTGATAAAGAAAAAGGTGAAAATACTTGTTGCAGAAGCTAAGGGTCAGGCACTTAAAGCTTTATATGTAGATTATCGAGGACGGAAGGGCAAAAAGGAATATAGAGGTTAGCAAAGATCAGACAAAGAAGCACTAGGGATTTGGGAGTTGTGAAGTGTATCAAAGACAAAAATGGAAGAGTACTGGTGGAAGATAGCAAAATCATTAGGAGAGGTCAGTGGGTTTATAAGAAACTGCTCAATGGAGAGAATCTGAGGAAATCATTGAGCTAAATATGAGCAAACAACAACCTCACAAGAGCTATCACTGTGTTAGTGAGTCAGACAGCATTAAAGATGATGACACATGGGAAGGCAGAGGGACCAGATGGTGTAGCAATTGAAGTATTTAAATCACTGGGCCATGAGGCAGTGGTGGTGATGATGATGAACTTCCTTAAATTAATCCTCCAAACTGAAAAAACACCCAGCTAATGGGGGAAGAACATATTGGTCTCTATCTTCAAGCATAAAGGGGATGTGGAAGAATGTAGTAATTACTAATTGTAATGGGGAGGGGCACTCACTTCTTGTGCAAGTCCTGCAGCTGCTGTACTACAAGCTTTTTCTGCTGCTGTCACCTCCTGTAGCTTTGTCAACCTCACTTGGCAAGTCTTCCGTGGCTTGGCCCTCCAACTGAGTCATAAAGCCCAAATGAATCCCTTCAGGGGTATTAAACTGTCTGATAAATGAACAGTCTATTTGTCCTTAGAAGAGCCTTCAGTCCTGACTTCGGTCTCCTTTAAATGCAGCCCTTTGTTTGGGTTCCTAGCTCAGCCCTGCCCCCTTTGTAGGATTTATGCTGCTTTGTTTGTGGTCGATAGGGGAACCCAGACCTGCCCACTACTCCAGTGGCAGGAGTCAGGCCCTGCAGTTAACACTGCTCAGTACTCCTGACACCCCTAATGAGCCAGCTAAGCTGCCTGATAGACTGCCATGCCTGATTGGCTGAGGAAGCTCAGCATTAATAGCTTGCTGACTGCTCAAAGTATATGCCAACAGAGCCTCTCCCTCCCTGTGCCCATCTCTTGCCAAGCCCTGTTCCTGCTCTGGTCCTCCACTGCTCCAGCCCAGATCCTGCCCTGCACCCAGCCTTGTTCCTATCCTGTCCCACCCTTGCTCCTGCCTTCTCTGACTCCTGGTAATCTGGTTCCAACCCTCGGTTCTGATTCCCAACACTGACTTTGTCTTGACCCTAGGCTCTGGCATTCGGACTCCAACTCCTGTTCTGACCTTTGGCCCTGCTTCTGGACCTATCTCAACCCCTGGGTACTGCCTTCAGACTCCAACCACTAGGCCTGACTGCCTACAACCCAGTCTCCTGACATCCAGGTTCCAACCTAGGGTCCCTAAAAACAGCAATTCTGCACTGCTCAATCTCAATTCATTGCTGATTCTTCCCTAGGCCTCTTCCTACCTAGCCCCTTTTTGCTTCACCCTTACTTCAGGGTTAAGGTTCTTGGGACCTCTCTGTCCCTGAAAACCCAGCTAAGCAAAATGCAGCCAGAACAAACTCGCTGTCCCTCAGACTTCTGTGGCCAGAGAGGACCCTTCCTTGCCCCTCTGGTCCCAGCCAGGAACTAAGCTGCTAAGGCCCTGCAGCTCCTTTTATCTGAGCCTGCTGGGTTGTGATTGGCTGCGTCTATGAAGCCTCTTTAGGCAGGTCTGGAGGACCGACCTTTGCCCCTGCTTTCCTGGGGCAAGGTGCAGTAGGACCATGGGGCCTCCATCTGGGGGCCTGGTGTACCCCATCACACTGACCCCTCAAGTTAATGAGTCACGTGATGAAATGGCTGGAAAAAATTAGTGAGAAAAGACACTTTCAGGAGCTGGCGCATCAATAAGTGACAACCAAGTCAGGTTTATGCCAGAAAGGTCAGTGCTGGGTGCAATGTTTGCAGCCCACACATTGCAGGAGAAGTAGAGGGAGAAATACAAGGAATTTCATTTAGTTTGTGGACTTAGAGAAGGCTTCTTACGGAGTTCACAGAGACCTGATATGGTGGTGTCTGCATTTGCACAATCTGCTGGAGACATGTGCTACCCTTGCAAATGTCCATGATAGTCTGAACATAACAGTAGCAAGAAGCAGTTGTGACTACAGTGAGCCATTCACTGTGAAGGTAGGTCTACATCAAGGATCAGTCCTAAATCTATTTCTATTCATGATTGTAATTGACTCCTTCACGCAAGGGGTTTGGGGAGAGGCTGTATGGAGCATGCTTTTCACCAATGCCATTATATTGTACCATGAAGATAAATACAAACTGGAAAGAGATCTAGAAGAATGGAGGGCTGCAGTAGAAGAAAATAGTTTAACTAACAAAAGATGGAAGTAAGATGCTAAGTAAACTAAAGCACAAGGTGTATAAGACATGATTAGGTCCACCATGATGTATGGCTGGCCAATAAAGAATGCTGGCCAATGAAGAACATAATAATGTCCATACTAGGTCAGACCAATAGTCCATCTAGCCCAGTATCCTGTCTTCTGACAGTGACAGGTGTCAGATGCTTCAGAGAAAATTAACACAACAGGGCTATTATCAAGTGACCCATCACCTGTCATCCAGTCCCAGCTTCCAGCAGTCAGAGTTTTAGGGACACCGAGAGCATGTGTCCCTGACTATCTTGGCTAATAGCTATTGATGGACCTTTCCTGCATGAACGTATCTCATTCTTTTTTTTAACCCAGTTATACTTTTGACCTTCACAACATCCCCTGGTAACAAGTTCCACAGGTTGACTGTGTGGTATATGCAGAAATACTTCCTTATGTTTATTTTAAACCTGCTGTCCATTAATTTCATTGGGAGACCCCCGCTTCTTGTTTTATGTGAAGGGGTAAATAACACTTCCCTATTCATTTTTTCCACACCAGTCATGATTTTATAGACCTGTATCATATCCCCTATTAGTAAGCTAAGATTTTGTCATGGATATTTTTAGTAAAAGTCATGGACAGGTCACAGGCAATAAAGAAAAATTCACAGAAGCCCATGACCTGGCCATGACTTTTATTAAAAATATCCATGACAAAATGGGGAGCTGTGGAGTCCCCACACTACCCGCAGAGGCTGGATAGCTGTAGGGGCCCCAGTTCGGAGCTCTGAGTCCCCCACCACCCACAGCTCAGAGCTGCGGGGTAGCCCCACCAACCACGGTGACTTGGCACTCCAGGGGGCCCCCGCCACCCACAGCGGCTATGAGGTGCTAAGCTCAGAGCCCCCTGCCTCCCGTGGCGGCCGGGAGCTGTGGATTCCCCCACCGCCCGCAGCTAGGGTTGCCCACTTTCTACTCGCACAAAACAGAACACCCTTGCCCCGCCCCTGCCCCCCCACCTCTGAAGCCCTGCCCATTTCCTGCCCCTTCTCCGAGGCACCACCCACCACTCACTCCATCCCCCCTCCCTCTGTCACTCGCTCTTCCCACCCTCACTCACTCATTTTCACCGGGCTGGCTCAGGGGGCTGGGGTGCGGGAGGGGGTGAGGGCTCTGGCTGGGGGTGCGGGTTCCTGGGTGGGGTGAGAAATGAGGGGTTCAGGATGTGGAAGGGGGCTCCAGGCTGGGGCAGAGTGTTGGGGTGCAGAGAGGGGAGGGTGCAGGCTCTGATGTGGGGCCGGGGATGAGGGATTAGGGGTGTAGGAGGCTGGGACCGAGGGTTTTGGAGTATGGGAGGGGGCTCTAGGCTGAGGCAGGGGGTTGGAGTGCGGGGGGGGGTGAGGGCTCAGGCTGGGGGTGCGGGCTCTTATGTGGGGCCAGGAATGAGGGATTTGGGGTACAGGAGGGGGCTCCAGGCAGGGGCTGAGGGGTTCGGAGTGCGAGGAGGGAGCTCTGGGCTGGGGAAGGGAGTTGGGGTGTGGGGAGTCTAAGGGCTGTGGCTGGGGATGCAGACTCTGGGGTGGGGCTGGGACCAAGGGGTTTGGGGGGCAGGGGGGATCAGGGCTGGGGCAAAGGGTTAGGGTACGGGGTGGGATGAGGGCTTTAGCTGGGGTGCGGGCTCTGGGATGGGGCTGGGGATGATGGGTTTGGGGTGTAGGAGGGTGCTCTGGGCTGAGACCGAGGGGGTTCAGAGGCCTGGAGGGGTATCAGGGCTGGGGCAGAGGGTTGGTTAAGGTGAGGACTCCAGCTGGAGGTGCAGGCTCTGGGGTGGGGCTGGGGATGATGGGTTTGGGGTGTAGGAGGGTGCTCCAAGTTTGAATCAAGGTGTTTGGAGGCCAGGAGAGGGATTAGGGCTTGGGCAGGGGATTGGAGCATGGGAGGGGGGGTCAGGGGTCTCCAGGTGGCGCTTACCTCAAGCAGCTCCCAGAAGCAGTGGCATGTCCCCCCTCCGGCTCCTACGTGGAGGCATGGCCAGGTGGCTCTGCGCGCTGCCCTGTCCGGCAGTTTGGGGCAGGGGCAGTGTGCAGGCCCCCCTGGCTGCCCCTACATGTAGGAGCTGGAGAGGAGACATGCTGGCTGCTTTCCAGGAGCTGCACGGCACGGAGGTTAGCAGGGAGCCTGCCAGCCTCGCTGTGTGGCGCCTCCAACTGGACAGTCAACGGCCCGGTCAGTGGTGCTGACTGGAGTTGCCAGGATCACTTTTCAACCAGATATTCCAGTCAAAACCTGGACACCTGGTCACCCTATCCACAGCGGGTCAGAGCTGGCCCCCGCGGTACCCCGCAGCTCCCAACCACCACAGATGGCAGGGAGACCCTGCAGCTCCCAGCCGCCGTGGGCTGAAGTCACAGAGGTTTCTGGAAGTCACGGATTCCATGACTTCTGCGACCTCTATGACACAATGGTAGCCTTTCCTATTAGTTGTCTCTTTTGTAAGATGAACGGTCCCCATCTTTTTAATCTCTCCTCATATGGAAGTTGTTCCATATTGTTGTTGCCCTTCTCTGGCAATTCTCATTTATTTTTTTCCAAATTCTTTTTTCCAATTCTAATATATCTTTTCGAGATGGGATGACCAGAAGTGTACGGAGTATTCAATGCTTGGGGGTACCATGGATTTATATAATGGCATTATGATATTTTCTGACTCATTATCTATCCCTTTCCTAATAGTTCCTAACATTCTGTTAGCTTTTTTGACTGCCGCTGCATATTGAGCAGATGTTTTCAGAGAACTATCCACAATGACTCCAGAATCTTTCTTCAATGATAACAGCTAATTTAGATCCCATCATTTTGAATGTATAGTTGGGATCATGTTTTCCAATGTGTATTATTTTGCATTTTTCAACATTCAATTTCATCTGCCATTGTGTTGCCCAGTCACCAAGTTTTGTGAGATCTCTTTGTAATACTTCACAGTCTGCTTTGGACTTCACTATTTTGTATCATCTGCAAACATTGTCACCTCACTGTTTACCCCCTTTGCCAGATCATTCATGACTATGTTGAACTGCACTAGTCCCAGTACAAATCTTTGGGTGACCCTGCTATTTACCTCTCTCCACTGTGAAAACTGACCATTTCTTTCCTATGCTTTGTTTCCTATCTCTTAACCATGAGAGGACCTTCCTTCTTATCCCAGGACTGCACAGTTTGCTTAAGAGCCTTTGTTGTGGGACCTTATCAAAGGCTTTCTGAAAGTCTAAGTACACTATATCCCCTGGCTCACCCTTCTCCACATACTTGTTGATACGCTCAAAAAATTCTAATAGATTGGTGAGGCATGACTTCCCTTTACAAAAGCAAATTGTGTTCATCTCTGTGCCTAATAATTCTCTTCTTCACAATAGTTTCAACCAATTTGCCTTGTACCAAAGTTAGGTTTACCAGACTGTGATTGCCTATGGGGACATTTAAAAAAAATCAGCATTACATTAGCTATCATCTAATCATCTGGTACAGAATCTGATTTAAGTGATAGCTTACATACCACAGTTAGTAGTTCTGTACTTTCATATTGGAGTTCCCTCAGAACTCTTGGGTGAAAACATCTGGTCCCAGTGACTTATTACTGTTTATCAATTGACACCTCAATTTTGGAGAGTTCCTCAGATTTGTCACCTAAAAAGGATGGCTTAGGCGTAGGAGCCACCCTCATATCCTCTGCAGTGAGGACTGATGCAAAAAATTTGTTTAGCTTCTCCACAATGGCTTTGTCTTCCCTGAGTGCTTTTTAGCACCTTGATCATCAAGTGGTCCCACTGATTATTTGGCAGGCTTTCTGCTTCTGATGTCCTTAAAAAATGTTTGCAGTTAGTTTTTGTATCTTTTGTTAGTTGCTCTTCAAATTCTTTTTTTGGCCTGCCTAATTATACCTTTACACTTGACTTGCCAGAGTTTATGCTCCTTTCTATTTTCCTCTGTTGGATTTGACTTCCAGTTTATAAATGAAGTCTTTTTGCCTCTAGCTAACTCTTTTACTCTGTTGTTTAGACACTGTGGCATTTTTATCCTCTTGCTGTTTTTTTTTTATTTGGAGTATACATTTAGTGTTGGGGTATACATGGTGTTTTTAAATAGTTTCCATGCCGCTTGCAGGCATTTCCCTCTTGTGGCTGTTACTTTGAATGTCCATTTAACTAGCTTCCTCATTTTTGTGTAGTTTCCCCTTTTTGAAGTTAAGTGCTACTGTGGTGGGTTTCTTTGGTATTTCCCCCCCAAAAGAATGTTACATTTACTTACAATATGGTTGCTATTACCAAGCGGTTCAGCTATAGTCACCTCTTGGACCAGATTCTGTGCTCCACTTAGCACTAAATCAAGAATTGCCTCTCCCCTTGAGGGTTCCAGGACTAGCTGCTCCAAGAAGTTCTCATTAATGGTGTCTAAACATTTTATCTCTTCATCTTGTCCTGAGGTGACATGTAGCCAGTCAAATTGGGGGATATTGAAATTCCCCATTATTATTGGGTATTCTGTGTTTGTAATCTCCCTGAGCATTTCACAATCACCATCACCATCCTGGTCAGGTGGTCAGTAGTATATTCCTACTGCTATACTCTAAGTAGGGAGACAGAAGAACAACAATGGTACACTGCTGAAATAAGAATGCTCAGGTGGATGCTGGGTAAGACAAGAGCTGATAGGCTACACAATGAAATTGTATGAGCCATGAAGTGGGTAGCCCTATCATAGAAAAGTTGAGGGAGTATTGACTGAGATGGCTGGGTCAAATGAAATGATGAGACATGGGGTATGCTGGTGAGAGAGTATAAGATCTGGTTGTCATGGACCAAAGACCCCGAGAAAGACCAAGAAAAAGGTAGTTCTATATTCCTAAAGAGGACATGTTGGAAGACACACTCGATAGGAATGCTTGAAGATAAAGAACAAGAGCCTCCAACCCCGACTAAGTGGGACAAGGTGAAGGCAAAGAAGGAGAAGTTGCTTTTATTCAAGTATTATTGTTATTTGTTTCCAGTGTACCTAAAATGTACTATGTTTGGTACAAACACAAAAAGAGGAACAGTTCTTTCCCTGAGGGCAAAACAAACATACAGAAAGAGGAAAGAGGTACAGTGAATCAAATAGTAAGACAGGAAGAGAACCAGGTGAGGACAGTACAACAAAAATCTCAGAGAGGAAAAATGTCAAGAAGGAGATGATTATGAATAGTGTCAAAAGCACTGGAAGGAACAAGGAGGATGAGGGTGGAGTAGAGCCTGAGATTCTGCCGTTATTAAAATCCTTGAGTGAGAGCAATTTTGCTGGAGAGAGAAATTGATAACTAGCTGGGATGGGATGCAAGATGAAGCAGAAGGAAATTTAATTCAGGGCAACAAATATAAATGATGTATTCTGTCAGTTGTGAGGTGAAAGAGGAAAGGAGATCAGGCAGTCATTAGAGAGGCAGGTGGTGAGAAGTATAGATGCTTATGATGGATAAAGGCCAAAACATACTTATATTGTGAGGGAAAGTAGCTAGAGCACAGTGACAGGTTAAGGAAGAAGTATGGGAGGGGTGATAGTAAAGAAAGGTCGGAGTGGGGAAGAGATGGAGTTGCTGAGATAGGTAGAGAGAGTAGTCAGGAAAGGAAGAAGAGGGTATTAGAAGGTGACGGGGCAAGTAAGGGGAAGGACGACAGAGATCATGGAGGACTGTATCAATTTTCTGTTTGGTGAAATTGACAGGATCTTTCATAGAAAGAAAAGAGGGTGTGGAATGGGAGAAGATTTTAAGAGGAAGCAAAAGGTAACAAATGAATGACAGGAATTGTGGGCATGGGTGTCAATGAGACAAAAATAGTACTATTTGACAAGGAATGTGACAGAACTAAAAAGGAGAGAACAAATGTGCATTGGAGTAAGACCATGGGGTCATGATACTTCATCCACAGGCTTTTGGTGACATGGGAACAGGAAAGGAGGAAGCAGATTTTTGGAATGAGCCATGGCTGAGGTTTATTGGGATGGACTTTGTGTGGCAAAGGAGTCAAGTGTGTTGGAGACACAGGAGGGGAGGGATGAGACAACTGAGTCCACTGATGTGATGGATGAGAATGCTGGTATCAGAGGGCCACCCTTGAATCGAGGGCTTCCTGACCATTCAGAAGTTTTGATAATAGTAAACATGTCACATTAGGTGTCCAGTTGCTGAGTGATCATTGGAGCTGAGGAGGAACATCTGGGATTCTGTCCTACATACCTCATCATCCTGCAGGTCCTCCTCTAGCTGGAGAACATTTTTCAGAGCAGCAGCAACATATTTCTTCCTTTTACAGAGGAAATCCTGTTCCTCTGTGCACAAGTCAAACCCTAAGCGCACGTCTAGGTCTTCTGAGCTGGAACACAGATGAAGAAAAACACAGGCACACATATTGCATGTTGGTACTGATAGTCAATTTTAGAACTTACAGTGCAGACAATCAACCATTTCCAAAAAGAGTCAATCTGACAGAAGAGTCTTTCCCACACTCCTGTATAGACAAACTGATGTAACATGAGCAAGAGAGAGAGAAAAGCAAGAAAAAAGGGGGGAAATTAATTCCTATAAGTAATTTCTGAAGGCGCTACCAGGAGGATCCTGCTATATTTTAGACATAAGCTAGTGGCTGTCAGGGCCGGCTCCTGGGTTTTTGCCACCCCAAGCTGCAAAAAAAAAAAAAAAAAAAAGCCGTGATCACGATTGCGATCTGCGGTGACAATTCGGCGGAAGGTCCTTCGCTCCAAGTGGGAGTGACGGACCGTCCGCCGAATAGCTGGACGTGCCGCCTCTCTCCAGAGTGGCTGCCCCAAGCACCTGCTTGGAAAGCTGGTGCCTGGAGCCAGCCCTGGTGGCTGTTATTAAAGCCCAATGTCTTTTCGAGAGCTGTAGTAGAATAAGTTTTGCTGACTGTAACTGATCAACTTTATATCTAAACAGCATCATGATAGATTATGGATTGTGCTGAATGGGAAACCAACATAACAGGACAAATACAGATTTCAAATTGCTAACTCTGCCACTACTTCTATCTCATACATGAGTCTCATTAAACTGATGAAAATATTGGGTACAGTATATGCTGTGTTCCTTTTATATATAAAGTTCCAGCTTTCAGTCTAAAGGAATTAAAAGTTGTGTGCTTTTAATTTCTTTGCACGAATTATTGACACACATTAAGCAGACTTTTTCTCATAAACAGACAGGGAGAGAGCGGAATTTAGCTGACAAAATCATTAACATCTAAAGAGGATGGATCTCTTACCAGTCTGTAGCCTTCACATACAAATCAAATTTTTTATCCTGAAAACCAAGAAAACAAATACCTTAAGTGCCATCACATTTTTAAGGTTTCCCCTCCCTTCAGCTTTTGAGCGAGTTTTATCTTGTCCCTTTTCAGCAATGCAGACACCAACCTGAGATGCTATGTATATGGATTCAACACCACTAATTTATTCTCTGTAAAGCTTCTCAGTAATTCTCAGCATTTTCCACTGACTGTACCATTTTAAACAGATGAACACCTTGGGCTGTACTAGCCAGTGTTTGTCTCCTCCCATGCACCTGTGTGTGATCTATAACCCACCAGAAGTCTGGTGCTGCCAAAGTTCCATGGCTAGTTAGAATGCCCCCACCTCCACCCCCTGGACAGGAGGAGATGAGCGGCAGTGCCCCAAGACCTAGCACAGTGATTTATCATTAAGATCAGGATGGAATGTCTAGAGTGTCACTCACAAAAGCCTGAAGAGGCAAGCACTGGTTGAGAACTGGTGGAATAAATGACAGTTCAAGGTGACTTGTTTGGCTAATCATGAAAATCTCATTATAGCTATTAGCTTTTGTAGAATCCAGGGTTTTTGTGAGAAGTAGTGTGTTTTCTTTTCCAAAGCTAAATTTTGGCTCTTGGCAACATCACTTAACTGTGGCCCTTTAAATTGGGTTTACATAATCATAAAGCATATTGTTAATCCCCATAACATTTCAGAATCATAGAATAAATCAGGAGTTCCCAACTTCCCAGCCTTCTCAGGCAACTGCACCAGTGTACTGGGCTGAGATCTCTGCTATCAGCCATTGTCCTCCATCTTCCATTCACTTAGGCCCACTGCAATGAGTCTGGAATCTTGGAACTCCCAATCCCAGGTACATAAATACAAGATTGCATTCCGGAACAATGGTTCCAATGCTTGCATTCCAGAACACTATAGTTGCATGGCTACAGCTGGAGCTCCACTGTCAGAGACAACAGAACACATGGAGAGTCGGTTGACCCTTGTGGGACAGACAGAGATCTGGCTCCCAAGATTCATGGAGGTGGGAAGGGGCATAGCCTTTGAAATCAAATTTCCCTAACCTCTTTCACCATAGGGATAATGCCAGAAAAATTCATTGAGGGGATTATCTTCATTCTCTTCCTCCTCTTATCTCCTTTCCATTATTTTTTCCAAGGAAGGAGGCAATCTAGGCCATTATTGTTACACAGGTAATAATCCAGATATGGATCAGTGTTTATTCCTAAGGACTAACAATAGGCACTCACCTCTGCTATTGTTACTTTCTCTCCTGTGGGAAGTGAATTGAGAGCCACATTTGGTGAGTCTGCCTTTGTGTTATAGGAACAGCTACGCTGAAGAAATACATACAAGTTTATATCACAAGGAGTAAAATGAAGATAGATTAATATTGCTATCTAATGCATGTGTTTCTTTAAAGTTACTACTAAATTTATTAAGGCCAATGATAACTTACAAAGGAGTAACGTGGTTTCTGCTTTGGTAGAATAACATCCAATACTGGCTGCTTATACTTGACATAGTGAAACTTAGTGGGACATGAGGATCTAATGATGGGATCAGAGGCCAATGTAAGGTCTTGGGTCTCTTCATGGGATCCTTTCACTGTGAGGGAGATGTCTTTCCCTAAAGAAATGAGACAAAGCACACACAGAAGTTACTATTATTGGACTGGAAACATAGCATTATAGGGGTATTTTAAAAAACCCTTCATTAAACTGATTAGAAGTTCTCTACACTGAGCTCAAAGAGACCATTTATTGATCAATATTATTCTATTATAATATTTAGAGAAATAGGGGGTTGGGTAATCAAGGAAATTTTGGGGAAGGTAATTGACCCTAGAGGTATTGACAGAAATTAGGATAAAATGAAGTTTCACAAGAAGGGGCTCAAATACATGGAATTTTATGAGAGATGGGAACCATTTATTTGCTTCTATTTTATTCCAATGCAGCAAATCTATACTAATGTACCATATGTAAGGCTAAGATTTAGTCATAGGTATTTTTGGTAAAAGTCATGGACAGGTTAGGGCAATAAATAAAATCAGAATCATAACTCTAACCCTTATGTGATTAAAATCTCAGCTTTAGTGTTACTTTAAAGAAGTTCAATATATAGATGTATGTGATGCAGTCCATGTAACCGATAACTTAGATTACTCATTTTAAAGTTGATGTTATGAAAGTTGAATCATGTGGAAATATTTTATTCCATTTATTTATTTTAATGATTCATAGAATGGCCAATCGCCATAGTAGAATCAATAGCTGGTTACTTATAGCCAGTTAATGAAGCAACAATCTCACATGATGAAGGCTTCCTCTTCTTTTCCCTCTTCTTCTCATCCACCTGAACTTCCAAACAGCAGACTTTGCGAGACTGTAACAGAGAAGAACAATAAAATAGCTCATGATGGAGAATATCAGGGTTTGAAGTTCTATTTCCCATCCTAGTGTATTACTATTGATGCACAGATTGAGTGCTATGTAGGCAGCATGCTCAGCCCCTAGGAAAACCAAATGTTCTACAATGACCTTGCTATTCAATTATGAATGAAACTGAATGACTGTAGGGAGTCACATGTAGTCATCAGCTGTAAGAATGGATGGGTGGTTGTGACTTACAAGACAGCTTCTCTGAAGAGTGTAGGGCAGGCCAAACTAACAGCATTCTCAGGGTACAGAGAGGGGCACAAAGGACTAATTCAAGTAGAAAAAAAAACAAATAATGAGAGAAAGCTACTAAGACAGCCAATATCATTGGCAAGCAAAGCCCTTGTGGGAAGTGTTATTGTTATGAATGTTTAAGTGCCAGTAATTTTGGGGACTGGTATAGGAACAGAGACTATGGGGAAGCAAATTGTTCCTCCACCATTTCATACAGTTTCAGGATGGGACTGAATAAAAATGTCTATGGGGGATCTCATAGCTTTACAGATATCAGTGCCTCCCACTGCAGGAAATAGGGTGAGAACGCTGGCTGTGAGGCAGCTCACCACTATACCACGCCCAATTTTTGCCAGGAGTCGTCACTCTGCAATATTGTAGGAGTGCTAGCTTGGCGGATCTCACAGCTGCTCCAGTCATAGCTCTCCAAACATAACACATGGGAGGAAATGGTGTGAGGCAGATGACTAAGCGGGAAATCACATCTATTTTCAGTCTCAGCCTCTCTCTGCAGGAGTGTGCCTTGGCCTGCTGACTGCAAAGCAACTCACAGTTTCTCTAGTCCCACCGAGGGTTGGAGCCTCCAGCAATTAAAGTTTCATCTTTAATTAAAGATTATGTCATGTGATGAAACCTCCAGGAATACATCCAATCAGAATTGGCAAACCTCCTCTCACCTGCATTATGAGTACTGCTACAGGAAAGGAAAGATAACAGAACATAAAGGTTACCACTAGAACTCCATTAGTCACGATGATTTCATAGGGATCCGAACTAGGAAGCAAAATGAAAAGTGCATATTTAGTAACGGGTGCAGTATAATTTAATGAGACACTTTTCTCCCAACTGCTATCTGGCTTATCTTAGTTTTGTGCTAAATTTTGGAAGTGTTGTGTCTGAACGAAGGAATAATTCTAGAAGCCTCATGGTGCAAGTCTCTCTATACCGCTTTGCCATGGCACAACCACTATAGCTCATGCCATTCTAGTCGTCAAGTTCTGCTAACAAATATTTCCTACTGGGCCACACCATGTGATTGTTTTCTGACATTCACTAAGATGAGATTACAGTTGACTTCATTGGATCAAGATTTCAAATGTAAAAGAAGGATTCCAGACAAAACATTGATGCATTTATCGAAGACCCCATTATCCCTTTAAGAGGACAGTATTGCCCCATTTATCTCAAAGACAAACTATGAAGCTAAAATGAAATTTGAGTTAATACCAGATGCAGGTGAAGACTGTCCCACTAATCACACCTTAATAGGTATTCAGCACAGGAAAAACTTAACTAGCTTTTTAATAATTTCCCCCCTCTGTGAAATTCTCCTGCCTGTCCATGATTCACTGATGATTCTCCCAGAATGCACAATTCTTTGATATTACAGATACCATAAATCTCATTGTAAACTATGCTTATTAGTAGTAGTGTCAAAGAATGATGCATTCTGGGCCAATGAAATGGATTCATTCATTAGTCTCTGAATTGTTGTTTCTGTCCCTTACAGATTCTATATCATTTGGCTTTTACTTACATATTCTCCAGTCTGAATTCCACCTCCAACTCCTCCTTTCTCTGAAGAAAAAAAGTTAACATGATTATTATACCAAAGGTTCTCAAACTGTGTCCCATGCACTACTAGTCATCTGTGGAGCACTTAGTGATGGTCCATGGATACCTGTCAGTTCACTTGGTGCTGGCTTCTCCTCTTCGCTTCTAGCTGCTTTTACACAAGCACTACTGCTCTTTATTGCTAAGAGCCTGGATGTCTGTAAAAGCAGCTGTTAACAAAGAAGAGTTGTCAGTTTGCCTTCCTCTACTGGGAGCTGCTGTCACATAACAGGGGCGGGGGGAATGAGATGCTGTCTGGGATCACTGCCACCAGTGGGTCTGGGGTTGCAACCCATCAGTGGGAGAGGAGCTAGAGGCTGTCAATAGAAGGAAGCCTTCTAGCATATGTCTGCACTGCAGCTGGGAGGTGTGATTTCCAGTGTGGGTAGACAGACTCACACTAGCTTGAGCTGAGCTAGCATGCTAAACATAGCAGTGTGGATGTCGCAGCCTGGGCTACCCGCCTGAGTCCAAGCGTCCCTGACCCCCTAGGTCTGAGCTTGGGTGGCTAGCTCAAGCTGCTGCCAGTGCTGCAACTTCCACATGGCTATATTTAGCACACTAGCTTCAGCTGAGCTAGCATGAGCCTGTCTTCCCGCACTGGGAATCACACCTCCCAGCTGCAGCGTAGACAGACTGCTAGTGGGAGAGGAGATTGAGGGTGTGTCTACACTTCAAACAGGGGGAAGGGGGATGTGAGTCCCAGCTTGAGGAGACGTAGTCTCACTAGCTCTGATTGAGCTAGCATGCTAAAAATAGAGTGGAGCTGCGGCCTGGCCAAGACAGTACGTACATATTCAGAGCATGTATGATGATCTATGGAGTGGAGTCAGATGGCCATGTTCCCTTAAGGGACTGTTCTTGAGGGGACAACAGGAAAGGAGATAGTGCTAGGAGTTAGGCTGAAAGCAACTCAGTCACATGGACAGAGCAGTCCAGAGTGTTTAATAGAGTTCTGCTTGTTCAACTTAACCTCCATTCAGCTACACTCATTGCAAATGAGATATTTCCCACTGCTCACGCTTCCATAGGTACCTCTCTTTTTAGTGCACTAGTTCCAACAGAGCTGGGAATGACACCCCCATCTTGAAGTGTAGACATACCCTGAGAAACATGCAGGGGAACAGTGGAAGAGGAGGACAAGGTCACTTGGCAATCTGCCCAGAGCAGCAGAGTAGAAGGAAATCTGGAATTGGGGCAGCATGGATGGGGTCTGGAGAAGAAGGGGATCAGCTGGCAGGAAACCATGTCCAAAGGAGTGGGAGGGTCAGATGGGAAGAGAGGAGATGAATAATTGAAGAGTGAAAGGATTCTGTGTGATTTTAGTATAGTCTTTTAAAAAGGACAATACACTTATCACATTAAAGACAGCTAAAAACATACCTACATTCTTTCCCACTATTACTTTTACATATAAGCAATTGTTGTAACTCTCTCGGGCATGTTTTGGGATCACAAATAGGATCACGACTGAGATGTTGGGAGGCAAATGTGACAATCTCTCCAACAGATTTGGTTCATGATATGAAAAACGTTAAGAACCCCTGAACAACATGATAATGCTTCCAGTTCAGAAAAGCCCTGTTGCATGTATAAACCTGACCCCAGTAAAAAAAGTGCTGTTGCAAAGTCACCTTCAATTTTTTGCAGCAGATGCAGCTTACTTCATCTTTTCAAGTCTTAAAAATCCCCCACTATACCTGACATTTTATTTTGCAACACAGGAGCTGCTCTCACTGTTCGTGTCTGTGTGGGGATACTTTATATAAATACTATAGTCCTGTGCTCCTGTTGCTTTGACCTCTCTGGGCATTGTGAAAAGTACACAGAGATTCTCCACATGAACACACAAAGGATCTTCTCATCTCTCCTAGCCAATACTCTTTACCTTAGCACTGATAGTACCAATGCCAGTGAGGTGGCTTGGACATAAAACACCTGATATATCTCTTGATACTAAGCTTTCCTGTTAATTGCCCTTTCACACCAGCTGTATATTACATTGCAATTGATCACTTAGGAAACCTGTTAATAAAAAGATACAACTTTCCAGACGTGACTTTCAAATTTGCATTCTAAATAGGAATTTATACAGCTAGTTGTCAATTTAAGTGATCAGCTGTGCATTTTAGACATCTTATTTAGGTAGCCCTGTGCCAAAATTAGTGTCACGGTGTATAATTATAATCTATGTGTGAACTAGTACTAGATACAATCTAGTATCAGTTCCAGATCTCAGAGCTACTACCTCATAATTGCTGGGTTGGTGCCAACAAGTTGTGACAGAGAACTTCGAGTGATACCCGCTGGAGGGGAGAATAATCTCCACTAGGGTCATCTTTGGTGGCAAACTCATCAAAGAGACTGCTTTGCAAAGAGCATCCCACTTTCACCAGCCTCCATTGCCCAAGAGCGCAGAGGCAAAACCCTTGAGTATAATGGAGGAAGCAACAGCAACGAGGCCTTTCCAGAGGGTTAGAATGACAGACTACTATGGTGGGCAATCCAATATGCAGGAAGGAAAACAGTAATACATTACAAATAGTAGCAGAGGCAGAAAACCCAGGAGTGTGTGTCCCTTTCACCCAGCCCTCCCTGTTATTTCATACATCACCTGTGGGTCAGACTTAAAGTACATGAGAACTCTTTCTCCAAGTGGAAGTTTAGCCACATCAAAGCGCACAGTGAAGAGGTGATCGTCCTGGGTAACATCATCCTCATCATAGACACCCAGCTCCAGCACATTCTGGGAAGGGAGGTAAGTGATTTTAGAAATTCTGCATTCTGGCTTTCACAGAGCCCAGGAAGCAGGGAATCCTGGGGAAAATCTTGCACAAAGAGAGGGTGAGAGAGAAAGAGAGTGTATGGTGTGAGAGAGGAGGAATGAGGAAATGATGCAAAGATGTACCTTTGAAAAAACATCTTCTACCTCTAAGTAATGTGGGTTTTCCCCAGCCCAAAGCAAGGCATGTGGCTGACTGATACATTTGGCTTCCACAGCCTGGTGCAAGATGGCAAACTTTTGAATTGAGATGTGTCATTTCACATCTTTCTGCATCTCTTCCTGCCAGCCAGGAACATTACCTGCATCCTTTCTGTAGGAGAGATACCTGGCAGGAACTCTCTAGAGCACAGATTGGAGGAAGTTCTCAGGGCCTTACTTTGATCTGACTCTGGATCCTGTAGTAGAAGGTTTCATTCCAGACTGGGTCTTTGCAGTTGTTGATGGTTTTAGTCCAGAACTTTTCGGCTGAAGCTGTAGGCAGCCAGAGGGTCACATAGCAATCAGATTGGCTTACTGCATATTAAAAACAAAAACAACCTTGCTAAATGACAACACAGCAATTTATGCAGTGCTAATTAGCACTAGGGGAATGAACACACTGAACAAAATGAAAGTTTTCATGTGTGTCCAACATATCCAGTCCAGTCCAGATAATAGGAACAAAGAAGAGGAAGAAATTGATTCTTCTTTGTAGAACTGCAACAAGAGCTACAATAAACACATTTTTTAAAGATCGTCCATTCTATACAATGAAGCAGTTATTTTCTTATTAAGCTTTTTATTATTTTTTTTTAAAGCAGGAATATTTTATATAGCCTGTGAGAAAGAACACAGCTATATTGCACCAATTTATGCCTGGCCCTAACATATGGGCACAGTATGGGGGAGAGTACAAGAAACCTCCCCCACCCTTGCACAACCTATATAAGGTCAGACACAGTTGCAGTCCTTGCTTTCAGTGGAGGGCAATAACTGCTTTCTCAATTTCCCTCTGAGCATGAGGAGAAGTGTGGAATAGGTGCAAGCAATTGCCCTGTCCGCTCCTCTCCACTCTGGCACTTCACCCTGGATCAGCACACAAAGTAAATATGCTGCCTCTCTTAAAAGGGTGTAGCAGTGGGTGGACTCCTTCTGGGCACTGGGGGAAGTCTAGGAAGCCTTCTTCTTCCCTGGAGGAGTTCAGGTCCCCCTGGAGCAGAACAGCTCAGCACCATTCCCAGTGCAGAACTACTTGGAACCTCTAGATCAGTAAAGTTACTCACAGGCATCTGTCCGATGGAGATTCCTTGCCCTTATGACTCTTACAGTGAGCAAGTAACAAGGAGATGATTCTGTCTACGGAATAAACATACAAAAGGCAAGGGTGAACGTTAAAATGTGGGGTATATCTAGCAGATCAAAATGGTCAGGAGGGAGGGAGAAATACACCTCTATACCGATATAACGCGACCCAATATAACACAAATTCGGATATAACGCAGTAAAGCAGTGCTCTGGGGGGGCAGGGCTGTGCACTCCGGTGGATCAAAGCAAGTTCGATATAACGCGGTTTCACCTATAACACGGTAAGATTTTTTGGCTCCCGAGGACAGCGTTATATCGGGGTAGAGGTGTACCTAACATATGAGCAACCTGCTCAGGCAACTTCAGTATGATAATAAAATGATCAACAAATCTATTTGACTACTAATCATCTAAGCCAGGTTCTGTGATTAAAATAATATGAGACACAGATTCATACAATTAGGGGAGCTTGGTTTGGTTTCTAACTAAAGTCCAGTTTTGTTAGATTGTATAATTCAGGGCCTAGTTGGGAGCTGGATTTTTCATGTAGTTTTTAGGTGAGAAAAGGAAAAATTGCAGAAGTTTTTACAAATGGTACAATTTTAGTTCTTTGAGATCCAGCTGCCACTGGTGCAGCACATGTGGTTTGGGAGTCAGGGAAGTGGCCGCTATTCTCAGCAGAGCTCTTCTTAGTGCGTTCAAGCCTGTTACAGCCAATATTTACTACAGGGTCCCCAAGTTGCTTCTAATCTCAATTTTGGTTCTCTCTACTTTGATACCTCCCTCTTGCTACTCCCCATGGAATATTGATTCCTTTGAAGTGATTTCTTGTAACTGCATGAGAGCACTGAGCTAAGCTCTGTGATTTCAGTGTACAGAGATTTGTGAGAATCTTTCCTTTAATTTTGAATCACCTGGGTTTGAACCCTTGGAGTTTGCACCAGAAATCTGAAGTGAAACTCAGGTGAAACTACCATGTTTAACCCCCTGTTTCACATAAAAATCCCTCATCATCATTACCCAGCTGTTTAATTACTATTAAGCAGACTGCATCTCCTAGGGTGAGATTTAACATTTCTCCCCCAAACTCTCACATTGCTCCCCTGATCCTTTCTTGGGGTCTTCTTCATTTCCCCCATTTTTTTTTTCATTCAGTTCACACTTTCCTTACTACTAACCCTCCATTTCAAAGGTTCCAGAAAGGAAAAAAACAAAATAGGACACAAAATTAATTGGCAGTAAATCATTACTCAAAACGTTCCAACTTAACATACTGTACATAGTGCAAGTAATATACTCAAGAGAGCTCAGAAGATGTTGGGAGGGCTTAAATAATTAATGGACAAAATCAAACTGTCTTTACTAATGCAAATCTACCATTTAAATCAATGGCAGTTTTGACTAAAGAACGCTTGAAGGATTTGATTCAAAGTTTGTAAAGCAATTTTTGATCCGTGGATGAAAGACTCTAGGGAAGTGCAGCGTTATTTTTATATTAATGTATTACATCCAATTAATGAACAGGAGGGGAAAATTTCTTAAACAATCAGTATGATGTTTGTAACTCAATATTTTGTGATCCCACCTGACAAAAATAAGTGGTGTTTCCTAAATAGTTTAATAAATGCCACTATATTAGAGATAGATTCTCTTAATTCTGCTAATTTGCCCATGGAGATTCAAGAGAAAACCATTCAAATCCTTCATGATCTGAGAAATATTATTCAATGTTAGCATATTCCCTTTATTGCTAACAAACACAAAGTCTGTCGTTTACATATATCGTTTTAATCTATTCAGCCATGCCACATTCAGAGGCTTCATAATAGAAATGTATTCTTACAGTGGATGGACAGGGAACAAACAAAAGGGAAGGTTAGAGACAAAATGAAAACTGGAGAGTTTGCCAACGTGAAAAGATGTCTTCTTGAGTAAAGCTGGTACCCTGACTTCCCGTTGGAGGATTTAATATAATGTGTTTTAATTCCCCCTGAAGTTCTGTGTTGTGATGCTTTCCCTCCAGCAGAGGCCAGAAGTAATGTTGACCCATAAAACTGGGGTTTGCACCATTTGAGAAATCAATGAGACACTGTGCCAGATTCATTGAAGGTGCAAATAGCCCCACTTCATTGTTGTCAGTTACCCCTCACACCAGCAGTAAATTTGTCCTTGTCTGTAGTAATACATATTTTACACTAGAAACTCCGTTTAAACCAATCTCTTTTCAAGAAACAGAGATACTAAAGTTTTCCATGCACCAAAGCTACAGAACTTTAATATGAACAAAGAATGATTCAAATGTTAAACATCAGCATGTTTCACCCATGAAGCTGGCATTGCTTAGCCATTAAGGAGCTATTCAAATTATCAGTGAATAAATTTGTCCTCCCCTTCCCTCCGCCGGCAGAAACAACCCTAACATGGTTTGATCTTGAAATTCTCTTGTATAGTACCTTATTGTCAACAGTCCCCTGCACTGTCCACAGATTCCTCTCCTTGGCCTCTCCCATTCCCAATGGATTAGTCTTAGTGTTCAGGTCCTGAAGCAAGAGAGGGAAATGGTAACACTGAAAAGAAACTTCTCAGCATCCAGTATCATTCACCATTATAAATGTGTAACTGCTATAACAAAGGCTGAAAAGCCCAAATTCAGAGCTGTGGATCACAGAGCCCCAGAATGTGGCAATGCTTGTCTGGTGCCCCAAGTACTACGTCATTTTGTACACCCTAGTTACTTTAATTGGTATGAATGTAGGCACAAAAACCACATAGGTGCCACACTTTGTACGAAACAGCAGAGGATGAAGGATCCTCTCAGCTGGGCTATAAAAGGAACAGTAAACCTGCCCCCTGTAGACTCACCCGCCTTGCTTTCCACCTGAATCTCAGCTGCCAGCTCCCTCCCTAGGGGCTAATCATATCACATTTTAAAATAACATTTTAAAACAAGAAAAACATGAAACACACAAAAAGCCCCAGGTGATCTCATATCTTTGTAAGTGAATCTCTCTCTCTCCAAAGAGGTTTCCCCTCTCCTCCCAGCCTGTTGTCATTTCTCATTGAGATTGTAAGTTCCCTGAGGCAAGGACCTTCTCCCCTGTCTGGAAAGAGCCAGACACAACAACTAATATAATAATAATTAATGACCAAGCAGGACGAACAGCACCTGCTTTGCGCTGTACACACCTCAGTGGACTGGAATTTCAAGCAATCTTATTTTGTCGTGGGGGCTTTCTTACCTGAGGTAAACTGGCACATGATTCCATTGTGGTATCCGTTACATGCAAGTCCGATGCGATCAATGGCACTTCAATACCACATCCAACACCTGGCAGTGACTCTTGAAACATATTTATAGTTTTTAAACCAGCAGAAGCAGCTGAGCAGCTGTTTTATAAACTGACTCAGAGCCCCACCCCTCTCTGACTTCTCAAACAAAAAGAGTCTTCCCCCATTTCCTCACCCTAGGAAGGTGAATCTTTTGGGTGACTGCAAAGGGAGAAGATTTCCTTTGCATATGCAGTGGTTGGAGAACAGGAGATGCTGAAACCACAGTGTCCTATTCTTCCCAGTGATGGGGTTTTTAGGAAATAGTAATAAATGATAAGAACATTTTTTTCCATTTATACTGCACCTTTCCTCTCAAAGAAATCCAAAAAAGTCCTGTGTAAACTATGCACTTAGAGCACCACCGAAACCCAAATATCTCTGAGTATAGACAGTGATAACCAATTAGCAGACAGCATGGTAGTGCCCAAACCCCAATGAACTTGAAGTCAAGGAGCTATCAAAGACACTGGTCTTCTGTATCTTCATGAGAGGTCAAAACAGCTAGATGCGAATGATAGTCTTTGGCTAGGCTGTCATCCTAATAGCATTGGCCAAGAACAAGAAACTGCTGGCCTCTTGAGTTGAACTGCTTAAAACTGTTCTGAGTGTCTTCAAGATCCCTGACCTACATGGCTGTCCCGCTCAACTCTAGGGAGGCAGGGGACAGTGGGGAATCAGGAAGGGCAGGTCTACTCTATAAACTTACATCGGTATAACTACATCACTCAGGGGTGTGAAAAATCCACACCCCTGAACGATGCAGTTACACCGACTTAACCTCCAGGGTAGATAGCACTATGTCAACAGGAGAGCTTCTCCTATCAACATAACTACTGCATCTTGTGGAGGTGGATTAACTACGCCAACGGTTGAAGCTCTGCCATCGGCATAAGTAATGTCTTCACTAAAGTGCTACAGCAGTGCAGCTACGCCGCTGTAGCATTTTAAGTGTAGACCTGCCCGAACTCTATACGGTATAGAGAAATGAGTGGGGCAGCTAGGTATCAAGGGACATTGGGGTATTTAGCAGCTTCACAAGGCACTGGGGGAAAAGTTTATGCTTTGATGTGAAAAAGATCCTTAACCTTTCCTCCTGGCAGAATCAAAGTGGCTCCAAACTGAGTTACAGAAATGCTTTAACTTGTCAGCTTGTATTGACTGAAAATTAGAGCTGGGCAAAATTCTTCATCCAAAACTTTTTTCACTGAAAAAATGCAGATTCAGGTCAACTGAAACATTTTGTGAATTCCGGCTGAATTCACTGAATTGTTTCAGTCAAAGAAAAAAAAATTGAAACGTTTTGTTTTGACAATTTCAGTATGAAATATTTCCATTTTTCAATTCCAAACACCTTTTTGTTTGGAATTTTACTGCAATTTAATTTTTTTAAAAGGGTTAACAAAACCTGAAAAGGAAACAAAACATTTCATTTAAGGTTAAACTAAACATTGAGTTTGACCAGAAACAATTATTTTTTAGTCCAGCCACCAAATTAAAAAAAATCAGTTATTTGCACATCTCTACTTAATATATAAATGTTTAATGTTAAGAGATTCCTCTCCACTGTGTTTGCTTGTTTGGTGCTCACGAACCTCTGCGTCTGTGATTAGTGCTTGAATCACTGAAGGAGTGATCAGGAGTTCAAGGGACAAGGTCAAGCTGATGTCTGAATTACCTGGCTCAGCAACCTCAAAGACCGGATCTTCTAACTGCTACAGACGTAGTATCTGTGAACAAGGACTTAGAATCTAATTCAGAGGCCAACTTCTTCAGTATATTCCCTGCCACCGAAGTTGGGAGCTTTCTCTCTTGGCCCTGTTTGTTCACTTGGCATCAGGGAGGAGCTGAATGCTTGAGAATGACTTGTGACCACTCCAGGCGATTACCTGAAGTTTCCTATAATAAGGGTAGGTTATTATCTCTTTCAGTGCCTGCTCAGAACTTGAAGACAATGGCATCACTTATGCAGAGATCTGAAATTCACCAGGGTTTGCTACTCTGTAAAAGAACAGAACTGTGGGCCAGTTGCCAGCATCAGCTACAGTTGTGATTCCTGTATTGCTTTTCTGGTTTGTCTGGGGTGGAGCAGTAGAATGAAGAATTTCCAGGCATGCAAAACTGCTTGTATATTTCCAAACGTATTGAAACATAGGTGCAGCTAGGATTACCAAGAATTACGTTACAAATCTGTTACATAAATTAGAGACAGTCTTTCCCTGCCTGCCATGCCAAATAATTTGGCAATTGGCATAGTCAGCACAATATTGTAATTCTTGCTATGGGCTACATTATTTCAAAACACTGCAGAGTATAACACCTACATGCATTGTGCAATTTCTCTGTATGCAGGCTACAATAATATAGCTTTGTGAAATGCCCTTTTTATTTAGGTCGCATTCTGTAATCGCTCTTGCTAATAAGTAGAGCGGGTGGGAAACAGTTTTCCTGTCCCATGAATATTTTCAAAAGTTCAAAAAATGTTCCCAGCTCAAATCAGGATGAAAAATTGAAATCTCAAAAATATACAGACAGACAAACATTTTTTTTAATTTTGGGTCAATCAAATAGTTGATTTCAATCATTTAAAAATGTTTTTGATTTTTACCCTTTTTGAAACCCTTGTCAGTCTCATTACCTTACATTTTGAAATGAAAAGTCTTGAACCAGAAAACTGAAATTGAGAAAATGTTGAAACAAAATGTCTCAACAATTCAGAAACTTTTTTTCTCTGCATTTTTTCAAATTGGGAAATTTGTTGAACCCAAGCTTGTTTCACAAACAGTTTTGGTTTTGCTGAACTGCATTTCTTGACAAATTCCTGAGTAGCTCTACTAATAAGTATCATATGTATACGCCTTGCCATTCTGAATTAGGTGCAAAACAGCAACATCCCTCTGACACAAACATATCTTAATTATATTTAGGGATATTTTATGCTTTAGGGGAGGATTTCATGGGAAGTCTATTGTTGTGGGGAATCTCTGTAGAATGGAAGGGTGCTTTAACTTATGTTCTGTAGAATGCATCAACTACAGTTGCAAAAAAGTCCAGAATAAAATCCAATTTCTAGTGTTAGGTAATGTATTGTATTTGCTTAGTATAATTATCCTTAAATTTTACCTTGTTTAATCATGAATGTTGGCAACCTCAGAATGTACAGTTAGGGCCTGATTCTCTGCTGTTCTGTATCTTATGCAGTCATTAGATTAGGGCAAAATGAGTGTAAATCAGTAGCACTTTGAGTTAGCAGCATTCTACATCCACTTGGCAATGATACAATTGAGTCCTTAATGTGCAAGGAAATAGAAAAACAGGCCCTTAGACTATGTCTAGACTAAAATTTGTGGCCCTGTTTTAATGAGAGTTAATTGATTGCTGAGTAAATTAACACGTCTACTAAAGCGAGTCTTGATAATCTACATACATTTGCTCTAAGATACAAACATTTGTGGCTTAGGCTAGTATACAAATGTTTGCGGCGCATCTGGACTACCATTTATAAATGCATTAGTGAATTTCAGTTAACTGGCAATCAATTAACTGGAGTTAAATCACAATCCAGTCAAATCCCAAGGGACATAACCTTCCTGGAGAGAGAGCACCACGTGTGTCAATATTTTATTAGGTCTTCAAGATGGTTTGGCTGGACATTCAGTTGCAGCCTGGCCAAACTCCCCTGGAAACAGGAAACCATGTCACATATCTACCGTTAATTAAAACAGTTTTCTGTTCCATTACAGAGCTCTTCTATCAATGACTCTATCAACCCAGGGGCACTAAATTGCCTTATCAGATGCCACACACTTGCTCGATGCACTGAATCAAAGGCCTGATGGAAGTCTATAAAAAGTGCTGCACAGAGATTATTAAATTCAACCATCTTCTCAAAACATTATCACAAGGTGAAGATCTGATCAAGAGTGGGATGACTATGTCGAAAACCACAGTAAGAATCCTGGCCTTTGCCACAAAGTAGATAGCTACTAATGATTCCAAACATTAACACAGAAGCAAAGACTTCCCTTTGCCTCTATAATTGCTACATTCATCACCCGTTTTGAACAGAGGCAAAATAATACTCTTCTAGTTATTGGGGGATGATATTAGTGCACCAGACTGGCTGGAAGAATCTATGCAGCCCCATCATAACAATACTCTCATTTGTCTTTAGCAACTCAAGGGTGATGTTACAAACCGCTGGTGCCTTCCCAAACTCGAGCCAATGGACTGTGATCTGGATCTCTTCTTGATTGAAAGAAGGTGGCTGAACCAGAACTTCCTGCCCAGGGGTAGCCCTGTGTGTTTTGCCGCCCAAAGCACAGCAGTCAGGCAGCTTTGGGCAGCACGCCTGTGGGCGGTCCGCTGGTCACGCCGATTCGGTGAAATGCCTGAGGGAGGTCCGCCGGTCCCGCGGCTTCCGCGTATACACTGCCGAATTGCCGCTGAATCCGCGGGACCGGCGGACCTCCCACAGGCATGCCGCCAAAGGCAGCCTGACTGCCGCCCTCACCACGACCGGCAGGCCGCCCCAGGCACATGCTTGCTGCGCTGGTGCCTGGAGCTGCCCCTGTTCCTGCCACACTTCCAACTGGCAGTGGTCAACAATTTGAGTTAAAACAGGACCACAAATGCTAATCTCTGAGGCTTGTCTATACGAGGACAAAGGTATTTTATTCAGTCTATTTATCTTAGTCAAGCTAGTTTAACTCAATTGGAAATGTCATTTAACACAAATGTAGGTACAGTTTAACCCCTTTAGCTTCATTCAAATATGTCAATTACAGCTAAGGCAGAACCTTAGGCTATAAGTTGAGCTGCTAAAGCTTGATTGAAAAAAGCACCTTTTTCCTAGTCTAGACCAGGCCTGAGGCCTAAATGTGTATCTAGACCAAAGCAGAGAAGCCATCTGAGGGTTTGGCATGAAACAGGAAATAAATTCTGGTTCCTGGGTTAAGCTTATTCAGAATCAAGAGAGCAGTTCATTCCTGGCACAGTTCCAATAGAGAGCTGCTCAGCCACTGAAGAATTTGTAAATTCAACTCTTAAATATTAAGGGCCAGATTTACAAAGATATTTAGGTGCCTAAAGATAAGCTGTACCCCAGTGGGATCTACAAAAGCACATAAGCAGGTTAGGCACCCAACTCCCTTAGGCACTTTTGGAAATTCTACTAGCTGCCTATCTGCATCTTTAGGTACCTAAGTACCTTTGTAAATCAGGCTCTAAAAAATTACACAATATGAGGATCAGTACTGACATCAAAGCAAGTGAAATTCAAAAAATACTGCAAAGAACTGGGTGTGCTGAAAGGAGCAGCTTCTGCTTATATTCTCCAGGCCCAATGGACACTGCTTCAGAAACCCATGTCTCTGCAAATACTTTACAGAAGCAAGAAATAGACACAGACTTTGACTTGATGAGCTTACAGTCTAGTGTTGGAGAGGGTGAGAAGAGTAGGGAAACAAACAGTAGGGAGAGATGAGTGAGGAAGTGTTATAGTGATAAAAATCTCCCAGCTATTCCGTTAAGGCATATGCACAGCTTTGTTCAAGTCATGCCACCCCAGTAATAATAAGTAGTAATTATTAAGTGACTTCTTGAGGATACCATGGAAAAAGTGAGTCTTTCAGAGGGAATAGATAGAACAAACAGAATGTAGAGGCTTAGTGGATCAGAACCAGGAAGGTAATTAAATTTGTTCCAAACTGTGATATGAACTCCTTCCTTCTTCCCTATCCCTCCAACCAGCAACTTCTTGCCTTGCCCCCATCTTACTATCCATATCTCCAACCAGACAAATGTCCAGCCCCATTCAGTATAAAGAAAGGTTCAGGAACATTGGCTGTGCAGATCCCAGGGGGCTCCTGAGGTTGTGAAGACATGATGTTGCTGAATCTCCTCTGGCTAATCCCTATGGAAATTCTCTTCTTCCCCAGGGGCTAGGGCTGGGCAAATATTTATATCAAATATTCTGAATTAATTACAATCTTTAATTTAAATATGCAATGGGCAAGTATATATTTGAACAGCACATGGGAGTACTAGTCACACTGGGAGACAGTACACAGTATATTATTTCATCAGGGAAAGGACTCATTCATGTTTCTTATCCATTATTATATGGTGCTGAGCACAATCCAGGCAGTCAGAAAGCATACACATATCCTTGGCGACAAGTTGGATCTGCTATAATTTGCTAGCCCAAAGCAACACTTAACTAGTTTCCAGAGTAGTCTAAGTACGTGCAGACTTAAGTACGTAATCGATCTATCGGGGATCGATATATCGCGTCTTGTCTAGACGCGATATATCGATCCCTGAACGTGCTCCCGTCGACTCCAGAACTCCACCAGGGCGAGCGGCGGTAACAGAGTCAACGGGGGAGCCGCGGCCATCGATCCCGCGCCATGAGGAAATAAGATATGTCGACTTCAGCTACGCTATTCCCGTAGCTGAAGTTGCGTATCTTACATCGACCCCCCCACCCTAGTGTAGACCAGCTCTAAATCAAACACAGGTGTAAGTGGCTGGGTTGGATTTCTGAGATCAGAACTCAATAGCACAGCCTTGCTTTTAATTAATTAATGTGAGCTGATTGCATATTTTACTGCAAAATATGGCTCCATCAAGTTAATAATGGCTCTTTATTAGCACATTCTAGCAGTGGTGGCTCTTGGTAAACTGAAATACATTGTGTAATGAAATCACCATATTCTAGTAAATAGTGGATGAGGAAAAGGAAAAGTAGGCACTACAGTTCCAGTGTTCAATGCATAGCTGTGTTGTTTACAGCAATGATCTCCAGAATATAATGAAAATACTAACTGTGATATTTAGGGCCACATCCTGAGCAGCTCTAAATCAGCACAGCTCCATTTAAGTCAATGAAGCTACACTATTTATACTACTTGAGGAGTTGGCCCCATAGGGTCTACTGTCATAAGTAGACGCTCAACTAAGAACACAGTTTGTCCATTTTAGATATCATAACACCGTATGAACATATGATGATGAAGTGCAATAAAATCCCACAAGGAGTGCAAAGCATAATTTATGCTCCTTGTGCAGAGGGGAGTTAACGATGGTATACATCCTTCTGCACAAGTTACAGGCTGCAGGAAATCATTCTTCAGATTTGACTTACCATGGATAACATTTGTAAATCATACCAAATGCAGTTAAGGGGAATCACATGCCCCCAGATCAACTCACATATCAGGCTGTTCAGAAAGATAGCAGAAATCGGGGTAAGTGTGGATAGTTTGTTCCTTTATTCACTATACTCATAACGAGGCTTTGTTTGTTATGCTTTTTGTCCCAATAATAGCTGTCACAAAGAACATGATGTGATCATGAAATAGGTCATTGAAGTGTATCAGTTGAATATATGAGCAGAGGCTGATTTTCCCTTTTGCAAACAACCCTTTATTGTGCAACATATCAAAACATTAAATATTTGCTTATAACTAACATTTCATCCCAACTGGTGCAAGTGCTATGGCTAAAAACAACCAATCATTTTCTTCACAGTAAGGATTGGAGGTTCAAATGGGTGATATTTCTTATGTTGTTGATGTGGCATACAGAGCCTCTTATTTCAGATTAAAGCTGATGAGCTTACTATAGAAGGTGTTGCAGAAAAGGAACAAAAACACAGATTTATTCACAACTCTGAGTTCTTAAAAACTAATGTCTGGGCCCTGAGCTGTAGATTTGTAGCATCAGGACATCAAGTTTATTAGTAAAGTGGGAATTACTGTCAACATATCTTGTTTGTGAAATGCAGCGACTGCTACATTTGTATGTTTGTCATTTTACAGCTAACACCAGGCACTCTCACAAGTGGAAAGACACTTTCCTTAAAAAAATACATTTTTTTTAATCCAACCCCCTGTCAGTCTTTGATCCCACATATAGGTCTGCTATCCACCTGAAGCTACCAGTGGGGCGGAGCATGCAGGTACAGAGTTTGACTCTCCAGTATGCTACTCTACCTATGTGTCTGATTCACCCAAATCTAAGAGGGCTCATTACACAACTAGAAGCCATTCACTGCTCAGTTTGTATGACTGTGCAGGGCATTTGTCCTTATTGTGTTTCCAGACACTTTGACACAGACCTTCAAGATAATTGCTAAACTGAAAGTAGTTTCGGGGATCAAATGCCATCTGCATGGTGTGGATACTTTGCTTTATGCAGTATATGCACCACTCCTGAGTGCATGGCTCCTGCTTAAGTGCTTTCTGGTGCCCCCTCCTGGGTTCAGTGTTATCTCAGAATTGGGAACATAACTGGTGGGAAAGAAGGGGTATCTTTATGCAGCCTTTCTACATCACCCCCTGAAGGCAGGAGGAATAAACCCTGCAGCAGCTGACACTTCTAGCTCTGCCTCAGATTATGCATGAAGCTAAACCCATATGACCAGACCAACCACAGGAGCTACAGCAGGGAAGGTGAAGGAATGATTTAATTGGGGGCTATTACAGAGACTAGCAGCAGTGGGAGGGAAGGAAGAAAAGAAGCATCTCCTGTTTTCCTCACTGGCACAAGAAAATTTGGTGTGGACTGCACTAGAGGAAGGAAAGTTGTAGGGCAGAAACCACTCATTCAACTCATCCCATTCCCCCCAGTGATTGTGTAACCCACACACCTTCTAGGTGTGGTGTTCTGGCCCATCTAGTGGCACTGAGACCACTTAAAGAAAGAGCAGTTGATGAGTCTGCTCTACTGTCTTAGCTAACAGCCTCTTGGCTTTTAACTCATGTGGTAGAAGCTCAGGCACTAAACTCTAAAGGTCCCTGGTTCAATCCCACCCGCTGATGACCAGTGTCTGTCGGTGTTATAATTGCAACTATGATGTCTTGGTTTACTTTTATATTTTAAAATATATTTCCTATATGCCATAAATTACACTGTATTAGCTTAACATTATTTAAACTTCATTATTAGATTTCTGGAATAATTTTAAAGTAGTCTACAAACAGCTTTGTTGTAATTAAATTAATTAGGGAACAAAGTATGTATAAAGTCTTCACAGATGGTGAATTTTGGTTATCTATGTCAGCCATTTCACAGAGATGAAAGAGAATCCACTGAGGTATCCAAGTTAAGCAGCTTTTATGGCGTGTAATGGTCAATCATCAGCAAGCTTTGGTCCTTCCATGTGCTGGGAAATACAAAAATCTCAACCCTGAAGATATAGGCTGGTGTCTACTTTTTATGTTGCCTTTTCTGTTCCACTGCCATACGCAAGGCCTGCAGAATCAGGTGTGCATTATTCAGGATGTTGTATTCACTTAGATTTACCAGCTGGTGGTAATTCTCATCAGTGTATCTCATTGAGAAGGTATTATATGGGGAAGTGCAACTAGTAACATCAACTTTGCCCCCCTCCATCTCTGAGCAGCAGCGCTTCATACCTAGGAAAAAGATTCAAAAGGACATTGCTGTGGTATTGGGTTTATCGCAGTTGGATGACAACATTTTACACTAATAATAAACAGATTTGTGAGACAGAATGAAACATGAGACTGAAACAAGGGCTGAGCATCTCATAGCAAGGGACAGTTGATGATACAAGTAACAATGAAAATGGTAACTTTAACCAGTGGAGAGGTTCATGGAATTGAAATGACCAGCGGGGACCCAGCCAGTAGAAAGAGTCATCAAATGAGAAATGGGGATCCAGTGAGTGGGTAGACCGGCCATGCTGACCCTTAGTTAAATGCTTTGCAGCTGTTAACAACTTACCAGGTGCTTTATAATATTGGAAGGTGTCATTCACAAGTGGGAAAAATACCACGATGGGGCTTCCTGGGGTTTCTGAATCTTGAAACAGGTAACACTCCTTTAGATTTTTCCTATCTTCCTCACTCAGGAAAACTTTGGGGAATGGGATTTTCTGATCTGCATAGTATTTACAGGCCTGGTCCAGAGGCTAGAGCATTACAGAAGTGAACAGTATTAGAGCCCAAAGAGGTTAAGATTATAGGATACCTAGAAGATACTCCTGGCACACCTGTGAGGCTGCATGTAGTTTGAGACCCATGGACTATGTTAAATAGCATCTACTATGTATTGTTGCTACCTTCCCCCCCCACACCACGAGTACTCAACACAAAATCATCATATGATACAAATAGAACTCAGTAACTGTTACAAACTGTAAATAGAGTTTTAAAGCTAGACTAATAACTTGAAATATAGATTGATAAGAATTCTTAAAACAGGGTCTTGAATAGGACCGCTATAACAAAAGTTTAGAGTAAAGCATGAAGTGTCAGAAAAGGAAAGAGGCTGCATTAAATATAATTTATGGAATTTAGTCAGAAAAAACTACATTAAGAAAATGTTTTGGTTTCATGGTTAAGTGCTCAAACGTCAGGAAACAAAGTTTGGTTTGCGCATGCAACCCCATACCCTTGTATATAAGTATCATGGTAACATTTTTAATTAGATTACATTTTCATTAGCTACAATACTCTGACTCAAGTAACATAATATATCTTACTTGATTCACAACCTGAAATGCTCACATCTAGCATCTATACTATTCTATATATGCTAAACAAATAGAAAATAGTTTGTATTAACATGCTAAAATCTCAGCATCCTTCCTACATGAAACTCATTTTATCCCAGTGGATGCCATAAGATGAAATGATGCTTTGTTAGGCATACATACTGTGTATCATATAACTTGAAAAGTAGGGGCATAGCTATTGTCACTCACAAAAAAACCAGTCTATTCAAATATGTCAACAGCCTCATGTTATAAAGATGGTCAATGTAAGCACATGGCATTCCCACGCAGCCCCTAACAAAGTAAATACACTTAATATAAATATCCAAATTTACTCCTTCCCTGGGCTAAGGCTTTATAGGTAACTTAATTAACTTAACCACAAAACCTAAGATTCTGCCTCAATTCTCCCCCAAAGATAGCTTCCAGAGCTTTCCCTGTAGTATCCCTCATTCCCAGCCTGTAAAATTCTTCTGCTCCAGAGAGGCTGTCATGTCATAGATATAGATACACACACACAGAGATACATTATTATACACACACATATATATAAACACACACATCTAGTTGGAGGCAGCAGAAATTATCTTCATCTTTATTCACACTTCTAGAATCTGAGTTTAGTGTGACTCAATAGAAGATCCTTGCATTCCTATGCAGCATCTTTGAATTTTCCACAATATTAGCCATCTTGTCTGAGCTGAAGTCATAATCAATTCAGTGTATATCACGACAGGTCCCTTTTACAACTCTGGTGGAAAACAGACTGATGTCTTTCAGAAGATTCAATACATTCATAAATCAACATCAGACATTCCCAGCATAATAGAGGGAATTGGAACAATTTCATTAACTGCTACACTGAAAGACTCACCACAGGTGGAATGCATCTCACAAATCTCTGACACTAAAAAGAATTCTACAACCGTATCCTTTCTTCTTCTTTTCAGTTTCTAAGCCCTAGTGATCTGTGATGATGAGATCACATGAAGATGGAAGTGAAATGTTTTAATTAATTGCAATGTGTAGATCAATGGTCTGAAACAAGGATTCATACCACTGAAATTGGCAGCTGAATTTTCTCTCTCCTGGAATCACCTTCCTCTTCTAATGCTTGGAAATGGAAATATAGGGATTAAAATGTAATTAATTTAATAAATTAGTTGAAACAACATAATATTTCTAGCTATTAAGTATTGGAAGGTCACAGGCAAAAGGCTATCACTGGAAAAAACAAATGATAAATTGACTCATCTTACCAATGTCTGCGATCCTGCACTGTAACTTAAATGCAGGATGACATCCACTTTCCTCTCTAGCCTTAAAAGTGGTGGGCAGCTGGTATTGATGAAAAATCCAGCATCTACAATACCAAGGAGATCTGGTTGCTCGCTCAGCTGGTTGGGAGACATGTCTAACACAGTATCTAAAAGGCAAATATTTTTTGTCATAAGAAAAACAATGTATGAGCAAATCTGCAACTTCTTTGAAGAAAACAGAGTTGAAAAAGAAAGGGCTCATCCCACACTGCCAATTGAATTTCATTGCCATACTACTATAGCTCAGCTTTATCCTAAAGAAACAACCTTCTCTGATTTAGGATTCTCCGTGTTTGTTCTATTCCTGGCTCCCTTAATCAGTTCAACCCCATCCTTGACCTGCAGGGGGCACCCAACTCTCTCCTTCTGCCTGCCCATGGAGCCCCAGTCCAGCAAAGCCCATAAGCACATGCTAATCTTTAAACGCATACTTGTCTACTTTGCTGGATTGGAGCCTTAGTCCTTTCTTTCTGCTCATAGAAAACTATGAACTTTGCTAAACGTCAGTTAGTTAAACTCAGTGACTGTACTCCAAGGAGACAGGAGTTAAGCCGTATCAAACTGATATCACTACAGATTTTCAGCCTTGCACAATTCAGGTGATTGGTCAAACAACTGTTTTCTAAATTAGATTCAAATTTTGCTACTTATGGTGGGTTAGAAATTGATGCTCATACACTCTCCTCCAAGCCCAGGCCGCCTCACTAAATTCCACACCCGAAACCATCTCAAAAGATGCAGTTAAAAAACCCAATGCTATTACCTTTCCATCTACAAAACTTCTCATTCCCCAGGTAGTCATTATGCACCTGGAAGCCCTTGAGGAAATTGTGATATTGAGCAACTGACAGACGATCTGTTAAAGCATTTCGAAGAGCTCTGGAAAAAGGGCCTTCAGGAGCGAGCATGTGAGTTTTCACCTCATGTGGCCTCGTAGGCAGCATAGGCTCTTCCTCTGTACAAGGGGAGACAAGGAGAGGAAAAGCTTTGGTTCCGTATAATTATTTTAGGGTGTTGTCCTTGTATTTAAGTGATGGTTGAGGCAGGTGTGAGGATGATTTATTTAACCAACAAACAATAACTTTTGAAGTAATCATGGTACTGTTGTTGCTGTAATATTGCCTAGTTTTAGTCTCTGCATTGGTCTCTGAAACTGGTTCTGGTCTGTGTGTGTGCTGGTCTGTGAGATTCAACAGCAAATGTGATGCTGCATCCTTTTCTGCAGGATGTGTGGCAACTTTCAACTGCCTGCTGAAGCTTAACCCTTTTTAACACACACTGTAGTTTTAGTAGTTATCATAATTGCAGCAATATTTCCTCCTGATTTGAATCCTCCTCCTTTAGGTCCATGCATCTTGGTAATTCTCTTTCAGCTGAGGAGTGTCCCATCAGTGCTGCTCCTAGACCAGCCAAAAGAACTTTGCACAGCAGCAAAGGCATTCCCCTAGCTCCATCTGTGGCTTCTGCAGTAAGTGGTTAAAGAAAACCTTCCTGGAGAGAATATGTTCACACTATGTGACAGGCTTCACATGTCAGACAGGCATGAATCTCCAATTTAAACATGAATGAAAGGCAAAGTTGAGGTATACAAATGTCTCACCAATATCAACTATTCTGTCTTGAGTCCACCTGTGCCAGAAGTCCTCTGAACTGTTGGACAAACTCCAGATGTATAACAGGTTCAGAGAAAATATACTGCTCCACATGCCTGTGAAGGGAAAAAGATTTTATGGAAACTAATCTAGTGAACATTTGGAAGCATCTAATTGAAAACTGCCATTTGCCTTCCCCATCAACTTGTTCAATTTTCTTCCAGTTAATTTTTGAGGGAGCTTGGGGAGCACAATTCAAACATTCCTAAACCTTTAAGTTTTAATGTATTTGACACTTTAAAGGTGCTGACTTTAACTAATTGAAGAAGTCAACCACAGGGAGTGTTATATCTCTAACTTACCACAAGTAATGTTGCACTTGAAACAGAGGAAGTGATGGGAGAGAAATCCAGGTGTAGAAATTAGAGCTTTATTGCAATAAGCCTGAGATCATCCCATCGACTTACCTTTTCTGGTGGCTCCCTAACTTCACTGTCTGTACAAAAGTCATCCCAGCCTTGAGTTGCCCTGAATCCCCTTTGAATGGGGATTCTCTGGTTATCCAACAGTGTACCCTATCAAAAGGAAAAGTCCCCCTGGTATGTTGAAGGGTTCTGCCATCTCCCCAAACCCTCCCCATCCCCCTTCATTCCGGCAACTCTTTTTTTCCTTCTAAGATCAACTTTTCTGCCCACACCCTCTCTCAAACTTCTCAGACTCGCACTTTTGGCATCTCAGATGGGAGCTGCTCTGAACAGCTCTCTCAAATGGTCCCATCTGGAACCACATGTACCATTTTAACATTACCTTTGAGCAAAACACTCCATTTGACTTCGTTTTAAACATGCTTTTAGGATATGTAGGTTAAGACCTTACTACTTCCCAAGGAAGAGAAGATGGGAGTCAGCATGTGCATAGAATGTATTACCATCTCATTTTTAATACTGCTGATAAACCCATATCTCCATTAGCTGCATGCTGGCTAGAGACATGGGGTCAAAGCTAAACTTGGCTGTGGACTGAGAACTCAGAATGTCCTGAACTTCAGACTCTTTTTTTTTTTTTTCAAATAACTCCATTCTAACGAGGAGCTGGAGGGTACTGGAATGAGGAAACTGGGGAAGGTGACTCAGATGTAGTGGGGGCTGACAACAGATGAAGATCCTGGAAGGGGAGATTGGGATCCAGAGGGAGTGACTGCTTGGGCTGGCCAGGTGCAGAGCCTGGGACAAAGATTCAGGAAGGAGATAGGGAAGAAGAGACAGGACTGAGACAGGGACTGGACAGACAGGTATGTGTCACCAATAGAGAACATTCCCTTCCAGACCAGGAATAGAACCAAATATTCCTGAATCTTATCACCCTCTGCCATCAGCAAATATCTATGAAACCCCTCTTGGAAAGTATGTGTCTCATCCTCTGCTAGTGGCTGGTTCAAATAAAGGATGACAACCTACTACTGCTACCAGTTATTCCCTTAGCTCAAGTGACAGAGGCTTGTGTGGTGGTTCTAAAGTTTCCAGCACTGCTGATGACCCAGATGGTAGTCAATATGATATCCTATGATGGATTTACTGCTTTTTCTTTTGCTTTTTTTAAATATCCAGGAAATTATATACAAAAACACTAAGTTAAAGGAACAATAATTTGTCCTGTTGTGCATATGTATTATGATAGAATCCTCTATTACAGGATGACATAATATTTTTTCCACAGAACCCTGCCTCATGGAATGCACAGGATGGACTTGCTCTGGGGATGAATCAGGATTATGTAGTGAAGGAATCCATGTCTTGTCTAGTGCAGAAATTGAAAGGTGAGTAGTGAATGAGGCAGAGTATTGCAGAATGAGAAGGGATGGTCTTCTGTATAAGGCAATTGAATTCTGCTCTGGAGAATTGTATTCTCTCATTGCCTCTGCCACAAAGTTCCTGTATGATGTTGGGCAAGTTACTTAAACCAAACTACTCACACGTACTCACTAATTGTGTGTGCCTCACTTTCTGGGCGCCTGACTTGAGACTCTTGCATCTAATTTGCAGAAGCACTGAGCACACACAGCTGCATCTGAAGTCACTGGAAATTGCTTTGAACATATGAGGTGCTATCTAATGCTAACTACTCTGAGAAATCAGGCCCTAGGCATCTCAAATTGGGCACCCAAAATCAGTGGATGCTTTTGACCTTAATCTCTTTGTGCTTCAGTTCCCCATCTGTAAATGGGGAATAATACCACCTTCTCACCTCACATGGGATGTTGTGAATCTAATTCAAATAATGGTTTTGAAGCACTCAAATACTTCAAAGATAAGCACCACAGAAAAGCCCATAAGTTCATTAATAATCCTGTATCCAGAGCAGAGTTTGAATGGTGTGCAGTAAATAAGGCCTGGGGCCAGACATTGAGCAATGAGGAGAAAACAAAATATTGAATAGTTGCTCATTGAGTGAGCACCATCCACTCTACAGACTGTTGGGGGCAGAGGTCCTGTGGAAAAATAGTATGGAAACATGTAATTAAAGACTCTATCATAATTAAGAGTGGGGTGAAATTTTTTGTTTTAAACTTTTTTTCACCAAAATATGCAGATTCCAGTCAACTGAAACATTTCACAGACTTGTGTCAAATTTGCTGAATTTTTTCTGTAAAAAACAAAAAACAAAATACTGAAAAAATCTAAATCTATTGTTTTGACATTTTTTAAATGAAAAGTTACAATTTTTCTATTCAAAATCACTTATTTTGAATTTAATTTACTTTTTTTTTAAATAACAAAGATCAAAATGAAATGTTTCATTTTGGGTAAAGTGAAATGTTTCATGGTACCTGAAACAAACTGTTTTGACTTTTTTGTTTCACCAAAAAATGTGAAAAATATTTGGTTTGGTTTTGATTTTTCTGTTCAGCCACTAAACCAAAAAATCAGCTTGCAATTCTATCATATTGCATATGAACGAGGAGGCCAAATTATAGTTGCACAGACAACTTTAATTGTGGCATTTCCTAACTTTTGATTTATTTTGCAATCTTAACATTCCTTTAGCATACTTATTTGGATGAGATAGATAGATAGATAGATAGATAGATAGATAGATAGATAGATAGATAGATAGATAGATAGATAGATGCATCTCCTGGCAGGCACTATCCTAGTACTGAATGTTACAGACCAACAAATATCCGCTTCCTGGTTATGGTTTTGTGTTATTACAGTAGGTTGACATTTTGCAGGACAATACATCACCATGAAGGTAACAGATCCGGGTTTCGGGGAGCCTCCTTAACAGACGTCCCATAAAGAACTCGCTTCCGAAATCCTCCGTGCGAACAAATGCTCCATATTTCAGGAATCCCACCTCATAAGGAGTGAACTCAACCCATTCTGCAAACAGAGCCACAAAAAAGACATTTAGAAATGTCTCCCAAATGACTGGAAAGAGAGAAACTGTTACTAAATGAATCAAAGATTTTGAGATGGAATAAGCCTTCTGTTTTCTATCTGATCTTTGCAAAGTATAATTTACAAACCAACCTCTAGATTGGACATTAGTAAACACTATTTCACTAGGAGGCTGGTGAAGCACTGGAATGGGTTAACTAGGGAGGTGATGGAATCTCCATCCTTAGAGATTTTTAAGGCCTGGATTGACAAAGCCTTGGCTGGGATGATTTAGTTGGTGTTGGTCCGGCTTTGAGCAGGGGATTGGACTAGATGACCTCCTGAGATCTCTTCCAACCCTAATATTCTATGATCTTCTGGGCCAGATTTTCAAAGTTAGCTGCATGAAGCTGAATTCATGAATTTGTGTCTCTTTTATATGTGAAGTTACCTTATATGCAAGTTAGGCAATTAACTTGGCATGTGCACACACAAATACATTGTTTTGTGTGTGTACTCTAGGCCTAATTCTGCTTTCACTTTCTCTGGTTTTACACCAGAAGTACTCCCCTGACATCAGTGGAGTTAGCAGAATCAGGCCTATTTCTATTGTGCGCATAAATTAGGTGTATACAAATGTATACATGCAATTCAGCAGTGAAAGGAAGCCCAGTACTTGATTTGCTTTTTTCTCTTCTTGGCTGAAGAGAAAAATACTGAAGTAGTGATGAGCAAGATTCAGTGAAGTCCTCTTGGGTCATGAAAACAGCATTTATTTCTAAAAATATTTCCAATGGTTTCTTCTTCCAATCAGCCAGAACACATTCTGAGAACAGCCTGTCATATGATATTTCTACACTTTTACTTCTAATCCTGATCAGAATCCTGAAATTTGGAATCCCCAAAACTCTCCTTGGCTCTCTCTTTGGGTATGTCTACACAACAACCATGAGGCACAACTGCAGCACATACAGGCATACCCGAACTAGCTTTGATCATGCTAGGTCACTAAAAAGAGCAGTGTAGGCCTGGCAACATGGTGGTGGCATGGGCTAGCCACCCGAGTACAATCCTGCCCAGGGTCCTACGTACGTACTCAGGTGGCTAGCCCATGCTGTGCTGCCTATGCTGTCATGGCTACCCTGCTATTTTTAGCAAGCTAGCTCCATTACGGCTAGTTTGGATATGCCTACATGTGCTGTCCTGATTACAGTGCACACACACCCTCTGCAAATGTTTGTACAGCACAAATGGGGCTGCGGTCTATAAGCGTTTCCAGAGCGCAAAGAACGAACAAACAACAACTGAACAAGTATGCCTATGACAAAACCCAAACCGTGGTAGATTTATAATCAAACACATCGCTTGAACATCATTGTTACCTTTGAAATCTAGAGTGCTATATTTGTCCCGGACATGGACTGCCACATAGATGGGCAATGGATTCTGACCCTCTTTCACCGCTTCCCGCTGGTCCGAGAGTTTATGGTTCTCTTTCTGTTTTTGAAGAAAAATAGTTACCTGAGAATGCATGAAATGACACAGGAACCTCTCTATTGTGAACTAGATTGCAGCATTTATGCCCCAGCACTGTACGCAAGGTGGCACAGAGCCTTGCCACCCTAGGAGAAACACTGGCAATGATTGTTCCTCAGGCAGATACAATCCCCCCAGGCTACTCAATGCACACAGGTGTACCCAGTCTGCACTTCCTGATGTTTCAGCTTTGCTTTGTGAGCTGGTACAAGGAATGGAAGGAAGGGAAGAGCCACAACCCTGTCATCTCCCCCAACCCCTTTCAGGCAATTTGCTCCCCAGGGCGGAGTGGGGAGAAAACAGTCCTTACTTTTCTCTGACTGAAGGGATTGCTATCGAGGGAGACCCTTCAGTGGTCATATAAGGGGATGGTGAGTAGGTTTCTTCCATGACCCCATCCCCAGTGACTGCACAAGGGCCATCATAATCTGGTGCCTTGTCTGGTTTCAGAATATTATAGTGAAATACCTGAATCCCAACCAAGTTCTTCTCTATAAGGCTGTATTTGTAACCAGGGGGTCTGTCTGTCTGGGATATTCCAAAGTCCCATGAACAGCAGACAACTTTGATAGCTGCATGTCCTTGAAGATTATGGACAGTTTGACAGTTAAATAAACATGGTAGAGATTATTCAAAAGGAGGAAAAATTGGCTAAAGTGTGCAGAAGATTTCATATGATCTAGCATAAGACAGAGCCACCTAAACAGTATACACGCTAGTTTAATGAACAACATTCCATAAACAAACACACACATATATTTTAGCGTAGCAAGAGCACTGTATTTCAGTGCATCACTTAAAATGATAGTATAAAACTAACCTGTTTGCTATTCTGAAATATATATAATTTAATTCTTTCTAAAAGAAAAAAATCTACAAAATATAGTAGTATGCTTCATATAGTAGACCTTTTTGCAAGTTTCAGAAATGCTGGTTATCTAAGCACAAAAACAGCATAGAAAATCTTTAACTGGTAAAAAGTGTCATTATTTCACATTTGGCTATCTCAAGCCTGGGCAAAAAAACATTTTATGCTATTCTGTTGTAAAATGTAGTCTTGCACTTAGAACAAGCATAGACAACTTCACCCCCAGTAGTATTCTGATGAGTGTTTCCTCAATTACAGTTATAGCAGTGCTGATGCAACCCTAATTTCCATAGTGATCTTAAAAAGCATGTTTTACTTATTAAAAATCTTGTGATAACCTCCAGCTATATGAAATGCAACACAGAAAAAGCATCAATGATGTTGCACATGCCCACGTTCACTCACCTCTCTCTTAAGGTTGAGATGACATCAAAGTGTACTTCACAGATAATTGTGAGCTATAAGTCAAAACCCTGTGGCCATTCGACAGCTTTCAAAGATACATTTTCAATTTAAAAACTATACCTGAATAATCCCAATAATCCCAAATGGGGGTCACAAGCTATTGTGGTGGAATTTCATGGCTCCTATGGTTCAAGGCTGAATTTGGAGAGTGACCGCACCTTTGCAGGTGCAATAGCCACTCGCAAAATTTGCACTCACACTTTTGTACTTGTAATTAAACTGTGGATGCAAAACAGAGTACATACATCTCTAGCTATTGGACTCTGGTTGTAGATTACGAGGTACTACTACGACTGCTCATCATACCTTGCTGTTACATAGGATTTTCATAGAAATGAAAATATTGTGATCTGCACCGCCAACGCTTTTTGCATGTGCAAATTGCATCTGCAAAAAAGAGGTCTGGCCTCCAGTTTAACATCACAAAGAAGTTAAGGATCTGCCGCACTTTCAGTGTTCCTGCAGCCAAAATACAATGTATTTAATGTCTGGCAGGGGTGTCCAAACTGGTTCATGAGCCGCATGAGACTCTTTTACAGTTAGAGTGCAGCTTGCAGAGCCCCCCATGCGCACCCCATTCTCCACCTACCAGACTGGGGCGGAGCTCAGGGCTTCTGCCCTGCGAAGAGGGGAGTCTTGGGGCTTTAGCCGGGTGGGGAGTGTCTTCCAGGGCTCTGGGCTTCACCAGGAGTGCAGCTGAAGCCCCCATCAGATGCGCCCC
The DNA here is from genome assembly GCF_011386835.1 of Chrysemys picta bellii. NCBI lineage: Eukaryota > Metazoa > Chordata > Testudines > Emydidae > Chrysemys > Chrysemys picta. The sequence continues at coordinate 93,221,870 of NC_088794.1, read as the reverse complement.
GTGGGGCTGAAGCCTCACTCCAGCTGGTGCGCCCTGGCTCTCGAACTTCTGAAGATTGTCATATGTGGCTCGGAGGGTCAGTAAGTTTGGCCACCCCAATATATGGTGTCATTTTATACCTAACCATTCCAAAATAAATTTGATTCCAATAGAATTTCTTGATGCAGATAACTCTACAGCACCGCAGGGCATGCAATCTCTCCTCACAGATTTATTGCTCCTAATTCTTATAGAGAAAACATCTGCAGCTCTCTGAGAAAATAAATAGATACTGTACCCCATCATGCAGCATATATTCAATGATCAGCCCCCACAGATCTATAAATGATGTCCTGTATCCCTCTTGTTTACGCTGACACAGCTGCTGATTAAAATATTTCATGCGATCCATAGAGAAACAACTCATCTTGCATTTGGTCGCACATTTCTGGGCTTCACAGATTTTCTCATCTAGATCCTTCTGTGACCAATAAGCATCTTTATATAAGTGTGACATGGTCCTGGGGAAGGGTAATATAGAAAGAAAAACATTAACATAAACAAAAAATAATTTACAAAAATTCTGTTCTTTTATTAGAGTGTCAGTTTTAAGTGTTTCTTGTAGTTTGTGCACTACTTGATTTTTTTATAGCAGTTTGTGGGGGAAAATATCATTTGCGGTTTCTATGACTGTTCTATAAAAGGCCTGTGTGAGTAAAAATTTTTCTGGTGTTTGATATTTCCTTTTTCCAATGACTGCAGCATTTTAAAGGGTGAAATTAATAGGTGTGAATCTTTAGTTTGCATAGATTGGATAATTTATTGTAGAGTTGAAATTTTATTTTCTATGTTGATTTTTTCATGATAAATATAAGTTTGTTTTGATTGATAGTATCCTGGCATCATATTCTAGTCAGTCAGCATCAAGTTTATGGCACTCCTTAGAATATGGCTTTTCTGGATTCATTTCCTAATGTTTAGCAACCCCTTTGATTTTGCTGGCCTTGTGAGAGGAAAAGGTGAGATGAAATGTAGTTGTGTGGTTAAGGTCATGCCCTAAGACATAAGCAATGTGGGTTCAGATCCTGGCTTTACTACAGGGTCTCTGTGTGATGATGGGCAAGTCATTTCTGTACCAAATATGATGCCAATTTTGAAAAAGGGCTCCAGAGGTGATCCTGGCAATTACAGGCCGGTAAGCCTGACTTTGATAACTGGATGAAACTATAGTAAAGAACAGAATTGTCAGACACATCGATGAAAATAATTTGTTGAGGAAGAGTCAAAATGGTTTTTGTAAAGGGAAATCATGCTTTACCAATCTACTAGAATTCTTTGAGGTGGTCAACAAGGATGTGGACAAGCTGGATCCAGTGGATATAGTGTACTTAGATTTTCAGAAATACCTTTAACAAGGTCCCACACCAAAGGCTCTTAAGCAAAGTAAGCTATCATGGGATAAGAGGGAAGGTCCTCTCATGGATCAGTAACTAGTTAAAAGATAGGAAACAAAGGGTAGGAATAAATGGTCAGTTTTCAGAATGGAGAGAGGTAAATAGTGGTGTCCCCCAGGGGTCTATACTGGTATCAGTATTAGTCAACGTATTCATAAATGATCTGGAAAAAGGGGTAAATGGTGATGTGGCAAAATTTGCAGATGATACAAAACTATTCAAGATACTTAAGTCCAAAGCAGACTGCAAAGGGCTACAAAGGGATCTCACAAAATTGGGTTGCGGGGCAACAAAATGGCAGATTAAATTCAATGTTGACAAATGCAAAATAACACACATTAGAAAACATAATCCCAACTATATATATAAAATGATGGGGTCTGAATTAGCTGTTACCACTCAAGAAAGAGCTCTTGGAGTCAACGTGCAGCAGCAATCAAATAAAAAAAGCTAGCAAAATGTTGGGAATAATTAAGAAAGGGGTAGATAATAAGACAGAAAATATCATATTGCCTCTATATAAACCCATGGTATGTTCACATCTTGAATACTGTGTGCAGATGTGGTCACCCCATCTCAAAAAAGATATATTGGAATTGAAAAAGGCTGGGCTAGGTGGATGGCCGTTCTTATGTGAGAGCCACAGCTCCTTGCTTTTCTTTGATCACACGCAGTCCCATTGTTAGGAGCATGTGGCATGATTACATTACCCTAATACCACTGCTTATTAGAGTCTCTCATCTTCCTGCTCTTTAATATAAGTTTGGGGAGGTTCAGAGCCACAGTCTGAGCCCAAAGTGTGAGGAAAAAAGATATGAGCCATAACATTTTGATGTCACATGATTTTTGGGGGGGGGGAGGCACTATATCTCAGAACCCCCTACTTCGAATTACCTCAAATTTGGATCATTAATCCTACTCTGGATCCTCATGTTAGACAACAATTTTAAAGACACTTAGAATAAGTATGTGAGCCTGGCTAGCTCAGTTGATAGAGCATCAGACTTTTAATCTGAGGGTCCAGGGTTCAAGTGCCTGGTCAGATGATAAACTAGTCACTAAATTCTTAATCTGTCTCTTTAGAGTCCTGCTTGATGTTACTTCAGGAGGGAGGGATAGCTCAGTGGTTTGAGCATTAGCTTGCTAAACCCAGGGTTGTGAGTTCAATCCTTGAGGGGGCCATTTAGGGATCTGGGGCAAAAATCTGTCTGGAGATTGGCTCAGCTTTGAGCAGGGGGTTGGACTAGATAACCTCCTGAGGTCCCTTCCAACCCTGATATTCTATGTGAAGTCTTAGAGCACTTAGAAAAATCAGCTATTAAACCATGCTGATTAAACTTTCTAGTGCAGGCCACACCTAAGCTAGTCTCAACTTTAACTACAGTGTTGGTATCACCCCACTTTAAGGCCACCATTTAGCTTATTACTGCTCACTCTGGGCCAAAGGCTGCCAGACAGACAGACCAATGTTTAGGGTGAAATGGAACTGCACTGGGAGGGATAGTTGATCCCATCCCAAATGTATGGCATACAGGACGAATATGCACACTGCACTGCCATGCTTCCATTGTACAGCCAACCAGCCCCATCTCATAGTAGTGGTAGTCCCAACCAGCAACGGACAACAGTGGAAACAGGTTTGGACCCAAAGCTATAAACAACAACAAATCCCTAACAACAGTGCTTAAACACTACCCATTTTCTTCAGATACAGCTGGTGCAACATATTAAAGGATTTTAACTGCAGTAGATGGAAAGCTGGAAGATGTAATAAGTCATTTTGGGCAAGAGGCAGATAAAGAAATGTTAGACAAAGTCAAACTTTCAAATTAAGGTAATATTGAATGACCTGTAACTGAAAAGCAGTTTGTTAGATTTTCTTCAAACTTTGCAGAATCTTCACAGCCATTCTGGCAATTTTCAGACCAAACCAAAATGTCAAGACAACTTATGGGGAAGGGCTAAAATAAGGTTTTATAATGGAAATTGGTTGCACCCTGACCTATGGAGGATCTCCAAAATAGAAATAGGATTACAATCTTTATGATGGAGAGCTGCTATTAGCATCTCCATGATATTTTTTTACCAGAGCTCTTGTATCAACATCTTACAGAAAGATTAAATAAAACTCCTGATTGAGTTCTGCTTACCACGTCGTGCCAGACAAACCACTCAGGTATGTTGCACAGTCTAAGACATTTAATTTCTTGAGACCCAATAGACTACCATATGTCGTTGTAAATGATCTCATTCCACCACCTGTTGTCATGATGGCCACCACTGGAATCTGTTCAACACAAAGACAGAAAGATAGTGCAAACCAAGCACACATGATTACTCAGAACTGGAAATGGACCAGAAATGGAACACTGGACCCAGTTCAGTTCCAAAATTTCATAGTTAAGGCCTCTCTGTTTATTGGATCAGAACTGGAACAGCAAATCCAAATACATCTTCCCTCGGGGTAAGTTTGGAATCAGATATGGATCCAAACCCAATGGGTCAACCCCGCCTCTATAGAGAAGGGCAGGAATCATAGTAAATTCAGGTGCTTTTATTAATGCAAGAAATGTAGTATTCACCCCCAGCCATTTCATTTCCTTATTGCTTCATTCTATTCTATTCCCCCTTTCTTTTTTTAAATCTCCTTATCAACCTGTGAGAAAATTAAAAAATGTTGTTTAATCACCCCTGACAGGGACCTTTTTTTTTTTTCCAGGATCATTAAGTTACTTAAATGAACAGAAATTTTGCTTTTGGAATTCACAAGCTTGCAACAGAGAGCAGCTGTTTTAAAAAATATTCACTGGAGAGGTTAACTGAGCCCTCTTGAAGGGGTTTATCACTCACTCCACAATTGATGGAATTCAAGCAATGCATTAAATACTTGCTAATTAGTTTAGTTAATGTGCATGGTTATTTATCATTCAAGACCACTTATGGTCCGGAATGGAACATACAGGTACGAGCCCCAGAACTGGAGATGGTGTACACATTACAAAATGGCCAGACATATGAGAGACACATATGGTGCTCCTTCCTCATAAAGACCTCATTGTGCTGCCTCTGCAGCACTGGGACCCCTTGCTGGGCAGTCAGACACCAGGCCAGGAGTTATATGTGTCTCATATGTGCCACTGCAGTGCACAAACTTCTGAGACACAGATTGCATTTAGATACAGTAGTCTTTAATTAGCTAAGTAACTGAGGTCTTTGCAATTGGCCTAGAATTCAGGGGTTCGGAAACTCTGGTACTAGTACCACTGGCAGCACGTAAGCTTAATGTTCCATCCATTCACGTCACAACAATTTTTTAAGAAGCTAGTATGTGAATCAATACAATTTGGGAGCCGCACATAGTGTAGTCATCTTAGCCATATGGAAATCGAGGAAACCTTCAGCAGACGCCGGAAAGGCAACTATCTAACCCAGCTTTCAAGTTTACCTCCCAAACGGCTGAGAGGATACACCTGTTCAGAAAAAGTGTCAACAACAATAATTTTTATACTTATGAAAACGTAACTTAAGAATCTTTTGGAACAGAAACACGTAGCTGCAGGGTGACAGGTTTCAGAGGCGTAGCTGTGTTAGTCTGTATCAGCAAAAACAACGAGGAGTCCTTGTGGCACCTTAGAGACTAACAAATTTATTTGGGCATAAGCTTTCGTGGGCTAGAACCCACTTCATCAGATGCATGGAGTGGAAAATACAGTAGCAGGTATATATATATATATATATATATGCATCTGATGAAGTGGGTTCTAGCTCATGAAAGCTTATGCCCAAATAAATGTGTTAGTCTCTAAGGTGCCACAAGGACTCCTCGTTGTTTTAGGTACAGAGGTTCCACATGCTCCAGCTATTATTTGTTTATTAGTCACATTTGCTGTCCAGTTTGCTGAGCACTCACACGAGGGAAGGAGAGAGTGGACACCCAGGATTCCACTTCACATACCTCATGGTCCTGCAGGTCCTCTTCTAGCTGGAGAACGTTTTTCAGGGCAGCAGCAACATACTTCTTTCTTTTGCACAGGAAATCCTTCTCCTCTGCACACAGGTCATACCCTATGCGCACATCTAGGTCTTGTGGACAGGAACAATGACTAGGACAAACACATGCATTCTTATTACATATTAATATTCATGGTCAATTTCAGGACTTACACTACAGAAAACCCTAAACATATGTATAGACAAAGCTTTTTCACACCCCTATATAATCAGGTTGATGTAACATAATAAGCAGAGAAGAGGATGATGTCAGTATTAGCTGATATTTTAATTTTATTTTCTAAAATTAGCTAAAGTTATATATTGTTGCAATTTACTGAAGTGGAACTTCTGCTTTACCTCTAAGGTTAAAAACCTAAAGGGCCAAATTTTCATAGGAGCCTCTTGAATGATGACTGCAAAATTGGTGGAGTGTCATCACCCTCTTGTGGCTAAATACTACCACAGAATTACATTTACATTTTTAACATCTCTGAAGTATATGTAATCATGATGCCCTCTCCTGGCAGCAGTCCATACAGGATACAGAGTTTAATCCTGGCCCTATTGAAGTAAATGGGAGTTTTGTCATTGATTTCAGTGGGGCCAGGATTTCACTCTAGAAACTCTAAACTTCCTACTCAAGCATGGCTTTTCATAGCTAAGCACTAGTAGATTTCTTTCATGTCTAGTTTTAGTCACAAATTGCAAAGCACAATCTTACTCAAGGAGGAAAATTATGGGCATGTCAAATTTAAATTTTAAAAACAAAACTGTTTTTAAAGTTATCCAAGTGCAAAGATGAAAAGTGTATAGAAAACATTTTTTTCCTTCACCAAGATAACTCAGAAACAGGTACGTGGATTTTCTTCAGCATTTCAAATGAAATTAACTTTTGGACTAAAGGCTTGAAAAATTCAACAACAAAATATTAGTTACCAGCAGAATCCTGTGTAGCCTCAACAGTCTGGACCTAAATTATTCAGCACAACTTTCTTATTTCTGTGCTAAATTCTACATTGGAATTGCAATTTCTGCTGCATTATGAAATGAATAATGAGGTTTCCATTGCAATAAACAATTTTAGAAGTTCACTGCACTGACTGTAATATTCATTTAAATATTTATGTTGCGCTGGTGCAGAAGTCACCATTTACAGCAGAGTTTGGTACTGGTATGCCATGCAGATCAGGAGTCATGCAGCACTACACTATTTTTCATTTTATATTAACATAGTTTTTGATGGTGATTAGTAGGATTATCCTTTCCTCATCAGATGCAGATCCCCATATTTAGCTGCACCAGCTATATTAAGGGAAAATCCTGTCCCTAGCTCAGTGGCTGCAGATGGCCATTGGTACAATGCTACTTGTAAGGTTCTGCGGCATGGAGAGGATGAGATCTTAATGAGACGCGATATATCGATCCCAGATAAATCGATTGCTACTCGCCGATACGGCGGGTAGTGAAGACGTATCCTTAGTGATTATATTTAGTGAACTCAGTAATACAGGGCTGTTATTGGTGCTGTGACTGGAGTATAAATAAATTAATAAGCAGATGTAACACTAAATTGAACTGCTTGGTATAGTGGGTATATAATTTTTGACTGCTTTGAAATTAGTTACACATTCTAAAAGGAAGTTATAGATAAGTTCATTGTTTGGCAGCCCGAGGTATTTTCATCAGCTTGAGCAGCAGAAACTAGTCATTACTGTCAGACAAGTTGATCAAGATGGCAGTGGTGGTGAGGGACTCCCCTATGAAAATCATGTGCTATTCTGCAGTGACTGCTGTACACAGAACTGAAAAGCCTTTTTTTAATGCAGAAAAAGAATAAACGTTGCTGTATTGTGATTGATTAAGGCCATGCTTCAAGAAGGCACTAAAGTACATGTTTAAGCCTCTCCTTGTTTAGGAAAGGACTTAAGAATGTATTTAACTTTAAGTAGGTACGTTAGTGCTCTCCTGAATAGGGATGCTTTCTTGAATTGGGGCCTTAATCTGCTCAAGCTATATATTACATAAGATTATGGATAACACTAAGGAAGTGGGCAACATATCAGTCAGTGTGTGCACAAATTGCTAGCTACCCTGTCTAATGTAGTTTCTATCTAATGTCCAGTGTCATATATTGGGTATGTGTTGTGCATTCTTTTAAAAAATACATTCTAGTTTTCAATCCAAAAATGTTTGGTTTTTTAAAAATGCAGAAACTGGCACGGGCAAAGCTTGGCTGACAATGTCACTGGCATCCAAAGAAACAGGAGAAAAGCTCTTACCAGTCTTCTGCCTTCACATGCAAATCAAATCTTTTCTCCTGAAAAACAAGAATGTAACTATGAAGGTACAATCATAGTTTTAAGCTTTCCTTCCTTCCCTTCAGCCTTGAGGGTGAGATTTATTTGCTCCCCAACAAGGCACAGCAGCCACAAAATTGAGTCCCCCCACTAATCTAAGAGATGTATATAGCTTCAAAACCACTAATTTATTTGTAATAGAATTTATTCTTAGTAGCTCAGTATTTCCCAAAGGTTTCAGACAACGGTACCAATTTACCTGACTGTGACCTCATTGGCACCAGCCAGTTCCCTCCAGTGCCCATTCAATTATGCAAACCATCAAACGCAATGAAGAGTGAAATCCTGAAGCTCCCAGATTCAGTCTCATAACTGCAAGACTTTGACTAGCAACAGTCAAAGATCTATTGTGTATTAGACAGTGCACAAATGAAAATAAGATATACCAGGCCCCAGCAGAAAGGCTCGTGATTAAGGCAGAGAATGGAAGCCTAGCGTAAGAGTCTCAAAAGCCTGAAGTATCAGAACTGGAGCTTGTTTCTGTGGTTAGGAAGCATATTGGATGCCAGGTTGTTTCAAAAAGGTTTGCCAGACTGAGAAACATTTCATTTTTTCTTAGAAGTAATATTTTTGGGGGAAATTGAAGTGCTTGTGCCCACATTTATGCAGGCAAAGCAATTAACTGCACATGCTAACCATGCTAATTGGTATTTGCATACACATTTTCTACCTGTATATGCAGCGGACAGGTTTCTGTGTGCAAATATGTGTAAGTCTGTTGCATGTGAATCTTAGCCTCTATTGTTTAAAAATGTGGTTGTTACAGTCTTTATAATATTTCTTTGTGTGTCTGTATTTTTTTTTTGTTTAGTGCAATGTGCTGTACATATAGTTGACATCAATACATCCTTCTGAGACAGAGAGAGCAGTGGATAGCACTGATGGCAAGACTGATATTATAAACTGTACCAAGAAACTCCTCTTCATCTGAAGCAAAAGGACAACGGTTGCCTCTAAATCTATGAAGGCAGACTGGCCAGCTTACTGTATAGCTGAGGAGCTGTCCTGAGAGGCAGAGTTGGGGAGGGGGAGGGAGTGCGGCTGGGGAATTAAGGAGGCAGAATACATACAGGCTGGGGAATTGGGGCTCCCTGCTGTCCAGCCTGCCTCTCCTCTTTTTAAAGGACAGTTCAAGACACATTTGCACAACACCAGTATTTTTTTAATCGCATTGGCCCAGATTGTCTCTTGGAGATCTGGAAACTGAAAAGACAACGCTGTGGCACCAGCCCCCTTCACCAGCCCCACAAAATGTCCCTTTACGGATGCTTGCTCAGGGCAGAAGGGGCTCAGCAAACTGTTTATGGGAGGTGGAGATGGAGCAAGGGAGGCGTCCTACTCAGTGACACCCTTCTCTGCTCTGAACTCAGCTGTATTATCCATCTCTGTATCCTCTGTTAGTATGTGCAAGGTGACCCAGCCAAATGACAGCATGGCCTTTAGCAGCGCCTATGCTGCTATGGAAAAAGGAGCCAGAGAAGCAGTAGTCATCCCTGCAGCACAGATCCCAGCTCCATGGAGAAGGAAGCAGTTCCTTTCTCCAAGGTCTGAGGAGAAATTCATAGAGTTTTTCTCCCTCGTAGTACCTTCCTGCAGGCTTTTTCTGTGGGAGGGGATAATCTAGCTCTTTATTCTTACATTATAATTTTTAAATAGGTCACTGTTAATTCCTAAAGGCTGGCAGCCGGCACTCACCTCTGCTACTGTTACTCTCTCTCCCATGGGGAGCGAATTCAGCATCACAACTGGGGAGCCTGTGCTTATAGTGTAGGTACAGGTACGCTGGAGGGAAAAAAAAGTTTATTTGCACAAAAAGGAAAGGGTTACCCTGCTCCCCCATCAAAATAGATCATGTTATCTACTTATTACTATTATGTTTATAAAGGACAGTTATAACATACAGCATTGTAATGCTTCTTCTTTGGAAGCATAACATTCAGTGTTGGCTCCATATACTTGACATAGTGGAACTTGGTAGGAAATGAAGGGCTAATGATAGCATCAGGACCCAGTGTAAGATCCTGTGTTCCTTCATAGGAACTTTTCACCATGAGGGAGAGGTCTTTCCCTGAAGGAAAAAGAAAAAGCACACAGAGAACCTTATTATTATCTGACTGCAAAATTATGCTTACATGATCAAATTTAAGAAAACACTTCGGAGTTTTCTATATTGCATTCAAAGAGTCCATCTAATAAGCCAAGAAAAACATAATCCCTCTAGAAAAAGCCTATTACTCAGCTAAACAAAATGAAACCTAATGTATACAAGTATGAAAGAACTAATGCTCATGAAAAATAACTACCATGCTTTTTCATACTAAAAAACTGGACATGGTAGTTAATTCCGGATCACAGCTGTAGCTCATCTACTAAAATATTAATACTAAATGTGATCTGCATAAAATAGTCAACTTCTGTATGTAATAATAAGTGTCTATATGATACACTAAACAATCTCTTCAAGCTTTTCCGCAACACACTGTATTTTATTGCCCTTGTTCTATGATTGTAATGTATGAAATACACTCTTTTCTCTCTCAAAACACATAGGTTTATATTTTCAAAAGTGATGCCTGATTTTGGGTATCCAATTTGAGACACCTTGAGGGAGCCTGACTTTTAGGAAGTACTGAGCACCTGCCTACTGAAAATCAGGTCCTTTTCAGATGTCTTCAGTTTAACACTAATATCACCATCACTTTTAAAAATTAGGCCATACAATACAGAGCCATTTATTCAATATGACATGGAGACATCAAAAATATTTGAATCAAAGGGATTAAAATAATCAAGCAAGATTTTTGACAAATGATATACATAGGTGGGATATAGCTGAAAATAGGATAAGAAAGAGATTTGTATTGAAGGGGTTCATACGCATGGGGTTTTAAATGGAAATTTTTTTGCACTATATTCCAGTGAAACAAATTTCTACTATAGCATTTTATATTGTACACATTGTCGGAGAATAACTGCTTCCACAACATTAACCAAGAGTGCTTGTTAAATGACCTCATAGACTTGTTTCTTTGGTTCCATTTGTTTTATGTTTAGTTCCTTCACAGACAATAAGTTGATATTATAATAATCTTCCTTATAGTTCTTGCATGGGTTATTATAGCATCATAATGCTGACTGCTCAGCACATCTGAAAATTGTTCTGGCACTAAATCTGGATTTAGAAACCTACCTTTATGGGTTTTGTTTGTTTGTGTGTTTGGTCTTGCCCCAATTCTACACCATGGCATGTATGTTCTACAATGGATTTGTTTATTGCATGTTAAACTAATACAATAGTTTAATAAATAAAATAATACAATACAAAGACTCTGAATTCCTTTCTGTAATTAAAGATGCAAAAATTTAGGACTCTGAATTATTTCCTGTTTGCTAATGAAAACCATATTGTAATATACATCAGCTAATGCAAGGGACCAAAGTTAAGGCTGCTATCATAGAAACATAACTCTGAATATCCTGACTCTTGTGTGGTTAAAACCTTCTCTTTAGTGTTGTTTTAATGTAGTCTGTTTGCATACAGCCACATAGATGTATGTGATGGAGTCAATGTAATCCATAACAGAGATCACGTATCTTTCTGTAGTTGTTAAAAAGTTCAAATAATTTGAAAATATTATTTTATTCCATGCATTTATTGTAATGATCTATAGAACACATATCACTATAGCAGTGTAAGGACCTGGTTATTAACAGCCAGTTAATAAAGCAGTAACCTCACTTGATTTCTGCTGCTTCTTCTCATCCACCTGAACTTCCAAACAGCAAAGTGCACGAGACTGTAACAGAGAAGAACAATAGAACAACTCATCACAGAGAATGTCTCAGTTTGAGATTCCATTCCCCATCCTAATCTATTACTATCTGAGCTGGCTGTGGGGTTTGAACACTGTGAAGGCAGCACTCTCAGTCCCTGGAAGAGCTAATTGCCTGGCACTGCTCAGCATTAAGACCTCTAGTCAATAATGAGTGAAAGTGAAAGGCTCAGGGGGAGTCATATCTAATCATCAGTGGGGGCTGATGACAAACTAAATGGTGTCTAGAGTTAAGTGTGTCAGGGTGCAAAATGGCAGCACTTTTAGGGTCCTAACAGGGATACAAAAGACCAAACAAGGCAAAAACATAATTAGAGAAATCTACTGAGAGCACAGGAGTCATTGGTGGAAACAGCCCTTCTCTAAAATATTGTTATGAATTTTTAGGTGGCAGTAGTTCCTCTGTCACTGTATGAAATTGTGGTGGACTGATGTCTGGGGTGAGCTGACAGCTACACCTATCTCAGCGTCTCCCACTGTAGGGAATGGGGTGGGTGAACTGGCTGTGAGGGGGTTCACAGTTATACCACTTCCAGTTTTTGCAAGTAGGAGTTACTGTGTTCCTTTTTGGAGGAGTGCTGGCTTGAGGGAACTCACAGCTACTCCAATCACAGCCTCTCCTATAGTGGGACGCTCCAGGATATACACTCTAAGAAATAGGGTGAAACAGCTGAATAGCAGAGAAATCATAGTTACTTCATTCCCAGCCTATCTCATCAGGAAAGAGAGGGTGTTGGCCTGCTGACTGTGGAGCTGCTCCCCGCTTCTCTAGTCCCACCTGTTTTACCAGTATTGCTATATGACAGGAAAGATCACAGAACAAAAAGTTACCACTAGTACTCCATTAGTTATGATGGCTTCAGGAGGGCCTGAACTAGGAAACAAAATGAAAAATACATATTTCACTGCTAGGTTAAATCAAGTGACCACTCTTTTCCCCCTGGATGTTTATCTTGCTTGACACTCATATGGAAGTGTTGGGAGTGATAGCGAAGACCAGGCAACAAGAGTAACTGTGGCAGACATGTGATGCAAAGTTCCTCACAACGCTTGCTTTGACTATGCACACCTGCTACAGTTCCTGTTATTCTTGTTCTTCTAAGCAGAGCCTTACCATTGTGCCAAAACTGACTGATATGAAGAAATCACAATTTAAAAACAAATTTCGATCATGCTTGATAATGGGGCTAAATAGTTTTTCACAGTGCTATCACAGTCCCATAACCATGTAAATTGGATTCTTAGTTTAGCCAGTTAAATTCCACCTCTCAGGACAGGCCATGTTGTCAAGTACATTTAATCTACCAACATTATGCTAGTCCACTAGGATATACATGCTGGGAAGTGTCTTGATTCTAAATGTGACACTACACCCCCATATTCTTCATAGAGATATTGTTATGATGTGATTATGGCATAACTAAGATGCATTTTGGGCATGATAAGGCATGTGAGATATCATTGGAAAGGTTATGATTTACTGAATATGATTATCCTATTTGTATGCATATATCATTTCTGTATCTGAAGTTAGGAATATTGACTGTGTATCAATTACAAGTGGGTTTACATGTGGGGGATGCCCACCAGTCAGAATGCAATCAGTCTAGAGCAGTGGTTTTCAAACTTTTTTTCTGGCAACCCAGTTGAAGAAAATTGTGGGGTTTGGGGGGGGGCTCAGGGCTGGGGCAGAGGGTTGGGGTGTGGGGGTGAGGGCTGCAGGGTGGGTCTGGGAATGAGGGGTTCAGGGTGTGGGAGGGGCTCTGGGCTGGGGTGTGGGAGGGGGTCAGGGCTCTGGGGTGGGGCCAAGGATGAGGGGTTTGGTGTACAGGAGCGTTTGGGGGGCTCAGGGCTGGGGCAGGGGGTTGGGGTACAGGAGGGGGTCAGGGATCTGGGCTGGGGGTGCAGGCTCTGGGGTGGGGCCGGGGATGAGGGGTTTGGGGTGCAGGAAGGGGCTTGGGGGGAGCTCAGGGCTGGGGCAGGGGATTGGGGCATCAGCTTACCTTGGGGAGCTCCCAGTCAGCGGCGCAGTGGAGGTGCTAAGGCAGCTTCCTGCCTGTCCTGGCACCACAGACCCAAAAGACTCTGTGCCCCAAAAGCAGCCAGCAGCAGGTCCGGCTGCCAGGCACAGGCACCGCCCCCTCGCCCCCCAGGTCGCATTAGCAGGGAACCAGCCCATGGGAGGGAATGGTTTAATGGTAAAACATAGTAGTCAAGGAAAGCCAAGCAATGGTGGGTAAATAGTATAATGGCTAACGGGGTCGGGCTGGAGACTCTTGCCTATATGCTCGGGGTCTTACTGATCGCCACATTTGGGGTCGGGAAGGAATTTTCCTCCAGGGCGGATTGGCTGAGCCTCTGGAGGTTTTTCGCCTTCCTCCACAGCATGGGGCAGGGATCTCTAGCAGGAGGGTCTCTGCCGATTGCAGTCACTAAAAACAGGATTGGGGACTTCAACAGCAGAGTCCAGGGAAGGGGTGGGGACGGTTTTGTGGCCTGCAGCATGCAGGGGGTCAGACCAGATGATCATAATGGTCCCTTCTGACCTTAAAGTCTATGAGTCTATGAGTCTATGAGTGGGAAGCCAGTGCTCAGGGTGGGGGCAGCACGCGGAGTCCCGTGGCCCCCCCCACCTAGGAGGCAGACCCGCTGCTGGCCACTTTGAGGGGGCAGCACGGTGTCAGAACAGGTAGGGACTAGCCTGCCTTAGCAGACTTTTAATGGCCTGGTCGGTGGTGTTGACCAGAGCTGCCGTGACCCAGGGCCTTACGTTCTGCGACCCAGTACTGGGTCGTGACCCACAGTTTGAAAACCACTTGTCTAGAATGGCTCACTGTGAAGAAAAGCCATTAGACAGAATAATAGACCTTTGAAGATGCTAATCTCCCACCTTCCTGGGAAGGCTTCCTGAGGATGTTACAACTAGCCTTTGAGTTATGACTGAAAGGTCCTGTGATCAAGTCACCTGGTACTGGAATCCATCCTGGAATACCAGTGTTTTTCCACTGACTGATGTGGGAATTAAGTTTGGAAACAAAGAGTTCCCGCCATATGCAAAGCTATTTAAGGCAGGAGAATGACCTCAATGTGACTCACCTGTCATATGGAGATCTATGGATGAAAAAAGCTATGTTGTATTGTTTTTTTATCATTATGAATTAGTAAATATTCAATTTAGTATATAGGGGAGAAAATTTCTGGGACTGAAGTGGTGCTGTGGGTGGCAATCAAAGGATTCTCAGCTTTGTGAGTATGAATTAGGATGAAAAATTAACCGAACAATTCGATTTACAAGTACGAGTCAAGAGATTTTCCACCACATCTGAGCTTGAGCATACATAAAAAGATTGATACAAATAAGTCTTCTGAAGAGTATAACTAGGCCACAAATTGATGTTGTGCAGAGACTCGCCAATGCCAGGAAGAATTTTTTTACATTAAAGGTGATCAGATTATAGAACAAACACCCAGATTCTGCTGATACAGATAAGCTGTATACATGATTCCAGTGGGGAATTTACTGGAGTTCTGAATCCAATGGGTCTGGCAATTTCCTTTGGAGGCAGCAATTATATGAAGCAGGTTTCCAATTGCTGGTTTATTACTCTCTGAATTTTTGCATCTTCTAATTAATTTGTATTTCACTTACATGCTCTCCAAGGTAAATTCTACCTCTAGTTCCTCCTGTGCCTAAAAATTAAAAAAAAAACAGAAATGAGTGAAGTCACTATATGCTATTCTCTCCCTACAGGGTTTGTCCTGTGGTTTGCAATAGAGGAGGAAGTGGGTGAAATTTAATGGCCTGTGAAATACAGAGGGTCAGATGAGATGTTCTAATGGTCCCTTCTGGCCTAAAACTCTATGAAGCTTCTGCAAATTAACACACATTTTTGTTTTTTGGTGTAGAGTCAGTCACTTTGCAGTTTGCTTCATCTTCTAGGGTCTTAATTTTTTTTATGTTCTTGACATTATCCTACTACCCAGTAGCTGCTCTTGCTATTAATATGGGAAGGTTAACAGCGTTATATGTCCTGTTACCTCATATCTTTGACCTCTCTGAGGAATGTTAAAAAACAACTGCTATTACTGAATGATTAAGGGACATTGTTAACTCTCCTGCCCAATGTTCCTTATATTTGCATCAACAGCACCAATATGCCAGCGATATTGTTAAAACATAAATACAATGGCCAGATGTCTAGATGCTAAGCTTTCCTGCTATATGCCACTCCATTTCAGCTATACGTGATATTGTAATGTAATCATTTAGAAAATTTTTGTGAACTACAGAGCCCAGTCTTCCAAATAAGGATACTTAAATATATTTAGATCCTGTATTTACCTTTCAAATATGAATTCATGTTTTTAAATGCCAATTTAAGTGACCAAATCTGGGATTTAGAAATCTCATTCAGATGCCAGTATTTGAAAATTGTGTCCGGTAATATAATTTTTAGCTGAGTTTAGACTAGTACCAGATCTAGATGTTACAGTCACACAGTTGCTGGGTCAATGGAAAACTTGGACAACAGATCTCTGATTACAGCCATTGGGGTTGACAGTCTCTGGGAGGTTCGCTCTTGGTGGCAAGACCAGGAGAAAGGGTCTTTGCCAAGAGCATCATATGTTTGCCATGTTCCACTGGTCAAGTACGCTGAGGCCAAATTGCTCTGTATAAAGGTGAAGCAGTTTTACTGTGTAGTAGCTGAGACATACTGGAGGTATAGCTGGCCAATCCATGACATAGGAAGGAAAAATAGTAGTAGTAGTATGAGTAGCTGGCAGGAAACCGAGGCAAGTGTGTCTTTCCCACCCAGCCCTGCCTATTATTTTGGATCTCACCTTTGGGTCAGTCTTAAAGTATATGAGAACTCTTTCTCCAAGTGGAAGTTTAGCTACATCGAAGTACACAGTGAAGAGGTGATCGTCCTGGGTAACGACATCCTCATCGTAGACACTCAGCTCCAGCACGTTCTGGGAAGGGAGATGAGGGGATTTAGCAATCCTAAATGCTGGCTTTCACAGAGCCCAGGAAGCAGAGACTCCTGGGGACAGTCTATTTTTACCTTCTGCAGGGAGAGGAAGAAAAGTGAAGGGATACGGAAATTTTGCAAATATCCAACTTTGAAGAAATCTATTCTAAATCTAAGTAATACAGTTTCCTCCCCAGTTCAATTTAAATGCTATAAGTTAGGTATGTGAGTGAATGACACATTCTGTTTCCGCAGCATAAGTAAGAAACCAGGCCCCTCCAATGAATTGTCACATATTAGCACTCCATGACAGCCAGGAACCTAATTGTCATGCCCTGTGTAGGAAAGATATCATGAGAGAGACAATGGAAAAACTGAAGGAATCTAGAAAGTTTGTTAGAAGCCAAATCCCAGCTGCTCCTACATTCCTTGCTGTACAGGGAGAAATGATTGGTGGATCTGCATGATGGTGGGTACACTGGCACATGCCCAACCTCCACTGCATGGGACTGTACAGGGCCCCATGACCCCACAAATCCTGCTCCTGTGCAGTATAAACTTACCAGTTTCATTGCATATGGGACTTTTCACTTCGTGGAAGAGGGGGAAGGATTTGCCTCTAAGTTACAGGCCACATATATTGGGCTCCATTTTGCTCCCATTGACATCAATGCAAATGATGCTATTGACTTCAGTGTGATCAGGGGCAGGACCACTATGGGTAGCCTGTAACTAAAGAGCAAAACCTGTCCTCTAGCACAAAGCTCAGGGCCACATACTTGGTCGAATTGATACAGTCTCACTGAGCAGGCAGGTGAACACAGCCTATGAATTGTGTAGCAGTGGTTACTGTAAGAATTCATTTATTGTCAAATTACGTTGAGTGGCAGAGTGATCCAAAGCAAATGCCATGTAATCTGTAATAAGAATATGTGGTTTATTTTCTACACATCAGCATGCAGGTGACATAGTAATTACTATGGTAAAGTACCTACTAAATGCAATTCTAATGCTGTATGTGGGGATTTTATATTATTACGCCTAATTGCACAACAATACCAAGTAAATCTTTTGTTGTCACATATAAGGAAATTATATTTACATGCCATATATGTGCTGAAAAATTAAATACCTTTTACTAAAGAAATATTCCAAATATCCTGCAGTTTACCCAGCACTTCAGCTTGATACCAAGCTGCTAACAAAGGCTTTAACCTAAACTATAACATTTTTGACTTGTAAATGTTTTGTATTTTTAACTCGATCTTTAACCTTAACTTTAAATTTTCCAGGTTTTCATATATTTATTTCTTAATAACTAAATGTCCTGACAGTTAGTTAATATAATATTTTACTAGTTAATGTGTATAAAGCACTTTGAACATAAGTGACATATAACTTTTAAGTGTTATTGTTACTATTCTAACAATGTAGTTTCACCATCACTTACTTGAAGTGTCATTACTACCTTAGCTGTTTTTTAAAGATTTGGGTCTTAGAATCCTTTTGGTCATTTAATAAATATTTAAAAACACCAATATGCAAAAAAAATGTAGATCGTTGTTTTCTTCTGAAAGAGTAATTTTATTAAGATTATAGATATGGTATAAAGATGAGTACAATGAGACAACATATAGCGTAGTATTTGGCAATTGTAAATTCATTGAATCACTGCAGTTCAGCTGACAGAACTTACCAATGGTGCTGGCTTCTCCAGCAAGAGTATTCTATGGATAAAAGAACAGCACATTCTATTGACAGCAAAATGTATATGTGAAATTAAATTCATTGTAGAAAATTAGGTTCCTTATGTGACACTAGTCACTGGCCTCTCTATCCCAATACAACCAGCTTTCCCACAATAACCCTTCTTCTGGCTTACATATTCGTCAGTTTAGCTGTAATGCACACAATTCACCAATTCAGGCCTCCTGGCTCAGCTTCACAGCTGAATGGAGTGCATTGTGTTCTGAGACTGAATCACTCTGATGGCAGATAGAACAGCAAAGTAAAAATCCGTGAGGAATCTCAATGCTTTAATGGTTCAAAATTTGTCAGGTATTGAGTAGATAAAACATTGCTGTATATAACATCCACTAAAGAATCAGTCAATTCAGTAGTAGTTAGTAGTGCTGGTTGGGACTTCTTCATCAAAATGTTTTTGGGATTTGGGGGTTTGTTTATTTTTTGGTGGGGTTTTGTTTGTTTGTTTGTTTGTTTAATGGAAAATGCAGTTTCCACAAAATCAAAACTTTTCTGGGAAAATGTAGATTTTTCTGGAGTTTTGTATTTTCTTTTAGGAAAAATCTAAATGAAATGTTTAATTCAACATTAATCTGTATTTGCTTGAGTGGCTGCAATGCCTCATGGGATTTGTAGTTTGGATGCCTTGCACCTCCATTCTCCTCTATGGACTGGACTTCCTGGTTAGACTCCATCTCCCATGATGCTCTGAAGACTCATCCTGGTTGAACAAGCATGATTCATATGAGGAGATGCAGTCCAGTCGGGGCTTTTGGCCCTTTTAGGAGAATGGGGGCATGAGACACCAAAATTACTACTCCCATAAGGCACTGCAGTAGCTCAGGAGGACACAGACTAATGTTGAGCCAAGCTGAAGCAACATGTTTTGATTTCATTCAACAAACTGAAGTGAAACATTTTGCTGTGGAAATGTGCAAATGTTTCATTTCAACATTTCTGAACCAAGTTTTTTTTGGAACTTTCCATGCCATAAAAAAAAAAAAAATCAATATTTTGATTCCCCCCAATTTGGAATGAAAAGAATTTCAGAATATGAGAATTTCCTGTGGGGTCAAAATTCTGAATATTTACTAGCACTTATTGTTAGGTAACAATTCCTAGGATCACTGAATTTGTTATGATGATACACTGTTTCCCTCCATGTTACACAGAGCATGTTGTCATTCAGTGCCTGTAGGGGGTTGTGTGGTAATGCAGTTTAAGAATAAGCCTGAATTTTGTGGCTCCTGTTTACTAGTGTAGTTTCCATTAACTCAGAAAAATAACAATTTCTTTATTAAAAATGAATTTTAGCTATCTTAATTTACCCCAGACACTTAAAATATGAATTCTCCAAACCAATAGTTATCAAAAATGAGAAAATGACCTCAAAAGAATTTTATTGGGGGTATTTTAATCATCTAGTGTTTTAAATTGCAGGTTGTAGAAGACTTGAAAATCCTACTTTTGCGTAAGTGGTAACAGATCTCCAGGCTGCTGAAAGAGGGGAATTCTTAGTTTCTTACCTTGATCTGACTCTGGATCCTGAAGTAGAATGTTTCATTCCACACTGGGTTTCTGCAGTCGTTGACAGTTTTGGTCTGGATCTTTTCACATGTAGCTGTTGGCAACGACAGGTTGACGTAGCAATCAGAATGGCTTACTGTATAAAAAGAGGTACAGCATAAATGTTAATGTATCAATACTCCCCGTCTTAGGTGGCACTGAAGAAATTAGTGCACTGCACTAAAATTAAGTTGTATTTATTTAAAGACAGAGATTAGGGTAACTTATATAAAACATCTCAGGTTCTCAGCAGCGGGCCTGTGCCTTAATTCGGTTCTCATGGGCGTATGCATTATGACACAGTCTTTAATTTCATGATCACATACTATTTTCCCACAGAAGCCCTGCCACCACTATATTGTCTGAGTGCTTCACAAAATTCAATTAATTTATTCTAACATCACCTCTGTGTGATTAAGGGATGCTATTAGGCCCATTTTACAGATGGGGGACTGAGGCACAGAGAGATTGAAGTAAAAGTGTCCCAACTGGGTGCCCAATTTGAAATGCCCAGGAGCTGGTTTTTCATAGTACTTAGAATTATATAGCACTTTATATGTCCAGCGCACAGCTTCCATTGACTTCTGTTGAAGCAAGGTAGAATGGCCCATTAACTCATAGGAAAATGATAAAAGACAAACACCCTATCACCTATGGATTAACACTTTTCACAAAGCAATCACTCTGTGCCTCAGTCCTCATCCTCAAAGAAACCTGCACAACACTTTCAAAAGACAAGCCTGGGAGCTTAAATTCTTTATTCTGCTAGACACTAAGAATCATGGACTGAACAGAGACACTGGATTTATGGCTTATTACAATAATCTGTAACCCACTAGCCCCCTCTTTTTGTCCTACAACTGCAGAGGTAGTAACTGGCCACTCTACCTTGAATGGTCCCTTACAATATGTGTTGCTTTTTCCCTGTCCTCCTATCCCCCAGTATTAACCCAGAAAACTGTGACATTAATTTTTGCCCTGATTTTCACCCATTTTTTGATTAAACATTGATAAATTCCCAGGAAATTTAAAAACAATAAAAACCAGAAATGAAGGGTCTTAAATATAGACAATAGATGTGAGCTAACTAGCAAAACTGTGCATTTAAAAGTTTCACTTTGATACTATTTTGCAACCTCCTCCCATAACCTTATTATCTTATGCCAGTTGATATGCATAAGAGTTTAAAAGAGCCCTTGATGAAACACTTCTGATTTAATGTGCCAGCATTGCTGTTTCATAATCCCAGAGTAAGTGCAGGATACTACAGTATGGAAACATAAAATTTGGTCTTTTGTGTGACTCCATGCTGTTTCCAGATCCATGGTGCAATCTTCTACGTGCAAAGCACATCTTCTTAATCTGGGTAATAATTCAATTCTTGGTCAATATGACCAGTGTTTGACAAAACTATTCTATAGAAAGTGAGACACATTCCACACAGTGGTTTTAGCTACATGCATATCATGTTAGGATTTACCTATCTTTGTAGAGATGCAGCTTGGTACTATGTATTTCTTTGAAAACAACAAGGAGTCTGGTGGCACCTTAAAGACTAACAGATTTATTTGGGCATAAGCTTTCGTGGGTAAAAACCTCACTTCTTCAGACGCATAGAGTGAAAGTTACAGATGCAGGCATTATATACTGACACATGGAGAGCAGGGAGTTACTTCGCAAGTGGAGAACCAGTGCTGACAGGGCCAATTCAATCAGGGTGGATGTAGTCCACTCCCAATAATAGATGAGGAGGTGTCAATTCCAGGAGAGGAAAAGCTGCTTCTGTAATGAGCCAGCTACTCCCAGTCCCTATTCAAGCCCAGATTAATGGTGTTAAATTTGCAAATGAATTTTAGTTCTGCTGTTTCTCTTTGAAGTCTGTTTCTGAAGTTTTTTTGTTCAATGATAGTGACTTTTAAATCTGTAATAGAATGACCAGGCAGATTGAAGTGTTCACTTACTGGCTTTTGTATGTTACCATTCCTGATGTCCGATTTGTGTCCATTTATTCTTTTGTGGAGGGACTGTCCGGTTTGGCCAATGTACATGGCAGAGGGGCATTGCTGGCACATGATGGCATATAAAACATTAGTAGATGCACAGGTGAATGAGCCCTTGATGGTGTGGCTGATGTGGTTGGTTGGGTCCTCTGATGGTGTCGCCAGAGTAGATATGGGGACAGAGTAGGCAACGAGGTTTGCTACAGGGATTGGTTCCTGGGTTGGTGTTTCTGTGGTGTGGTGTGTAGTTGCTGGTGAGTATTTGCTTCAGGTTGGGGGGTTGTCTGCAAGCGAGGACTGGCCTGCCTCCCGAGGTCTGTGAGAGTGAGGGATCATTTTCCAGGATATGTTGTAGATCGTGGATAATGCGCTGGAGAGGTTCTAGCTGGGGGCTGTATGTGATGGCCAGTGGTGTTCTGTTATTGTCCTCGTTAGGCCTGTCCTGTAGTAAGTGATTTCTGGGTACCCGTCTTGCTCTGTCAATCTGTTTCCTCACTTCCCCAGGTGGGTATTGTAGTTTTAAGAATGCTTGATAAAGATCTTGTAGGTGTTTGTCTCTGTCTGAGGGGGTTGGAGCAAATTCGGTTGTATCTTAGGGCTTGGCTGTAGACAATGGATCGTGTGATGTGTCTTGGATGGAAGCTGGAGGCATGTAGGTACGTATAGCGGTCAGTAGGTTTCCGGTATAGGGTGGTGTTTATGTGACCAATCACTTATTTGCACTGTAGTGTCCAGGAAGTGGATCTCTTGTGTGGACTGGTCCAGGCTCAGGTTGATGGTGGGGTGGAAATTGTTGAAGTCCAGGTGGAATCCTTCAAGGGCCTCCTTTCCGTGGGTCCATATGATGAAGATGTCATCAATGTAGCGCAAGTAGAGGAGGGGCACTAGGGGACGAGAACTGAGGAAGCGTTGTTCAAAGTCAGCCATAAAAATGTAGGCATACTGTGGGGCCCTGCGGGTACCCATAGCAGTGCCACTGACTTGAAGGTATAAGTTGTCCCCAAATCTGAAGTGGTTGTGGGTGAGGACAAAGTCACAAAGCTCAGCCACCAGGCGTGCTATGGCCTCATCAGGGATACTGTTCCTGACAGCTTGTAGTCCATCCTCATGTGGAATATTGGTATAAAGTGCTTCTACATCCATGGTGGCCAGGATGGTGTTTTCAGGAAGATCATCAATGCATTGTAGTTTCCTCAGGAAGTCGGTGGTGTCTCGAAGATAGCTGGGAGTGCTGGTAGCGTAGGGTCTGAGGAGAGAGTCCAAATAGCCAGATAATCCTGCTGTAAGAGTGCCAATGCCTGAGATGATGGGGCGTCCAGGGTTTTCGGGTTTATGGATCTTGGGTAGCAGATAGAATACCCCTGCTCGGGGTTCTGGGGGTGTGTCCATGTAGATTTGTTCCCGTACTGTAGCTGGGAATTTCTTGAGCAGATGGTGTAGTTTCTTTTGGTATTCCTCAGTGGGATCAGAGGATAGTGGCCTGTAGAATGTGGTCTTGGAGAGTTGCCTGGCAGCCTCCTGTTTATAATCCAACCTGTTCATTATGACTACAGCACCTCCTTTGTCAGCCCTTTTGATGATAATGTCAGAGTTGTTCTGAGGCTGTGGATGGCATTGCGTTCTGTACAGCTGAGGTTATGGGACAAGTGATGTTGTTTAGCCACAATTTCAGCCTGTGCACATCTGCGGAAGCACTCTATGCAGAGGTCCAGTCTGTCATTTCGACCGTCAGGAAGAGTCCACGCAGAGTTCTTCTTCTTGTAGTGTTGGTAGGAGGGTTCCTGTGGGTCAGTGCAGTGTTCAGTGGTGCGTTAAAAATATTCCTTGAGTCGGAGATGATGAAAGTAGGCTTCCAGATCACCGCAGAACTGTATCGTGTTCGTGGGGATGATGGGACAGAAAGAGAGTCCCCGAGATAGGACAGACTCTTCTGCTGGGCTAAGTGTGTGGTTGGAAAGATTGACAATGTTGTTAGATGAGTTGAGGGTACCATTGTTGTAGCCCCCGGTGGCAGGTAGGAGTTTAGATAGCTTACTGTCCTTTTTCCTCTGTAGAGAAGTGAAGTGTGCATTGTAAATGGCTTGTCTCATTTTTGTAAAGTCCAGCCACGTGGAAGTTTGTGTGGAAGGTTGGTATTGTATGAGAGTCTCCAGTTTTGAGAGCTCATTCTTGATCTTCTCCTGTCTGCTGTACAGGATGCTGATCAGGTGGTTCCTCAGTTTCTTTGAGAGTGTGTGGCACAGTCTCTCACCATAGTCAGTGTAGTATGTTGATTGCAATGGATTTTTTACCTTTAGTCCATTTGGTATGATGTCCATCTGTTTGCATTTGGAGAGGAAGATGATGTCTGTCTGTATCTGTGAAAGTTTTTTGTTGAGGTTGATGGATTTCCACTCCATACGGCTAAATTTAGTGTCTGGCATGGTGTCAAGTATCAGGGGGTAGCCGTGTTAGTCTGTATCTACAAAAACAACAAGGAGTCTGGTGGCACCTTAAAGACTAACAGATTTATTTGGGCATAAACTTTTGTGGGTAAAAACCTCACTTCTTCAGACGCATAGAATGAAAGTTACAGATGCAGGCATTATATACTGACACATGGAGAGAAGGGAGTTACTTCGCAAGTGGAGAACCAGTGCTGACAGGGCCAATTCAATCAGGGTGGATGTAGTCCACTCCCAATAATAGATAAGGAGGTGTCAATTCCAGGAGAGGAAAAGCTGCTTCTGTAATGAGCCAGCCACTCCCAGTCCTATTCAAGCCCAGATTAATGGTGTTAAATTTGCAAATGAATTTTAGTTCTGCTGTTTCTCTTTGTATTTCTTTGGTGTCTTCAGACTGGTTATATTGGCCTTATTAAATTTGTTGGCTATGTACTGGAGAGTCCTCTGAAATATACAATAATCTGCCCAGCCACTCTTCCACCCTGGCTCATGTATTTTTTTCCTGAGTGTGGCCTGGCAGGCAATGCTGTCTTTATTCTTTTATACTGTACTTATGTGTATGCTGGTAGTTTCTGTGCTATGCAATATACTGTAATGTTTCAGTTGCTGAGGAAGTGGGGGAGCCAAACGGGGTCCCAAGACCATGCCATTTTGCATCCATCCTGTTTACAGTGTTTGTAATCAAAACACTGTAAACAGGTTCATACCCCCTACATCCTTTTATCTATGCTAGCATAGCTGCACTGATTCAAAAAGAAGGTTCTGCTTACAGACCATCTATATTTTAAAATAGTTTCCCAGATATAGATAAGAGACAAATTTAGACCTCATTTCCTGAATGCAAGAGGCAAGGTCTTTTCGCCTCCCTGTTTCATATCACATTCCATCACTCTTTGTTCCACATGAATTTTTAAAAGATGCCATGTACATAGTACTTGTTTCATTACATATAGTAATATATAGCTGCCCCATTATGAGATTGCTAGATAAGCATTTGAAAATAAAGAGAATTCACCTTTGAGTCAGCAGCCATTGCTATCCAATAATAATATTAACATTAGCATTGGAGGTAATAGTTTTAGAAAGAACTTCGTTATTCATTTAATGTAAATGGATCAGAATCAAGATCAGAGAGGTAAAAACTGAGGAAAAAATAGAGTTGCCTTCTGCTATCATCAAGTAAAACATACTGCAAATACAGATGCAAAGAGCAGAGGTGATGTGGAAAGTGATGTAAGCTAGACTGCCTTACACTTACAGACTTCCTGAGCCTAAATTTTCAAAAGAGGCCGTTGATTTGGGGTATCTCCATTTTTTAGTGTCCACCTTAGGCCTGATTTTCAGAGCTGCTGAAGCACCCCTTATCTCTGGAGCTGCAGGTACTCAGCACCTCTGAAAATCAGGCCAAACATGTCTCAAGCTAGGCACCAAACTCAGTGCCTATTTTTGAAAATGTGAGTCTCTTGTAACTACTTCACGCACTTACCAGTGCGTAAGAGAGCATAGAGGGAATTTAAATTGATTTAAGTAGTCAAGGAAATGGAGGAAGGTGTAAGATGCCAGTTAAATCAGAGGTGATCTGCTTGCACTCACACTCTCGTATTAGTTTCTTTTTCCTACATACCTCTCTTCTAGCCCCACCTGTGTGAGAGTTATACAATTCATACTCTGACTCAGTGGGCCAAATTCAAAAGTAATGTGGCAGGGCAGGAGCACAAGTTACATACAGGTAAGTGGGTATGATGATGAGACAGTCTAAGTAAACAAGAACTACTTAGTCTACGGGAGCCCACACTGCTATAACATGCATATTGAGGGGCCTGAAAAAAGTGCAAATAACACCAATTTCGATTCCCACTGGACTCCCTCAGATACACCTCTGAATTCAACCCTATGCCCATGTACAGCATCAGAGACATTGCAGATAGATATTGCAAGGTTTAGTTTGAAGAACCAGAGAGCTAAGCACACCCAAGAAGGGTAAAGTATATGGGAGTGTTCAGATTCCGAGCACAAACCACACGTAGGCGTGAAGCCAAGAGAGAAAACATGTGATTAAAAAGTATAGACCTTTGGAAGAAAGAGACTGCATAGGCATATCTTCAACTCCAGCTCTGCTCAGCACAAAGTGGCCTGAAAGCTTCGCCGAAGAGACAGCCAAGGGCTCTGGGCATAAAGCCAGAGTATGCAGCGCTACAGCATGTGCTCCCTCACCACTCTTTAGAAGAGGCACCTCAGGGACACAGAAGCAGGTCAGGGGCATGGTCAGGATGGGAGGGGGAGGGTCAGAGTGCACAGTGCTCTGTCGAAACCTGACCTGGTGTAATTGTTCTTATGGGACCCCTGCAGCCAGCTTAATTTAGGCTATGTCTACACTACCACTTATGTCAACAAAACTCATGTCTCTCAGGGGTGTGAAAAAGACACCCCACTGAGCAACATAAGTTTCGCCAGCATAAGTAGCAGTGTGCACAGCGCTATGTCAGTGGGAGAGCTTCTCCCACCAACATAGCTACCGTTGCTGGGTGGGGTGGCTTAATTATGTCAACAGGAGAGGTCTCTCCCGTCGGCACAGAGTGGCCACACGGTAAGGTGTAAGGTCTCTAGTGTAGACATAACATTAGATACCTTTGGGCAGCCCCAGAATCAGGGGAGATAGCCAGGTGCGGCAGCTTGGGGTAGCTGAGGATTTGGCCTGCTATTTCATGTATGTATGGGGGGATAGTAGTAGCAAGTTATTGATCACGAGCTTGAGGTGGTCAGCTGTAATAAACTGTTGCCAAAGCAAACTTTGAGCTTGATCCAATGCCCAAATGGAGTGAATGGAAAGGCCCCCATTGATTTTAATAGACATTGGACCAGGCCCTTTATGTTTTATATGGCTGTCTTATTTTGACCTAAGAGTCGAATGCATTTTTAAAAAAAAAAATGTTTATAATACAAGGAAAGAGCTGTCTCATTAGATCTCAAAGTAAATAAGCCCCAAAGGAAGTAAGCATCTTAGCAAACTTTATGAAGGTTTCAGAGTAGCAGCCGTGTTAGTCTGTATCCGCAAAAAGAAGAACAGGAGTACTTGTGGCACCTTAGAGACTAACACATTTATTAGAGCATAAGCTTTCGTGGACTGAAGTGCATCTAAACTCACAGGTCAAGATGATTCTCTTAAGTGTATTGGAGAAAAACAGGTTGCCAGGTGGGCATGAAAATACTGCTTTTTTAAAACTAAGCTTGTCCAAAATGCATGGACTACTATCTCAATGCACTCTAGAAACTGCCCTGTCAGTAGAAGACATTACAGAAACATTTGTCTTTAAAACCAATCAGAGCAATCTTAACCTGGGTGTAGCTTGATTTATTTCAATGATATAATAACAAAGATGCATTTGGCCCATCATGTTTTATTTATATGAGATGCTGGATTATTTCAGAAACACGTGGTTTATGATATTGATATCTATGTAAAAGAAAAACTAGTACCTTTTCATTCCTGGTAAACAATACACCTTGTGACACTTCTTAATTTGTTTTGAACAATATGTTGTCTTTCTTGCTACAAATGGAAGGTCATTTGATTAGTTATACTTGCACAATAACATAAATACTAGTTCTCAGGTCATGTTCTGATAATCAACTATACTGCGATACTGTAGCTGTTTATGTATACCCTAGTAATATCAATTACTTCCTTTTTTTGACTTATGGTGTTTGCAGTGTTCAGTTGTGCACTGATTACTTTCAGAAGTAGGAACAATTTCTAGGAAGAGTAGAGACACTCACGTGTATCTGCCCGACGGAGATTTCTCATTCGTATTATTCTTACAGCCAGCAAGTAACAAGGAGATAATTCCATCTGTAGAAGAATGATATATGAAAGAAAGGTTAAATTTAAAAGCACGATACCTAACAAATGAAGAACCTCATCAAGTATTGTATGACAATTAACATATTTTTGCTGAACATTTTATCAATCATTTTCTAGACTGATATGTAGAGATTCACAAAATCAGGGATCATCATCACGAATCATGAATTTATTCCTTTATGTATTTATTGTTAACGAAATGCAACTGTCTTTTTCTGAAAAATTCAGGGCATACTTGTGAGTTTAGGTTTTTTCAATGAGTTTTTAGGGGAAAGAAGGAAAAATTGCAGTTTTTTTTTTTTTAAACAAATAGCACAATTTTAATTCTATGGAGCCCGCTGCTAACAGTTGCAGTACACAGGGTTTGGTCTTCTCAGATGCAGGAGTCAGGAAAGTGGCAGGTATTCTCAGCAAAGCTCTTTTTAGTGTGTTGGAGCCTTCTAGGGGGCAAAACTTACTCCATGGTGCCCAGGTTGCTTCTAACCTCAAATTAGGTACTTTGATACCTCCCTTGTGCTACCCACCACGGTGCATTTATTGCTTTGAAGTAATTTGTTGTAAGTGCATTGTAGACTTGAGCTAAACTCACCGGTGAGTGTACAGAAGTTTGTGAGAATCTTTCCTTCAGTTCTGAGTCATATGGGTTTGTGCTGCTTGAGATTCTGTGTGAATTTTACGTTCAAACAAAACCAGAATATCAAAATGAAACTCAAATAAAACCAGTAAGTTTAACCCTGTTTAACATAACAATTATGTCAACACAGAGATGTAAGTTCTAGCTCAAGCAGAACTCGTTTTCATCAAGCTACCACACTAAAAATAGAAGTGTTAACCGCAATGGCACAAGCTGAGGAATGGGGTAGCTGCCCCAGTACAATCCCTCTGAAATCCTATGTATGTACTTGGAATGGCTAGCCCATCCCACTGCTTGTGCTGCCATAAGAACGGCCCTACTGGGTCAGACCAAGGATCCATCTAGCCCAGTATCCTGTCTTCCGACAGTGGCCAATGCCAGGTGCCCCAGAAGGAATGAACAGAACAGGTAATCATCAAGTGATCCATACCCTGTCGCTCATTCCCAGCTTCTGGCAAACAGAGGCTAGGGACACCCTTTCTGCCCATCCTGACTAATAGCCATTGAGGGATCTATCCTCCATGAACTTATCTAGTTCTTTTTTGAACCCTGTTATGTTCTTGGCCTTCACAACATCCTCTGGCAAAGAGTTCCACAGGTTGACTGTGCATTGTGTGAAGAAATACTTCCTTTTATTTGTTTTAAACCTGCTGCCTATTCATTTCATTTGGTGTCCCCTAGTTCTTGTGTTATGAGAAGTAGTAAACAACACTTCCTTATCTACTTTCTCTATACCAGTCATGATTTTATAGACCTCAATCATATCTCCCCTTAGCCGTCTCTTTTCCAAGATGAAAAGTCCCAGTCTTATAAGTCTCTCCTCATACGGAAGCCGTTCCATACCCCTAATAATTTTTGTTGCCCTTTTCTGAACCTTTTCCAATTCCAATATATATATTTTTGAGATGGGGTGACCACATCTGCACACAGTATTCAAGATGTGGGCATACCATGGATTTATACAGAGGCAATATCATATTTTCTGTTCTATTATCTATCCCTTTCTTGGTTACACTTCTATTTTTAGCATGCTATCTCTATCAGAGCTAACATGGGTAAGTCTACACAAGCTGGAAATTACATCTCCGACTCCAGTGCAGAAATACCCTGAGAATCTGGGCCGTAGGCTCCACCAGTTGCACTACAGCAGAAAACCCAGTAGTCCATGCACTCTGTTTTCAGGCTTTAGTCATTAAAAGGACAAAAAACAATAAGAAAATAAGAAGGAAGGTAACAATGTTGCTCATAATATGGCCTTCGGTGCTCTGAAACCCTCACCATAAAAACTTTTCTAGCTTAATAGGGTGTTTGCAGCATCCCTATGTGATTTGAAGTCTCCTCCCAACGCACTACCACTAACAAGTAAATCCCAAACTCCTAAAAAGCTAATTGAGAGTTTTCTTTTGTTGGGAACTATTCCTGGTCTTCAAAACCTCAAAGTTTCCCTTTGTCTCCTATCCTTCTTTCTATGAGGAGAGAGCAATTTGTAGTCACCATATACCTCAAATGCCTAATTCCATCAAAGACAAAGACCCAGAAATCCACTTGAGTATCTTCAGGAGACTTTATGGCTAGAGGAGTTAGGTGCATCAATCCTATTGAAATCAGTGGGGTTATGGTGCCCAGCTCCCTTAAGCTCCTTTGAAAATCCCAGCCATAGTCTTTTTTCTAAAATAAGATGTTTCCTGATGGTGTATTTGCATATGCTGCATATAGTCAAGTCATCCTGGCAAAATGCTACTCTGACAGAGCCCGTAAACAATTCAGTATTTCCTATGACCAAGACACTTGGTGATAAGGCCCACACACAGATGCTGCAGTTTCCTCATACTCCTAGGAACCTTTCCTCCAACAGTGAGCATATACATCCAAATCCTAGACCAGCATTTCTCAAACTGGGGTCCACGGATCCCTGGGGGTCTGGGAGGGTACTCCAGGGGGTCCACGGACCCCACTGATCAATTCCTCCACCTCCCTCCCACTGCCTCCTGCACGCTGGGGAACAGCTGTTCTGCAGCGTGCAGGAGGCGTTGGGAGGGAGGGGGAGGAGCAGGGATGGAGCACACCTGGGGAGGGGGCAGAAAGAGACATGGAAGAGGAGGGATATGGGTGGAGAGGGGGCGGGAAGAGGTGGGGAAGGGGTGGGGACTTGGGGGAGGAGTAGAGTGAGGAAAGGGCTTGGGGCTGAACGGGAGGGTTTGGGGGTCTGCAAAAAATTTTAAATCAGAATGGGGGTCCTCGGGTTGCTGAAGTTTGAGATCCTCTGTCCTAGACCATAATTATTTTTATGAGCTGATTTCAGCTCAGACAGAAGCAGCCATCTTTGTCTCCTACAATACTTCACATACTACCTAGAATGTTGGCAAATATACAGGCAGAGTAGATGTCGAGAGAGTTTCAGATGAAGAAAGGCTAGAAGAACTTCACCCAATGTGTCCATTAATTGAAAGAGCCTAGTCAAATTTCCAAATTTCTCAAAACAGTCTTCTAATGCATCAAACTGATACTCTGGCTAACCCCACAAATGTGATATTTTTATTTCAAATTGACACTAATGACTAGGCCATTTAAGGCCTTTACATTTTATTTATGGAGAAATTTATTATGTTCACAATGCAACAGCCTCTGGGCTCCTTAATGTAAATAAAAATACTACAATGATTATGACTAGCAACAATAATAGGCAGTCATCCTCTTGTGCATCCATACCCCATCATTTGCAGACCTCCCAACTTAAGTCCACACCAAACGCATACTTGAGCAAATAAATAGATGAACCTTACAGTGTACTTGGAAGGACAACTGTTTAACTGCGTCGCATGAGCTCAGGAACTCCACAGATTAAAAAATAATAGTTACGTATGGGGTTTCAATATACCAGTTTATAAACCTCGATTTGGTTTGTTTTTCAAAATATATGAATACTCTTCAATACATTTTAAATGCTGTAAAGAATGTCATGAATCCACATGGTTGCCAAATTTTGTTTAAAAAAAATTATCCCACTAGTGAGTTAAGACGACAAATAGACTTTGTTACATCAAATCTGTTCTTCTTTCATGCGTGTTCCAAATCTTCCCACTCCTCCTTGCATACAGATGTCCTACTACATACTAAAACATGTGTCCTAAGGCTGCCAAAATAATTATAAACAAATAGAAGGCAGTAACAAATTACTCAATAAGATGTAAATAAGCATACTGTAATTAATACAACGATTAATCTCAAAAGAACTCAGAGTTTGTGCAAGGATTAGCTAGTTAATGGAGCAAATTCAGTCATACTTACTCAAGCAAATGGAAGTTTTGCTTGAGTAAGGACTGACTGGCCCAATGTTTATAAAGTATTTTAAGATCCTTGGATGAAAAGCAATATAGAAGTGTAAAATGTTATTTTTATATTAACTTATTACCTTAAAAAGAACAGGAGTACTTGTGGCACCTTAGAGACTAACAAATTTATTAGAGCATAAGCTTTTGTGGACTACAGCCCACTTCTTCGGATGCACGTACTCCTGTTCTTTTTGCGGATACAGACTAACACGGCTGCTACTCTGAAACCTGTTATTACCTTAAGTTAGTCAACAGAAGGGGAAAATGGCTTAAACAATCAGTATGACACTTATAATGCAATATTTTTGATCTAGTTTCATAAAAATATAAGATGGTTCATACATATTATATTTTATTAATACCAATTATATATTATACATATGATAAAATATTTGAATTCTGCTACTTTGCCTATGTCAACTCAAAGAAAAGCAATTTCAGGTCCATTCTAATCTGCATAACACATCATTAACACTACAATTATATCATGCTTCACTTATTGGTAACAAATAGAAGAACTTTTTATATATATATAGGCTTTAATGATGCAGTCAAAATTTGGAGGGTCCCAAACATAATTCTAAAGTGGAATGAACAAGGAAGTGACGTACAATACTTTAATTACCTTGCCATCAAACTTAAATTTCACTTGAGATAAAACAGAAACATTTATTCTTTGAGCAATTTACTACTAATTGTCAAGCCATCTTCATTTGAATGCCTGCAAAATAGCATGCACAAGCACATAACCCTGCATAATGTAGATGCAAGAAACATTGTGTGTACTAAAGCCAATCTGACAGCTAAGTACATATATTCACATGTTAGAATTTGCATGCAAACATTATGCAATCTAACTGGGTACAAGTCCATTTGAAATGTAGGCTATTAAATGCACTATGCACAAAATCTAATGAAAACTATTTTAAATCTATTATTTTTAGCAAAAAGAATAGGACAGTCCCCCAAATGAAAACCAAAACCCTCTTCCCTGTGCAAAATAACTGAGCGAAAAGAAGGGCTTTGCACAATGTGCTAAATGTCAACAGACTAGAGCGGGGTAGGCAACCTATGGCATGGGTGCCGAAGGCGGCACGCGAGCTGATTTTCAGTGGCACTCACACTGCCTGGGTCCTGGCCACCGGTCCGGTGGGCTCTGCATTTTAATTTAATTTTAAATGAAGCTTCTTAAACATTTTTAAAACCTTATTTACTTTACATACAACAATAATTTAGTTATATATTATAGACTTATAGAAAGAGATCTTCTAAAAACATTAAAATATATTACTGGCACGCGAAACCTTAAATTAGAGTGAATAAATAAAGACTCGGCACACCACTTCTGAAAGGTTGCCGACCCCTGGACTAGAGTTTTATTGTACAAATGGGGAAGGAAACTCCTTAGTAAAGGACCCTCCATTATGAAAGTCTTGCCACAAGTCTTCAACTGTTTAAATCTAGGGACTGTTAGCCTGAATGCCACTGCTGACCTTAATTGTTATTGTAGCATATGGGGAAAGGAATGGTCAGGACCCAAATAATATACTTCTTCATTAAAGATCAAAATCAGCACCTTGAATTGTGCCCAGAAGCAAATAGGAAACCTGTGTTGGTCCTGGAATATGATCTAATATGCTTCCATACAACTGATTCTGTGTAACAGGCAAGCAGCTGCATTCGGTTGTAAGTCCTCATATACTTCACTGGATTTTTTAAGAAAACTTTACAAATTCCTCGTCGGGCGAAGAAGTATATTGAATGCAATACTTCCCCACCCTTCATTAGTGCCTGATCATGTAAGGATCTAAGGGCACTCTATGCCTTGGCATCATGATATTCCCTTTGCCAGTCAATTATCCAAGTGACATGATACACAGAGCTAACATATACAAACCATCTAAATTCAGATTATGAGATTACAGCATTTACACAAAAAGCTTAGTACGGTGACAAAGCATCATGTTTAAAGCTTGTCTACATAAGAAAGTGGCATCAGTTTAAGTTAAGGCTTAATTTAAACAAAAGGCTATGTGAATGTTGTTATATCTGCTTAGGTAGAACCAATGCACCCTTCTCATGTAGGCATGGCCTGTGTATAAGAGGCTATGTCTGCACTATGATTTAGGTGTGAGATTCCCAGCTCACCTACATATACTCGAGCAAGCACTCATCTCAACTACAGCACTAAAAATATTAGTTTGGCCGCAGTAGCATAGGCACCGGCATCAGTGGCACAAGCTAGCTGCCCCAAGTACAAACCCACCTAAACTCTGTGGTACATATTCAGAGCAATTAGCCCATGCCACTGCCTGTGCTATGTAGCTACGCTACTACTTTTAGCACAACAGCTTAGATGAGAGCTAGCACAAATATGTCTACATGAGCTGGGAATCACATCCCTAGTTCATAGTGTAGACATACCCAGAGAAACTAATTCACAAAACTAATCATAAAACTATGTTTTGTAGTGCACATTTATAATACTCCAGATGCAAAGAAGGAAAGATAGTAGAAGGGATCTCTAGAAGGACAGAGTTAGGATATTTTGGATACCTTAACTGCAAATGTCCATGTGACCCAGCAATCTCTTGGTGCCAACTGGCAGAGGACCTGGGGTGCATAAGTGTTACAAGGAGCCCCTGGTTCTGGTATGTGTGTATGGATAATATGTAATGAGTTACGTATATGTACTGAAAATTATGTTCTTAAGGTCTGTGGCTTGGGGCTGGCCACCAAACAGTGAGAACAGGTTTATTTCAGACAGAAGATGTTTATCTATCAATCTGCCTACATGTGAATTGAGGATTGTTTACTCACAATGAGTGCCTAAGTACAGACTGAGCCAAATGCTAATCAAGTGATTGCAAAGTCCTCAGCAGAGCTCCTAGACAGGAAAACACAAGCAGTAGGTGGTCATCCTGTTTGCAAGCAAGACAATGGCTTTTTGGACTATCACTGTAGAGACAGAGAGATAAACTCTGTATCTTTCCACTGAGGAGTCAAGAAGACAGCATGCGAGTCTCGTGAACAGAAGGTCACAGCCTGACTGTAATACACTGGACAGATTTTGGGTGAGCTTTGGCTCTATATGACATGACAATGTCTTGTTAGTTAAGTTCAGGTTCGGATATGCATCTCATGATTTTATTTTATATGTAACCCTTTGTTTCTAACATTTTATTTGCTATTATTTGACTGTCTTTGTTAAATAAACTTATATTTGCTTTCTTTATGAACAAATCTAGGTGTCGTGTTATGCAGAGCTGTGTTCTTCAGCGTACTGGTAAGCTGCAGAGTACTGGTAAACTGCAGTGGGAACAGAGGATCTGGGAATTCGGTGAGTGTCCAATGGATCTGGTGCTGGGCACTCCAGGGAGACACTCTGAGCACCGGAGTATGCCTATTGTTAACCTGTTAAGAGCAAGCAGGGCCTGCGGAGGCTTGGAAGGCCGTGCTTGTGTTGCCAGAGGCTCTGGGTAACCATCACAGTCCATGCTTTCAAATTTTGGGGTATCATCAATTTAATGCTAAATTATTTTAATCTAATTTAGATCTGCTATGGAGAAGGTTTAGTTTGACCTTCTCCATTGCATTCTATAGAATTTCACTTTGGGGTTCCCAGTCATGCCCAATAACATGATGCTGAACTATAGCATATGTTTTAGAAAGACATTCCATCTTGATTTAAAGATATCAAGTGATGGCAGATCCACCACATCCTTTGGTAATTTGTTCCAGTGGTTAATTACCCTTATATTTATCCTTTGCATTACACTTGCAAATACCCTGGTAAAAATTTGTGCCTTAAGCATACTTTCAAATTGTTGTAATTGATTGATGTCATTTTGAACAAACCATATGGTTATTACAGCTGGTCAAACTATTTGTGATGAATTCAGTACCCTTTTTTGATTCAGGAGTTATATGCAAACAAATCCAGACGTGTGTGCGTGTTCATTGTTTATAAGCATACATATAGGCTAAAATTGTTCAGTGAAATTATCAATTTGCTCTGAGTATTCATTAGTTGTGTTGCATGATTGGTTATCAAAGTCAAATGGCATTATTTCTGCTCCACAATTGGATGTCTCCAATTTTTTAAACAGTAGAATAACGAAATTCCAGCGTAATTTTTCAGATAATCATTTGTGAAACGTCCAGAATTCATAAATATTTTCATTAATATCAGCTGACCATCCACATAATGAATAACGTGATTCACAAGAAACCAAACTGATATTTCCAGTCACAAATCAGGGTTTTGTTATTATTCAAATAGCTCTCTAGTATAATAGCTGTATTGCAATATTTAACAGCACAGATTTTCTCAGACTTTTTAACTGCATAGAATGTGGAAACAAATGTCTCTAGATTTCTAGGGTCCTCAGTTGTGTTCTATTTTGGATACCATTGCTGAACCTAAATTAGATCTTCATTTATATCCCCCCTTATTCAGTTTTGAACTGACTACAGCTGATTACTGCACAGACAGAGAGCAAACAGTCTAATAGAGGGTATGTCTACACTTTCAGCTGGGGGTGTGATTCCCTGCTTGAGGAGACATACCGGAGCTAGCTCTGACGAAGCTCACGTGCTGAAAACAGAGTGTAGCTGCAGTGGAACGGGCTAGCTGCCCCAAGTACATATCTGTCCAAGATGCTAGACATGTACTCGGGCCAGCTAGTCCTGCCTGCCACTTGTGCTGCAACAACTACACTCTATTTTTAGCGCACTAGCTCAATCAGAGATAGTGTGGGTATGTCTCCTCACCCTGGGAATCGGACCCCAGCAGAACTCTCACCAATGCCACTGACATCTAATAAGTACAAAAATGGATCCATCACTGACTTCCTAGGAATCCCAGAAGCAATCAGGGCTGGCTCCAGGCACCAGCCGACCAAGCATGTGCTTGGGGCGGCACCTTGGGGCAGGGCGGCGCTTGATTTTTTATTTATTTATTTATTTTTTATTCAGCGGCGAGGCGCTCGGAGGCGGGGCGGGGCTTCGGGCGGCGCAGTGCTCGGAAGGGGGCGGGGGCTTCGGGCAGCGTGGTGCTCGGGGGGGCGTGGCTTCGGGCGGCGTGATGCTCGGGGGGGTGGGGGCTTCGGGCGGCGTGGTGCTCGGGCGGCGGGGTCTTGGGGGGGAGGAGGCTGGCGCAGTGCGGCACTCGGAGGGAGGGCGGGGGCTTCGGGCAGCGTGGCGCTTGGAGGGTGGTGGGGCTTCGGGTGGCATGGTGCTGGGGGGGCGGGAATTTCGGCAGCGCTCACAGGGGGGCGGTACGGCAGGGCGGCGCTCTTCTTTTTTGCCTGGGGCGGCAAAAAAGTTAGAGCTGGCCCTGGAAGCAATACTGATGTATCCAAAATTCCTTCCTCCCTCTGAAGCCCTTTGTTATGCTGGTTTTCCTTCCAGAAGAGCTGAGGGTGAGCAAATATCCTGGAAATCAGGGTTTAAGCACCCAAAAGACCTTTAACCACCATGTCATGAAAGTAATACACATGGTCAGAGGCGACTCTATTGAAGCTGATGGGGTGGCGTCTACTTACACCACTGTTTAATGTGACTCAGAGTCAGTAACAAGAAATATTTTAGAGACGAAATTCCATCTTTTATAAGTAATGAAGATAACAAGAGAAGGGACATTTTCCGTGCATGAAATCTAGGGTGACCAGATGTCCCGATTTTATACAGACAGTCCCGATTTTTGGGTCTTTTTCTTATATAGACTCCTATTACCCCCCCACCCATTGTCCCCATTTTTCACATTTGCTATCTGGTCACCCTAATCAAATCAAATGCAAAGAGAAATACAGAGAGCAATTTTGAAATTCCCAAAATTAAATAAGACGGTTCAAATGCTAAACCCAAGGGAGTTTCACTCACAAAACTTGAACTGCTGCTATCACTAGTTGTCACTTTAAATTGATATGCCATTAGGTCCCAACCTTTCCTCCCTCCAGCTACACGAGCTTGGTTTTGAAATCCTCTAATTGACAGTACCTTAAATTCAGTATTCCCCTGCGCTGCACAGTGACTCCCATGCTCAGTTTTGACATTTCCCAAAGGATTTGTTTTAATGTTTAGATCCTGAAAAGAGAAGGGGGAAAAATAAAAACATTGTCAAGCTTTATCATGAGTTCATCATTGCAGTAACCCATGCTGAACCCTCAAATTAGAATGGCTGTTCATTATGACCTACTATGTTTCAATACTCACACTGGTGTCCCTACTACCAGGTCATTTTGCACACACATGCTTTAATTGGCAGAACTGGGGTGCAAGATGGGTACGAAACCCCATGTAAGTGCCACCCTTTTCTATGAAACAATGGAGGAAGACTCCTCTCAGCTGTGGGACATCAAAGCAGCAGCAAACCTGCCTCCTATAGACTAACCCTGTAAAAAAGTTTTGCTTTTCTATCTCAAATCTCAGTTCTGTGCTTCCTACTTCCTCTAAAAGAACAGGAGTACTTGTGGCACCTTAGAGACTAACAAAATTATTAGAGCATAAGCTTTCGTGGACTACAGCCCACTTCTTCGGATGCTGTAGTCCACAAAAGCTTATGCTCTAATAAATTTGTTAGTCTCTAAGGTGCCACAAGTACTCCTGTTCTTTTTGCGGATACAGACTAACACGGCTGCTACTCTGAAACCTATCTTCCTCTACTTATATTTAAAATAAAAATAAAAAATATGAAAAATGCAAAACAAGACAACACAGATGATCCAAATTCCTAATCTCTCTCTCTTCTTTTGTTTCCCTTCCTTTTCTTTCCCTATCGCCTGCTACTATGTCTCATTTAGACATCAAGGATGAAATCTTAGCTGCATTGAAGTCAATGTAAATGTTGCCATTGATTTCAGTGAAGCCAGGATTTCACTCTTCTGGCTGGGACATACTGTCGTGCTTCCCGTCGGGAAAGAATCATGCACAGCAGCTGGTACATAAATACTATAATAAAGCAGGACTCGTATTACCTGCTTTGTGCTGTACACATCTGAATTGAAACCTTAAACAAATTTGGTGGTAGGGCTTTCTTACCTGAGGTGAACTGGCACATGATGCCATTTTGGTCTCTGTTGCAAGCAAGTCATGTGGTACTACTGGCACATGAGCTGGCAGTGGCTCCTGAAACATGTTTGCAGTCTTTACACTGGCAGGCGTCAGTGAGAAGTTGTTTTATACATGGACTTAGAGCTCCACCCATCTCATTTCTGCAAGGAAAGATGGCTCCTCCCAGCCTCCTCCCACTACTATAGAGTGTGATTGAATGCACTGGATGACTGTAAACTGGGGAGATTTATTTTGCAGCTGTATTGGGCAGTAGAGCCGGTAGGAAATTTTCCAATGGCATTTTTTAAATTGTAAAATGCTGAATTGTCAAAATTGAAATGTTCTGCAGAAACATTTCGTTTTCAGTAAAATTTGGACAGAAATCATGCAGGTTTTGGAGGGAAATCTACCTGGTTTCCTGCAATCTGAGCTGTCTTCTCTGCAGCCCACTTGGTGGGCTGCCAATGGAACTGGGACCTTGGGGGGATACATCTCCTGCAGCAAGTGGCAGCCTGCAGCAGCAAATCCCAGCGTCTGGGTTGAAAGATTCAGACTCGGGCTTGGGCTCTTAAAAATAGAGATGCAAACGTAGCAGCTCGGGCTGGAGCTCAGGTTCGGAAGCCTAAGGAGGGGCTGGACTTCCGAGCCCCAGCTCCAGCCCAAGCCTGAGCCCAAGCATGAGTCTATGCAACTATTTTTACCATCATAGTGCAAGCCCTGCAAGCCCAAGTCTATGGACCAAGGCACTGAGACTCATTGCTGCAGGCTGCCACTTGCTGTGTAGACATACTCGTGAAGACACGTTCCTTGGACTTGCAGGCTCCTGGCTTCTCAGCATCCCACAAGATGGGCATCTGGAGTCCCTGGCAGGTTGAGAGCCTAGGAAACATTTCAGAAAGATCAATACAAAAGGGTTTTTTGCTTTTTTTCCAAACCCAATTTCAGTCCAGTAGAATGTCAGTGCACATAGCAACATAAACACTGAAACCCTGATGAGCTGGCTAGCCTGTCCACTGTGTTAAAATCACTGGGAGCTGGGTATCTAAG
Organism: Chrysemys picta bellii; assembly: GCF_011386835.1. Taxonomy (NCBI): domain Eukaryota; kingdom Metazoa; phylum Chordata; order Testudines; family Emydidae; genus Chrysemys; species Chrysemys picta. Next base: position 93,181,600 of record NC_088794.1, on the reverse strand, counting down.
AGCTTTTGAAAATCCCAGTAGGTGCCCAAATACCTTTAAAAACCTGGCCCTACATAAGTAAATGAAGCATACAGGTTGAGTGCCACATCCATCACAGCTAAGATCACACAAAAACCCTGGTTGCAGCCCTAGCACAGGGGCAATTAAATAGGCCAGACAAGGGTATGGCCATGTCCTTCATAGTTAGGACAACACACTCACATATCACATATCGCAAGTACTGTGTGTAAATATGATGAGAGAAAAATTAATTTTAAATCTTCCCTGTAGTGAGCCGGTGTGGCGCCCCTCCGTCCCGGATAGGGCCAAACTTCCCCTAACCCCAACGTGGGCGGAGCCACCGGGTCCGGAGCCCGCCCCGCCCCGGAAGCATAAACGCCCGCCGGCAGAGCTCAGTGAAGCCCAGACCGCCAGAGAGAGCAGACGTCTCGGGCCGAGCTCCCGCTTGGGAGACAGCCGCAGGCCGCGAGCCGACTGCTAGCCCCCCCCCCCCCCCCCGCACCAGTCAAGCCTACCTCTTGCCAGGTACCCCGAGGAGGACTGGCCAAGCCTGCCCCGGGCCCGCTACCCCGAGAAGGACTGGCCAAGCCTGCCCCGTGCCAGCTACCCTGAGGAGGACTGGCCAAGCCTGCCCCGGACCAGCTACCCTGAGGAGGAGCCAAGCCTGCCCCGTGCCAGCTACCCTGGGGGAGAGCTGCCGGACCGGCCCCCAAGCCCCGCACCAGAGGAACCGATGCTGCTGGACTGGCCCGAACCCGGCATCGCCAACGAAGTAGGCCCCGAGGGGGAACATGGAAGTAACCCGGGGGTAGCCGACCCCGGTCAGGCTGCAGAGGCCTGTGAGCCGATGTCAGTGTGTTTCGGTCAGGATACCCCACTGACCGGCAGCGGCAGTAACCGCTGCTAGGGCCCCGGGCTGGAACGCAGTGGAGTGGGTGGACCTGCGTTCCCCCTGCCACCCCACTCACGGGTGGCAGGCTTCCCTAGGGTTACCATACGTCCGGATTTTCCCGGACATGTCCGGCTTTTTGGGCTCCAAATCCCCGTCCGGGGGGAAATCCCAAAAAGCCGGACATGTCTCGGAAAATCGGGACATGCGGGGCCGGCAGTGCTGGGCCAGAGGCTGGCGGTGCCGAGCGCCGGGGGCCGGCGGCTCCGGGGGCCGGCGGTGCTGAGCGCCGGGGGCCGGCGGGGCCGGGGGCCGAGCGCCGGGGGCCGAGCGCCGGCGGGGCCGAGCGCCGGGGGCCGGGGGTGCTTGGCTGGGGGTCCGGGGGCCCGGGGGCCGGGCCGGGGACCGGGGGGGTGCTGAGCCCGCCGGGGGTGCTCGGCGGGGGGGCCAGGGGCCGGGCCGGGGACCGGCAGTGCTGGGTGAGCCGGGGGTGCTCCCCCTGGGGTGCCGGGCCCGGGGCCGGCACCCCAGGGCCTGAGCCGACCCAGGCTGGAGACGCCGGGGGGGGGCAGATTGGGCCGCGCCCACTCCCCCCACACCTCCTTACCTGCTTCAGGCTTCCCGCGAATCTAATGTTCGCGGGAAGCAGGGGAGGGGGCGGAGTTGGGGCGGGGACTTTGGGGAAGGGGCGTGGGCGGGGCTGGGGCGGGGCCGGGGCCCCGTGGAGCGTCCTCCTTTTGGAGGCTCAAAATATGGTAACCCTAGGCTTCCCCCTCACCCAATGCTCAGGTGAAGGACCCTGGGCTTACCCCAACTGCTTGTTTGCTCAGTCCCTGCATCCAAGGGCCTGAGCTGTGACTGTTTGTGCCCCGCCCTGACCCAGGGCCTGGGCTCCTGAACTACTCGTCTGTTCAGCCCCTGCACCGGAGGGCCTGAGCTGTGACTGTTTGTGCCCTGCCCTGACCCAGGGCCTGGGCCTGCTTAAACTGTGGACTATTGCTCAGCCCCTGCACCAAAGGGCCTGAGCTAGCTGAGTGTTTGCTAAGCCCTGCCTGAGGGCCTGAGCTCCCTGAACTGTGGGCCGCTCAGCCCCTGCGTAAAGGGGCCTGAGCTTTGACAGTCTGTGCTACAGTGAGCCGGTGTGGCGCCCCTCCGTCCCAGAGGGTAGAGCCCCGGCGCGACCCTACTACATTCCCCCAGCTTTTAATATACAATATCTAGCAGTTATGTCTGAGACAAAGCCTGACTAGAGGTTTGGTAAAGGAACAGGTTTTAAATGTCAAAAAAATTCCCAAATCCTAGTGATCCAATGGGTCCTAATAGCACAAGATGCTTCTACTCTCTCCCTGGGAGAATTAAAGATTCAGGTGTCATGCGCTATGCCTCTGAGGCTACGCCTACACTTGGAGATGGGAGTTCCCAGTTTGAGTAGACACCCGCATGCTAGTTTTCAAGCTTGCTAAAAACAGAAGTGTACCCATGGGCTCACAGGCAAGGCAAGCGACAGCAAGGGCTACCCGCTCTGAGTACAGACCCAGTGGATGCATACGCAGGGTGGCTAGTCCATACCACTGCCCGTGCCACCATACCTACCCTACTATAAGCTAGCGCTAGTATGTCTACTCGAGCTCGGAATCACACCCCTAACTCCAAGTGTAGATGTAGCCTAAGAGAGAGTGGGGGCTAGGGTGACTTTAAGCCAGCTTGGCACCTTCCTGATCCTGCACTGGGCTTGGCTGCAGCCTCTGGTGTAATTTAGATATCTCTGGAGGCCTGTCTAAGTTATGGCAGCCTGTCTGCAGCTGCCTAAAATACCGCCGCTGTGCCTGTGATATGTTCCTCCTGCACCCAGCCCCACACTCACTATGCTTCCAGTGACAGGATTTAGAAGCTGGCCCTCAAAAGGCAGCCTTGTGACAATGGTAGGAACAAAGAGCAAGTGCAGGCTATGAGTGAATTTTACAAGAAACAAATAGGCTGAAATACATTTGAATGAAACAGTCATTGAATACTCTTCAGTAATGAACACACTGGTAAAAATCCAAGTCTGTTCACAAACGCTGCCTGAAAAGAAAAAAGATGAAATTCTCTAAATATTAGTTTGCCACAAATAGTTCCCTTATCTCTAACATATTTCAGTTTTCTCCATGTTGTATGGTTGTATCACAACCATTTATTACTTTTAAGAACAATAGCAATTTGTTTTAAAAGATATATGGAAATATTTCTGTTTGCTCCCCAGAGTTGCTGAGCACCAGCAGCTCCTCTTGACTTTAACGAGTGTTGTGGAAACTCAACACCTTTGAAGATCAGGCCCTTAATGACTATCCCTCAGCATCCAACCAAAAGTGTAGGCCCAATCGAGCAAAGCACTTAAGTACATCTTAACTTTAAATTCAAGTGTAGTCCTGTTGCTTAAATGCTTTGCCAGATTGGGGTTTAATAGTCTTCTCAGTGCCTCCTCAAACACAAGAATATTGAATAATTATAAACAAAGAGGCAGAGGTTATCCACAGCACTGAGTTTATGCAATTTCCTTGGATTCTTGTCTATATCGTGTAAAACTGGCTTTTCTAGCCCTTCCAGGAAGCCTGAAAAAGACATTATAAACCAGCATCAGATCTTTACCTTGGAATCTGTTACTACCATTGATGTCAACGTATAAAATGCTGCAGAAGTATTTTTGACACTTCTAGAATGACCTCTCTCATTATTTCTAATGCAGACAGAATCTCATGGAACAAACCTCAATGCCAACTCTGCCCACATATCTACACCAGCAACACCATCACAGGACCTAACCAGATCAGCTACATCATCACTGGCTCATTCACCTGCATGTCCACCAAAATGTTATATATGCCATCATGTGCCAGCAATGCCTCTCTGCTATGTACATTGGCCAAACTGGACAGTCACTACGCAAGAGGATAAATGGACACAAGTCAGATATCAGGAATGGCAATATACAAAAACCTGTAGGAGAACACTTCAACCTCCCTGACCACACAATAGCAGATGTAAAGGTAGCCATCTTAGAGCAAAAAAACTTCAGGACCAGACTCCAAAGAGAAACTGCTGAGCTTCAGTTCATTTGCAAATTTGACACCATCAGATCAGGATTAAACAAAGACTGTGAATGGCTATCCAACTACAGAAGCAGTTTCTCCTCCCTTGGTGTTCACACTTCAACTGCTAGCAGAGCACCTCACCCTCCCTGATTGAACTAACCTCGTTATCTCCATACTGATTTATACCTGCCTCTGGAGATTTCCATTACTTGCATCTGAAGAAGTGAGGTTCTTACCCACGAAAGCTTATGCTCCCAATACTTCTGTTAGTCTTAAAGGTGCCACAGGACCCTCTGTTGCTTTAAATTATTAACGCTATTCCAGAACTCTCTTCACTTGCTTCATTTGCCTCTGTCAAACTGAATCTTGTTCTTTTTAAAGTATATATGTTTACCTATAAATACAGGGATCAATGGGTATCCACAACAAACACATGGATATACAGATTTTAGGTATGACTGATACCAACCAGGAAGTATACAAATATTTGATGCAACACCATTGCTGCACCAAATACTTGTAACGTTCCCTGTATATAATTATCATTCCTAAAACCTGTACATCTACTTGTATATTCACCTTCATATTTATATGTAAATAAGTATGACTGGTGCAGTTGTGTATATTAGGTAAATGAAATTTTGGTGTACAATTGTTATATTCACAAGTGTTATTTATTCAGGAAACAAATAAGAGACTGACAAAATTAATGATGGGTGTAGTATGTTGCTTTATCTCAAGGATATTGGTGTTTGTTTTTGTTTCATTCGTATTATAATTACTGCAGTGCATTGACTAAAGCAGAACACTTCTCAAATGGGTTTTGGGGCAGTCTAATCCAAATTGTGATCTATGCCGTATCTTGTATTTCTCATATTTTGTTTCTCTACATTATCAGTGTAGGGTTCACTCTTGTGAGTCTTATGCCGATAGGTTCATCTGCTGCTATTGTTAGTATGCTCTATAAATATTTTTGTTATGTTGTGAATTTGCAGGAGGGGCTTCAAGACCATAATAGGCTGTAGTTTTTGATGCATGTGTGACCAAAATGCCTGGATCTGTGAAGAGACCAAGGAAAATGTTTTGTTTCCTACTTGCTCATACCATCTCTAGCAGAAGCTTGAGTTGTTTAAGATGTAACTGCACACTACAACGCACAAGAACAAACCATGTTATACAATTGCAAAGAAGCCAAACAAAATAGAAGAAATACAGACTAGGGAAGAGGTCACAGCTTGGATTAGACAGTTCCAAGATTGGTGGGAGAAGTGCTGGACTTTAGCCAAATGAACAACGGGAATTGTGATTCTGAAGAAACAAACAACAATTTACCTTGCGTTAAAACAACATGCTATTGTATGTGCAAACATGTCAGTTTCCTATCTGTATAATGAAGGACCTTATGAGGATGTGCCCTTTCCTTACAATAAGAAAGGGAAAAATCAGAGGGAAAAACAAGAGAAGCTAAGAATGTTTATTAGCTAGGAGAGAGGGAGATACAGCAAGCAACAACCAACTGCAAAATGCCCACTTTAGGGGAGCAAGGGCTTGTCTCTTCCAAATGTATAGGGCTAATTACCAGAAAGGCAAGCTGGGAAAGGTTGGTGACCCTATACTGCAGACAGTCAGAAGTAAGCAGGCACTCACAATGTATATAAAAGTAGCCTCTACGTGAAGGACGGACAGGGATACAGGGGCAGAGTTATGGTTAGAATCTGAACTGTAGGATTTCCCAAAATTATAGTGTTTACTGGTTTGCTTTGCGTTTTTAAACTGGACCAGCCTGTTAAGATTGTTTTGAAGGACGCAGAGGAGGGAGACAACCTTAATCTGTTTTAACAATTTGTCTGTATCCTCTTTTATCTCTATTTCCATCTCTCACTTTCATTTTTTCCTCTTTTCCATTTTCTTTCAGCTTATACTTTTTTCTCCCATTTAATTCATCACTTCTTCATCTGTCTCTCCCACTTTGTCCTCCATTCTTTCAGTACTTACCAGGTCTTCTATATCTATCCTTTCCATTATCTCCTTTTCCAAAAGACCTTAATTTTCCACCTCTGACTCTATGCTCTCTCACACATCTATTTTCCTCCCCAGCCCATCTCAACCCCTTATTATTTCCCTCCATTGCCAAGTCTCCTCCATAACTCCTTTTTCAGTTGTCTTCAGGTATTGGTTATCCTTTCCCCCTCCTTCAGGTCTCCTTCCATTCTCCCCTCCATATCATTTTCTCCCTTGGGTCTTCCAAGTCTCTCTCCCTCTCTTTTTCCCCTTGCTTCTCCAAGGCAGTGGGAAACCCAGAATGTGCAAGTCTGACCAATGTGAGAGAGGCCGATGATCAAACGGTAGATTTGGAGTCATGCGCAGAGGTGACAAATGAAGTCACTAGAGTGGATGAGATCATTCAGAGATAGGATATGGTGGAAGGAAAGAAAAAGGCCCTGGACAGAACCCTATGGGATATCAGTAAAAAGGAAGAGAATTAGGTGCTGAAGGGCAAGTTGAAGGTGAGAAATCTGAGGTAACAAGAGACTTCAAAGAATGTGGTCAAAAAGGAGGAGGGAGATTGGGTGGTAGTTGGAGAGGGTTTTCTAAAGATAGGAAAGAGTATGGAATGTTTGAGGAGAGGAAAAGAAGCCACATGAGAGAGAGAAATTAAGGATGAGTAATAGGGGAAGGATGGTGTGAGGAAGATCAGGATGTGCGAGAAGATGTTACCTGTTAATCCACATACCAGAAGTTGAGAATGGGGAAGCTGCTTCTGCTGGAAGTGAGGCACTCATGCCTTCCCATGGTCATTCTTGCTCAGGTCGCACTTTGGGGTATTATATGCAGACAGATGTTTTTTAATTTTTAAAACTTTTAGTGTGAAAACAATGCATTGTTTCCGATGGCTTCTGTATGGGTGTCACAAATTCCAAATGACTCCACAGACAGGCTCAGAGCTGGGTGCTAAAACTTATGGCCCACCTCACTCTTACTGTTAATAGCCTTTCCATCATCACTCTTTTCAGTATAGAACAAGAAGGATGGAAGCAAAATGATACTATGGACCAGTGTGGATATAACTATAGTACATGTCGCTTGTAAATTTCTTTATTTTCATCCTAGTGAGTGGCACCATAGACCTCTTGGGAGAGCATCTGCATTCCCAGGCATTTCAAGGTGTCCAAAATCTCATTGGTGGGTTTTTTGTTTTTTTTTAGCTTCTTAGATGGTGCATCCGCATGCTGAGTTCCACAGTTCTTTTGTGTAATGCACTCTTGCAATAATAGGAAATTCTGGGGAAATGCATGCGAATTCCTTCATTCACATGCAGATAATTCATTTATAAGGAGAGGCTAGGACCACATAAGATTAAAATGTGTTAAAGATTAATTATTGTTGCATTCAAGTTTACAGTTCCAGCCACCCTAGTAACTATGTGTTTTAATTTAAAAAAAAAAACTACAACAAATTAATAATACCATAAATTACAAATAACACCCTTAACAATGCTTGCACTAAAACTGCCAATAGGACACAATCCTGACCCTTTCAAATTCTTCTTGTCTTCTAGCCTATTTCCTGTTCGGCAAGGTGAATTCCATTAAAAAACAATGATTTCCTGGGGGGGGGGGGGGGGGGGGCGGGGAGGGAAGAAGACACTACCTGCAGGAAAGCAGGGGTTTCAAAGGGCCGGGACTGTAGCTCACACCAGGATGCCTTCCACACTTTAATGAAGCACAAATGTTAAAATAGAAAACAAGGCCAATTACCAACCAAAAAAACCCCAGAACAAACACCAAATCACACTTAATTGTTTGTAGTGGGAATTGCAGACACAGAATAATTATTTATTATTAAAATTTACAAAAAAGAAAAAACCTCTAATAAACATGGACTAGGACCAGTGGCAAGATGGACTCCAGAGGACTGAGCCATAACAGATGAACAGTTAACCAGAGCTATCCTCTAGGATCTCTCACAGACTAAGAAACAAATCCCAATGAATGGGCACTCCACCCCACACCCCAAGATCCTGCATGAGAGAGCCTAGAAGGTGATTAGAGGGGTGAGGGAGCATGGGCGATGAGTGAACGTGCCACTGGGGGAGACTAGCCCCCCCGCCCCGCCACCTCGGCCCAAGGTCCTACCCCTCCCCTTCCGCTCCCTCTTCCTCTGCCTGGAGCGCACATACTCCCCTCCGTGGCCGCCCCTCCTCTCCCCCCCGCATCCCTAGCATGCTGGGTGGGCAGCATGGCCGGAGTGCCTCCAGCCCCAGAATGCCCAAAGTCCCAGAGTGCTGGGCGGGTGGCATGGTCCCAGTGCCCCCAGCGCCGGGTGGACAGACAGGTGGCATGGCGTGGCCCCAGCCCCAGCGTCCCAGGCCTGCAAGCAGTGGCCCCAGCCTGCCTGCGCCATCCTCTTGGCCACAGAAGAACAGGAAGGGAACTGGAAGCAGGCAGGAGGGGGCCTGGGGATGGAGCATGGGCGGGGCCACACCAGGCTGTTTGGGGAGGCACAGCCTTCCCATGCCTATGCTACCCGCCGCCTATGTGAGGGAGCCTGGCACAGCCAGGGGAGAAAGCCTGGGGGTGGTATCAGGGGCAGGAGGAGTCTGGAGGGCTGCAGAGTGGGAACCTGGAGCAGCCTCCCTTTAGTCCCAATCTCCCCACTAGCTTCCATGGGTCTGTTCCCCATTCTGTCTCCCTTTCGCCCAGCACCTCCATTCTCTTTCCCCTTTCAGTGCCCCCTACTCTGTCCCTCACCTCCCAAGTTCCCACACCACCATCTGCCTGGTAGCAACATTCATTGACTGCCTTCTCTTCTCCAGTGTCTGGGCACCAGAAGGAACAGAGATAATGGAGGCAGCCAGGCCACCTCAGATTTGGTGCCACAATGGTCCCTGAGAGATGGGAGGCCTGCCAGATGCCTGAAATTGCAGCTGGGGCACAGGCGCAAGATGCATGACACTTGTCAGCCCTGAGTGTGTGCCTCTGCACTGAGACCTCCCTAGCCATTACTATGCTCTTCCTGTCATTTGGCCAAGCCCCTGCCTCATCAATCACTGCAGCTCTCGGCAGGCAGGCAGATGGTTGGTATCTGTTCCCTCTTGGTCACGTTCCCTGATACTTCGTTCTACCCTCAGCTTGATTCTCCGCAATCCCCCCAGGCTCTCTGGTGTGATTGGGTGCTATGATAGTGTCGCTAGAGTAGATATGGGGACAGAGTAGGCAACGGGGTTTGTTGCAGGGATTGGTTTCTGGGTTAGTGTTTCTGTGGTGTGGTGTGTAGTTGCTGGTGAGTATTTGCTTCAGGCTTGGGGGCTGTCTGTAAGTGATGACTGGCCTGCCTCCCAAGGCTTGTAAGAGTGGGGGATCGTTTTCCAGAATAGGTTGTAGATCATTGATGATGAGCTGGAGAAATTTTAGCTGGGGGCTGTACATGATGGCCAGTGGTGTTCTGTTATTTTCCTTGTTGGGCCTATCCTGTAGTAAGTGACTTCTGGGTACCCATCTCACTCTGTCAATGTTTCCTCACTTCCCCAGATGGGTATTGTAGTTTTAAGAATGCTTGATAGAGATCTTGTAGGTGTTTGTCTCTGTCTGAGAGATTGGAGCAAATGTGGTTGTATCTTAAGGCTTGGCTGTAGACGATGGATCATCTGATGTGTCCTGGATGGAAGCTGGAGGCATGTAGGTAAGTATAGCGGTCAGTAGGTTTCTGGTATAGAGTGGTGTTTATGTAACCATCACTTATTTTCACTGTAGTGTCCAGGAAGTGGATCTCTTGTGTGGACTGGTCCAGGCTCAGGTTGATAGTGCGGTGGAAATTGTTGAAATCCAGGTGGAATTCTTCAAGGGTCTCCTTCCTGTGGGTCCATATGATGAAGATGTCATCAATGTAGCGCAAGTTGAGGAGGGGCGCTAGGGGAAGAGAGCTGAGGAAGTGTTGTTTTAAGTCAACCATAAAAATGTTGGCATACTACAGGGCCATGCGGATACCCATAGCAGTGCTGCTGACTTGAAGGTATAGGTCGTCCCCAAATCAGAAATGGTTGTGGGTGAGGATAAAGTCACAAAGCTCAGCAAAGGTGTGCTGTGCTTACATCAGGGATACTGTTCCTGACAGCTTGTAGTCCATCCTTGTGTGGAATATTGGTGTAAAGAACTTCTACATCCTGAAAACACCATTCTGGCCACCATGGAAGATCACGAATGCATTGTAGTTTCCTCAGGAAGTCAGTGGTGTCTCGAAGATAGCTAGGAGTGCTGGTAGCATAGGGTCTGAGGAGAAAGTCCAAATAGCCAGATAATCCTGCTGTAAGAGTGGCAATGCTTGAGATGATGGGGCATCCAGGATTTCCAGATTTATGGATCTTGGGTAGCAGATAGAATACTCATGGTCGGGGCTCTGGAGGTGTGTCCGTGTAGCTTTGTTCCTGTTCTATAGCAGGGAGTTTCTTGAGCAGATGGTGTCATTTCTTTTCGTACTCCTCAGTAGGATGGGAGGATAGTGACCTGTAGAATGAGGTGTTGGAGAGTTGTCTGGCAGCCTCCTATTCATAATCCGACCTGTTCATGATGACTACAGCACCTCCTTTGTCAGCCCTTTTGATTTTAATGTCAGAGTTGTTTTGAGGCTGTGGATGGCATTGCGTTCTGTACAGCTGAGGTTATGGAGCAAGTGATGCTGTTTGTTCACAATTTCAGCCTGTGCACATCTGCGGAAGCATTCTATGTAGAAGTCCAGTCTGTTGTGACAAGTCTGTCTACAACTTGTCAGCTGTTGGGAATGGGCCACATCCACCCTAATTGATTTAGCCTTGTTAGCACTGACCCCCCACTTAGTAAGGCAACTCCCATATTTTCATGTGCGGTATATTTATACCTGCTTACTGTATTTTCCACTCCATGCATCTGATTAAGTGGATTATAGCCCATGAAAGCTAATGCCCAAATAAATTTGTTAGTCTCTAAGGTGCCACAAGGACTCCTTGTGGTTTTTACTGATACAGACTAACACGGCTACCCCTCTGAAATCACTCTCCAAATGGATAGAGATGAGATGCTGAATATGGTGAGAGGGAGGAGACAGAGGACAGCCTCTTTCTGGGTTAGATTGTGCTCTGAGGGAGCATGTGTAGCGTGGCTACATAGGGAGTAAAGCTTTCCCAACTCTTCTGTGTGGCTATGTTAGACCAGCCTGGATTGTGGATAATGAAGAGGGGCTGTGTGCCTGAAGCTCCCCTTGACAGCAAATGGGTGGAGAGAAGATGGAGCCACAACTCCACCTGCCCCCCCCCTCCCATGCCGTGACCCATGCAGCTAATTGGATGCAAAGGGGTGAGGACACTGTACCCTGTAAAGGACTGTAGCAGATTACTGCCCACACACAGTGTGGAAAACACCAGAATAGCTGTGTCTCAAAGGCAGGGTGAACAGACGTTTTTAAAGGGACAATCCCGTATTTAAGCCCTCTTGGAAGTGTTCTGACTTTTTCTTAAAAACGGGGAAATTGTCCCGTATTTTCTGCCCCCCCCCCTCCCATCAGTGCTGGTGGGTCTTGCAACTGGCCAGATCCTTGCTCGCCAGCCACCCACCCACCCACCAGCGGTGAGTTGGGGGGTCCAGTGGCGGACGATGGGGGTGGGTGTGCAAGGCTGGTGGCGGGGCAAAGATGCAGTGCGCGGGACAGGCAGATCACCCTGTTGGTCTGTCAGCACAGCCCCCGCTGCATGCTGGCTCTGGGCCAGCAGGGCTCTGCCCCCCCATCCTATTTCCGGCTAGCACTGGCTGTGCACTGCGAGCTGCAGTGACTGGTAAGTGCAGGCAGGTGGTGGCTGGTTACGTGTTGCCTATGCTGCCCACCCATCGGCCCTTTACTTGCTGCCCCTCTCAGTATCCTCTCCCTGCTTTGCCCCTTCTCCCCCCCTTGCCCCACTACTCCTCCCTATCCCCCCCGGCGGGGCACATCCTGCTCCCAGCGCTGTGCGGAGAACCAGCCCCTAGTTGGAGTGCTCAGCTCAACAACAGCCTGGCGGCAGGCTTCTTCCTTCCCCACTGCCTCTGGCTAGGCCAGCACCCTGGAAAAGGCCCAAGATCCTCCGGACCATGGTGCTGACCAGGAGGAGCTGACCCCTGTATGTGCTAAAACCCTGCACAGTGCTGGCACGGGGGCTAAGCTCTGGAGTGGCAGGGGTGGAAGCGATTTGCAGCCTGTTCATGCCCCAAACCTGCAGGCTCCACAGCAGCCCAAGGGGCAGAGGCTTAGCACCCTCTTCACCCACCCACCCACCCCCACCCTGAGTCCTGCCCCCAGGGAGCGCGTGGCTGCTCCGTCCCCTAGGTACTGCTGAGCCACCTCTGTGGCTGGATTCAATGAAGCCCTTTCAGTCAGGTTCCTTGGGCCCTGGTGCACAATGCAGCCTTAGGGCTTGACCCCTTCATACCTATCTGTAGCCAGAGGGGGCTGGGTTATGTCGATGGCCAGGAGCAGCCTGGAGGTGTTCGCTGACTTTTGACACTGTGTGGGCAGGAAAGAACAAGCTGCTTCCAGCCACACGGGGAGGGCAGGGAAGATGAGCTCTGCAAAGACATGGGCCAGGTCATCCCTTCCCCCTCTCCTCCTTCCCTGCGGCTGGAAGCAGCTCCTGTCCCTTCCCTTCTGCATGGTGCTGAAAGGCTGCTGCTGGTCACATTCCGGTGTGACCCCTGGCAGAAATCTGGCATGTGACCCTGCATGCCCCCCCACCCCATGTGTTGCCTCAGGAAGACATGGCCCCAGGTACCAGAAGAGGCAGGTCCATCCCAGGGGCCCAGCCAGGCATGGAGGGTGGAAAGCACCGGGCAGGAAGGGTTGGATCGGTTGGTCACCCCCAGGCATGAGAGAAAAGTGTGTGTGTGTGTGTGTGTGTCACCTCTCCCCATGTGTGTGTACGGGGGATAGGTGTGTGTGCGCATCACCTCTCCCCTTGTAAACCCTAAAGATTTGTAGTTAGCAATACCAGTACCATGGTGCTGGGTTCTGTTCTGAATAGAACAGAAATAACGTCAACCTTTTAAAATGTTCATTTTCATTACTCCTGACCTAGATAACTGGCCATCTCCCTAAGCTCTCCCTCTTTCCAGAACCTTGAAATGGCTGGTTGTATCCCTTCTGTTGGTAATTTATTCTGGGTCCATTGTTTATGATGTCATGCTTTGGTTCCTAATTTCTGATCCTGTGCTCTCGCCTTTAGGAAGCTACATACATTGGGATAGTGAGAGGGATTCAATAACTTGCCCAGATGTCCTTGATAATATCTTGATTTTTTTCCTTTAGCGATTTGGAGGCCAATCACACTTTGATACCATGTTCATTACCCGACCTTGGCAATATACCCAGTGGTAGCCTGGAATCTAGTGCATGTGACAAAGTCATAGAGTTTAAGGCTAGAAGGGACCCCCAGACCATCTAGTCTAACCTCCTGCATATCACAAGCCACCAGCTCCACCCAGCACCCACATACTAAACCAAACAACCCAAATTAGACCAAAGTATTACAGTTCACAGGAAACTAGACTATTATGTCTTGTCTAGTTATGTCTGTCAGCTTAGAAAGCACCAGCCACAAGAGTGATTGGTCAGAACTCAGTATTTCCCTACTTACTGAACACATCTGCTTTCTGCTGAGCATGTATTGACGGCATACCTGTGAGGTGGAGAACTCTCATCCTCATATGGGAGTTCTCTGCCTCACAGAGCTCAAGAGTCACGATCCTGGCTTATATTAGCACACTATTCTAATGCTTCTCTTGCCATCCAGTTACCTACAACTGTTCTCCCACAGAGGATAGTTAGCACTGAGGGGGTTGTGGCATCATCCCATATTGGACGATGAGCCTCTACTATTTCTCAAGGTCCACCTCCCTCTTTTGGCTTTTAAATATCAACTTTGGGCTTTCATTGAGTTCTTTAAGTGTCATTCCTAGCCCACGTGCTGTGCCCTATGCCCACTCAAGACAGCATGTCTATCTGCTGATATTTCAGCCTTTGCATTCATGAAGGGGCATAGTGCAAAAGAAGACAGTCCCACACTCATTGTGAAATATTGTAAAAAGCATACCAATAAAATCTCAGGACTGGCTGACTTCTCTCCTTTCTGTCTGCAATTGTGATGCGGGGGCAATTTGCATATCTTTTAGCTCATCCCACTCCTGAGGTATGTATGTGCTGAATTTCTTCTGCCTGACTGCCAATGCAGTGCTGCCTGCTGCCCATCTTCTAGCCACTTCCAGTCACATACTTCTGTCACTGTTGTGCCATCCTTAATATGGATTCCCCCTGCATCTTTGCCACTATTCTCATGAAGGAGACACTTGTAATTTATAAAACTAGAACAATGCTCACTTCTCTTGCACTTTGCCTTTTCTTGTGCCTTCTTACTCCCCTGCCCATCACCCCTCAGTTTTAGCCTTTTTAGTTCCAGATTTAAGTTTCTCCGAAGATTCCTGAATATCTTCCTAATAATGGCATTCCCGGAGACCTGATCATCATCTGAATATTAAGATACTCACACTTCTATAATGCCTGCTTTCACGGATGGAGCCCTGTTACATTTTACCTGTAATATAAGCAGTCACATGAGTGTTATAACCCTGAACTGTCATAAGGTGGCAGCTGTCCCCTGTCTCGCTGCCTCATCTACTCTAAATCTCTCTCCAAAACTGATTTGGAAATCTCTCCCACCCCAATTTCTTTCCTATTCCTCTTAATTTCTCTGTTCTATTTGCCATTCATTTCTGTAAGAGTTTTGTATGCAATATGTATGAAAATCAGTTGCATTTTTAAAGACCATTACTGTTGTGCTTAATCATGCTGATGTGCATTCACCTGCACTTTAATGCTAAATAGCTACTACTCAGGGATAGAAATTGGCAGTAGGAGGGTTATAATGTAAGTAAGCATCTTAAATCCAGAGACCTGGGATAGGAAAGGGTGTGGTGGCAACTCCGGCATTATGCAATATCAAATCAAGCCGAGCTGCATTAAAATACAGCAGCCGCCTTTCATCTTTTACTGGCAGTTGCCTGCTTTACCAGATGCCAAAACAACTGATTTCATCACAGTAACAAGATTAAAAATGCAAATGAATCATCATAAGACTATGCAAAATATTTTCAATAAATAGTGAAACTACTCAAAATTTACATATTTTGTAACAATGTCAATGATTTTGTGCTTTAAAATACAGTAGGCCCATTCAGAGTTAAGCTTGACTTTGAAATTTCAAGGTTCCAAATTTGACTGATTATGTTTCAGATGTGAAAATACATTAAGTTGGGGGGGGCCTTGGGGAGGGTGAGAAACAAACGTCATAGGTCAGAATTGCCTGAAATGACGAGTGAAAAATGTTGTTTGAAATGTAATTTAAATATTTTTCACCATTTAGCACAGCCTTAAGCACTATTTGCAAAAACTTTGATGACATTGCAAATGTTTGATATTTTTAAAGTTTATGCTGTTTTTAAAAAAAAACGATATACAGTTTTCATGAAAACTTTTGGCAACAATATTTAATCTACATATTGATCATTTTTGAGCAGCTCTATAAATTAGTAATAGTGAAGGGGCCAGACTCCTTGCCTTTTGAACTGGGATCAGTGGGCAGGGCTACAGCCCCTTCCCTGTACAATTGCCAGAGCTGATTGAAAGCAGGGAAACAGGCTACATCACCCTCTACTCACGCACACCCACTTACCATCAGTAAATAGACAAGAAGGATTTTAATAGAGCTTTCAGATTCCTTTGTTAAAGATTCAAGTCAGGAAATGAAAAATATCAAACTTCTCATAATAGTGTTGACTTAAATCTGGTCTACACACAAAGTTGCACTGGTTTAACTAAAGATGTGATGTTAAACCAGTTTAGTTAAAACTTGTCAATTTTGTGTGTGGGCACCCACATTTTCAGTTTGTTATGTATTGCAGAGTTCTGTATTGACAAAGCATAACTTTTCCAGTGACAGTTTCTCTGAGGCAACTAGGTTTCAGCAGGTGGGGAGGCGTGGGATGGAGCTGTTGGAAAGTGAGAAGGTATGGTAGGCAGTTTGGAACTGTGAAATAAACTCTTTAGTTTGATGTTTCTGCTTAAAATGGTCAGTATTAACAATGCTATTATTAATATTAACAATAGTAATACCATTAATAATGATATTTAAAAGTAATCTATATACAGTATTTCAGAGTTAGTACCTCATCACCTTGAGATGAATAGAGTGGTTCATACTTCTCAAAGCTATCATTTCAGGCTGTCTGAAGACTCAGGGCTAGTCTTCACATATAGTTGTGCCTGATTAACTCCACGTGTAGACACTCTTATTCCAGATTATGAGTGTCACACATTAGGAGTTGAGCAAATCATTGTTTTTTCAGTTCAGTTGCCAAATTGGGGTGGGGGTGGGAGGAAAACAGGAAAAAAGTATTTTAGAACTGAAAGTGTGTCTTTGTTTTTGTTTTAAGGTTTTCTTGCCACAGCAAAAAACAGAATTTACTTGTCAAATATTTTACTTGTCACAGATCTAGCAAGTGCTTTTATAAGTCTGCAAATGGCTAGAAAGTTTAATTATTGTTTCACAGGCATTTCTGCAGGCCAAGAAAAGAAATACAAGAGAAGAGGGTATTCTTGTTGGGTCTGTAACTACTGTTTGCCAAATACTTCTTCTCTCACTTCACTTCAAATCTTTCCACAGCAGATATTACTTTGCTGATTGCTAAACTGATTTCTGCTGTAGCTTCCCATGTTAATATTGATTTCACGAGAGGAGAAGTTCTTTATCAAGAATCTTTGTCTCTTTTCCTCCATTTGCCTCTTGGTCTTTTCCCATTCCATGATTTCTTTAGGAACCTATTATCCATGTGAAGATGAAGCTGTGCTTCCATAGAGATTTCTTCAAGTTGTTTGAGCAACCTCTTTATGCATGATTTTATCTGGCCATTTTATGTGAATAATAGCTTGAAGCAGCCATTGGTGAAATATTTTCCAGTTCTTCAATGTGCAGGTGCTAACTTGCCTGTATTTTGTAAAGAAAGGCAAGAATGACTATAGTATGACAAACATACACCTTAGTAATGTTTTCAGTGATATTCTTCTGTGTCTAACCCAGATGGCACAATTTTCAGAATGAAAAATAGGTCATGAGAAATCCCAAAATGTTGGGGAGGGGGATTCTGTTTTAGAACAAAAAATAAAAAAGTTTTGAAATTTGCCCTCTACCAGACTCCTGTACCCCATTGGTCTGGGTCTGTCACATATCCCATACCATACCTAGTCAGGGGCAGGGCACAATTTGGACCTTGGTTGATTAGCCCATCAGTTTAATTGGAGATATCCAGAGTTCATTCACTCTGGGCTAAAAGCATAGAATTTAGTGGATTACAAGAACTGTTCATTCCAATTGAAATATATTTATTTGGATGTATTTTCAAGATGTTCTTTGGTACCCAGAGCTAACACTTCAAATGTTGGGTCTATTGCATCCACCAAGATGTTGACAGCAGCCAGAGTTGCTGAAAGGACTGCAAGAGGGGGAAGATTGGCCCAGACAGCCCTTCATGGTGGGGGCAACAGCCAGGCCAAATTTGAGTGAGTGACAGTGCAAGCTGGTGCATGGGGTCACTATGCCACACAAATTTGGCCAGGCCACCCCTCCATCATGAAGGAGGAGTGGCCAGGCGAAGGGAAAGGGCTCCGTTATGCCACCTGGTTCCGGTCACAGGTTACAAAATGGCTTCTAAAATACATAGGCCTGTTAACAATTGTCTCCTATTTGAGGCCTTCTAACGATCCACATATCTATTTCTCCCCCTCTCCTCCCCCCCCCCCCCCCCAGACTCTTATTTCTGAGTGCTCCTTGGACATTTCCCTTTGGATTTCCCTCTACCAGCTCAACCTCAGCATGTCTAAGCAGCCACTGGTTTGGGGTAACACATGAGATGCATTGCAAGTTAGCACACCATCAAAGTTCAGTTTCAAAGGCTTGTGCCCTTCCCTTCCTTCCTTCCTGACCATGAGATAGGCTGTGGAATACTCAGGGTGAACTCCTATCTCACTTCAAGTTAATGGCAAATATCCCATTCACTCTAATAGGACCAAGATTTCACTCTTGTCTACGGGCGCTACTGGTATCTAGCCAACAGTGGCTCTTCTCTATTAATGTTACCACAATGCCTAGTAATACTGCTTCCCACTATTAGGGTAGTGCTACTGCAGGTCAGGGACAGTAACCAGAATGGACTAAGATGTACTTGGAGTTTTTTCATGTGCATTTCCCTTCCTTCGTAGCAGAGTTACTTCTGGCCACAGGATGCTGAGAAGAATTTGTTATTGTGGTGGAGAGGTAGAGGCTGACATTTTTAAAGCATATTGAAAACAAGGTGTGTAATAATAAAACCCAGGATTTGGCTGGTATAAGAGCATGTTAAAAATCAGCCACCCTGCCTTGTTCTTACTGAAGCCAATGGCAATACTTCTATTGGGAGTTTTGGTATGGACTTCAATAGGAGCAAAGTTAGTTTTAGCTAATAAAAAACCTTATTATAAATTAAGTCTGTCACATTAAAAAAAAACCCTCGGGATTTGACTAATAAGAAGCCTATAAGAGCTCAGGCATTACCAAATGTAACACAAAGAGGCAAGTGTGATTTCTTTTTAAAAGTCATCTTTGACTCCTAAAATGAAAATCTTTTTCTCAGGAAAAAGGATTGCTAAATACATAAAAGATTATGTGAAAGAGACTGCTATATGTTTCATTTGTAGCTTTTTTTATTTGTAGTTGTCAGATGAAGGTTTACTTCCATGAACTAAGACAGTGATCAGATGAGAAGTCCCAGCTGAAGTTCCCAGTATTAGCAGAAGTATAGTTATTGCCTCCAATAATTCCATGTCTCAATCAGAAACAACCAAAATGAAATTAGCCTAAAGGAGAACATCCCACACTAATTAGCTGAATGACTTGGCTGCACTTTAATGCAAATGAAAATAAAATTACATGTACACTATGCAAACTCCTCGGGAGTAATAATGCCTTATTGCAAAAAGAAAATCTTCCCATACCCAAACTAAACTCTCAGCTTTGTTTGTGAGGAGGTGTGTGTTGGGATTCTGAACTAAACTACCTAAAACATTAACCAACAGGAAACAAGCTTGCAATCTTCAGAAACTGTGGACCACATTCTTCTTTCTGATCAGCGCCTTTGTGCCACTCAGGTAGCGCAAAGGAGCTGAAATCTCTCTATAACTGGCCAACAGAGAATTCCCTTAGTGGTGGAGAATTCTTAGCTGATGCCTCACCAGAGGTGCTGACTCCTGCACCAATAGCTTTCAGTATAAAGGAGTCTGAGGAGAGGGAGGGGCTATGCTCCTCTCCACTGATCCTGAGCTGGCATATGGCTCCTTATCAAACAGCTTTGACAGGCTTTTTCTGTTATGTTAAATCTCTCCAAACGTTGGGGGAAATTGCGTGAAATTCAGGTTTCACTAGATGAACTGTCATTGAAAGCAAAGGAAGCTCAGGGGGAATATACTGGCTGGCAAAGTATCGAGTGCAAACTAAGGGCTGGTCTACACTGGGGGGGGGGTGGATCGATCCAAGATACGCAACTCGCGTAGCTGAAGTCGAAGTATCTTGGATCGAATTACCTGGGGTTCACACAGCGCGGGATCGACGGCCGCGGCTCCCCCGTCGACTGTGCTACCGCCGCTCGCTCTGCTGGAATTCCGGAGTCGACGGTGAGCGCGTTCGGGGATCGATATATCGCGTCTTAACGAGACGCAATATATTGATCCCGGATAAATCGATTGCTACCCGCCGATACAGCAGGTAGTGAAGATGTACCCTAAGTGCTTGTCTTCACTACCTGCCTGGATCGGTGGGTAGAAATTGATCTCTCGGGGATTTAATTGTCGCGTCTCGTCAGGACGCGACAATCGATCCCCGAATCGACGCACGTACTCCACCAGCGCAGGTAGGAGTAAGCACCGTCGACGGGGGAGCCACAGCGGTCGATTTGCCGCCGTCCTCACAGCAGGGTAAGTCAGCTCGGATATGTTGAATTAAGCTACGCTATTTGCGTAGCTGAATTTGCGTATCTTAAATCGATCCCCCCCCCCCCCCTCCAGTGTAGACCTAGCCTAAGTTTGAATTTCCAAACTCTCCAATCATTTATTTTAACCTGGGGTCCACAACAGATCAAGTAGTTTTGAAAAGAAACTGTTGTGCCCCAGGCAGATTTTGTAGGAACAGCACATATGCTTATGAATGTCTTGGCACTGTCCTGTGCCTTGTAAATCAAAAGTAGCTAATGGCAATTGTATGGGTGTCAATAAATCAGTTTGTAAGATCTAGAGAAAATTTAAGCTGGCAATTATCTCAGAGCAGGGGACAGTGTCCCATCTCCGGCCGTTAGAGTCGCAGTCACAGATCGGCTACATGCCATTATAGGCAGTCCCATCATACCGTCCCCTCCAAAAACGTAACAAGCTCAGTCTTGAAACAATTTAGGTTTTTTGTCCCCACTGCTCCCCTTGGAAGGTTGTTCCAGAACTTCACCCCTCGGATGGTTAGAAACCATTATCTAATTTCAAGCCTAAATTTGTTGATGGCCAGTTTATATCTACGTGTTCTTGTGTCGACACTGGTGCTCTTAACTTAAATAATTCCTCTCCCTCCCTGGTATATATCTATCTGATGTATTTATAGAGAGCAATCATATCTCCCCTCAGTCTTCGTTTGGTTAGGCTAAACAAGTCAAGCTCTTTGAGTCACCTCTTATAAGGTAGGTTTTCCATTCCCCTGATCATTCTAGTAGCTCTTCTCTGTACTTTTTATATTGGAAGCATGTAAAGGTGGTGTAAAGCCAACTTTGCAATGCCTTCTTGAGACATGTTGTGTAATCCTGTGGCTCAAGCATCACTCTCTGTATTAGATGAAATAGATGAAAAAGAAACTTTTGAATAATAATCTATATTGAAATATATGTATTTGCTAAATGTAGATACTTTTACTTTAATTACACACACACACACACTTCAAGTGCTGCGTGAAAATGACCTCCTTATAGCTCAGCCTTGTCCTTCCTCTCTGTGCCAGATTCTTGAGTTGGCCAGTCCCATCCTCCAAACATATACAGCTCCTGTGGGTTATCCCTCTCCCCTACACCATGTAGCCACTGAGCAATTCCCACTTGGCTCCTGCTTCCAGCCATTCCCCTAACCCTCCAGAAATACTTTAATTATTTTGCCTGGAAAATCCAGTTAATTTTTCAAAACAAATTCTAGTAAGTATTTTACAGGGGGAAAAAGCTGTTTCCCAATGTGCCACATTGCAGTCTGTGTTCTCCTGCACAAAGAGGTCCATAGGCACATCCGTTGTAAGTAAAAAGGGTTTTGCAGGTGCATACAGAGGAAAGAAGGCAACACAGTGTACTCCTGTGTTACCTTGTAGTGCTACTGGCATCAGCAATTCCTCTTTGCTACAAGTGAGAATTAGGGGGCATTGCATGGATCCTGGAACATTGGGTCAGAGTTGGAGAATAGCCACTGAGGAGCAAAATGCTGAATATATAGTTTGACGCTAGTGTAGTTCAGATAATCTGCAGTGCAAATATATGTATACACACACACACACACACACACACACACACATATATAGTATTTAGTTATACTCATTACTTTCAGAGCTACAAGGAACCTCTAAGGAACAACTGAGATACACTGCTCTACCTTTTGCAGATTTCTTATTCTAATTATTTTTACAGAGAGCAAGCTGCAAGGGGAGTTCTTCTGTCTGTAGCACAATGACAAACAAAGCGCCGGAATGAATACTGAACTGTGCACACTTATATAATAGATACACTTGCCTATGTGACTATGGTGTCTATATACGTACTGGCTGCGGTGTTCAAAGCAGTACAGTAAAACTAATAGAAGATGTGTAGCTGAATCCCCTGCACTGCTTTGAAAATCTGAATCTGTATTTGCATATGTGTATTGAAGGCAAAGAGGCAGAGACACTGAGAAAAATTAATGTATGCCTGGGAATGCCGCAAAGTAAAAAAAATTAAGGTTATAAAGTTGTTTTGAATCAAATATTTCTGCTTTTGGTCACTGGTTTGATTTTTAGTTAAACAAATCCTTACTAATAACTTCAACTGAAGAAATAAATAGGCAAAGCATGTGTATGCATGCATGAAAACTCCCAAATTTAAAAGTTTTCAGTAAAAAAAAAACAAAAAAAGTTTTCAGTTTTCGAGTAAAAGGCAAAATTTTCCATGAAAAGCAGATACTTTCCATGGACAATGTGACAATTGCAATCCCAGTTTTCCATTGCAAAACAGCTTCAGCAGAAAATTTGTTATTCCTTATCTGACTGTTTTACAAATTTCCAGGCATTCAGTGAAGAGAGGAAGGATGGTCCCATGGTTAGGGCAGTAGTCTAGAATACAGGAGTTCTGGTCTCTGCTCCACAGACTTCCTGTGTGGCCTGGGCAAGTCACATAGCCTTTCCGTGCCTCAGTTCCCCTTTTATAAATGGGAATAAGAGCACTTCCCTACCTCCCAAGGGTGTTCTGAGGACAACTAAACTGAAAATTGTGAGGTGCTCAGATACTACAGTAGTGGGAGCCATATAAAAACCTGAAACAATCAGGAAGCAGAAACAATTTCACGTAACTTAGGTGACCACAATGCCAAAAATAGCAAAAATGCTAAGAGCCAGATTCTGATACCTTCCATGATCAGTCCTGTCACAAGGTGGCCACTTCCCAGGTGCCCCCTCACATCCTCAGGTTGGCTCTGCCTCAATTTCTCTCTTCCAGAGTCCCCAGTAACTCCTAGCAAGCTTTCCAAGTAAATTAACCCCTCAAGGGCTATTTATAGAATTATAAAAGTCTCACAATCATAATCCAGAATTCTCTAGCACCCTCCATCTTCCAAGTCCCAACAGTCCATCAACACAAAAGTATGCCTCTGGCATCTCTCACTCCATTTAGATGTTCATATAGGCCTCCAGCATCTCTCACCACACCTCACCTGTATGGCTCTGATATCTTTCACCACTTGTCAATTCCCTGATCTCGCAGGGTCTTGGGCATTGGTGCACCTCGGCCCCTTCTATTCTCTGCCTATGGCACATAATAGTTTAGTCACCTGAGGACTGTAATAGTTTGGTTTGATGTGTGGGTGTTGAGTGGTGCTGGCGGCCTAGGATGTACAAGAGATCAGACTGAATAATCTGGTGACCCATTCCGGCCTTAAATTCTATGATTCGATAACCATTACACTTGCTGTTAGGGCCCTAGTGCCACCCCACAAAAGCAGGCAGAGATACACACACACACCCTTCTGCAGATGATTTTAGGGTGTAAAAACCTAGCTGAGAGATACCATAGGTGATGCTAATATTGTCAGAGCTCACACAGCTGATCAACTGTTAGCCCATGAATTATAAACAGGCACGATGCTGGTCCTATGCTTTTTCAGTGTGAGTACAAGCATCTCCTGGGGGCGAGAGACCTGAAAGTGTCTTGCCCAGGTCCACTCACTCCCCTTTTCCGCCACTCCACTGCATGAGGCACCATGCGCGACACCATGCCATTCCCTAGTCCGCAAAGAGAAACAAATTAGTGGGCTCAACAGAGGGGTAAATGGATGAAATGTAATGGCCTGTGCTATGCAGGAGGTCAGGACAGAGGATCTAATGATCCTTCCAGCCTTAAAAATCTATTAATTGTCATGAAACCGGAAAGCACCTTTATTACCTTTACCATGGCAGGAGCCTGAGTGGTTGCAGCTTCAAGGCTGAGCTTTCCAGTCTGAGTCCAGGGTAAGTGGGACAATCTTCATCACGACCTGTCAGAAAGCTTTACCAATGAAATAAGTCAGGAACCTTGTGCTGTGAGTAGGAAGATGGAAATGGGTAGCAAGACCCAGTCTGGGGAAGAGGAGGCTGGAGTTAGGATTGGATAAGTTAGCCTGTCATCTGAAGAGGTGGGGGCCAGTCAGCAAAGGCCAGGAAAAGCATAATGTGGAACTGCAGGAAAAGGCATGAGTTTATGTGCTGTCTGTTGGATTGTTGCCATCTTGGTGGAGGCTGCAGCCTCATGGTACGTGGCATGCAATTTTATGTCCATCACATTCATATTTTGGTTACAATTATCATTTAATCAGAGTTCATTGTACACTAGATGCATGCATCAGTATGTGATGTTTGATTATTAGTACCTTCTTTTCTTGAAGCACTTTTGTTGCTTGTGAATAATACATGAGTGTTTACAGAGGTAGATAAATGATCTCATGTATAACTCAGATTCATGTGTCTCATCATAGCTGCTTTTTGATTTTTCAAGTGTGGTCTATCTCCTATTTCACGCTTACACACACATCATTTAATGTACTCACAGGAAGGGTATCAACTCAATTGTTCTTTGCTAAATGCAGTTTAATTGTGGACCACAGTTTAACATGCATTGTTTTGACAGTGTTATGAAAATTAATTGGCACTGCTTTTATTTTACAGAAGTCTCCTCCGCTGTTTCATTGCACATGCTCTGTGTCAGTGTACTGGATCATCAGCTAGTCAATAGCATATAGGACAGCATAATTACCACGTTGTTATTTAATTATATACCAGTGCACCTAGTAGCTGCGTTTGATATTATGTGACTGTATAGCAGCTAACCCCCCGATGCACTCCACAGCATATTGGTATTTTACTCCTTTCCCCTCTTGTGTATATGCATTAAGATATGATCTTGAAGTATATGAACACATACTAGTTGTTGCCATAAGATTCCTGCTTCACTCACTGTGTTGAACAAGAGTAAGATGAGGTTGATCAAATTTCACTTTGGGTGGATAACTTCAGCTCACACCCACATGAACAGGAAAAAAGAGACACTGTTGGAGGCTGATGGTCTACTTCAAACATCACAAGACTGGTCTGACTAATAAGCGCATGGGCGTAATTATAAACTTAAAGGCCACCATCAAACAAAACATTTATAAAAACAACAGGTGAAAGGCAACGTGTTAATGCTGATGAAACTGAGGAAAGTGAATCTCCTTGATACTCTATGCTACATTGAGCATAGCAATTCATGAAAGAATACACTTGACCGAGCTGTTTTTAAAAGGCTAGATATTATTTAATTAATGTGATAGCGAGAACAAAACCGAAATAAATGACTTTAATCAATAATGTCATATGATCCTCTTATGAGTGGCGAGGATTTTATGGATTTTGTTAACATGGATGCCAATGAAACAACAGGAGATTTTATAGATGAAAAGGTACTAGGCACTCTACAGAGAACAGTTGCTGAAAATAAACAGATAGCTGAGGAGGAGTTACACTGATTGCCCTATGCACACAGCAGTATCCTTGCATTTTCTCCACAACAGTGAAATGGAGCCAGAAAAGTAGACTAGTCAGTGTGTGAGTAAAACTATTAGACAGAGAGTCAATTCACAGAGCAGACATTCCTGACTTAAACCAGAATTACTGAGGTTTTAAAAGATTATTTACATGCTCGTTTACTGTGCTGTCATTTTTATTATGGCTTTTAAATATGTATATTATGTATAGTATTTCATAAAATACCATGAACTGTCCTTTACTTAAAACAAATACCTAGGTCATGACTCAATTAACTTTATTTCCTGGGATGGCTACTTAATTGGAATGAATCAGAATCCATCAAAGCATCCCAAGTTAAACATCTATTGGTCTGGCCAAACATGAGAAAGCTTTAGTCACTTCCAAGTGGTAGAAGATAGAGCATTCAGGAGGATTAGAGCAACAAGGTGGGTGAGGTAATATTTTTTACTGGACTGACTTCTGAGAGACAAGTTTTCAAGCTTATACACAGCTCTTCTTCAGGTCTGGGAAATGTACTTAGGGCATGGCTACCCTTGCAGATGTAGAGCGCTGTAAGTTAAACCTGCCTTCGGAGAGCGCAGTAGGGAAAGCGCTGCAGTCTGTCCACACTGACAGCTGCTTGCGCACTGGTGTGGCCACATTTGTGGCACTTGCAGCGGCATTGGGAGCGATGCATTATGGGCAGCTATCCCAGCATGCAAGTGACTGCAACATGCTCTTCAAATGGGCGGGGGGTGTGGAGTGTGACAGGGAGTGTGTTATGTGTATGTGGCGGGAAGAGAGTGGGTTTTTGGGGGGCTGAGAGCATGTCAGCATGCTGTCTTGTAAGTTCAGACAGCAGCAGACCCCTCCTCCCCCTGCCTCGCTCTCTCACTCACAGCATTCCACACTAATGGCTTGCATGCCGGCTGTCAGAAATGGAGCTTTGAAAGGGCATTTCCACACTCCTACAGGAGTTCAAAACAATGACAAGAGTGGCCACTTGACTTAAGGAGATTATGGGACATTTCCAGAGGCCGATCAGAGCGCAGTAACCCAACACCTCATTCATACTGATGCCCGTGCGTTGTAGCCAAGGCGCAGCAAACGTTATTCCTCTCACCGAGGTGGAGTACCAGCAGCGCTGTAGCTGCGGAGACAGAGCGCTCTACGTGCCTTGCCAGTGTGGATGGGGAGTGAGCTAGTGCGCCCGGGGCTCCTTTATTGGGCTGTAACTTGCAAGTGTAGCCAAGCCCTTAGTATCACAGCTAAATACAAGGCGGAACAGATTGTTTAGCATAAGTAGTTGACACATATTTCAAGGGATCATTCAAGGTAAAGTAGCCTGTTAGCACCTTACCAGTCAGAGGGGGAAAGGGTGGGGGAAATGGAGTGGGGAGGGATAGTGAGTTATAGATTGTTGTAATAAGCCATAAATCCAGCATTTCTGTTCAGTCCATGACTTTACTGTCTAGCAAAGTTATGAATTTAAGCTCCCAGGCACATCTTTTAAAGGAATTGTGCAGGTTTCCTTTGAGGATGACGGCTGAGAGATCAGATATGGAGTGATCGCTTTGTGAAAAGCGTTCAGCACAAGTGATAGGGTATTTTTGTCTTTATCATTTTTCTGTGTGAGCTCATTCAAAAGTATAGTGATTGTCTGGTTTCACCCACATAGTTGTTATTGGGGCATTTAGTGCACTGGATGAGGTACATGACATGTTGCAATAGGCATGTGTAGAACCCATGTTTCTTGAAAGAAGTGTTGAGTGGGGCATTGATCATTGGAGATATGTCTGCAGGTTTTCCATCTGTTGTTCTGGCAGGGTCTGATGCCGCTTTGAGTTAGTGTTTCCTTGTCTGTGAGGATGATGATCTGGGAGAGATTGGGAGGTTGTTTGAAGGCCAGAAGAGGGGTTTCAGGAAAGATTTCTTTCAGGAGGATGACTGTGCTTGGGATGGGGACTGGGTCTGAGATTGTTTTCTCCGCCTCACAGCTGCATGCAAGGCCTGAAGAATCAAGTTTTCATTATTCTGGATGTTGTAATTAGTTAGTTTCAGCAGCTTGTTGAAATCTTGTGCCTTCAGTGAGACCTCCCTTGTAGAATATGGGGAATAGAAACTGGAGACATCAACTTTGCCCAGTTCTATTTCTGATGCACTGCGTTCCACACCTGGGGAATGAAAAAAACAGAAACAATGGGATTCACTACTGAGGCCCTGTTATACGCTGTGGTACATATCCATCTAATACACTGTGTCAAGAACAGCCCAGAGGGTGCTGACAGATTTAATTACCAATCCAGTACTTTGATCTCTGGAACATCAGTCTCAAATCTGAACCCTAATGTGATGAGTGTGAGGATGAAGGAGACTGCATTGCTGTCAGCACCTCCTACTGTCCAGTCCATGGAAAGTCATTTATAGAGGTCTTACAGAGGACTGCATGTCTACCACCCAGTCTGGAGAGGAAGAGGGTTCAATGACAGTGAGGAAAAAATAAAACAGGACGTTGAGAGCAGGAAGAAGTAGAAAACTGGTATCTCCAGAAATGATCATAAAAAGAAAAAACTGTGATTCATCCAGTAGTTTTGCAACATAAACAACCACCTGGCCCACAGTATAAAGTACAAACAGCCTCCTCTCATGTCTGCTTCACCCCATCAGAAAAACCTTCCCAACAATCATCTGAAATCAAACAACTGCTCAACTTAAAAGATATGCTTTGCACTGCACTCTAAAGGCTGTTAAACTTGGACTTTGGAAGATGTCAACAAGGAGCACTTTTCCTCCAGACCTCAGTTGTGTGTAGAACCCATAGCCAGATCCTAAAGTCCTCAAGGTTTTATAAATGAAACCCCGCACCTTGAATTTCTCCCACAGTACACAGGAAGTCAGTACAATTCACAGACCACAGGTATAATGTGCGAATGTGAGCTCACTCCACTGAGCAGATGGTCCACTACATTTTGTACTCGCTGAAGTTTTTAAGTGGTCTGCAAAAGTATCCCCAAGCACAGCACAGTGCATTAGACTGAGCAGGAAGAGACAAAGTCATGAATGATGGTGGCTGACTCCATATCATCAGAGAAAGGCCACGTCATCTTAGCTAACTACAGACACAAAAAATAGTGGCACATACCCACATTCATATGATTAACATATCCTTTTTCAACATGACACAGTTACCATTACTCCCTCATAATCCATGAGTAGATGACAGTCCAAAAGTATCTAAAACTGTAAATCATTGTGGCCAATAGAAGGAGCAGTGGAGATTAGTATAGGAACAGAATTTTGTTTCAGGGAAAAAATTGTGAAGGCGTACAATTGTTTTCTATGTCATCAATTGACACTTAATACCAGTTATACAGCAAGGTGAACAAAAAATTCTTTTCAGACGCTTAATCAAGTCTAATGATTCTGAATTTGCTCTGAAATTCTGCTCTGCTCCTTGGATTTATTGCAAAGTCTGCTAATCAGTTTCACCTCCTCCTTATCCAGATCCCTGTCTGAGGTAAACCCTGGAAAAACAAGAAAACTGCAGTACCCAAATCTGATGAAAAAAGTTATGTAAAGCTGAGTAACACCAACATATGGAGAGAATTACAACCTCAAATGCCTCACCTTTTCCCACAGCTGCCTCAAGTAACTTACATGTTGAACACATGATTTATATTGAAAGCCTAGCTCTCAGCCATCCAAGACTTAAATAATTTGTTGTGGCCTTCCAAATTGTTCAACAAAGGCCTAAAAAACAAGTCATGGAATAAAATACAAAATACAATAAAAATATTGTAAAGGTGTCGGAACCTATATTAAACTGAATGTTTTCTATAACCTCAATGTTAAACTTTTGTGGTCTTGGGCTGGTCCACACTAACCCCCCACTTCAAACTAAGATACGCAACTTTAGCTACGTGAATAACGTAGCTGAAGTCGAAGTATCTTAGTTCGAACTTACCGCGGGTCCACACGCGGCAGGCAGGCTCCCCCGTTGACTCTGCGTACTCCTCTCGCGAAGCAGGAGTGCCGTCGACGGCAAGCACTTCTGGGATCGATTTATCGCGTCTAGACAAAATGCGATAAATCGATCCCAGAAGATCGATTGCTTACCGCTGGACCCGGAGGTAAGTATAGACATACCCCTTGATTAATTTACACTAATACTTGGTGAGATAACACCAAGTTTGAGTCAGACTAAGGTAAATGTGAAACTAAAATAAGGGCTGTCATATAGAACAAATGAGTAGAGCTGGGTGAAATTTTTCAAACAGAATCTTTTTTTCAGTGAAAAATTCAGACTCTGCAACACAGAAACGTTTCATGAATTCACATAAAATTCTCTGAAATGTTCATATTGAGGGAAAAGTTTTGATATTTTTGAACTGAAACATTTTGATTTTTTGATTCAAAACCATTTTTATTTTAAATGTCCTTTATTTTCACTTTTTAAAATTTAAAAATGAAAAAAGCTTGAAATTGAAACAAAACATTTCATTTCAGATGAAACATTTCATTCAGCTTGAATTTTTAATAAAAAACTTTTCAATTCGTCACAAATTTTGAAAAAAATTGGTTTTGGCTGAATCCAAAACAAATTTTTATTTTCGAGTTTTTGGGAATTGCCAGGAAACTGAAAATTTTTGGCCAAACTCTATAAATGAGTGATATTACCAGCTGAAAGTGGTCATTTAGAAGTCAGTCATGTTGAAAGTAGAAAAAGGGACCCAGACAAGAGAAATGTTTATTGGTATGAAATAAAACACAAAACTCTAGAGAGTGAGCAAGCTGCTCATGCTGACTGTAATGCAACGACTGACTGCTATTTACTTACCAGGTGCTATGTATCTTTGGAAGCTGTCATTCACAAGTGGGAAATAAAGCAGTATGGGAGCATCTGGGTTCTCTCCATCTTCAAACATATAACACTCCTTTAGATTCTTCCTTTCTTCCTCATTCAACACAGGCTTAGGAAATGGGATTCCTTGCTCTGAGAAGTACGTGGAGGCCCGGTCCAGAGGCTAGATCACCGTAGAACAGAACAAACATTAGAACCAACAAATAGACAAAAGTCAGGATGGGATTGTACTGGGATGCCAATAGGAATGCAAGCGACTGGAGACACATGGGTTACATTCAAAGGGTTTAGGGTGACCAGACGTCCCGATAAATTTGTCCAGATATCCGCCGGCAGTGCTGGTTTCTTTTTTGCTCCGCCGGTGGGACTGACTCAGCTTTTTTTTTTTTTTTGCACCTTCCCCCCATGTGTTCCAATATTTTCTTTCCCTCATCTGGTCACCCTAAAAAGGTTGCTGACAATACATTTTACTTTGTTCCTTGAAGGGCTGTCCAAAAATAATCTTACTGCACAAAACAGGAAAACACTTAGTACAGATTGCAAAGACAGTTCAAAATTATACTATTCATTTAAAGACACAAGTGGCCAAGAGAGTTGTAAAACAGGAATTGGACTGGGAACAACACAGCAAGAATTCAAAGGAAAGAATGGTGTGACTGAAGATAATGTCTGCATTTAAATATAGATGGGTCAGGGAGGTGGCCGGCAGATCTGGTTTAGACTCCGTTTTAGGGTTTGTGTTTGAGGACAAATCAGAAGTAGAACTCTCAGTCAAAATCTGACTCTAATGCACTGAAATCTAGTGAGCTGTTCTCATAAAACAAGTCTGACATTTAAATGGGAACACCAACAAGCATGTGAAGAATTTTTTCATTCATTAAATCACACTTGGATAACTCAGGAAGTAAATAAATAAAAAAGTTTTATCAAACTTTTTTTTCAATCACATGTGGACTGAAAATGAACATTCAAACCCTAATGGCTGTCAGAGAGTTGAATTTGTTCCTTAAAATATGGGACAGGTTTCTAATGGAAGTGGCATTTCAACCATCACTACTGCTTAGTGCCACGCCACACAATGCTTTAATTAAATGTAGTGCATAGACCAGTGTTCCCAAAACAGGGATACATGCCACTATCTACAAAGTAGTTCAAATTAGATCAAGATTTTTCCTCCTGGAATCACTTTTTTCTTCTAATATTTAAAAGTAGGAAGTTACTAACACTGGCTAATAAAGACTTACAGACAACTGGCCATTACTGAAGAAAACAAAGGAGAAGCTGACCACTCTTACCATTGTCTGTGATCCTCCACTGTAGTTCAAATGCAGGATGACATCCACTTTCCTCTCTGGTCTCATAAGTGGTGGGTAACTGGTATCAAAGAAGAATGCAGTATCTACCAGCTCCAGATGCTCTGCAGTGTGTCTCAGTTGATTAGGCAAAGAGTCTAGCATAGTGTCTGAAAGGTAAGTATTGCTTATAAATGAACCATTGCAGGAGCAGATCTGCTACCTCTTGAATTTCAAGGGTCAGACAGAAAAGAGAAGTACAGCTTCCCTCCCGTCCAAGGCATGCACAATTTCCTTTGCTTTGTGACAGCTATACCACTATAGCTTGCCCATGCCATACAGCAGTGGTTCTCAACATTTTTTGCACTGTGATCCCATGTTACAAGAGGGGAGAGTTTCAGGACCCCACCTCCTATCATTTGGGGACCCCTTTTTATCTAGGCGAAAAGGAAAGTTGTTAAAATCTAGCTGGAGCTATGGAATTCCCTTTCTCACTCCCCCGGAGGGCCATGATCCTCAGGCTGAGAATCCATGCCTTGACATGGGTCCTCTCTGATATAGATGGCCATTCCATTTCTGGTATCCTCCTATTACTTCACCCCAGGCACTGGCTCTAGTAGCCAGCCTCTCCTAGGCTGAGAAGGCATTTCTTCTGACCGTCCATTCAGTCTCTTCTGTCTGTTCATCAAAATCTATGAATCATGCCAAACCTGAGAGAGCTTTTCCATGTGACCTACAGCAAAATGAGTGGGGTCCCACTAAAGCAATTCTACTAAGCACTTTCAGCTCCAAACAATTCAATAGATGAATCAAATAGTTCTGTTAAAAATTAGCTTCAAGTTTTGCGATTTGGGGTGAACAGATTTTAAAAAATGAAGCTAATTCATTCTCCCTGTCCTATTCAGGATGGATGAGTTAAACATAAAGCCCATTCAGTTCTCTCCAAGACATACAAGTTTCCCTAACTAAATTCCAGACCCCCAAATTATCTCAAAGGAAGCCACTCAAAACTGAGTGGCAGTACTATACCTTTCCATTTAGAAAACTGCTCATGCTGTGTGTACTCGTTGTGCATCTGAAAACCCCTTAAGAAACTGTGGTACTTTGATACCGCTGGGCGATCCGTTAAAATATCTCGAAGTGCATTGGAAATGCCTCCTGCAGGAGTGTACATACAAGTAGCCATCTCATGTGGCCTCTCAGGTAAATCAGGCTCTTCCTCTGAAGAAAGGTGGTAGAAATATCATAAATTATCCATGTCGTAGGGGCAAGTAGGGGGGAGGTGTGGAATAGTCTTCTGCAATAGTAGTAATAATAATAATTTATTATTTATATAATTTTCTAAACATGCGCCTAAGGTCTGGATTCAAAGCCCGCTGAAGTCAATGGGAGTCTTTCAACAGACAACAATGGGCTTTAGATCAGGACCTTAATGCACCTTCAGAATGAGGGCTGAGATTCAAATTAGACAACGTTGTCATGATATTCTTTTCCTTGGGGGAAGCAATTGGAAGAACTGGCCCAGACTATTTCATCTCCCTTGATCTGGGTTTTCTGAAGACCATTTGTGACACAGTTTCACTGCCTGTGTGGTATATTGGATACATGCACTCAAAACTGTAGAAGGGCTCATTTGTAAAGGTCCAAATAAAATAAATATGTATACATTACAAAAAATAAAACAACAACATTCAAATCCAGTAGGCCTAAAGCCCATATTAATAGTTTCCTGGTCCCAGCAAAACTAACATTTCCCTCCCCTGCTCTACTTACTCCCACAGAACCCCAACAGTAAGGGCAAGTCTACACTTAAAACACTGGACCAGCGCAGCTGTAGCACTTCAGTGAAGACACTACTGACACCAATGGGAGAGGTTCTCCTATTGGCATAGGTACTTCACCTCCACCTTCACAAGAGGTAGTAGCTGTGTCAACAGGAGAAGCCCTCCTATCAACATAGCACTGTCTTCACCAGGGGGTCATGTCGGTTTAATTGGATCGCTCAGGGGTGGATTTCATATACTCATAAACAACATAGTTATAACGACATAATTCCCTAGTGTAAGACCTAGCTTAGGAAAACTGGGGAAATAGACTGACTTTGTAACGTGACCTCAAAGTCAGCAAATGCAGAGAAAAGGGGAGGCAAATTGTAGCGTCAAAGACCCCTCATTGAAAATGCCCTGCTATCAGCCCCACCCATTTACACCCAAAGGTGTTAGTTTGTGCAGTCCAGCTGACCTTAGTTGCCGCTGTTTCACACAAGGAATAAGGGAGTGTCCAACGTAGTCCAGGGGAAATGTTTAGAGTAAAAAGCAACATTTTGAATTGCATCTGGAAACAAACTGGGGGGTTAGCAGAGATTCCAGAACACAGGCAAAATATGCTTTATGTGGGAAGCAACACTAAGTGCTTTCCTGCATGAACACTAAGTTCAGTAGAGGAAATTCTTCTTCACGGTCCTTATGAGACAACATCTTGAGACTACCTCATTTTTTCTTAGCTCCTTTTCATTAGGCCCTACACTATGGCAACTCTCCTTCACCTAAAGAGTATCTTATTATTGCTGCTTCAAGATCAATCAAAGAGAGTGCTATTCAGCAACACCAGCCATTGCTTACCTTTCCTGGCCCTGCCCTGGCCCTGAGAATGAGCACACTGCCCAGGTATAGTTCTCACATCAGATGAGCATACAGGAGCAATCAAAACAAAATGGAAGGGAATGCCAGATTTACCTATTTCAGTCACTCTGTCTTGGGTCCATCTGTGCCAGAAGTCCTCTGAATTGTCAGCTGCATGCCATGCATCCAAGAGATTCTTGGAAAATACACTACTCCACATTCCTATCAAGGGGAAGAGATTTAATAGCAACATATGAGTCCAAGTGAAGACTGATGCATTTGTAGTGAACATGACCTTTTGTCCCTCCCCACAAATCTGTTTCACGTTTCTTTCTAATTTTAACATATAGCCCAGGCTTCTACAACTAGATTCCTGGAGCAGGAAAAGAAGGATGTAAAGCAAGTCTCTCCTGAGGGTGCAATGTCTGTAGATCTTATATGAGTTAAATTTGCAAAGCTGATTTACACCCATATTTATAATCACTGTAAATTACCAAAATAAGAGACCTCTGAAATTGGACTATCACCTAGATCCAAATATTGGCAGATTCCTCAATCCAGCTTTTGCTCCTCAGCTGTTGGAACTCTGTATTTCAATGAGAGAGGTGGTTCAAAAATGGTAAAAACTTCACAGGATATTTCAAAGTTGTTTCCATTTCCTAGTGTTTGACCTGGAACAATTTGTTTTTCTTTTTCCCTGAAATATGTCTGACAATTTTGAATTTTAATTTGTCCCCTTTCTCTTTTTTCCCTCCCTTTTTGTCATTGAATGCAGTAGAATAAAAAAAATCTCCAAAGTCAGGCTCCCCCATTCCCAACTTATTTTGTTTTTTTTTTTTCCTTTTGCCATTCTGTAACTTTTCCAAAGTGGAAAAAGTCTTGAAAAGTTACAGAGTGGCCGAAGGAAACAGAGAAAAGAAAAGCAAAAAAGTGTGGGGGGTGAGGGAGAACCCTAGATATCATTCATTCTACTGCATTCAGTAGCAAACAGGAATGGAAGGGTGGAAAAGTGGAAGGGAACACAGTTCAAAATATTTAGTTTGATAAAAACCCAGAACATTAAAAATACATAAATAGCCTTTTTCAAAAGTCTTTGTTTTAATAGAAAGGCATTTTAATAAAAAAAATTAAAATTAAAACTCTCTCTAATCAGCACGAATTCAGGGAATCAGCCACAGAGGTTATCATTAGAGGTGGATGGGACACAGTTTTCCCATCCCACAAATATTTTTGAGAGTTCACATTTTTCTGCCCATTTCTGAAAGTCAAAAATCTCAAAAATATTTGCAAATGAAAATTCCAATTTTTCCCCCACTTCGGGTCAATTGAAACATTTTGTTTTGATAATTTTGAAATTTTGCATTTTGATTTCAACTTTTTTCTTTTATTAGACCCTTTCCCCCATCCAATTAGATTACATTTCAAAACAAAAATCATTTTGAAGCAGAAAACCAACATGACAATATACTTTCCCATTTTGACAATTTCCAACTTTTTTTTCTGTTAAGTCAGGAAATTTCACAGTTTCAGTTTGGACAAATCAGCATTATTCAATGAAAACAATTTTTCAAAAAAAATTCTGAGGTGCTCTAGTTCTTATCTCTCTAACAGCCAGAAGATAGCAGACTTTCTATATCTCTATTTATTCTCTTTTTTCAAATTTCTGTGGATATATAATTTTCTTTTATACGTTGCTTCTCCAGCTTCTTTCATAACCCCCCGTTTGCTACTATATATTGTTTATACATGTAACTATTCTTTAAATCCTTGAAGAGATGTTGGCATACAGTATGAATGAAAGACATTATTACTGGGCTTAGACATGCTGCTATTTATTGGGTTAAATTTTCAATGTTATCGTGCTGTATTCCTCAGGGTTCTAAATTAACAGTAGAGCTACGCCTAAGGGGCTGAACTGCAGAGATTTGGAATATAAAAGTGTGTGATGTTTTCTGCAAACTCAGGTGTTAAAGGTGTATAAAATCTCATATCTGCTCTGAATCTATCATTTGGAATCACAAGAAAATGAAACCAAGTGCAACTGTTTAGAACAATTAGGAAGATTTAGAATCACATTTAACTTTATCTGCTGCTCATTAAGGTATAGAAACATTTTCTGCAATTAATACTGCACCACTACAACCAGTCACAGAACAGTGGCTTGCCAGGCACTGGTTTCCATTGCTATTAGTGTTCTTATTAGGTAAACACTTTCCCAAGTGAATAAGACACCTTGCATGAAGCAGATCCGAGATTCTGGGAGCTTCTTCATCAGCCGGCCCATGAAGAACTCGCTTCCAAAATCCTCCGCACGAATAAAGGCTCCATATTTCAGGAATCCCACCTCATAGGGGGTGAACTCCACCCACTCTGCAAACAGAGCCACAAAAAACTATTTAACTGCAGTGGGTAACTAGACATGGTGTTAGCCAACAGGTAAAGAGAGTCAAAAGTAGAATAAACCTTCTGAGTTTCAGCTTTTTCAGGTTATAACATAGTTCACCTTGGTCCACCCAGTCTGGGGGTTGTGGCGGCTCAAGGAACCCCAAACCCCTCCATGGGGGAGCCTGCAGCCAATCAACCAAAGTAGCAGAAGAGGGGCAAGGCTAGGAACAATGGGGAGGAGTAATGAGTCAGCATGTCCCCATGGCAACCTATAGTGACAGGGCTCCTATGCAGCCCCAAATGACAATTCAAGTAGCTCTCCCCTGACAGGACCTAAAGGTGGGCAGCATTGCAAACGCTGGGGAGCATAGCCACTCTTGCAAAGAGAATGGATGGGAACTCTCAGTGGAATGGGATTAGTGCTCTGTGGATATAAACATTTTATTTCAAATGGGTAAAAGGTATATTTACAATTAATCTGACAATGGTCAGAACACTCATGTACCAAAGTAAATGTAAGCGATACATATAGGGTGATATTTGTCCCTATGCAAGGGCCAGCAAGAGGTCTATGCATCACTTCAATCCCATGTACACCCTCTAAATCAGAATTATGAATGTGTCAAATGAAGATCGAGAATAGTGTAACACCACTTTGTTTTCCACTTCCTGTCCATTTCAGATTCATTGATGGAGCAATATTGGGTCTGAAAGAGAACATAGATTCAACTTCCTTTTCATTGAGGAAAGGGTTCGTTCCTCCAATGAAAGGGAGACCAGGATGTAATTTGACTTCTATTCCTTTTGATTTGTCATGCAAAAGAAGCACTGAACTAGTGGTGAGTGATCTCCAAAAGGTTCAGAGAATTAGTTTCTTTAAGGGCCTATAAGTTCAGATACTTAACTGAATATCTAGACCTCTAAGGTCTGCAAGATGTGTCTGGAAATCTCATGAGAATGGGCTCTTACAAGATGTCCACAATCCCTGCTTCCAATCAGGCTGATGGAGTAATACTGGGAGAACAACCTATTTCACCATAATTCTGCACATTTAACTTCAGGCCCTGGCTAGATCCCAGTGTATATGTGCACACACATAAGGAAACACAATAATATATGTATGCTAAAGTATGCAAACTTTGTTAACCCTCCTAATAGGATTGTTTCAGTCACAGGGTGAAAGTTTGGAAGGTTCCCGTGTTATCCCATCGGTGTGTCCAAGCCTAAGTAGGAACTTCTTAGATTTAAACTCAGCTGTAACTCTGAAATATAATCATTACCTCTAAAATCTTTAGTGGTAATGTTGTCCTTGACATTGAGAGCCAGGTAGATGGGCAGTGGGTTCTGACCCCAATTCACTGCCCGTTGCTGATCTGAGAGTTTATGTTCATCTTTCTGTTTTTGAAGAAAAAATGGTTAACTGAGAAACAACAGCAATGACACAAGAATCTACTGTAATACTTGCTTATAGAATCACAGAGTTCTATTGGGCTACTGCAGGTACCAACTCCAGCACACACTGACAGGACTGAACTTTCTGCTAACCCCCACTCCTCCCTCAGGTCAGATCAACAACATAACACACAAGACAACAACTTAACACTAAAATAAGGATATAGCTCCATGTACTGGTGGAGGTGCTGCATACACTAATCATTGCACTACCACAACATCTGAGTTTGGAAGTCACTGAAATGTCTGAATTCCCTCCTAGGTTCTCCTCTATGTACTTCACTCACAGGAAGAGAGATTTGGGTAGAAGTCAGGGGCCTCTGAGTGGTCTTGGTTAAGATGGATCCTATTAACCAGCCTACACTCTATTTCAATGTGTGATACTAGAATTTGCAGACTAAACAGTATATCCTTAGCATTGCATTTTCATGTATTGTGCAAAAAATAGGATAGACAATGCTATTTCTACTGTTCTCCTATATTTGAATGTCATCTTTTTAAAATATGATTTTGTCAAGCCACCATGTCAATGACACTCCTCCCAAATTAATTCCAAAGTTTGTTTTTTTTAGAAAAAGCGAATATTGAGATACAGTAGAACCTCAACGTAATGAACACCAGAGTTATGAACTGACCAGTCAACCACACACCTCATTTGGAACCGGAAGTACACAATCAGGCAGCACCAGAGACAAAAATAAAAAGCAAATACAGTACAATATTGTGTTAAACATAAACTACTAAGAAATAAAGGGATAGCAGCACTTTTCTTCTGCATAGTAAAGTTTCAAAGCTGTATTAAGTCAATGTTTAGTTGTGAGCTTTTGA
This sequence comes from Chrysemys picta bellii, assembly GCF_011386835.1. Taxonomy (NCBI): domain Eukaryota; kingdom Metazoa; phylum Chordata; order Testudines; family Emydidae; genus Chrysemys; species Chrysemys picta. The sequence goes on along the minus strand of NC_088794.1, from coordinate 93,142,822 downwards.
AAGAACAACCATAACGTTTTGTTCAGAGTTACAAATATTTCAGTTACAAACAACCTCCGTTTCCAAGGTGTTCGTAACTCTAAGGTTCTACTGTATCTATAGTGAGGGAAAAAATCTGAAATGAAATATTTTTTTTAAAACAATCTCTCAAAACAGCGAAACAGAATTTTATCAAATTTTACAAAATAACTTCTGGCCCGAGAATAAGAAAGAAAAATGTCACATGAAAAAGGGGTTTGGCTTTGCCCATAAAATTTGAAAGGGCTTCTTTCACCATTAGTGTGGCAATACCACTGAGACACTATGATTTTTCAAGCTTTGCTTGTGCACGTCTTACAATAACTTTCAAAGTTAGCCACAGAAACACCCGCTTGAGATAAAATCCAAAACAGCTGCCACAAGCTGATGAACAGCAATTTTAAAGGTCCTGTAAGTTTAAGGTCTGACAGAGCCATAGCTCCACTATATATTTTTAATGACTGCATTGAACATACAATGTACTTTAATACAGTTGAACCTCACTAACGTACACCTTGCTAAATGACACCCCTTATAACCACCACAAAAATTGACAGTCTCCAGTTCTCAGCAAAGATTTAGTAGCTGATGCTCTAGGGGAGCTTCAGCACACTAAGATTTGGTTATTTTTTTACTAAATATGCTACACAACATTTACTAGTATATGCCGTGTTGTGGTTGTGCCAATCCCAGGATATTTGAAAGGCAAGATGGGTGAGATAATATGTTTTATTGGACCAACTTCTGTTAGTGAGCTCTGGCTAACTGTCTCACTAATCCAATAAAAGATATTACCTCCCCCACCTTATCTCTTTAATTTACTAATATACTCTGGATTACAGATGCTCTCCGGGTTACGCAAACGCGACTTATGTAAATCCGCACTTACGGAAAAAAATCCGTAAGCTAGAAAGTTTGTGGGGGGTTTTTTTTTTTGCATAATGGTCAGGTATACATTCCCGATTTATGCAAAATTCGAGTTATGCAAGGCATTCCGGAACAGAACGCTTGCGTAAATTGGGGAGTGTCCATATTAACTTATCAGTGGTTCTCAATCTTCTCCATACTGATACCCCTTTTCCATAACAAAAACTTGCCCACACACATCTGAATTCCCCTTTCATTTAGTCAGGATCTAGCCAGGTTCCCCTCTGCCATTTCACTCTGTGAGAAGGGCAAGAGGGTTGCAACCCTTCACGTTGTGAACCTCTGTCCTAAATAATTAGCCTGAAACTACAGTTGAGAAAATACATGAAAATGCAGTACGTGTTTCATTGCCCTTGATTTGTTTCTCTTCTGTTGTTCATTTATTCACTAAGTCACAAAATTTAGTAACTCTCTCTGTATCTCACTATCATTAGCATGTGATCATAAGGTCCTATTCTGTGCATGAGATATTGATTTGCCATCAACCCAGTGGAATTTCTTTGAGTGAATAACTCTATAAAGATATTGTATGGGTCTCTCTTCCTAGGGTTTAATTCTCTCTTAATTTTTAGAAAGAGACCATAATCCTTAGTGAAAAGAGGGATGTATACAGTACCCCATCATTCAACATGGATTCAATCATGAGCCCCCAGAGATCTATAAAAGATGTCTTGTATCCTGCTTGGGTGCGTTGACTGAGCTCCCTATGATAATTCTTCAGACTTTCCAAGGAAAAAGCACTCATTTTGGATTTGGATGCTTGCTTCCGAGCTTCAATGATTAGCTCCCCTAGATCCTTATGTGACCAATCATCATCTTCATACAAGTTTGTCATGGTCCTGGGAACAGAAAATACTATGTTAAAGACAACAGTGAATTAGAATTAGGAGCCTGTGAAACTCAAAGGATCTATGTGGCAAAGCTTCATGCAAACTTTTTTCAGATTCCCTTCACTTAAGCTAAACTCACACGACCTATGTTTTGTTTAGAGTTTCAGAGATGAACAAATTCCAAAGCCCAGAGGGAAACTCATCTGACAACATTGGGTTTGGGGTCAAAGATGTGCAAATCCACATGATTTCCAAGTTTCAACATGGTTTCCACTCCAATGCAAAAAAATTCAATCTAGGTTCACTGTCAAAACTCAGCACAGGTTTGCTTGAAACCTTACCCAGGATTGAGGAAATGTTCACAAATCTCAGGTAAACTCTCCTTGTTTCATTTGGTAATTTTTACACCACTCCATTCAGAATACATACTGTACGGAACGCTATCCAATGATTCCCCACTGGTATTCATGAATGGGGTTAAATTATCTAAAGTAATGATTATTTTTGCTAGCTGAAATCTAAGTGCCAGGAAAAGAACTATTAGCTAGAAAATAAGAAAAAATTAGGTTTAGGTGAAAATGTTCTGAAGTACCTAAGTGACATAGGAGCCTAAGTCTCATTTTCAAAAGTGACATGGGAGCCTAAATCTCATTGATTTTCAATGAGACTTAAGGTCCCAAGTGCCTAAATCACTTTTTAAAATGGAACTTAGGCAACTTTGAAAATTTTACCCTTAGGCCGTGTCTACGGGGACTGTAGCTGAATAGCTAGGACGCTGTAGCTATGCTGGAATAACCCTGTAATGTATTTCCAAGCAGGATAACACATTCCTTGAGCACTTCTCTCATTCCCAGAAGCTTAGAGAAGGATCAAATAAAACCTTATAAAATGACCTCCTTACCATGTTGTGCCAGATGAGCCAGTGATGTATGAAACACAGTCCAGAACATTCAGTTTCTGAAGACCCAAAATGCTGCCATACATGGCTGTCAAAGCTCTTATCCCACCTCCTGTTGTTGTCACAGCCACGACTGGCACCTGTTCAACACACACGAAAGCAGAAAGTTGGTGACAAACAACGAGGAGCATTAACAGTTAAAAAGGAGAAAGATAAGCAAAAGGTGAGCAAAAAATGTGAGTGGTTACAGCATTCCCATAAACTCTGGCACAGCAAAATAATACAAGGGCGGCACTGCATATGCTCCATTCTAAATTGTTTGATACTCTCCTTGCTGCTGAATACAGTGAAGTTCAGATTCTTCCATTGTCAAAGTGGGTTTTTTTTTTAAATATGTCTGGTAATTGGGATCAAACTCAGCTTTGGGATTCTCCTAAACAGGGTATTCACCTGGAGGCCAACATAGGAATAGCCAGTCCAGACTAGAACATTGGTCTGTCAAACCTGAGATCTCCTTGGCCTGAACTGGACCTGGAGAGAAGACTTCCTCATGGAACACCCTTCTCCTGAGCCAAATGGGGGCCTGAAGGGGGTAGAACACTCATATGCCTATTGTCCTGGCCTGGGTAAAGGAGAGAAAAGGATCCCCTGGGTATCGCCTTTCTACACAGGACACACCCTACTTCCTCAGTCCCCCTCCAACAACACACCACTCATCATAACTAGCACCAGCAGTGACTCCCACTGAAACACCATGAAAGACCCCCAATTGATTTCAATGGGCTTTGGACCAGGCTTTTTGTACCCAATAGGCTGAGCATTCATCTGGGGCAATACAAGACACAAGATTCTTCTGCCTCAACTACCTCATGGTCCTTCAGATCCTCTTCTAGCTGAAGAACCTTCTTCAGAGCAGCAGCAACCACTTTCTTCCGACTCTTCAGGAAATTCTGTTCCTCTGTGCACAGGTCAAATCCCAAACGTACATCTAGTTTTCTTGAGCTGTTAAACAGGCCCTGAGTCCTGAAGCCAAGGCAAAACCCAATTATTACCTGTTGTAGTCAACTCTCTCTCTCTCCATATCTATATATCTATATATATAGATAGATATAGATATATAGATATATATAGATATAGATATATAAAATCTTGGATATGTTTACAGAAAAGACATTCCAACACCTCTGTATAGACAGACTAATGTAAGAAATGAGAGAGAGAGAGAAAGCAATATGTGCTTAAATTTAATTCCATGAATGGTCAATGGGACTAGGAGCACGTTTAAAGCTAAGCATGGGTTTATGTGCTTTGCTGGATCGGCACCAAAAAGCTCAGCCCCTTGCCGGGTAGAGCCCTAAATTGTGTACCGTAGAAGAACAAGGCTATGGAAAGGGCGATGACACCAGACCAGCCAGTGTGTGTACAGATTTTTAATTGCTAGTTTGACTGGTGCTTCTATGGCATCTAATGAAAGAGTTTCATTAAAATGATTAGCCTATTCGCAATGTGTTGTGTTTCATTACATATTCTCATCTGCTGTTGAAATCAATTACAGATTATTATGTTTTGTTAAATGATTGCAGCAAGACATTATTCCCCGGCAAGAGCTCTGCTGACATTATCCACTTCCAAAGAACAAATGGCCTTCTCTTGTAACTGACAGACCCCCATGCCTGTACAGAGCTCTGTTGATTTCAGTTGGGCTCTGCCGGGGTCCATCCACACAGATCCAAAAGCAAGATTGGGACTCTCTTACCATTCTTTTGTCTTCACATGCAAATCAAACGTTCTGGTCTGAAAATCGAGAATGGGAAAATTATAAGAGCCATCATATTTTTAAGCTTGTGTGTCCTCTCAGCCTTGGTATGAGTTTTACCTGCCCCACAATTAGCACTGAAGCCACAGAGCCTGACCATAAATAATTCGAGAAAGATAGTTATAGACAGACTCAAAACTAGAGCTGAGCGAATAACTGATTTTTTAGTTTACTGAACAATGAAAAAAATGGGGGGGGGGGAATTGTTTCGAATAGACCCAAAATGAATTTTTTTCCAATTTTTTGGCTAACCGAAAAATTTTTAAAAATTGTTTTGGGTTGAATTAAATGTTTCAGTCAGCACAAAATAAAATGTTTTACTTTCAAGTTTTTAAATCTTTATTACATTTTGAAACAAAGTTATTTTGAATTGAAAAATCAAAAGCCTTTCACTTAAAAAATAAGGTTTTTCATTTTTTTAATTTATTGGGGGTTTTTTCAACTGAAACAACACAGCAAATTCAACACAAATTTGTGAAAAGTTTTCATCAACTCGAATCTGTATTTTTCATAAAAAAGTTTCATCTGAAAACTTTCACACAGTTCTACTCAACACCACTAGTTAATTCTCAGTCTAATATTTTAACTCAATGTTTCCAGGCACCTGTACCAGTTTAAAAGACTTAAGGCCTCAGCCAGTAATTGCCACCTTTAAACAAACTATGGCATACCAATTTATGCTCTAAATCCCAGGCTAATTAGTCATGGACATGAGTTAATAATGGGCCAGAACCTCAGCTATTATAAATCAGCATAGTTCCATTGAGGTCAATAAGAATATGCTAATTTAGACCATCTGAGATTCCAACTCTCTGGGTGCAAACTGATTTTTTACATGCATTTATCCTACATGTTTGTGTGGATTTCACTCTGGTTTGTTGTTGTTGTTTTAATTTGGACTCCATTTCTCATCTTCCCTGATGAAGGAAGGCATGGAAGAAGTAAATCCCTCCCCAAAGCAGGCAGAGCTAGCAGGGCCGGCTCTAGGATTTTTGCCGCCCAAAGCAAAAACAATTTTGGCCGCCCCCCCACCCCATTCTTTAATTGCCCCACCCCCAGCCCCGCCTCAACTCCGCCCCTTCCCCAAATCTGCAGCCCTGCCTCCTCCCCCCAGGCTCTCAAGCCTAGGAGGGAGGGAGGGGGAGAAGCGGCGCTCGCGCAGCGGCCACTTGGAGTCTCCCCCTCCCAGGTTTGAGAGCCTGGGAGGGAGGGGGAGACTCTGAGTGGCTGCGGCGCGGGCGCCGCTTCTCCCCCTCCCTCCCAGGCTCTCAAGCCTGGGACGGAGGGGGAGCAGCGGCGTGCGAAACGGCCGCTCGGGATCTCCCCCTCCCTCCCAGGCTTGAGAGCCTGGGAGGCAGGGGGAGTAGCGGCACGCGAATCAGCTGTTTCGCGCGCCATGGCAGCAGCAACGGAGGTGAGCTAGGGCGGCCGGGGCACATTTTTAGGGGCGGCATTCTGGCGCCGGCTATGCCGCCCCTAAAAATGTGCCGCCCCAAGCACCAGCTTGTTTTGCTGGTGCCTAGAGCCGGTCCTGAGAGCTAGGCTGATGCACAGAGCACAAAGAAATTCTCCTATTATAGGAAAGTCTGGTAGCACCACCTTTTATTAAGGTTGCCCAAAATTCCCATTATAGACCCTGTGTTTTCAATTGTTTGTAACTTTGCCAGGCTTTAATGTTTGGGCTAAAATTTTCCATGCTGGGTTTCTGCCTCAGGATGAATATTTTTGGAAAGTTTCAGACAATATGTTCAGTCATTTCCGGGAATGAGTTTAAGGAAAAATTATTTTTTTTGTTCATGTTAGAAAAATTCTTACAACATTTTCATTGGAAGTTGCAGTGTCCCAATGCTCTGGAGCAGGGACTTGAAATTTGGCCTTTCTGTCAAGGATGTGCCATTTGTTATTCCCATGAAAATCCACCCAAATTTGACTAAATTGTAATTCTGTGAAACAAAAGCCAGACCAAGAAGAAAAACAAAAGTAGATTGGGATAAGGAGCTGGGGTGACAGGGTGAAACTGGGACTCGAAACTGTGAGGGAGGTAAAAAAGGAACAGAGTGGGATTTGGGAGGGGGGTGAGACTAAAACTGACGGGGGAAGGATACTGGGACTGGAAGGTGTGGGGGGAGACTGGGAGGCAGTGGGACACAGACTGCAGGAAGATTGGGATTGAAGCTTTGAGTGGGTGGAGAATGGGACTGAGAGTTGGAGTGATGACTGGGACTGGCTAGGCAAGGAGATTTGGATTGAAATGTGAAGACGGTGTGGAAAAGAGGGGACTAAGCCATGGACAGGTGGAAAGAGATGAAGGAGAAGGGATCAATCTTGGTGGCAATGTACAGAAGGATCTTTGACCACTAAATGTGCTAACCTCCAGAGCTTGGAATGGGACCCAATATTCCTGAATCTCTAAATTCCTCTGCTGTCAGCAAATATCTGTGAAACCCACTAGCAAAGGGCATGTGTCACATCCCCTTCTAGTGCTGTTCCATATAGAGAATGACAACCTACTACTGCTGTCAGTTACTCCATTAGATCAAGAGGCAGATGTCTGGATAGTGAATGTAAAAGTTCCAACTCTGATGATGATCCATATGGGTGTCAATATGATGCCATATGATGGAATTTCTGTTTTTTTCAGTTTGCTATTTTTAAAACATCCGAAATTACAATTACAAAAAACCATTAAAAGAATATTAAGTTTTCACTGTCAAGCATTCACAAGTTAAGAAATGCCACAATTAAGGTTACTGGTGCAACCTTAATTTGGCTTTTTGTGCATCCACATGATGATACAGTCTTAAATTTTTGATTACAAACTATTTTTCCCCACAGGACCCTGGTTCATTCAGTGCTCAGAATTGATCTGTTCTGAGGATGCATCTGGGTTGTATAGTAAAGAAGTCTTTTGTCTATGGGATCCCTGTCTCATTTGTTGCAGAAGTTGGAAGGTATGTAGTGAATGGTGTGCAGAGAATTACAGAAAGTGAAAGGATGGTCTCATGGTTAAGGCAGTTGAATGCTGTCCTGAAGAACTGGCCACTGCAGAAGTCATGGAGTTCTTGGAAAGTCACAGAATCCATGACTTCCATGACCTCCATGACAAACTCGCAGCCTTAGTGATGAGCACCATACAAAATCCCATGAGGAAATTAATAATTTTGTCTGTGGAGCAGGGTTTGAATAGTGGGCAGTAAAGGCTTGAGGCCACAAATTTAACAATGAGGAGATATCAAAATACTGAACAGCTGCTTATTAAATGAGTACCATCCATCCTGTGAACTGAATGAGGCAAAGGTCCTGTGGAAAAAATAGCATGTAGTCATATAATTAAAAACTGTATTATAATGCATATGCTTAAGGGAACCGAACTGAAGTTATACAGGCAATTTCCTAACTTTCAAGTGCTTGACTTTGCAACCTTCATGTTCTTTTAACATGTGTATGTGTCTGTGTGTATGCAACAACATATAAACTGACTGGAGTTTAGCAACAATGCAAAGTTGTTTCCCTGTAAGTTGAAAACATCCTGGTTTGGTATTTATTCTATCAAGACTGGTGAGTTGACACTCACCTCTCCTATTGTTACTTTATCTTGAATGGGAAGTGAATTCAGAGCTAGAGTCAGGGACTCACTTTCATCTTGACTTGAGGAAGTCTAAAAAGAAAATGGTAGGAGAGGTTAATTGTAATACAACAAGGAGGAAATGGTTAAACATTTCGCCCCCACACTTCCAAGTCCCCAGAAAAGATAAACGAATGAGCTGTGTTCATAAAGGTCCGTGATGATAACGTACCACAGAGAGCTGTCTCATCTTTGGTAGTGCAATGCCCAGTTCTGAGTGATTATACTTGATATAGTGGAATCTGGCAGGAGAAGCAGGACAAAGGCAGGAGCTCAGTGAAAGGTTCTGGGTTCCTTCATAGGATCCTTCCACTGTAAAAGCGAATTTTCTTTCTAAACAGGTGACAAAACAAACATTGAACCCATGATTATCACATCTTTAACTAATTTAAAACAACATTTCAGAGTTCTCTACATTGAGTTCATAATGTGGATGCTGCTTAATAAGCCAATAATGTTCCAAGACACCATATAAACCATGTATCCATAATTTTTTATAGACATAATAAACATTGTCTAGGGGCCCAGTCCTGTGAGCACCATCAACTCCCAGTGAAGTCAATGAGGGGACTTGGCATCTCTCACAGTCAGGCCATAAGGCATTTACACTGTAGAATACAAGGGAGTTCCGGATAAAAGGGATTCAGGTAATTGGGAGGATTGCCCTATAAGAGAGACATTCATTTAGTTATATTACACTCCAATACAGAAAAGCTCTTTTACTTTATGTTATATTAATTTTGACAGTCAGTGGTTTAGGTTACATAAATAATTATACTGATTTATATGTGCATCTTGGCTTCAGCTTTAGTTCCTTTATAAAACAAATCTCATTATATTCTAATGATCTGCACTATAATTCTTGCTCGGAGTGTTAGAGCATTGCAGTAGCAATTCTTTCACTGCTGGTGAGATAAAACACACATTCAAAACCACTGGTTTCAGTTGATTATAACTTTCTCTGGAAATTCCTGTTTCTGGAAGGGTGGGATTTTCAAACCAGCTCAGTGAAATCAATGAGAATCCAACCCTTCATCTACTTGATTATTCTTCAGTTAGCAAGGGAGTGTTAAAACATTTTTAGCTCTTATGCAATGTTTTAGACACTTTTTGCACTCAGAGAATTCAAAAGTTTGTCCATATAAACTTAAAATTGGTATTTACAGTAGATAGGTTTGGTTTGGGCCCACCTCTCCCCTCTCTATGAACAACAGGGAAAGTACCACATCAATCCACATATTTAAGGCTATATAGGCCAACCATGAAATCCCTAAAAGGATTTTCTCAGTCAAGAAACTTGGGCTCTGATCTAGCATGAGAGCAAGCGTCCCTGACTTCAATGTGGTGATCCGCGTGCTTACATGTTTTGCTGGATCAGGGACCAACACAGAATATTTTAAAAGTTGCATTGCAAATCCATAAGGCTATGGATATAGAGGAAACAAAATGGCTATGCACAGCCCAAGATGTGCAATGAGTATCTCGGGTAATATAGAGTATATTTCAGGTCTCAAACTGCTGGTATTTGTGTCTGAAAAAGGGCAATTAGAAATTTTTAAATTGAGAAAAGAGTTTTGTTTCTCACCCCACTTACTCCCATCTTCTCTGAACTCAAACACCTGGAGACATTTCACTCCAACTCTTGGACTAGATCAGGCATGGAAAATTTCCTCTCCGTATATGAATGTTTCAGAAAGCTATGAGCATCCAACAACAACTGTTTAATTAACTACAGTTGGTGTTCAACTGTGAATGATGTAATACTCCCTATATGTTGTCTGATCAATTAGAATCTGATCCAAAGCCCATAGGAAATGTTGGGAGTTTCTCCTTTCCTTTAAAGCACGGAATGCCCTTACTGTAATGCATAGAAACAAATCACCCCAGAAATGGCAGATATTTTTCTGTTGAAATTTTGCTATAAAATTTTAACCAGTTTCATCCAACTCTACCAGTTAAGGAAGTACTAACCTGTGGGTTCCTTCTTCATCCTCCCCTCATTCACCTGAACTTCCAAACAGGAAACTTCACGAGACTGTAACAGAGACAATGAATAAAAGATAGATAAAATGAGACAGACAAAACTAAGTGTGATTCCCCTGCTAGTCTCTTGCTATAAGAACATAAGAACGCATATATTCTATCCAGATGGAAAGGAGGCGGGAGTGTTGTGCAGACCGCAAGATCAGCCCTTGGGAGGACTAATTACTTCATGATGCTCTGCAACAGCTTCCAATGAAAGTCTTTGGAAAGATTCATGTCTAGTCCTCGGCTGAAAGGATGGTGGGCTGAGACTTACTATATGACTTCTAGGATGGGTGTATACGGATGGAGAAAACAGAAGTATCCTCAGGCCTGCACCAAGGAGACAATAGATTCTCCAGGGGGAAAAATGAGAGAAAGCTACTGAAATAACAGCGGTAATTGAAAGGACCAGCCATAGAAGAAGCTTTACAGTTATATAGATATATTGCTACCTCATACCAGCCACACTGTAGGTAATGGTGTATGGGAAATTTTACAGCTATTCCAATTTTAGCTTCTCCCAACAGGAGTCACTCTAGATAATGGTGCGGGAACACTGGCTGTGAGGATGCTCACAGCTGTACCACTTCTAGTCTTTGCCATCCGGTGACACTCTGTGGGACTTTGGAGGAGCACAGCTTGGGGCAGTTCACAGCTCTTCCAGTTCAGTTTCTCCTAACATGGGAGATGTGTGGGAAAGCTGACTGTCATGTTCACTGGGATCCAATGCCAGCCTATTCCTCAGAAGAGATTTTGTGTTGGAAGGATAATTGTGGGGCAACTCATTCTCTGTTCAAAGCAGTATGATGTGCATTACTATATAGTAGAGCAGGGGTTGGCAACCTTTGGTGGTGTGCCAACTCTTCATTTATTCACTCTAATTTAAGGTTTCGCGTGCCAGTAATACATTTTAACATTTTTAGAAGGGCTCTTTCTATAAGTCTATAATATATAACTAAACTATTGTTGTATGTAAAGTAAATAAGGTTTTTAAAATGTTTAAGAAGCTTGATTTAAAATTAAATTAAAATGCAGAGCCCCCCGGACCGGTGGCCAGGACCCAGGCAGTGTGGGTGCCACTGAAAATCAGCTTGTGTGCCGCCTTTGGCACGCGTGCCATAGGTTGCCTACCCCTGCAGTAGAGGAAAGATAATAGAAAATAAAAATTACCACTAATACACCATTCGTAGCAATGTTTTCAGGAAGATCTGGACTAAAAATAAAAAGAAACATACTCAGTTCGTAACTAGTATTTAAATAATTTAAGGATATGAATTGCCATTTCTGTTCTTTATTTGTATTTTGCTTATTTTAATTTTTTTGTCACTTTTGGAAGTGTTGGGTCTGACAGTACAGGCTAGCAACAGGAGTAATTCTCAATGTATTTTCCAGTTTTCCTCACATTCCTGGGAAACGCTAAATAAATCTGGCTTTTTAATGCTCCTACTATTCCAGTACTACAGCTCTGCTGAGCAGAGACTGCTCATTGTGCCAAAACAGGGTAGTTTTCAAATGTATATCAAGCTGAGTTTGCTGACAGATAGAAACCACTGAATTTATTCCATTGGCCAAAAATATCCATACTTGACCCTGGAGTTCCAGAGCTGAAAGGCTAATGAATTAGTCCAACATGGCATAATAAGCATAAGGAGACAATTTTCCCCCATTCACTTTGAACATCAATAACAAAACTAATTTAAAACCGAGATATACATGCCCATATTATTTCACAGAAATGGGTTAGAATCTTTTTTAGTACTTAAATCTATGTTAAATCCGTATACAGACCAACTGGTGGGGGAAATCAGCAGACTTCCTGCACTTCACTCAATTTTCATTTTAGCTTTAAAATTCACCTGGATGCCTAAGTGTGACCTCATAAAAACAACATTGCCAACTATTCCGCTACTCAATGCCATACAGAAACATCCAGTTAGTGTCCAGTGAGGCTGAACATACACTATCAACTACATCCACATAGGTCTGGCCATGTTGCTTTAGGTGGGAGCAGGTGTACGAATCATGTTCCTTGTTGTTAATTAATCTCTAACGCCTCTAACAATTACGTTATTTGACAACGCTTGGATTTTACTCACCTGCTTTCCATTGTGAACTCAACCTCTAGCTCCTCCTTTCCCTAAAAATGAAAATGAATTAAGTCACTACATCATTACTCTTCTCCATAAAGGTACTGTGTAAACCTGACCCCTTGATATGCATAGAACTCCTGCAAAGTAACTTTCCCCTCTCCTTGGTGCAAATGCAATGTGCTTCATTTTCTTCAGTTTCAATCTAAATTATATTATATCCATTATATTATTCTGCTTCCCAGTAGCTGATTTTCCCATTACAAGGAGAGGTTTTTGAGAGAAGTCATATTTGTCACTCTCTTTTCCCTCTTTGGGAAACGATGAAGAGAGATAAATATTTCTGAATGAGCAATAGACAGCTTCACCTGTCCTTGAAAATGTTCCTTACCTTAGCAGCAACAGTACCTAACCTGCTTGGTCACAAGACACCCTATAAGTCACCAGACATTAAACTTTCCTTTTAACTGACCTTACATTCTATTGACAATAATTTGTCACTTAAGAAAACATGAAATACGGGCCCAATTTTCCAATATATGTACCCAAATCTGAATTTGGAGACTTAAATCATAAAATTGGCATTAACATTTCTCAATGTTGATCTGAGCACCCCAGCATAGAATCAGTTTGTATTTACCAAAAAGACGTGAATTTAAGTCCTATTTAGACATTCATGTTTGAACATTGGGCTCACAGTACATAACTGCAGCATCAGTTGTTTCTGTGTCACGGCAAAATAATACCTCATCCACAGATCAGAACCACTCGCTCCAACTGCAAAAGAACCTCTAATACCATTTGGGGGGTGATACTATAGTCTTTGGCTGGTTCAGCCTTGCTATGAAGATCAGCAATAAGACAGACTTGGTCAACAGTGTCAACTTCACACCAACGTCCTTTGAAAAACTGTGTGAAGGTGCTTGCCCACACTTTAATTTTAAATACAGAAACAATGTTGAGATGTCTTACAATGAAGTAAGCTGAGAAGTTGATATGGGGAGATGGCTAATACCGTAAGTACACAGCAAGGAAAAAGCAAGTTCTGTATTACGAACATTTATGAGGAAAACTGAGACAAGTGTAAACTTCTCAGCAAGTTCTGCATTTGATTTCAATCCTCACCTGTGGATTCACCTGAAAGTTCAGCCGAACTGTTTCTCCAAGTTGGATTTTAGATAAATCAAAGAAAACAGTGAGGAGATGGTCATCTGGGGTGTGATCATCTTCATCACAGACTTTCAGCTCCAGGATGTTCTAGAAACAAAAGTAAAATCATGCGTAAAAGTATAGGAAGCAGAAGTTCCAGCCCTCACATGTGGGGAAATGAGCTGCAGAATTAAAAGGTGAGTGATAAAATGAGACAGAGAAAACAGGAAAGGGGATGTTTGGCAGTGACCCAACTGTGAATAAGTATATTTAAAATCTAAATAAAATATTGCTTTGTTGCCCGCCCAGTTTTAGTGTCAAAAGCTAGAAGTGTGGTCAAATAATACTCAGCTGCCTGTACATGAATTAAGACATGCAACCTCTACTGAGTTGGCTCAAAGATTTATCTACAGTAATCCCTGCTATCCAAAAAACTCTATTCTTATCCCCTCTGTGAGAAAGAAATGGAAGATGTAATGTTATATATTATACATATTATAGTAACCATTATATGGTCATTGCCAAGTATATCCATCCCAAGTACTATAGTGGGGCAGGGAAATTACTGTTAAGCTCCTGGTGATTACAGGATCAATCCATATTCATTTATTTCCAGTAATCCACACTGCAGGTCAGCTGGTGGTTATTTTTGTACCCAATAAATGTAATAGCATATAATATAAAAGGAACTAGTATAATTACTGCATAATTATATACGCCCTATGTTCCCTCCTACTATGAGATGAAGAGGAGAACAAAACTGCACAAAAATGTGTGATGGGGCTGTGCAGAGGGGAAAATAGTTACCCTAAATATTCTCCTCTTCTGCAAACAATGTGAGGCTTGCTAACCAGTTTGGAAGTGTAATTCAATTTGCCATCAGCGAGCAATGGTAGGTAGGTGGAGATACATGTCCTCACATCTTGTACACAAAGGTATAAAAACCTCTGTAGTGGCAGCAAAGCATCTGCGTAGAAATGTGACATCTTGTGCAATACTAGTTGCTGCTCAATTGTGTCCACCCATCTTTTCCAGTATAACCAGCCCTTCCACATTATTCTGTTTGGTGTTCATGTACTACATGGGTTATAGTGTGCACAGTTCACCAGCCTAGACCCTACAGCTCAGCATCCAGGTTGGGCTGAGGGGTTTCCTACCTTGAGGCTGCAGCACGCAGCTAGGATACAAAGCAGCCCTTTCATAGCTGTGAAAAGTCTAATTTTACTATTTCAGAAATTGTAAGAGTACGAGTGTCATTTGAGGAGTTTTGCCTGTGGTATTTTTATCATCTAGGAAGAAAGGAGTTTGTAGAGTGCAGGGGGCAGAAAACTTGAACAACCTGACTCACTCTGCTTGGCAGAACTAGAGATCTACCAGCCTCTGACAGCAAGCTGTTCACAGTGTCTTACCTTGACCTGACTCTGAATCCTGAAGTGGAAGGTTTCATTCCATACTGGGTTTTTGGAGTTGACGACAGTTTTGGTCCGGGCCTTTTTGACTGAAGCAGTTGGTAGCCATAGGCTCACATAACAATCAGACTGGGTTACTGTGTAAGAAAGGTACAGATTAAATGGCAATGAAGTAATCTACTATATGTAGTATTAACTTATTTACCAAATTTACTCTATGTATACATGGAGATATAGAGAATTCAGAACACTACAGTAGCTGATCTTCCATCATGTCTGTCCAGTATGGCACCCATTGCCCCAACCAATTTTCTTTTTTATCAAAACTATTAGCATTTTTAATGATTGGAAAAATAATGAATTAACTAAAACCTGTTCAAAATGCATAGCTATATTGTACTCTCTACAAAGGAGACAGAGAATCCGTTTTTATGCTTTGCATTATTTGGGGCTTCAAGGCTGAATCCCCACTCTGTCACTCCGAGTGCAGAAGGTGGAGGCCTGCAAGGATTCTAAAAATTAATACTGGCCACTCCAGGCTTGTATTAAACTCCCAAGGTTACAGATTTTCCCTGACCTTAGCTTGGTAAATGCTGCCACCACCTACATGCAAAAAAAAAAAAAAAACTTGGACCTAGGAAGGAGCACTTGGGAATTCCTCCCTGTGGGGTACCCTCAAGCCCTTTCACACACACCCTCTGGGGAAGAGCTGAGAAAGAAAACAAAGGAAATCAGCTGTTACCACCAGCTAATCAAACAACATATGCACAAACCTCTTAGGACATCAAAAACCCAATTTTGTTCTTTAAAAAGGTAAATTTTATTAAAAACAAAAAGAAAGGAAATACATCTGGAACTTAGGCTTTTTGCTAGATCTTAAAAAAAAAACAATTACAAAAATTAAGCATCAAGATAGCTCTCTTGAGGTTCACCTTAAAGGTTACAAGCAAAACAAAAGCATCTGGGGTTAGCACAAAGGAGATCCACAAGCCAAAATAAAGAAATAAACCTAATTGCGTCTATTTAAACATGCCCTGTCCAATGATTTTTTCTTGGTATGGAAGATGAATTTTATACCTGGTTCAAACCTTACACAGCATTCATGCTTATAGCATTTCTGCTCCGTGTCTCCTTCTCGGGAGAACAGACAGACAAAGAGAAAGCTTCTTTCCAAATTTTAAAAAGTTCTACTTTCCCATTGGCTCTTTTGGTCAGGTGCCCACTTCCTTTTCTTTACCTGCGGGACTTTTAACCCTTTACAGGTAAAGCAAGCAGAGAACAGCTACCAAGAGGGATTTTACAGCTAACTGGCTTGCTGGGTGTCCATCAAAGGGAGCTATCCCTCCCCCACTTCATTTATCACAGGGGCTTCAGAAAGGGTTAATAGTCTACAAATCATTATGTATCAGAAAAGATCTGCCCTGAACTCATCAAGGAACCATCTAGTGTTTGGCTCTCACTCTGAAGGAGAAAGGAGGGTATAAGGATCCTCTTTTCTTGAACCAGCCACATGGCAGGATTTCTCCCTAGTGCTTACCAGAACTGGGAGGAAATGCCTTGGCAGCATGGTCATATATGCACCATGCCCCCACCCCACAAAAAAATGTGCTCTGCTCTCTAAGGGGGTGCTCATCTTGTCAGCCAGCCAGCATATTTTCTGCTGTCAGCAGTGTGCGCTACTTGGGGGTACATTCTGTTCCTAATCAAAGAAATAGCAGGTACACTTGGCAGTATACTTCACTAGCCCCCTCTGCAACCATAGGATGCACGAACAGTGCCACTACCACCATTCCCCTAAGATCAGGGCAGGATTGTGACTAAGACTCTCCCAATGCCAACTGGCAAGGGGATTACAAAAATATCCTGGTCCTGGTACGTACATTCTCGTGCATTAACAAATATCATGAGAGATCTTAAATGAAAGCCAGGGTCACACTGGTCATTAATATTGCTGTAAAATGTAAGGAGTTATGTATGTATATGGAAAATATGTTCCTAAAGTCTGTTTCAGGGCATAGTTGACAAACAGGTTTCCTGCCAGACAAAAGATGTGTATTCACTTGTCTCTGCTGACATGTAAATTAAATGTTGTAAGCCAACAAAATGGAAGCTCCATTTACATACAAAGTCAACAGGGGGATGTGAAATCAACAGGGAGGCAGTACACCAGAGAATAGGCTGCAGGGGGTTATTTGATTCTGGGTACAAACAATGAACTCTGGGGGGAAACGAGGAGAAGGCAAGGAAGACACCACTTTATCCTGTATCTAGGAAGTAATCAGGCAGTTCAATTAGAAATGGGATCACAAGCTGCCCTGGTTGAAATGCTGCAAAGGTCATTTGGGGTGAGATAAACTTCTTTGATAGGAGGCTAGCCTGTTAAGTTTAGTCTCTAGAAATCGTATTATGCTTTTGTTTGATACATAACCTTTTGTTGCACTTTGCACGTGGCTTTATTAATCTTCATCTTGTTGATTTCAGACCAATTCTCTAATTTGTCAAGGTCCTTTTGAATTCTAATCTTATCCTCCAAAGTGCTTACAACCACTCTCAGCTCGGTGTCATCTGCAAATTGCATAAGCTTACTCTCCACTCCATTATCCAAGTCATTAATGAAAATATTGAATAGTACCTGATCCAGGAAAGATGCCTGGGGGAGCCCACTAGATGCTTTCTTCTAAGCTGAACTTCATCAGGCCCTGCTGATTTGAATAAATTAAATGTATCTAAATATTTTGTAACCTCGTCTTTCTATTTTGGTTTGCATACTTTCCCCCTGGTTGTTAATATTATGTGTTAAGTATCTGGTTCACAATTAACTTTTTTAGTGTAGACTGAAGCAAAATAGGCATTAAACACTTCATGCTTCCTAATGTCATCTGCTATTAGCATTTCTTCTCTGCTAAGTAGAGGACTTACACTTCCCTTCATCTTTTGCCTGTACCTCTCTGGTGCAAAGAGAATTCTAAAAAAATGTGCTAATGCCTCAACAGTTTGATGCCTATTCTTAATCCAAAATGCTTTAACTTTGCTTCCACTATTTTATGTCTGGAAAAATCAGTCCTTCTTCCAAAATCAAAGAAGACAGCATATGCAATATGCCTTCAACCACTGAATAGAGTCCATACAGGCAGCACACCTAATACTGTAGAAGGCTACTGCAGTATTGTATTACCTAAGCAAGGACTGTTTCATGCCTGTCAAGGGCATCAGAATTGTTTTGGATGCTCAGTGCTGGGTGCAGGAACCTGTTGCTTTTTTGGGCAGGGGCGGTATTTGGAGGAATGGCTGATGTTGTGTGTTGAGGTGGCTTTTCCTCTTCCTCTGCCCCTGTCTGCCTGGATAGTGCAGTGAAGCTCTGAGACGGTGCAATGTGACCCAGTGGGTGAGTCCTTATGGCCCACTTGAGGGTCACGGCCCATAGGCTGGGAAGAACTGATCTACAGTTTTGTTGTGAATCAGCTGAGCATTGGTAGGTCAGCAGAGGGAAGTTTGGTGAGTCTATTGATGGTAACTCTATAGCTGCTCTTTTCTCCCTGCTCAGGGAGGCGATGGGTGGCCAACAGGGGAGAATCCAGGGCAGTTGGGAGAAGTGCATCACAGAGGCAGGATTTCTGGGGCTGTTGGCAGGAGCAAAACATTTCAAGGTAGTTGGAGGGTGTTATTGGAACCTACCAAGGTTCTACAACCCAAAGAGCTGTGACAGCTGAAGCCTGTATAGGGCTTGCCTGGGTTGGGGTGCACCCAGGATGGTACCAGGGACGGTCAGACTTTGCATTGCTACTCATTGAGGGGAAAAGGATTAAGTTTACTCTCAGGGCAGACTAAGGGCAGAGCTATACTACAGACCTATGTCAGTATAACTACATCACTCAACTGCATCATAACATCTTAACATAGCATCTTAACCTCCCATGTAAACAGCAGTATATTGGCAGGAGAGCTTCTCCCCCTAACATAGCTACCATCTCTTGGGGAGGTGGATTAACTATGCCAGCAGGAGAGCTCTCTCCCATCTGCATAGGAGCATCTTTACTTAAGTGCTACACTGATGCAATGTTTTTAGTGTAGACCAGCCCCAAGAGTCTCCATGTCCGGATGAAATGAACAGAGTCATTAAGGAACTGCTTGAAACTGATCCAGATCAACAGGGTGTCCAGAGAGACAATGCAAACTTCAAATGACTCATGAATTGACACTCTCAGCAGGGAAGCTGAGCAGAGACCCCAGCTCGAGAACAAAGGATTGAGAGGTGTGAGATGGGGCAATAAGAGTGGGCTCTGGAAGAACCATGCAGCTCTCCCCTGGAACTAATGAAATCAGAGAGACAGAGCCTGAAAATGGAACTCACTACAGGTTGGCTGATGAATTGTGGCTTGACAATAATGGACTATGCTTTAAGCTTTATTTCTCTATAAGGCTACCATAAGGACTTTAGTGCTGTGGTCCAGTTGACTAATAAATCCTACTCTGTTTTGAAAACACTGCTTGGGTGTTACTGCAAATACCTAGGGTTCATTAGTCCCTGAAGACTGTCCAAGTCACCACTAGGAACTTATCTCAGTCGCACTTGCTGAGTGTGAAGCAGGAGTGCTGAAGTCCACTCAGTCTAGGAGGCAGGGTGTGCCCTACCCTAAAGGAAGGTTGAGACCCCTTGGGGATCTGCCACACTGAAGGGGTTGCTCCAAGAGATTGTTTAGAAGCTTGGGCATAGCACTGATCCTATGGATCTGTGACAACAGCCTAGACAGCTTATCCGCTTTTGTTTCAAGAGTACAAGATGACTGGTTTAGCAAGACAAAGAATCCAATTCTAGATTGATAGAGCTTTCCACAGGTTGGCAAGGAAATGCGTTAGTGCTTGGTATGGTAATTGTGACTGATTCCTGCTCCTTTTGCTTGCTGAATATCCTCTTTTCTTACTAATACATCTGGCTTCACAACTTTCTGCAATGGGAACTCGTCAAACTGATGTATTTGCTTCTGTACGGTCTGTCAGAATGGAGAAGGCCCTTGTTCAGGACAGCTTTGAATCTTTACCTCTGCCTGCTCTTCATTTTTTACAAAAATTTTAAAAATACTACAGCATAGACCTGGTCAACATATTTTGCCCAAGTTTTGAATTTTTGGGGGGGAAAATTACCACGCCATAAGCTGGTCAAAAAAAAACAGCAACCAAAAAACCCCACCAAAGTCATTGCAATTTTGAACAGTTTGACTGTGGAACATTTGCCTTGGGAACCTGCTGCCCTAGTCAGCAAAAGTACACTTTTATAAGCAAAGTTTTATTACGGTTTGCGTAATTTCATTGTTTGCAATTTTATCTTGTCATGTGATTTCCATATGAGCCCAAAAGTGCGGCTGATGAAATTTGTAAAACTCTTTGCTATGCGAGTGAAAATGTGCCTAAGTGTCAAAGCAGCAGAGTAAAATGTGGGTGCTCTTTTGCATGACATTGTGTTGCTTTCAGTCTGGTTGTTTTAATTAGAAATGGGCTGACGCCACAACCTTCACATCTGGATTTGAATTTGCCCCAAAGTCAGGGGTATTTGGTGTGGGGTTTTGCTTCAGTCAGTTATAGAATGATAGGCTAGCTATGAAATTTGGCTTCAGAACTGAGCTCCTTTAAAGCTGAGGTATGTTCAGATCTGGGATTTCAGTATGGGATGATTTCTAGCACTACGCTGCTATATCGGATCATTCCCGAGCACTTTAGCTTCTTCAGGAGTGATGAGGTCTCTCTCTCTCTACCTGGTAAAAGAATTAAAATTATTTTTTGATTGGGTTTATTTGCACAGCACTTTGCAAATATGACTTTGGCCCTTTTCACCATCATGACCATCCCAGGTATTTTCCTAAAAGCAGCTGTATGCATGTTAAAGCAGCTGTATGCATGACACAATCTAAGGGAAGTTATATATGGATAAGAATAATCCTGTGGCAAAATTATACCCAAGTGTGAATGCACTTTGTTTCAGGCAATAGGACACAAAGGATAAATGTGAATCATAGGATTACACCTCCCATTGTGCCCCACCCCTAAAACTGTATGAAGTGTACCCTAAAAAATGAAAGTCTATTACTAATGTATGACTAGCCAGCGAAAACTGCTGCAAGTGGCATGGAGAAAATGGGTCCTCAGTGCAGATCACTATATAGTGTTTATGAAGCTATTTGGAAAACTTTTCCATTTGAAATACACACCTACTCAAACATTTAAGCTACAGTACAATGGACACACCCAAATCTGGATATGCTGCGTCTTGTCTTGTCCCATTTGGTTTTGCTTGTGCCTTTACACTGTACATTCTATGGGTAGCTCTGACCTTTGGAATCACAAAGTCAATGGTTTTACTCTTCCTTTCCTCAATATTTGGAACTTGGAAGTGACAAAGCTATCTCGGGTCTGTTTGGTTGTTTGATTTTTGTTTGCTGTCCTTTCCCTCATACAGATAGACAGGAAAGTGTAAACCCATTGCTACGGTTTAACATTTCTGCGTAAGACTCCTGCATTCTAAACCCTGCTCTGATTCCCTCTGTGACTCTTAGTCAAGTCATGTAACCTCTCTGCCTCAGTTCCCCATCTGTAAAATGGGAAGAATAATGTTTATCTCTCTTCCCCGTAGGGGATGGAGGAGGTTGTGATGATGAATATGTCAGTGCTTTAAAATCTCACACATAACCACCACCTCCTCCAATGGTCCTAGTATCTCCCATACCAAGAAAAACTTTTTTAAATATTGGAAACAGCACAGAGGTTTCAGCACAAGTAGCTAAGCTCCTTACACCCTGCAGCAGGAGACGTGGAAGGGATGGGGGGAAGCTGTCCTTGCCCCCTTTTTAATATAAAATGAGACATTTCATTTCTGAGTGACCCAACGGATCACTTCATTGACCCTCCCCAAAATTCTCAGACCAGACTTCTGTACAGTGGCATGATCACGCTTGGAGTTTGTGGAGAGCAACATATTGATTCACAGGCCCACCCAAAAATATTTAGGAGCACAGTCCTGATATCTGTGTGGTCTTTACAGGCTACTGTACAGTACTGTGCATGTCTACAGCTTTGTATTCATGTTAAATAATAGTAAATACATATAATTAAGACAAGGGTCAGGAGATCTAGGTTCTATTCTTAGCTCTACCACAGTCCCTCTGGGTGACTTTAGACAAGTCACTAAACCTCTTTGTATTTCATTTCCCATCTGTAAAATATATCTCATAATACTTCCTAGGAGTGTTGCGAGGCTTAATTCATTCATGTTTGTGAGGTACTTTGAGATCCTCAGGTGGAAGGCACTATAGAAATGCCAAGAATTGCTGGTATTACATTTTCTGCATAGCTTTCTTTTGTATTCTACCATGCTAGATACATGTACATACCAAAATGAAAAATCACTCAGTACTCACTTATTCACTCAGCTCTAATCATGGTATAGCCAGTCCCTAAAAGTGTGTATGATGTGTCAGCCCTAGGATCAGTGTTGGGCAATATACTAGAAAAAATAGAGTAGCATCCATATATAGGATCCAGGCCACTTTATTAGGCTATTGCACAAGTTACTAATTATCTTTTGGTATAGAAGCAGGGTTGGGTCTTAATTGCACGGTACCATCAGAGATCATTACAGCAACATGATCCAAGTCTGAAAATACCACGGCCACACCGACACATATTGCTCAAGACAATAATACCGATACCAGAGCAAGGAACCAAGTTTGATGTCCCCATAATACGTATCACACAGAAACATACCTCATCAACAAATCATGATAAATAATAGTACTTGGCACTTTTATATCTTTCATTCGAGGATCTCAAAGCACTTGACATAGTAGGTCAACAAACCCCCTTTTTACAGATGGGGAACCCGAGGCAGAGTCATGAATAGAAACCAGGCTTCCAAGCTTCCATATATCCCTGCGAGCAGATATCTGTGCAATGTCATAACACCTCAAGCACAGCATGCACCACAGGAAACAATGTATACCACTTTGGAATCTTATGTTTTTATAACACTACAACAGTTTATCTGACCAGCATGTAAATTGGAAAAAAAAAATCAAACATTGGAGGCCATATTTCTTCAAAGATTTCCAGTCACTCTGTAATTTTAAATTGGAGGTGATTCAGTTGCTGGTCTAGACATGTGATGGTTACAATCATGGCAACACATTATTATTATTTTAGAGTGGTAGCTGTGTTAGTCTGTATCAGCAAAAACAACAAGGAGTCCTCTAAGATGCCACAAGGACTCCTCGTTGTTTTTATTATTATTGGTGACCTTAGGCAATAATGTATTGCACATTGTATGAACCAGTACATAATGGTGGACAGCAGGACATTCCCACAGTATGGGATGGATCAAGTGAAATTATAACGTGTATATATATTTCCATTTAATCTTCCATAGTGCTAATTTGCATGGATGCTATAAATAAGCAAATAGTGAATGTGCCTAAACACCCCAAAGTCAACCATCAGACACAAAGGGAATGGTGCACCCAGCCCCTAATCATGTGCCATTGTACAACCACTTGCTTTAAAACCAGATCCATTTTATTGAGTCCAGATAACCACACTCTCACCCTCTTCCTGCTCCTAATCCCATGTGATCAATGAGCTGATGGAGAAATATTGAAATGTCAGTGATTTGCTGTATAAGTGATGTGCTTACTACTTGTGGTTGCACAAACCCAGAGTGTCCAAAGTTCACTGCCCTAGGATGATTCAAACAGCATGACAGACAGCTGCGTCTTTATACTACACAACTTTGTGTGCTGTGCATAAGAGCTGATTGTTAATCCTATGGCTAATATGGTGGGGAACCATTCGAGGAGCAATAATGTGTGCCAGTGCATGCCATTAGTATGGAATCATAGAAATACTGGGCTGGAAGGGACTTGGAGAATTCCTCAAGTCCAGCCCCCAGTGCTGAGTCAGGACCAAGTAAACCAAAACCATCCATGACAGGTGTTTGCATAGGCACCGACTCCGTGGGTGCTCCGGGGCTGAAGCACCCATGGGGAAAAATTGGTGGGTGCTCTGCACCCACCGGCATCTCCCCTGCCCCAGCTCACCTCCGCTCCGCCTCCTCCCCTGAGCACGCTGCATCCCCACTTCTCCTCCCAGCGTGTGCCGCCACGAAAGGGCTGTTTCGTGGCGGCACGCGCTGGGAGGGAGCGGGAGGAGGGGGAACATGGCACGCTCTGGGAAGAGACCTGGTGGGGGATTTGGGAGGGGGTGGAGTTGGGGGCGGGGACTTTGGGGAAGGGGTTGGAATGGGGTCAGGGCAGGGGTGGGAGGGGTTGGGACAGGGGTGGAGTCAGGTCGGAGCCGGAGGCGAGCACCCACCAACGCTGGGAAAAGTTGGCGCCTATGGGTGTTTGTCTAGACTGTTCTTCAAAAATCTCCCATGATGGGCATTCCACAACCTCCCTTGGAAGCCCATTCCAGAAACCCTTACAAAGTTTTTCCTAATATCTAACCTAAATCTCCCTTGCTGCAAATTAAGCACATTATTTTTTGTCCTACCTTCAGGGGACATGGAGAACAACTGATCACGGTCATCTTTATAACAGCTCTTAACGTATTTGAAGACTTATCAGGTCTTCTTTTTTCAGGACTAAACATGCACCGTTTTTTTAACCTTTCCGCATAGGTCAGGTTTTCTAAACTTTTTATCATTTTCATTATTCTCCTCTGGACTTTCTCCAATTTGTCCACATCTTTCTTAAAGTATGGTGCCCAGAACTGGACACAGTACTCCAGTCAAGGTATCATCACTGCCGATTAGAGTACTTTCCATGTCTTACATAAGACGCTCCTTTTAATACACTCCAGGATAATATTAGCTTGCCTTTTTTTTTTTTTTTTTTTGTAACTGCACCATATTGTTGCCTCATATTCAATTTGTGGTCCACTATAAATCCCGGATTCTTTCCAGCAGTACTACGGCCTAGTCAGTTGTTCCCCATTCTGTAGCTGTGCCCCTCATTTTTCCTTCCTAACTTTCTGTTCTCCAAAATGTAGCAATCCCACCCAGTTTGGTGTCATCTACAGATTTTATAAGCACACTCTCCATTCCATTATACAAGTCATTAATAAAAATATTGAATAGTGCTAGTCCCAGGGCAGACTCCGACAAGCACCCAACAGATAGGCCCTGCCAGACTGACAGCAAACCACTGATAACTATTCTTTGAGTATGGTCTTTCAAGCAGTTGTGCACCCACCTGATAGTAATTTCTCTAAACCATATATCCCTAGCTTGCTTATGAGAATGTCATCTCGGACTCTGTCAAAAGCTTTACTAAAATCAAGATATATCATGTTTACTGCTGCCCCCAGCCTCCCATCCACTAGGTCAGTAACTTTGTCAAAGAAGAAAATTAGGTTCTTGACAAATCTATGCTGGCTATTCCTTATAAACCTGTTGCCCTCTAGGTGCTTACAAATTGATTGTTCAGTAATTTGTTCCAGTATCTTTTCAGCCTCAAAATTGGGCTGACTAGTCTATAATTCCCTGGTTCTTTTTTGTTCCCCTTTTAAAAGATTTGTACTAATATGCCAGTATATCTATGTATTGTTTATTATACTGCCAGTAATTGGGTCTCTGATTTTCCTAAACACTAACACCACTGGCAATAACAGCAGTGTTGTTTTTGTGATATTTCCTGGGCAATATTTATAGTGAGGTCTGGAAGGTCAGTGAGTTTGATAAGGATTAAAATAATCTGCATTAGTATCTAGTTATAAGCAACCAAGCCCCAGACATGGTCTAAAAAGAGTTGTATGGCTGTAATGTGGGAGCAGAGAGTATCTAGGGCACACACAATGGGCCAAATTCACAGATGACCAATGGTGTTGTCAGTTATATATTGGTAAAAAGATGCAAATAGGTATAAATAGGTGTAGCTTACATACTAATGGGACAGTGGAGGGTGAGGAGGAGAAGCAAGAGAGGGTATGAAGATGCAAGAGAAAAAGTCTTTAAATAAAGACTTCAGATTGTCTTGGACAAAAACTCTTCCATGCCGAATGAACGCTCACTATGAGATGAAACTAAGAGAAGAAAATGTAATCTCAATATTAGGAAAGTGACACTATGGAGAAATCTCCCATGGACAGTGGTGGAGGCTCATCTTTCCAGAATGTCAAAACTAGACCAAACAAAACACTAGGGAAAGGTACTGTAGGCAGATGACTTGGTGATCTAATGAAGTCTTCCATCTTTCTATGATTCTATGAAAACTGGTGAGGCTTGTGTTATTTTACACCTTTCTATTAAGTTACTTATCCAGCTACACCCTTCCCTTTTGTTTCTTCACAGCATAAGTTACACCCAGCTGCCAACATGTAATTTACACCACCCTTTGTCACCTCTGAATTTGGCCCAAAGGGTTTAAACATTTTTTTTAAAAGACAGACATTTTAGTTAAAACTTGTTCAATTATAATATTCTACCAATTTTTATGTATTTCATGAGGGCAGTTGTATTTTTGTCATAAGAGATCCCGTTAGTACATACAAATTAGATGCAGTGAATTACAAATATTACTGAAATTAAACAGCAGTCATTTAGGCCCTGATCCTGCAGCTTGATCCATGCAGGTGAACCCATGGATTTAGTAGGAGCCCCAAGAACTTCAATAAGGCTCTGCACAGGGTCCATCCTCATTGTTTTAGTTGCAAGATTGGGGCTCAATACAGAAATACTTCATAGAGGATTTTTTCAGGGCAATGTTTGTAGTATTGAGTACTAGAGATGGTGAGTGAGGAGTTCTGCGAATGTGGGCATGGAAGTCAGAATCACAAGTGCCACCATTTTTACTGTCCACATTTCAACCCTGTGGATTAGTCACTTTTACTCACTCATCAGTAAGCACAGATTATCTGCAACTCCTACTTGCAAAATGCTCTCAATTAATCTCAAAACATCCTGAATCACATACCAAAGGATGTCAAACTAATTTGTTTACAGCAGTAGCTTCCTGCATATTAATATCTGCCTCAGAAGAGGTGATGCACTTTGTTTTCAAAACTTTGTTTCTTTTCCTTCTTGATCTTTTGCAACTTGGAATATTTTCTCTGGGAGCCTGGTGTTCACCATATGAAGGATGTACCCAGTCCACCAAAGCTCTCCTTTCACAAGCATTGTTTCAATGTTGTTTGTGCAACTTCTCATTATTCATGATTTTATCTTGCCACTTTGTGTGAATAATAGCTTAGAGGTGTTGTTGATGAAATGCTTTCAGCATTTATTTGCAGGCAATAACTTGTCAATGTTTCACAGAGTAAGGTAGAAAGGCTGCAACATGGTAAACACACCTTTTGTCCAATACTGTTTCGGTTCCAGACTCCAGATTGCATTCTGTTATAGTGTGAATATGCCTTTTATATTCAAGCAATGATTTTAACAGGCAGCATGATCTAATAGAATAAGTATAGGACTGGGAACTTGGAACTTCTGACTTCTAATCCTGGCTCTTCCACTGCCTAGTCCTTTATCCAAAGATCTTCTTGAATTAGGAAGGGTAGTAATCCAATTGTAGGCAACTCCCACAAAAAAAGAAAATCAAATGCGAGGAAAGGATAAAGAGCATTGGCTTCCCTCCCTGAAGACATTTACGGAAAGAAAAGGAAAAGAGCTGGTGAAGGAATATGGTAAAGTCAATTTCAGGCAAGTGGCCAGGGCCCATTAGAGGGGAATTGTATGGTGATAAGAACCCAGAATTAGCTTGACAGGGTGAGATATTCTTCAGGCCCATAGGCCATTTCAATCTCCTCAAACAGAATTGAGATGAGGGAGGAACCTCCTTTTCTGCTCTGGGAGAGGTCCTGAAGGCGTCTATTCAGACTCCTGCACTGGGCCATTGGGAGAAGGGGCCTGGGCACTCACTTAGGGGTCCTCTCCCTTTACACTCAGCAACAGGAAAGGGATCTTTAGGTAAAATTTAATGTTCCTGATTACTTCACTCCCCTTTCACAGTGAGAGGGGAATCAGAAGGCTCTTCTTCACATCATTTGTCAGTGGGGAAGCCCATAGGGGACCCAAACAAAACACCAGTATCAGGAAACTAAAACTTCTAGATGGTTGCAATTCTGCTCATTTTATCTGAACCAAGGTAGTTCGGGCTGGTTCATGTAAAGGCATTTTGGTTTCAGCCTCTCTATTTAAAATAGATTCACCAATACAAGACAAATGACCACCTACTGTGTTCTGAAGAAGAGAGATCATCATTGTTGACAGCATTTTCTATTGTACTATGAATTTCATGTATTGTTTAAGAGTATCATTAAAGTACTAATTTGCATATCTATAACCTTCTGGGGCTTCTATGAGAGTAACTGGGAATAAAAACAATTAGCCAAGTGAGGGCTCAATTATGCCTTGAAGGCACAGACTGCATTGGGGGAAGGGCAGTGCCACACTGCCCAGTGGGCACTGCGGGAGGTAGTGTGTCTCCTAAAGAGACTGGTGCCTTTTCACTGCAGGTGATCACAATGTCCTGGAGATTGTCATTATGGACAGCAGAAACTGTCTCCTCAGTACATAAACAAACAAATTTACACCAAGTGCTGGACTCTTTGAAAAAACACACAACACATGATACTGGAAGAAATGTGAAATTAAAGCTTGGCATTTTTCATTTAGTCATGTAACCTGCCTTAACCTACTTTGAGAAATGCACCAGCTTCCATAATAGCAAGGTAAAGCACAAGATGCTGTTTTTATTAAAGCCGTAAGTAAAATTATTACTACACATTTGCAGTAAGAAAATCCCATAAGAGAACAGATGTGAATTAGATTTCTTTTCCTTCCCCTCCTACATAGTATCATCTATTCTCTTTAAACTAAAGTTATCTCAGAGAGAGATAATGCCTCTGGGCAGAAACAACTATGTAAGCACCAGAAAGCTCTGCAAGGCTCCCCTCATTATTTTCCTCCGCATTATTTTGTCAAAGTTTGGGACTTGCCCCCCTGAGGAAGATACTGGAGGTCTGACCCATACACCCCACCAATCCCCTGGGATCTACTGTGGGCATATATCTATCCACTTGAAGGCCTTGTGCCCAGGGCCAGCGCAACCCATTAGGCGACCTAGGCAGTCGCCTATGGCACTACAATTTGCAGGGCGGCGACCGTGGCAGTATTTCGACGACGGGACCTTCCGCCGCCTTTGTGGGGGGCGGCATTTCGGGGCGGGACCTTCCGCCGCCTAGGGCGGCAGAAAAGCTGGCGACGCTCCTGCTTGTGCCTCTGCATTGGCTTTGGATTCCGTGAAGCTCTACCTTGGCTTCCTGACATTGTGTTTCTTTGGAAGCCACAAAACCAGGAACCCCGGGGCTGGTGCCTCTCCTTCTGACCCCCACCTTCTTTAAAAGGAGTTCCTCAGTCCAAAGAGCCCTTCACAGGAAGGGAAATAATGCCTTTGGCTGTATTATATTTCACAGTACACAGGAGAAGATGAACATCCCCCCTCTCGACTCATGAATCCCTAGACCTGCAGACACCACTCTGTGCTCTTCAGAGGAATGGGGGACGGGGAGGGACAGCACTGTGAGGGTGCTTGACCCTTCAACCATCTGCCTGGGGAGAGCCACACAGAGAAGTTCCTGTCAGTGCATGGATCCTAAGGGCAGACTCTGGACTTTGGTTCTCTGGAGTGTTCCAAGGCACTTTTGAATCTGACAGTGCTATATGGTTTCGGTGGGACAAGACACTCTGCCAAAGCTTCTTGTGTACAATGTGGTAATTGGATTTTAGAATTTCACTGACAAAGGCTCTTATAATATACAAGCATGCGTCTGACGAAGTGAGTATTCACCCCACGAAAGCTTATGCTCCAATACATCTGTTAGTCTATAAGGTGCCACAGGACTCTTTGTCGCATAACATACAATGTCCTCTAAGTGTACACCTGGGATCTAGGTACAGCATAGGGATCCCTCTTTTCTTTTTGGTAACCTCTATTGTGTTTATGTTGCTTAGTTATACAGCCAGTATTTTCACATCTCTGAGGAAGCTCTGGGAACTGGAGAGATACTCACACAGGTCGGCCTTCCGCAGATTTTTCATTCTGATAATTTTTACACTGAGCAAGTTGCAAGGAGAGGGCTCCATCTGCTGAACAATGACAAACAAAGGACATGGAATGAACATACGCAGAGAGAGAGAAATAAACTCCAGAGTAAGCTGAGTCAGCTATTGTGTCCTCTTAAATATTTCGATACAAATCACCAAAAAGTTTCTGGATGAAATTCTTCCCTGTGACATGTTCAGCTTCTTTCTCTGTGCAGGTTTATGGCCATGTAGATCTGTGCTGTGCCTGGAACCACTGGTCAAGCCTCCAACTTGCCCAGATTCTTCCCTTTTTTTATTCTGGGTGAGCTAGGGGAGACTCCACTTTAGAGGTGTGAGGTTATTTATTATAACTTATTCCACTCACTAATAGTCAATAAAAAGAGCTGGGGAGAAGATTGTATTAACCAATCAATATGACAGGTGTGACTTAACATCTTATGATCCAATGGCATGGAAATATATGGTGGCTCATAAATGTATTTTGTTTTATCAATACCAGTTAATATATAAATAAAGACACCAGTTCCACTGATCTGTGCAAATTCAAAGGAAGTCATTTCGCATCCACCATTATTTTATTAAATTAAATTTCAGCAGACTCTTATTACTAACTCACTGACCAGCATTCCTTTTGTTTTGGGTTTTATGTAATCATTCGCAGCTAATCTGGTGAATTCCATGCAGAAGCAGCATATTCTGTATAGGAATGAGCAATATGTCTTTTCCTTATTAAATCTTAAGTGATATTTCAAATACACTCTATATGGAGCTACAACTGAAAACCACATGAAAATTTCAACTCTTTGAAAAATCTGCTGCCTCTCTTTTACTTGAGCCACTCCTAAGAAGCATATTGCATATCCTTCAGAGTCTGCAATGGCTGGCAATTCATACCTAGATGCAGCAATTCCAGGGACCTCCAAAGCTGAAAGCATTTTAATCTAAAGCTCTGACGCTAGGAACTGTAAAAACTCTCATTCTCTGTGGATTGGCACAGAAGGGGGAACTGTAACACTCACTAACCACAAATAGAGAATCACCACTGAAACCATCACATTCTGACATGATGTGACTATTTTGCATATTGTACAGTCAACAGGAGATAATGAAGCAGGACAAAAAATGCTAATATCAATACTGTTGACATTCTGCACCAGAGCCTCAGCTGATTCAAATCACCATAACTCCACTGATTTCAATAAAGCTATGCCAACTCACACCCTCTGAGGATCTGGCCCAGAATATCAACAAAAGTGGGTCTCAAAGACTCAGACCCCTGTAGAACACAGGAAGTGAAACTGACATCTTTAGAATTCTCTCCCTCAGTATCCTGGGTTGGGCAACTTTTCCTTCAAAGAAGGAGCCAGAAAGAATATATATTCTGGAAACATAGGGAAATCATTGGAAAACTGAAGGTCACTTAACAATCCTGTCAGGAATGTGAGACATAAGGCTGACTCGGGCAAAACTCTTATCTTGGGTAAGGATCAGAGAAACATGGCACATGTCCACAAGCATGGGGGGGGGTGGAGGGTAGGGCGTTCCGTAAATGAATTTCCATTTAAAGGAATTAATATAGAAAATAATAAAAGTTCCATGCTCCAATCCACACACACACAAAAAGAAGCGGAACTACACAGTGAAGAAAAGCTAGAGGAAGGGATTCAAAGCAGAAACAAAAGGACATTTCACCTATGAAGCAGGGAATGTTGCTATTACTAATTAATTATTCAACTTTTTGGTGATGAGCAAATTCAATCCCACCTTCCACCCCCACTAAAAACACAAAAACCTAAGCTAGTTTGTTCTCCTGGTACTTTTTGCATAAGATCAGTTTTTTGCACTGCATTGTGCACTGATTCATCTGATGTCTATCTACATTTCACAATGGATTTCTTTGCATGCTTCATTTTGAAAGGAAGCAAGAGGGGGCAGTGGTAACATTTAAAAGGAAACATCTTTTCAGTTTCAGTTGTTGGTATAAATCATTATTGCAGGGTCACATGTGGACCCCCAAATTTAGAGGAGTTCATTAACCCCTTAAGTGTTTTAACCTTTCCCACAGTTCCCCCTGTGTATCACCTCAGATGCATGAAAAATGGGGTCATTTTTGATTACATCATTTCTTATACTGTGTCCATCACCATGTCATCTGACTACCTATTTGACACAGAGTTACGGTATTAATTGATCATGCTGAAGGTATAGAGCAAACAAAACCCATCCAAGTGCCTTCATTGCTATGAAAGATGGTGTGGTAGGACAAACGCTTCTCACAGCCGTAGCTAGAGAACAAATAGCAAGTCTGCCTACTATAGATTGCTTCTGTAGTTAAAGCAGAACTCTGAAAACAGCACAAACTGCAGAAGCTGCCTGCACATCTGAATCTCAAATACTCTTATTTTGTTCTTTCTTACCTGGCACGAACTGGTAGATATCCCCATTGTGATCTTTGCTGCATTCAAGTCAGAGGCTAAAAGTGGTCCTTGAGCGTAGGTCACAGAGCTGACAGTGACTCCCAAAGCAGGTTTATACTCTTTAAACAGGTAGAAGTGAATGAGCAGGTGCTTTATAAACTGACTCAGAGCCCCACCCTTCCATGACTTCCAAAAATTAAGTAATTCCCGTCTCCTTTCTTTCATTAGGTGTGGGAACTGGAAAGATTTTCTTTGTAGGTTTAGTGATTGGGGGGAAGGGACAATACAGCAAAAGGGGCCCTATCCTTCAAATTATGGGTGCATAGCATATAAATAATTAATTAGATTTTATATTTATATAACCCCTTTCATTATAAATGATGCCAGAGTGCTTTTCAAACTAAAAAAGGGGGGGGAGGTGAAATGTCATGATAGGGGGCCACTATAGACCACCAAAAGTGGAGGGGGTGAAGAATGAGGCATTTCTGGAAGAGAAAACAAAAATAACCAAAACACAAGACCTGGTAGTAATGGGGGACTCTAACTACACAGGTATCTGTAGGAAAAATAATATGGCAAAACACAAAATGCCCAATAAGTTCTGATAATGTACTGGGAACAACTTCTTGTTTCAGAAGGTGCAGGAAGTAACCAAAGGGATAGCCATTTTAGACTTGATTCGACTAATAGGGAGGAATGCACTGAGAATCTGAAGGCTGAAGGCAATTTGGGTGAAAGTAATCATAAAATGATAAAATTCTTGATCCTAAAGAAAAGACGGAGGGAGAGCACCAGAATAAAGGAAATGGACTTAAAAAAAAATAGACAAACTCAGAGAACGGGTAGGTAAGGTCCAATGAGAAGAAAATCTATGGGATAAAGGAGTTCAGAAGAGCTGGCAGCTTTTCAAGGAGACAATATTAAAGGTGTCAAGGTTCCTTCCCCAGTCTGAAATTTAGGGTACAGATGTAGGGACCTGCATGAAAACCTCTAAGCTTCTCTACCAGCTTAGATCTGCTTTTGCTGCCACCACTCCCAATGTGCTAACTCCCTTCCCTGGGTAGCCTTGAGAGACTCCTCCACCAATTCCCTGGTGAACACTGATCCAAAACTCTTTGGATCTTAAAACAAGGAAAAATCAATCAGGTTCTTAAAAAGAAGGCTTTTAATTAAAGAAAGAAAGGTAAAAATCATCTCTGTAAAATCAGGATGGAAAATAACTTTAGAGGGTAATCAAAGTTAAAGAGCCCAGAGGACCCCCCTCTAGCCTTAGGTTCAAAGTACAGCAAACAGAGATAAACACTCTAGCAAAAGGAACATTTACAAGTTGAGAAAACAAAGATAAAACTAACACGCCTTGCCTGGCTGTTACTTACAAGTTTGAAATATGAGAGACTTGTTCAGAAAGATTTGGAGAGCATGGATTGATGTCTGGTCCCTCTTAGTCCCAAGAGCGAACAACCCCCAAAACAAAAGAGCACAAACAAAAGCCTTCCCCCCCACTAAGATTTGAAAGTATCTTGTCCCCCTATTGGTCCTTTGGATCAGGTGTCAGCCAGGTTACCTGAGCTTCTTAACCCTTTACAGGTAAAAGGATTTTGGTGTCTCTGGCCAGGAGGGATTATAGTATTGTACACAGGAGGGCTGTTACCCTTCCCTTTTAGTTATGACAAAAGGTATAACAGGAAACTATCCCACATAAAGTAGAAACATGGACAAAATGCTAAGGAAGAATACAAAAGAATATAACAAGCATGTAGGGACAAAATCAGAGAGGCTGAAGCACAGAAAGAGTTACACCTGGCAAGGAACATGAAAGGAAATAAGGAGAAGTTCTATTCAAAGAAAAATGTAGGTCCTCTACTTAGGGGGAAAGGAGAGCTAATAACTGATGGCATTAAGAAGCCTGAGGTATTTAATGCTTAGCAACAAGGGGGAAAGAGTACAAGCCAAAATAGAGAAAGAACAGGTTAAAGAATATTTAGATAAAGTCAGATGTAGGCAAGTCAGCAGGACCTGATGAAATTTACGCTAGTCTAGGGTACAAAAGGAACTAGCTAAAGTAATCTCAGAACTGCTAGTGATTATCTTTGAGAACTTATGGGTGAGGTCCCAGAGGACTGGAGAAGGGCAAACTAACCTACCTACTTCTAAAACAGAGAACAAAAAGGAACCAGGGAACTATAGGCCAGTCAATCTCACTTCCAGATCTGGAAAGATATTGGAACAAATTACTAAACAATTAATTTGTAAGCACCTAGAGGTTAATAGGGTTATAAATAATAGGTTTGCCATGATTTGTTCTTGACAAATCCATGGTGGCTATCTAATTTCCTTCTTTGATAAGGTTACTGGGCTAATGGATAGGGAGGAAGTTGCAGACATGATCTATCTTGATTTTAGTAAGGCTTTTGGCACAGTCCCGAGTGACTTTCTCTTAACCAAAATAGGGAAATATGGTCAAGGTGAAATAACTATAAGGTGAGGATAAAACAGGTTGGAAGACTATCTCAAAGAGTAGTTATCAATGGTTCGCTGTCAAATTGGAAGGGTGTATCTAGGGGAGGCCCTGCAGGGGTCTGTCCTGGGTCCAGTATGTAGTGTGAGGACAGAAACACAGAGACATGCTGTAAGCAGCAACTAGAGCACTTCCTAACTAAGACATTCCTATTTTTATTAAGCTCGTCGCTGCAACACATCTTTGTCTTCTCTGGTAATTGCGAAGGACTAGGAACTCTCTAACCACTCCACACCTCTCTTTCTTTATATTAAAAGATTAAAACTTAATTGTACACCAATGGATATACACACAACAATTCAAAATAAACTTCAAATTCTTTAACACTATTTACACTACTATGTCCCTTTATCAACTGCATTTAAATAGTCTTGAACAGTATTCTAAAGACCAAGTCTTTGAGGGGAATCTGATCAGTCTTCTACACCATGTTCTCACTTCTCTTGAGTTTGTGCATGGAGTTCCTCACAGAGGGGGCTCACTCCTGATAGAGTACCTGCAGGACCCAGATCCTCTTTTAATTGTGTTTGGAAAACATTGAAGATGAACCCAATTCCTCCAAAGAAATCCTCTTGGAATCTCCACTAGGTAGGATCTGGGAGTTTCCACCAACTTCTGAACTTCCAAATGTCTGGGAGCTCTTGAGCCAAACTTTGTTCCCTGGTTTCAGTTCAGATGGGGCTTTTGTTCTGTGTGGAGCACTGAAGTTTTGTTGTGGCAGGATTTTTATTTCAGCATCCTGTTTTCAAAATTCCTTCAGATCAGGCCATTTAGGTTTAAGCTGTATTGGCACCACATATAAAAGTGTCCTTAGTCATCTTCCTGTCAGAATTCTGTTGGAGATGGTCTAGACACAAGCAGCATTAACTGATATGACAGGGGTACTTTATTGGGGTCCACTGATTTTTGCAGAAGTCTTTTTAAAGTTTGCACTGCTCTCTCCGCCTCCCCGTTGCTCTGTAGGTAATATGGTCTACTAGTACAATGATCAAAATCAAAGTCCTATGAAAACACTAGGAATATTTCAGAGGTAAATTGAGGTGCATTATCAGATACGATAACTACAGAAATTCCATGTCTTGCAAATATTTTATTTAGTTTCTGTATAACTTGTGCTGATTAAGTCTGTGTAAGTAAAGCCAATTCAATACATCTGGAGAAGTAACTAACTACAATAATGTATGTGTGTCCTTTCCAGAAAAACAAATCTGTGGTTTTACACTGCCAAGAGTGTGCCGTCCTTTCAGAAGCAGGCCATCACCCATTTGAATGTCATTCTGGTCCTGTCAATATGGTAATAGGTCTCTTGGAAGTTGACTCCTTCACTCCCTCCCTCTTTGGCAGAGTTGAGTCAGTTTCTGGCAAGTATCATCCTTTAGTTGTTCATTTCTAATTTGCTGAAGGCAGCTGTTAATTCATGCTGATATTGCTGCAACAACAAAGTAAACACAGACTGACATCTTTCTCGAAAGCCTTTGCTTCTTCCATTCATGTCTGAACTATTGGAGGTCTAAATAGAATGTCTACTGTGCTCTCCCTAGTATGAGTGCTCTCCCTAGTATGCTCAATGTTCAAGGAAATTTCATCAGACGCAGTTGAAATCTTTGAATCCTAGGTGGAAGATCATCCAGCTTTTGAATCCAATAATGCCACTAAGGGCTTGTTTCTGTGTTAAAATTCCAGTCAGACAGACATGCAGTGAACCATTCACAGGCGCAAGTGACTGCTACACCTTTCTTTTCCACTCAAGAATATAGCTGCCTGGTTTCTGTGAGGCTTCTTGATATGAACGCAACAGGTCTACTTTTGTGTGAGTACTGCTCCTGAACCCTGTAAAAATACGTCCACTGCTATCATTGTGGAATGGTTTAACAAATATTGTCCCAAAATAGATGGAGATGTCAGTAGTTCTTTTATCTTATTAAATATGTTTTGTTGTGGACTAGCCCAGAGCCACATATTGTGACCATTAAAGAAATATCTTAAGATTTCTTGGTAAGAATCTCGCAAAATTATTTGTCATGCCCAGAAACATTTTTGGGTTCAGGTAAGGCAAGTAATGCTTTCAGTTTGCCTGAATCTGGCTGAAGTACCTGTTTGCTAATTATCGCTCTGACAAATTTTATCTGCTCCTTTCCAAATTCACATTTCTCATTCAGAGTGAGGCCAGCTGGTTGGACGCATGTCAAAACTGCATGTAATCATTTTCCTCTCTCCCATATATCAACACATCATCTGCATAGCAAAGGATGCCAGGCAAACCTGACATGATCTGAGAGATTCTCTTTTGGAAATGTTCTGGTGCTGAAAACATGCCAAATGGAAGATGATTGAAACAGTACCTTCCAAATGGGGTGATGAACATAGTTAATGATATAGATTCTTTAGCCAGAGTGATTTGCCAGAAGATGTTGTAGCATCTAACTTTGAGAAAATTTTGGCTTCTGGTAACTGAGTTAATGTCTGGTCAACTGTAGGAAGCACGTCTTTCTCTGTACATGCTTTTATTAAGTTGTGCAAGTTCCACACAAATTTGGATTTTGCCATGGTGCGTTGGTATTACAACCATCCTTGCACACCAGTCAGTAGGTTCTCCTATCTGGGAAATAATCACCATATCTTCCATTCTCTTTAATTTTTTTTTTACTTTCCCTAGCAAGGATATAGGGATGTAGCATGGGCTATGAGAGCAAAGGGAGTCACTGATGGAACCAGTTTTATTTTGTATTCTCCTGGCGGCTTTGCTAGGCCTGTGAAAAGGTGTGGCTACATCTCCAGTACAGCTTGTGGTGGTGGTGTTGTGTGTGGGTTTTGGTTGTTGTTTTGTTTTGTTTTTGCCATTAATGCTTTCCAGTTTCTCTGCTAGGTGTAGTCCTTGTATTGCTGGCAATCCTAGTACAGGAGTTGTTAGTCCTTGTATTACATATTATTTTCCACTTTCCCCACTCACCCTCCACTCTGCTAGTCTGGGTGGAGGGGGTTTCTTTTCTTTCCTTTATTCCTTTAGAGAAAGGGATTCACTCACTTCTGACACCATGTAGTGTGAGGATATAAACACAAAAGGCTATGCTTTAAGCAGCAACTATAAAACTTCCTAACCAGAAAATTACCACATTTATTAAGTACTTTTGGGAAATTGGACTGGTTGGGGTTTTGTTATCTTTTGTTTTGGGAGGAGGGATGGTCCACTCATAACTCAAAATTAAATTAATCCAAAAATGTCAGATTTATTCTACATACTAAACTCCATCAGGACTAGTGGACAGGACTGTTTACACTAAATTGGTGTGCAAAAAGTTATCTTATTAGAGGGCGTCTCTAAATGTATTAGAACTTCCACAAGAGGTCTGGTGAATGTTACAAGCTCTTCCACATCTTTGATTTTTGACTCCTTTTGCCTTTAAGATTGTCTCAGTGAATTATCTGAAAAAATCATGATTCCTCCCACCTTCATTTCCACCTGCCAACCTTGTAAGCTGCCAGCCACCAGAGCTCTTCCTTTGAGTTCTGGCTCCTGAAAGTTTCACCCTCCCATGCACTCCATCTGGAATCACTGCTCTCAGCCTCAGCAGGGACACCCTCACTGCCAAGGGGAAGTAAATGGTAGTCCCCCTGACCTCTGCCCGTGAACAACAATTGTTTGCCACCATAACCACTACTGGAACCTGGGTCCAAACTGAAGCAGCTCCTGTGTCCATGTGCTTGCCCTCACGCTGGTGCAGGGATGAATTCTACAAGCCGTGGTGGATACAGCAACTTTGTCTGGACAGAGTCCCCTCAGAGGCAGCAGTGACTGAAAGGTACTGTGATTCTTTCTTCCAGCAGTGAAATCTTCACCCTTTCACAAGGGAACACAGCACTACAGGAAATGCCATACTGGATTCTATTTTCAACAGTGGCCAGTACCTGAAGTTTATGGGGGCATTGTAAAATAGAACTGGGTGAGGAAAGAGGTTCTGTTTTGTAGAAGATTTTGATATTTCAAAATCTGGATTCATTCTGAATGAAAATCAAAAAACTTAATCATTCTCCACAAAAGAGAATACAACCCCAGGGCTGTCCTGCTGTGGGGCTGCCCCAGAGTCGCACTAGAAGCACTAAGGTTGCCCTGTCTGTGGTAGTCTCCTGGTGGGCTACCCTAGGGCCATAGACCCTGCAAGCACTGGAATTCATGACCCCAAGGCAGTCTTGATGGACAGCTGAGCTGACACAAAGCCATGGACCCTGGTGGTCCAAGCTGCCAAGGAGCTGGACTGGTAAGCATCTAGTAAAATGGTCAGGTTTCCAACAGACCCAACGGAACTTCAGCCAAATTGAACCTTCTCCACAAAATGGTTCAATTTTGCTGAATCAACAAATTCAGAAAAAAAATATTGTAGCAAAATTTTCCCAGTGTAAAACCCCCATATAGTCCAATTTTGCAATAGTGTGCTTGTGGGAAAAGATCCTTCCTAATTCCAGGCAGTGATATATTGTCTTGTGCCCTGAAGCATGAGAATTGCTATCTGCATATGTTTATTCTATCTAGTATAACAATGGATGATATTCTTAGTATTCATGTAAACGTCCAACCCCTTTCTAACACCTAATAAGCATTTTGTCTCAACAACATCTGTGGGAATAAGCTCCACAGGTTATTTGTGAGTTTTGTAAGGTTCCCCTTGCTCTTGTGTTATGAAAAGGATAA
Source organism: Chrysemys picta bellii (assembly GCF_011386835.1). Lineage (NCBI taxonomy): Eukaryota > Metazoa > Chordata > Testudines > Emydidae > Chrysemys > Chrysemys picta. The sequence goes on along the minus strand of NC_088794.1, from coordinate 93,103,328 downwards.
ATAGGAGTACCCAACTGATCTCTATATTGTACCATTTATTAATTTATATTCCTCTATGATGCATTCTCTTATTCATCTGCTCTCTAAATTAGAAATCTCTTTTAATACCTGTAACTAAGAATTGAAAGGTAGCTGGCAAAATGATATAATAATAAATGAAGAGCATTCTGCCTATGCCATTGAAATCACTTCAAACCTGAATCTTTTTGTAGTCTGTATTTCCCCATATGCAAAGAGAAAAACATGTACCTCTAGTCTGAATGTGTTTTATTTCCAATTAAGAAACAACAAAAGTACATATATAGATTTCCATGATAGAGTGAGCAACTGTTGCTGACTCTGTTACGTACCGAGTCTGACCTGAAACATACAATTATGGCTGTCTCACAACTGTCCCTGTCATAGGCAGGGAGACTTCTCTACGTTTAAAGGTGCAGAACACAACAAAAAAACAGGATTACATCATATCCTTTCAAGTCCATACCTACTGCATAATAGGTAAAAATGGTGGCCCACTTCTCTTCATCCAATATTCAAGTAGTTCCGATTGACTGCCCCCCTAACACTGTTTCTCTGAGGGAACAGACTTATTTTTTGCTCCCACCCATGTCCAGAAAAGTCTTCCGGATGAGCTAGAAGTATCCTGTCCATCCTGCCTGAGCATGAGCAAAACACACTCCCGTTCTCAATGTCAGTTCTGATTCACTGGCTCTGGGTTGTAAATAGGTAGCAAGAGTATGAGCCTGTTAGCCGCAGCTAGAAAATGCCTGGGGTTTCCTTAGAGGCTGCAGCAAGGCCTGACGGGCACCTCAGCCGTGTTGTCTAGTGTTAGTACTGGCTGCAGGAATAATTCATGATCTAGCTGCTGCAGGATTGTGGGAAGGTCGTCACAAGCAACTATCAACCCACAAAATGTTTCTAAGATAGGTGAGAGAGAGAGGAACCACCCAGGGCAGCCCCCTAGAAGAACATTTATATCAAGGGTTGTGGCTACTTACCACCTCCTGAAGATCAGGGAGAAGCTGAAGGGCCATCCAGCTCCAAATGAGATTAGACTGGTGGGGAGGGGTATTTTAGGCCACTTGGGGAAGGGGAAGGAAGGTGTTTCTACCTGAAGGCTGGGCAAGTTGAACACTTGAGACCCACATATTTCTAGTCAACATTTGGTCACACAAATAACATATCTTGAAAATCACTATCGAAGTTGCACATTCCTAATAATCTGCATGCTGCCTTATGCATGGCACCCTATGAAAAGATACACCTTGAAGTACTCCATTAATAATGTGTTATTTAACAATTTGTGTGGCAGTGAAAATGAGTTGTAACAAAAATTACTGAACCCTGTGATATTGTTTATGGACAGTGACAACTTTACAGATTTTTTTTAAGAATGCCAAAGAGTCATCAAACTGAAGTGCTAAGAGCAGCAGAGAGAGCCAATTGAAAATAACAGAGACAAAAGACAAATAATCAGATCAATGATGACAGACTCTTCTCCTGTGTGTCCACGACAATGAAATAGTGCCAGCCAAATGGATTAGCTATGTGCTATAAAGACTCCAATTCACAAAGCAGCATTTCTGGCAGAAAACAAAGCAGAATTACTGACTTTTTAAAAGGATGATTTAGACACAGTTGTATTTTTGTGTGAGCATGTTAAAATACTTTTTAATGGATTGTATATTTTATTAACACAACAAGGTGCACTTCTTTAACTTAAAATGAATGTATATCTATGGATAAACTGATAAGGTAAGAAAATCTAAAATTTAACCTTGATGGTGTGAAGTTTGGTTGCAATTGAACCATCTGTAAAGTCTTAGTCATGACGTGATTTAGCAAACTCTGTTTATTTGAACCTTCACTTAACTGGGATGAACTGGAGTCCATGGAGGCATGATGATGAGGCTACTATTAGATATACAACATTAGCAAGTCATCAGAAGGCTTTGGTCTCTCTACATAGTAGAAGACACAAGAAATAGAATCCCGGGAGATTAAGTCTATTGGATAGTGACTATTTTATTTGGGGTTTCCTCCATTCCACTACTGTGCGCAAGGCCTGAACAATCAAGTTTTCATTATTCAGGATATTGTAGTCAATCATTTTCACCGGATTGTCAAAATTCTCTTCACTGAATGAGAGCTCCCTTGTAGTATATGGGAGCTTGCTGTTTCCTCCGTTCCACTGCTGTGCGCAAGGCCTGAACAATCAAGTTTTCATTATTCAGGATATTGTAGTCAGTCATTTTCACCAGATTGTCAAAATTCTCTTCACTGAATGAGAGCTCCCTTGTAGTATATGGGGAAAGGGGACTGGAGACATCAACTTTCCCCTCCTCCATCTCTGTGGGGCTGCGTTCCACACCTAAGAAAAAAATGTAGCAAGTTTTACCAGTGAAACATTACTGCATTTTGGAGCTTATATCAATTAACAAGGCAATAATTGGCCAGGGAGGGAGATTTCTCTCTAGCGAGATAGCTTGCAAAGTTAATTGTCATAGGGATGTACAAGTATCTCTAGCAAAATCAAGTTTTTCAATCTCTACATCACCACTCTCCAGAACTGATGAAAACCAGATTGCTGATAGGGTCAGGATGGGGAAGAACCCATTGTAACAACACTTACTACAGGTCAGCCCTCTGAGTATCATTTACAGGGGACCTACATGATCTGCATATCTGCTTCCCCAATCTAGAAAGAAAGATGCCTCAATGGTAGTGAGCAAAAACAAAATGGAATACTGAGAGCAGGAGAAAATGTAAAAGACAGGGGGCCACTCAAAAATGTATTATAATCAGTGAAACAATGACCCAGCCGATACAGGCTAGCCATACTGAAGGGAAAATGATGACCCATTCAGTGAGCAGATTGTTGATACCGTTGACTAATATATGCTGGATAGCATATATACATCTATTAATAATAGGTATTAGTAAGTGTTCAGCACAAATATCATTAAGCACAAATATAGCAGTTATATGGCCTAAATTCGCCTATGTTTTTTATATAATGCTGCTCACTTATTCTAAGTATCTCATAACCCATTGCATCCCCTGAAGTAAGTTTTGGCTTGAGCAATTAAGAAAGCTGTCAAGATCAGGACAGATGAGTGCTTTACTGTAGCAACAGAAAGGGAGTTACTCTCACAGGCCTGTATTGGAATGTCCCAAAGAAAAGAGGACAAGACATATGATTCTTCTACCCTAGTACAAACCTAGGAGATGCTTTCATGCCTGTTGGTGCCTGAAATGCAGGTGTTCAGAACAGAGAGAGAGAGAAAAGTACATCATAGTACCAGAAAAACAAGGTAGAAAGCTGATCGTTTAAATCTCGTTTCAGATGATGTACACAGTATCTTTTGCTTGTAAACCGGCAGGGTATAAAAACATGGCTCATGAGGTGTAACTCTGGGAGCACATCTTCTGCGTAAGGTGAATGTAACACTGCTGCACAAGATGGCTTCTCTGAGAGTGGTATCACATAGAACCTTTTTCCTGTACTATATTATTATTGAGTTATAGCAATAAACCTGACTGACATTGGTTATTTGGTCTCTTGAGTATATTTCATAACATACCGAAGTGTGGTCAAGCAATTGACTATACAATTTATCAACAATGTTGAAAGCAAAGTTCTCAACCCATCAAGACCCAAGTGTGTGATACAGGCCTTTACATGTGTGTAAAAAAAACCCAAAACAGTAGATGTCAATGAAGCTTGTAGTGGTTTCTCAGACCCTCCATTTTAAGGATTTGCATTTTTGATTAAGTTAATTTTCATTTATACACAGCAAGACAACACCGTGTGTGTGAGATCAAAATAATTGTGTGGCTAAAATGAGCACTGTGCCTTTAATGATGGATGGTTGAGTGGCATTGACTCAGTGAAAATGGTAATTCTTGTCCGTGGAAAAGTTGATCGTATTGAAATGAGAAAGGAGGATACAGCCAACAGAGAGTCATCAGATATGAAATGGGCAGGACAGGCTGATCAAGGAGATAACATTACTGTCTGCTGATAACTTACCAGGAGCTTTGTATTTTTTGAAGGTGTCATTTACTAATGGGAAAAAAAGCACTATAGGAGCTCTTGGACTCTCAGCATCTTCAAACAGATAGCACTCCTTCAGATTTTTCCTGTCTTCCTCACTCATCTCGATTCTGGGGAATGGGATTCCCTGCTCCGAGAAGTACTTCGCAATTAGGTCCAGAGGCTGAATCATCACAGAACAAAGATTTTAGAACTCAAAAAAGGGACAAAGACCAGGATTTCCTGAAACACAGTAACTAATGTTAAACTGCCTTTCTATACCTAAGGGGTTACACAGGAATTCCTATGGGAACACATGAGGTTGGAGAAAGACTACATCATAGAATACTGATGTTGCCGTTTATTTTGCTCCCTGTAGCACTTTAAACAAAATGAGAAAGCAGTTACAGTAGTATAGATTCCACAGGCAGCTGAAAACTAAAGTATTAATTTAAATCTAATTTAAAGTAAAGTAAAGTAAAGTAAAGTAAGAGGATTCCATAAATAGATTTTGAAATGGAACATCAGAGAGGAAAGCACAAAGAGTATATGTATCTTTCTAAAATACTTATATGGGCCCCATCACCAAAGTATCTGAGCACCTTACAATCTTTAATGTATTTAGCTTCACATCACCCCTCTGAGGTAGGGAAGTGCAATTATCCCCATCTTCACAGATCAGAGGATGAAGCACAGAAATCTAAGTGACCTGTCCAATGTCACACAAAGTCTGTGGAGAAGCAGGGAATTGAACCTGGACTTTCCAAAGCCTGGGCTAGTGCTCCAACTATCAGTTCATCCTTCATCAGGATAATTTGTAACATGCAAAATTAGTTAATGAAAGACCTTGTAGAAATTTGAGTCCAAAGGTATTGAATTGTCCCATCTACCACAGAGTCAGCTGCCAGAAAACCTCATATCATCTAATCAAAAAGGAAGTAATAGCCATATAATTACATGTAATTTTGTGATGAACTAGTCAGAAAACTGAAATTTTTCCTGTAAGCAATTTTGAACGACAAAAAAAAAAAATCTTCATCTTAAATGTTTTAGTAAAAAAAAATCAGTTTTCTATTCAGAAACGTTTGAACTGATTAAAAGTGAGATTTTTTGTTTCAAATCAACATTTCAAATTGAAAGATTTTTCATTTCATTTAGACAACTTCACACCTATGTCACAATGGAACTCTCCACAATAAGAGTAAACCTTGTCTGTGCAGGAGATATAACCTTCTCCAGGGGTGATCCGAGACAGTGAAAAGAACAACCCCACAAAGGACCATCAAAAGCCTCATCACTTTCTGCTCCAAGTCCAAGGGGAATTTCTTTGATCTTGCCTTCTCTAATAGGAATACAAATCAACAGGTACATTTATTTAACAACCACCACCTACCAAACAAGACACACCATGCACTTCTCCCTCTGGGGAGAATATGAGAGAACAAACAGCATGTGACAGACGTGTAGTCACATTGCCTAATGCAATACTAGAAGGCACTCAGATACTATGATGATGAGTTTCAAGTCACCATTTTGAAATAAAATGTTGGGGTTTTATGGTTTTTTATAAACCAAAAAGTTGAAATGACACAACTGTGTAAGTTGAAATAAAATGAAAAAAATGAGTTTCATTTCAAAATGTTGATTTGTCATTTGAGATTTAATGTAGGAAAATCTATATTTTCTTGGAATTGACAGTTCCCCCCACAAAAAATTTAGTTTCAACACAACTATACTTTTTGGTAGGTATATTTTCGTTCATAAGAAATTTTTATCAACCTTAATAATTACTTTTTTTATCGTGTGTGCCTGTCAATTACTTTTCCTAGTTTTACTAGAAAATTACTAAGGAACACTGAGAATATCTTCATAAATTATCTTCCATGAATTTGTTGGAATAGTATAGATTCATAGATTTTAAGGGCAATTGTCATAATCTATTATCTGACCTCCTACATAACACAGGCCACAGGACTTCCCTGAATTAAGTCCTGCTTCAAGTACAATACACAGAACAGAAAGATTTATCAAACACCGCTATTTTTCAGCATTATTATTAACAATTCTACCATTTCGAACTAGTAATGGACCAATGCCGTTGTTAGGATTTCTTGTCTTTCCAATATACTTTAAAAACTCCTCCTTATTGTCCTTAATTCTGATGGCCATAGATTTCTCCCTATCCGATCAACCATTGACAGACTTAGGAATTAAAACAGAGAAGTAGAAGCATAGATAGTATCAATGAAATAGAGAATTTAGGCCACAGTTTCTGAAACAAGGAGGTGTGCCATTGTCGAACTAGTAGTGCAAACTAAATGAAGTTTCATTCTTCTGGAATCAATTTCCACTTCTACTATTGGAAAGTTACTAATTTTGGCCACAGGCACCAGCTTCTAATTTTCCCCAGGGGTGCTCAATACGTGCTCAGCCCCAGTTGTTGGTGATGGGGCCCACTCCACCCATCGCCCCAATGCCCCACCCCACCTCTTCCCTCTCCCGCTCCACCCCCAACCCGCCTCTTTCCCACCTCTTTCCCCCTCCCCCGAGCACGCCCCATCCCCGCTTCTCCCAGCGCCTCCTGCATGTCGCGGAACAGCTGTTCCGCAGCATGCAAGAGGCGCTGGGAGGGAGGGGAGGACTTGATCGGCAGGTGGGAGTGGGGGGTAGGAGGGAGCTTGGCTGCCAGTGTGTGCTAAGCAGCAGCTAATTTTTCTTCATGGATACTCCAGCCCGGAGCACCCACAGAATCGGTGCCTATGATTTTGGCTACTAAATGCTAAAAGCTCTGAGGAAAATGGCCATAATGGAAAACTCTTCTCACCAATGTCTGTGATCCTCCACTGTAATTTAAATGCAGGATGACATCCACTTTCCTCTGAGGTAGCAAGAGTGGTGGGTAACTGGTATTGATAAAAAATCCAGTATCTGCCAGGGATAGAGGGTGCTGTGCTGTTTCAATTAGTTTGTTAGGGTAAGTGTCTATCACAGTGTCTGAAATACAAACATGTCCTGTTATAACTACCATAAGAATAGATGAGCTGCTTCCCTGATGATAATAATAAATGGGTCAAAGAAGAAAGGAGAATTCTGTCCCTACCCCATTGCTTTCTTTGGGTGTTGACACACTGTTGTACCACAGCAGTTCCGCCTTGACTTAGAGGAACAAGTCTCTTGTTGTTCACTCCCTTCTTAGACTCCTCACATTGTTTTCAGCCTTTTTGTCTATCTATTTTGCCCCTCCCCCCAACTTTGCAGTCACTGTGCCTGGTGACATGCAACCCAACAAAAAATTAACTGAGACCCAACAAAGCAATTTCATTATGAACATTCATCAGCCCTGTACAAGCCAACAGACTGAACTTGTTAGTTCAAACTTCAGTGCTTGAGGAAGAGGATGTGGAATTTAAACATGAAATCCACATATTCTCCACAGCACTCAGCTCTCCTCAGTGCATTCCAAACCATCTCAAAATATACCACTGCAAATCATGCTTTATTACTGTGCCTTTCCATGTAGAAAAATGCTCATTCTCCAGGTACTCATTGTGCATCTGGAAGCCCCTTAGGAAATTGGGGAATTCTGCAATTGTTGGGCGCCCTGTTAAGACATCTCGGAAAGCAGTAGAAAGGGCGCCTGCAGGAGTCAACAGGCGAGTCTGTGTCTCATGAGGCTTTATGTGCAGAACAGGATCTTCCTCTGCGGAAAGGGGGGAAAATCTAAAATTCTTAGTTTGTCTAGATTAATTTGGGGGTGGGGAGTTCTCTGCAGCAATAATAATAATAATAATTATGCAATCATTCATAAATTGAATTTCTGGCCAACCCATAAAAAGGATAACTGTAATAAGCTAAGGCCTCAAATCCAAATAATATCAGAGTGGGAGCAAAATGATAAAGAAACCCCACAAAAACTCAGTACATTAAATGAACTACTACCCATAAATATAACATTAAGTTTACAATTAAAACCTAATATTTTACACTTAACTAGAATGGTGTCCCATTTGTAATTTGGTGCAGAGACGCCGACTTTCTGATTTCTCAGGGGGTGCTCAACCCCTGCTCTGCTCTAGACCCCACCCCCTCTCCACCCCTTCCCCCAAGTCCCCACCCCCGCCCGCCTCTTCCCGCCCCACCCTGCCTCTTCTCACCCCGTTCAACCCCCTCCACCGAATGTGCCCCACCCTTGCTCCACCTCTCCCTGCCTCTGCTCCATTCTTCCTCTCCAGCACCTCCTGCTCTCTGCTGAACAGCTGTTCCGCATTCAGGAGGTGCTGGGGAGGAGGGGGAGGAACAGATTGGCAGGGCCCACTGGTGGGTGGGAGGAGCTGATCAGCGGGGCCCATTGGTGAGTGCTGAGCACCCACTATTTTTTTCTGTGGGTGCTCCAGCCCCAGAGTCCCCATGGAGTTGACACCTATGATTTGGTGTAGGGTGCAGGGAATAGTATGCAGAGTCAAGGGCCCTCTATGAAGACAACACTGCTCCCTCAACTTTTGAGGCGGTAACTTGAATATTTTTCCTACTTCCTTTGCATCTCCCTTGCTCAAGGTAAAGCAGCTCCTAAATCAAGCAAAGAGATTGCTTTACAACAATAGAAGATCCTTTAATCCCTTTCCTGCCCTTCCCCCTCTGACCATGCTATCTTTGCAGTAAGGCTTTAAAATCTCTTCAAAATGAGTGTGTATTATTTATACGTCAGACAAGTGTGGAGTACCAAGTATGGAAAAACAAAAACAACAGATGAATGAGATAAAAAAAGATAAACCACCCACCAATGTCTTTTACTCGGTCTCTAGTCCATCTGTACCAGAAGTCCTCTGAATCAAAGGCTAAATTCCAGAAGTACATCACGTCCAAGGAAAATATACCACTCCACATGCCTGTAAAGTGGAAGAGATTCAATAGAAACTAATTTGATGAAGTCTTGGAAGCATTTTAACTAAAAACTGCCTTTTGTCCTATCCCTTGAACATTTCCTTCCAAATTTTATAGACACCTTTGTGGGCATAGTTCCAATACTGCAAACACTTACACATATGCTTACACTTATTTGTATGAGTATTCCCATTGAAATCAAGTGTTTGCAAGCCTGGAGCCTATCTGAGCTACTGTTATAACGACTTCAGCTGTAGGAGCTTTAAATGCTAACTAGTTTCAAGTAAAGTCAGACTCAGAAAATGTTAAATTGTTTAACTACATAAGGTAGCAGTTTTCAAGTTATCTTCCCATCTCAGCTTTGCAGCTTCTTCATATTTCATCAGAAAAACATACATATTTTGTTCCTTTTTTAATATCTCAATTTCTCTTTCCCTTTGCTATTATTATTTAATTGAATAACATTATTAGCTCTCTGAAGATTGCATTAAAAAGCTGTTTTGTATTCTACTGTTTCAGAACATTACTGTTCTGTTTAATTATGTTGATGTTTATTAGGCTACATTTCAATGCTATGTTGTTATATTCATCAGGATTCCAATAAGAGCCAAGTGGAAAAGAATAGAATAAGTCAAAACATTCTGTTTCATTTTTGGTCAAAATCTTGTATTGATTAACATTTTCTCACAAGCTATAGATAAAAGTTAGCAATTGGACTATGCTGCAAGGTACACCCTGGCAGCCCCACCCAAACCTGATAACAAGGGTCGGGTGTGGGTCAGGTCAGATATGAAAACAACTCAAAACTCTCGGGCTCAGGTCATGTTCGGATTAGGCTTTAAAATTAGGCCCAAGTAGACCTAAGTCCGCAGAGGGCAATGCTGTAACGAGAAGACACCCTGCTTCACATTACCAAGCCAGGCCTCCTGAACCCAACCCTACTGCCACTGTGTCTCCTTTCTTCCTTCCCTCCCGGGTACTGTGCAGCAGCTGCAGGAAGCACAACTCTGCCCTTCCGCCCTGCAGGCAGCTCCACACTTGGCTCGGCTGTGCAGGCTCCCCATTGTCTGTGTGGCGGCACCCGCAGGAGGTGGTGCGGGGAGCAGTGGGCTCACCCAGTGCTGCTGGGGCCCTGGGCAGGGAAGCCAAAGTGTGGAGCCGTCACAGATGGGGCACAATGCCGGGGGCCTGGCAGCCGCTGAAAGACTGAAACAGGAACTGGACCAGGCTCAGGGCAGCTGGAACTGATGCTGAAGGGGGAGCAGCCATGTCTGCTCCAGACACAGAAACTTTGCAAGTCCCCCAGTGGATGCAGTGCCCCCCACATGCACTGAGAGATCCTGGGCCCCCATGGAGATGCTCAGCGCCATGAAAGCTGAAGTAGGGGGACAAAAGATGCCAGTGATTGCGAGGCAGCAGGGACTGCAAAGCCCAGCGTCGCCAGCCACTATTCCCCGGTGCTACCTGACCACCCCCAACCACCACTCCACCTACCAGCTGGAGGATCTGGAGATCCTGTTGAGTGACCAGGGCCAGCCCTACAAGACCATGTGTGCTTGGTGCGAACAAAGGAGCCAATAGGGCAAGGGAGAGCAGCAGCCACCTCCTGCCCACCCTGCCCATCTGACTGCCGCTCAGCTACTGACACACCTAGCCTGTGCTGCAGTGCAGCACCCCTGCAGCTCCAGCTACTACCACCATCCTCCCCCTGGGCACAGCTACAAGGGGTGCACTAGCTGTTGGCTCCGCAGGCAGTGGCACCACTTGCCCCCTCCCATTCTCTCCCACACCTTCTCCACCCCCATTACACACGAGACCCTTGCAACCCCCAACCCAACTCCAACAGGACTTAACTGCAAGAGTTGGGTTTAGGTCGGGTATGAAAACAACTCAACGATCTCAAGCTTGGGTCAGGTTCAAATTTGTTGTGGTCTGGTCAGTTTCAAGTCAGGCTTTAAAAAGGGCTGAATTCCAAATAATTGTGATATAAAAGGTAGCAAATGCCAGTGTTGGACAAATCAACTCAAGTAAAGGTATATAGAATCTAGCCACTGCCCTATGTTTGTGAGTTGCCTGGTTTCAGAGCACAGTTAAACCAAACATACAACAGGTTTAGTTACTCTAGGACAATTTAAATTCAATGGAAAATCATTATCTGTTAGTGACACAGGTGGTACCATACATAGATTTCTGGCAGGTGATTCCACACCAGTGTCACCAGTGATAGATCATTTGCTCACCAATGCCTAGTTATACACCCAGCTGTATTCTTATTAGGTTAACAATTGCTCTAGATAATCGTCACCTTCCATGTAGCAAATCCGGCTTTCTGGGAACTTCTTCATCAGTCTTCCCATGAAAAATTCACTTCCAAAATCTTCTGAGCGAATAAATGCTCCATATTTCCAGAATCCCACCTCGTAGGGAGTGAACTCCAACCATTCTATAGTGAGAGCAACAAAAAAGGCTTTTACTGCAGTGCTAGACTGTGGGGGAAAGACACTCATATCAGATGACTAGAAAAAAAACAAGTGGAATATACCTTCCAGTATCAACTTCTTTGTGTATAATTATAGTTTTAAAACCATCAGATTTTGTTACTAGCTATATTTCTATTCAATACTGGTTGCAACACCGATGAGCCTAGAAAGCAAATTTTCCTCATACATCAGCAGGGGATGGTCCCTCCATGTACGGACTGAGGTCCATTAATACAGCAATTTGGGAGGGGAAGGAGCTTGGACTGAACAAAGCCATTAATACTCAGCTATAGTTGTTCATCTGTATAGTTTTATATAGCTCAACTTACCATTGGAAAATCATGCTCTAAGAGTCTTCTAAGTGCCTATGCTCCAACAATGAACAGTACAGAACAAACAAAGGAACAGTCCAATTCTGATTTGGATGACATAATTAAATCTATACCCTCTGAAGACAAGCTCATACTTCCGGGACACTAGAATGCCAGAGTTGGAAAAAATAGTGAGGTTTGGAATGGTATAATAAAGAACAATGGAGTCAGAAAAATAAACAGCAATGGTGTGCTAAGCATGAGTTTGTTATTATCAACACAATCTTCAGGCAAGCCAACAGACATAAAACCTCTTGGATGCATCCAAGATCAAAGCACTGTCACCTGATTGATTATGCCATGATAAGGTAAAGAGGCGTCAGGGTCATCAAGATCACCAGAACAGTGCAAGGGACAAACTGTTGAACTGACCACGGGATGTTCATTTTTAATTTACATGCTGTTCAGCGAAACAATGCTGAACAAGATTAAATCAAAACTGAACCAAGCAAAGCTGAGACATCCATTTCATCATCGAAAACTTAGAGGAAAAATGTGATAGCATTACATCATCACCCAATAATCTACTCAAAAAGTGGAATATATTCAAATCAGCCATTCTTCGAGCCTCAGAAGAAACTCTAAGCAAAAATCAAAGATAGCACCAGGATTGGTTATATTAAACCAATGATGAAATCAAAAAGATCCTCAAGGAAAAGAAAAGATGTGTTTGTGTCTTGGCACATAGACAAAGAATCAACATCAAAGAAAGATACGTTCAAATATCTGCAAGCCAAGGATCAAAGACAGCTTTATGTTCTACAGGATAACTGGTGGGGAAAGAAAGCAGAAGAAATACAGCAATATGCCAGTACTAAGACCACAAAGTTGTTTTAGAACCATTTATGGCCCACTGAAATCCAGACTAGCTCCTTTAAAGAGTTCAGATGGATCTACCTTAATCAAGGACAAGAGGCATCTCTGAAAAATAAGTGTAGAACTTCACTGAGCTACTCAACCATCCCACTATGGGCAGCAACAGGTGCTAGAGGAACCAACTCAGTACCCCATATATGAAGAAACTGACCAGCCATCTATCACTGAGGAAGTGAAAAAAGCGGTCGAACAAATGAAGTCAGGTAAATCACCAGGTTAAGACAGCATCCCAGCTGAAATCTTTGAACTTGCAGGCCCCAAAACTGTCAGCTATCTATACAAAATCATTAAGAATATCTGGGAAGCCAAGGCAATTCCTCAGGACTTCAAAGATACAATCCTAGTTAATCTATACAACAATAAAGGCTACAAATCTGACTGTGGTAACTACCAGGATATCTCCATGCTATCTATTGATAGTAAAATCTTTGTTTGCATTTTTCTCAATCAGCTTGTGGAAACAGTATCACAGAAGTTTCTACCAGAGACCCAGTGTGAATTTGGAGCACCACAGGCCTGATATTTGTTTTGAGGCAGATTCAGGAAAAATGCACGGAGCAAAACATTGAACTGTATGCTGCCTTTGTTGATCTGAACAATTTGTCTTGACAAGATGAGTAGAAATGGCCACTGGAAAATTCTAGAGGGATAGGTCATGTTATCAGAATGGGCAATGACAGTCTCCCCAAAAAAAAAGCTCTCTGTGGTGAGCTGACACTTGGAAAATGCAGGAAGGGTGGTCAACAAAAACACTTCAAAGACATCCTTAGGCAGAAACTGACCGTATGCAGCATAAATTGTTACAACTTTGAAGACATAGCCAAGGAGAGACCTGAATGGAGAGCAACTATCAGTAAAGGTTGTAAATACTTTAAGGAAGACAGATGAAAAAATAATTTTTTTAAAAGGACCAAGCATCATACCAAGTCTTCAGTGGGAACTTGTGCATTCCTGTTTGAGATCTGTTCATGCTCCTCACAGATCTGAACTATACAGCCACATGACAACACACGTGATGCTGTGACATCATCATCAGATACAACAGACATACATTATAGTTGAGGTAAAAGTTATTTCCTTCAGGCCAACACTGATAAGAAGCCCAGTACTTCTATTTGCTTTCTCTCCTCTTGACTATTCATACTAAGCAAGCATAGTTAAATCAATGATAAATGAGATGTATATTTGATTGGCATTGCACCCAAAGGTGCAAAGGTTTATCTGAGGCGTCTTGGGACTTCCTGATTCTACAGAATGAGTCTAGAAATCTCTCTGTCAAAAGATTTCTGGTACTTTTTGTAGTGAGGATAAACTCTGAACTTGATATGTCCTGTGCTAGAAATGAACTTTCATTTCTGGTCCAAGTCAGAACTCAAAAGACTACAGGCACCAAATAAAAACATTTAACATTCTTTTTTAAAACTGTATCCACAGTTTTTTGAACTTTAAAAAAGGGTTAGTTTGGGGCTAGGGACAAAGGGTTATAATGTTAGTGGAACTGGTTTATCACACAAAATGAATGAAGATTTCTTAGAATATAAATCACATACTCTAAAATATCACCATTACCTCTAAAATCTTGAGCACTATAGTTGTTTTTGAGGTTGATAGCCGTGTAAATGGGCAGCGGATTCTGGCCCTCATTCATTGCCTGTCGCTGATCCGAGAGTTTATGGTTATCTTTCTGTTTTTGAAGAAAAATAATTAATAGGAAAAAATGGATGTGCATTTGAATTTTTATAATGTAACATCTGAACTTCAGCCAGGTTTTCTTTTATGTTCTCAACTCACTGGGCTGTGTACAAATGTTTGTCTAGGCTATTCCAAACTTGCCAAAAGTCCGAGTAACAGCAGCTATTCTTTGATGCTTACATGTTATTAAGAAATGTGGTCAGTTTGATTGTAAATTCAAACAAGCACAGATAGGGGAATTCATGGGAAGAGAAGGTGACTAGAGTGCAGCAGGGACTGGAGCTGTCTAAGTTATGATCATCTTAGTCAGGTTATGCTGCAATGTTCCAGATATAGAAGTGCTGAGGTATGCATTATACTGGATCTGATGCATTAAACTTCTTTGCTTGTAAAAAGAAATTATTAGGAAATAACCTATTTTAGTCGGTTTCCAAATACTGTTATTTCTAAACAAAAAAATTTCAACCTTGTTAATGGCACTCATCCTAATATGACATTGCCTTAAGTTTTTAAAACATTTTGGAGTTATTCCAGCACCAAATGATTTAATAAATCCATGCTTTACTTCCTTAGCTGTTCTAAAATTCTTTAGATATGCATATAGAACAGTAAGACCTGGCCAATATTTGGTGAATATATTTGACAAATTTCACCATTTTCCATCCCAAAAAAATGCATTTGTCAAATACTTTTTTTTTTAAACAGATTTAGCTAGCTGCATAGCTGATCTAATACCATTTGGCAAATACATTTCTCAATGAGTACAAGTGAAATCCATACAATAATACACTCAAGGAATATTCTTTTCTGCAATTCAACTAGCTCTAAAAACAACACTGAAAGCATAGAAATAAGACAGTATTACAAACACATACGAAACAAGTGGTCTGTGATGTAATTAGGATTTATGTCACCTTCTTGAAGCCAATTTTACAGTGTCAATTTAGTTTTTAACCAAAAATGAATGTTTGAGCATATGCAATGTCCAAATAGGCATTGGAATTACAAAATGAATCCCAGGGATTCAGATTTTTAAAAACAAAAAGTGGCAGCCAAAGGCTGGCATGTTGGAATTTCTTGGCTCGTTTAAGGTTCCATGGTACCCATAGGTCTGCAACATTTTTAAAGTGAGAACAGTCTTTGTATTTGAATATACAGTTGTATCTATTTGCAACAAAAGATCCTAACAAATTCTTTGCATTAATAACCCTACAGCGTTGTTGGATAGGCATCCCTTTCCGTGTTAATTTTCTGCTCATTCTTAGCAATAGAAGTTCACCAGGTTTCTGAAAAGAATGGTATATTCAATACCTCATCATGTAGCATGTATTCAACCATGAGCCCCCACAAGTCTATAAAAGAGGTGTTGTGTCCTTGTTGGCGCCGCTCTTTCAGCTCATTGTAATAGTACTTCAGACGGTCCAAAGTAAAACCCTTAATCTTGCATTTGGTCACTTGCTTCCGAGCTTTATTGATTGCTTCCTCCAGATACTTGTGTGACCAATTAGCATCTTCGTACAAGTTTGCCATAGTCCTGAGGAAGGGAGATAGGATATTAAACAAGAAGGGTAGGCCTACACTGGAGATGGAGATATAATTTCCAGCTTGGGCAGATATACTAGCTCTAACTTTTATTGAGACAGCCTGCTAAAAATAGCAGTGTAGCTGAGGCTGCATGGCAGTGGGATGGGATAGCTGCCCTGAGTACACACCTGGGGTTTCAGATGGGATTGTTCTCATGTTGGCTAGCCCATCCCGCTGTCTGAGCAGCCATGGCTACGCTGGTCATTTTAACATGCTGAAGCTAGCGTGGGTATGTCTACCCAAACTGGAAATTACACCTCCAACTCCACTGTAGGAGGGAATGGTTAGTGTGCATGGCCAGGATGTAAAATCCCACCCCTTCATCTTCCTATCTCCAATCCTATCCCAAAGACAAGATCCTGTATGATGGATCTAGGGTATAATTGACATAATACAGACAGGTAATAGACATTTAAATAAATATACATTCTTAACAGTGATTTGAACTCTACTTCTGAGATCTAAGACACATACAGTATCCATTAGGTGGCACAGGCAGTTGGCCAGTGTGACTGCCCACCGCTTAGTTTATGGTATTTTTGTTCTCAGTGGATACAAGGGGAAATATGTGGGCTTATTTTTTATCTGTAAAGTGTCACGCAAACCAACAGTGTTATATAACTAATAAATAAATAATAGTGGCATGCAGAAAGATCAAATAAAATCATTGCTCATGTCTAGCTTACCATGTAGTGCCCGATAAACCAGTCATGTAAGAAACACTGTCCAAGATATTCAGTTTCTGAAGACCCAACAGGCTGCCATACATTGCTGTTAATGATCTTGTCCCACCCCCTGTTGTCGTGATTGCCACCACCGGCACCTGCTCAACACACAGAGGAGAAGACAGGTGAAAAACAACTGAATGTCAGAGATAAGAAATGATTTGTATGAAAGATGGAAATGGTAAAGGCATGGATAATACCAATATAAAATGATGTCAGTTTGTGAGCAATTACATGATTTATGTTAACTACTTCCATTCCTATCTCCTAACTGATGGGACAGTGAAGGCTCACATTCTGTTGCTTCAGATTTGTTTGTTTGTTTGTTTGTATTATACAATTGGAGACCAACTCACTATATTAGAATTCTCCTAACGTGCGTCATCTGGAAGTCAGCATAAAAATATAGGCATTGCCCTACTAGAACAATTTTTTAGTCCATTATTCTGTCTCTGACACTGGTCAGGGCTTCAGAAAAATGCACAAACACCTTATAATAAGTGGAATTGTCATGGGGGCGCTTCCTGACTCCAACCTGATCATTACTTGATGTCCTTCTTAATCTTACTAAGCCATTTACTTCCATAACATCCTGTGACAGTGAGTTGCATGGCTCATTATATGTTGTGTAGAAAGATATGTTCATCTGCCTGTTTAAATTTGTTACCTTTTAATTTCATCATGTGCCCTGCTGTTCTTTTGTCATGGAAAAGAGTAAATGAGTAGAGCTGGGTGGGAAGCAGTTTTCCTGTCCCCAAAAAATTTTTGAGAGGGCAAAATTTTTTACAAATCAATACCCCACCCTCCCACCCAAAAATCAGATTGCATTAATGGAAAACATTTAATTTCAACAACGTTGGTTTTGTTTTGATTTTGACCTTTGCAAAAAAATCATTAATTTTTTTTCAGTGTAACTTGCCTAAAAGTTCAAAATGACTTTTCATTTTGAACTAAAAAATAAAGTCAGCCAAAGATCCCCATTACAACAGACATATTCCCACCCTGCCTCCATCATACAAACTACCTCCACTCAGCAATCGCAGACACTCCTCTAGTGTCTACTACAAACCTCCTGCCTGACAAGCATCCCCCCTTCCTTGATACAAATGAGCAGTGTACAAAAGGAAACTGTAACTCATGACATCAGGGGACTGTAGAGAGGCTGTAAAGACATACATCACCTGATCTGCTCTGCCCCACCTCGCTCACCATACTGCTACGGCAATTCCTATGCTCCCAGTCTCTCCGTCCAGAGATCTGGACCTGGCCTTGGGAGGTAACAGGAGGGAAAGGACTCCTGCCCTGCATGGTGCTGGGGGTGGCAGTGGGTGGCTGGGACCCAGTACCCTGGACATCCTCAAACTTTTGCCTGGGGATGTGTGGAAGGGAGGAGGCGCTGGCAGGCTGTACAACTCCTAGACTTGTTTCTCCCGCCAGTGGTCAGCACCTGTCCAGGGAGTGTCATCTCTGTTCAAAGCTACCAATAAATGCAGCGTAATATATCTGATTAATCCTGGAGCCACTCATTGCACTCCTTGAAAGCAAATAACCCATTGCTTACTTCTAAGGCTTCCTGTCTACTCGGAAGATGTACTGCTCCTGTAAGAAAAATGCCACCAGCTGAGCACAGCACTACCATTGGGAAGAGGAGGGAGGGGGACACCCATAATTCAGTCCTACATACTTCATGGTCCTGCAGGTCATCCTTTAGCTGGAGCACCTTCTTCACAGCAGCAGCAACATACTTCTTCCTTTTACACAGAAAGTCCTGCTCCTCTGTGCACAAGTCAAACCCAAAGCGCACGTCCATGTCTTTTGGCCTGAAACACAAACCACAGCAAATTTCCTCTTCTTTGATTCCCATCCATCAGCTCAGCAATGACAAAAAATGTATGCACATATATTATTACTTAGGACCTATATAGAACAGACAATCAATAAACTCCATCATCAGACTTACACGACAGGCTATTTCCACACCTGTATATAGACTGAGCAATGTAAGAAAGAGGGTGATATTTCTATTACCGGCACATGAGGAGCAACAATGTGGACAAAGGATAGGTCCCAGCATGCTTCAGGTTTCTTGCAAAAGGGGTCACAAAGGAAAGTATGACAATTTGGCAATTTTTCATTTGAAGGGTGATTTTTGAACTCTTAGTATTCCTTCTGTGTCAATCTATTTCTCATCAAACCACCATGAAAAATTCAAATAGCACTCCGAGTTTATAGTTTCATCTTTTGTTTTTTGCCCTTGCAATGAGGTTGTTTACAAAGAAAAGGTTTAGTGTTCCTGTTAAACTGAATTCTGCAACACAACCTTAATTGTGATACAGCTACCACTGCACCACCTGGCCAAATTCTGCCCTCAGCTAACTCATGAAACCCCATTGACTTGTGTGCAGTTGTACAGGTGTAGTTCTGTATATAATCTGCTTCTATTAGAAAACAGCTGGATAACCCCACTTCTTACATTGGTAATGAACAAGTATGCTGGGCAAGGTCAATGTTCTGTTTTCATTTGTTTATATTTCATTAGCACCCAAAATGTGGTAGGTGTTGCCTAGACATATGCACGGAGAGCTTGCAATCTAAGGCACAGATCCTGCAAGACCTCCCCTCCCAAGTAGACCTTCATGGCCATTCGGGCTAATCTAAGTGTCTGTCCCTGCAAACACTTAAGCACATGGACAATTCCAATGAATTTCCTCACATGAGTAAAATTAAGCATGTGCTTAAGTGTTTGCAGAATTGGGACTTAGAAGACAAAAACACAAATGGTGATTCATATCTGTGTGTTTGTCTTCAAAAACTCCTACAGGATAGAATGTCAGAATTTCCCAAGAGGCTTTGGTCACATTGCCCTCTGGTGGTTGCAAACTACACAGGATATTAGCTGAAATGATAGTTCATGAGCATGGATGTTTCATGGGTGACTACTGTCATTTTCCATTCCCAGCCACTTTTGCAAAGCACACATCATTCACTTACCAAGTTTAATCTTTAAAAATAAAGTCATTTTAATGATTTTCTGAATGTAAAAATGTGTCTGAATATTTTCAGAATGGTAGGGAAAAAAACCCTCACACCCAAAAAAAGTCCCAAACAGCTGTATCTATTTTCTTCAGACTTTCTAATAAAGTTCACTTCTGGATTGAGATTAAGCACACAGCTCTTCCTCCTTTCTAGAAAGTGGAAGGGTATCGTTCATGTGGTCCTTTTTCTTTGTAAACTACAATACTGTCAAGATCTGAAAAACTTTTTCAAGGCTGCAGGGACATATGCTTTACTATGTCTTCTCTGATCAAGTCTGACTAAATAATATTCTATGAGATATTGCATTTATAGCCAGACAGGAAAAACTTTTCCCATCCTGCAAAAAAATTCAAGATTTTGAAAAAAAAATTCCCATCTTGAATCAGGATGAAAAGTCAGAATCTCAAAAAATTTCACAAAACAAAATCTGAAAAAATTTCAGTTGAAGAACTTTGTTTTGATAATTCTGAAACATTTTGTTTAGATTTTTGACCTTTAAAAAACATTTTTAACAGTACTATAATTAGCTTGAATTTTTAAACAAAAAGACATTTCACCCTGGAAAACTGGAATTTTTCATTAAGAAAATGTTGAAATGAAACATTTCAATAATTTCAAACCTTTTTTAAAAAAAAAATCAAGTCAAAAAGTTTGCTGAAACTGAAACTTTTCATGAGAAAGGGTCCATGTCAATTAATTGACATTTTCCAGTGAAATAAGGTTTCATCAAAAATTCCCAACCAGCTCTAATTACAATATTACATGTAATATTAGTTTTACCTTGCAAGATTATTGGTTCATCTGAGGAGAAGGGAAGCATCAGTCAGTGTGTGTTTAAATTTCAGATTGCAGGCTAACCTCTGCTTTATGAGCCCCATGAAAATAATGACCATACTGAGCCAGGCTTGCTTATGCAGAGGGAATCTTTGTTTAGCCAGCCACAGAAAGATTTCTCCAAGACAAGAGGATTCTCCAGTGGTGTTGAGCCATCCTGGCAGTGCCCAAGCCACTCTCTCCCCTTGTCTAGAGCAAAGGGCATGGAAAGGGGAAATGGGGGATCGCCAAAAACGCCTTGCATCCCAGTGATTCCCAGCAGCCACAAGCTCCTTCAGGCCATTGGCACCTGGGGTCTGACCTAGCTTAGAGCAGCACCAGCATTGGGAGACCACATAGGTCACCTTTCCACCCTGCCCACACCCACAACTTGTGCTGGAAGACCTTCATCTGGACTCCAGAATCTGGCCAATTGTGTGTTATAATATACATAACATGTGCTCTTTTATGTTTGGTTGGTTTTTAAAGTGCAATTATTCTCCGATAAGCAACTGCAGAAATGGCAACCTGGGATTCCATGTTTACTATTTCAGTGATTCCATATCAAACATGCTAAGTTTACAAGTAAAAAGTTTTTTCCCTGACTTCTGGCCCTACAAATTCCACCTGAAAGTCAAGCTGTGTTCTTTTTTTCTTGTGCATCAGACCCAGTAATAAAGGTTCTGTCAGTCAAATTGTGCCTCAGTTACATATGTGCAACCTCATTATCTTCACATTATGCTTTCAGTGACGCCTGTGCAGATACAACTGGTTGAATCTCAGTTAACATTTCCTTTGATGATGCATGAGAAGCAATGGAACCCATCTCGCTTGTGGTCGACAAAACTTTTGTCTTTCAGGGCTGTGTGTTTTTTTAACACCTCTGAAGGACAAAAGTTTTGTCTTTCATTTGCTAGCGTAGACAATGCCTAAGAACCAAGATAAGAAATCTTACCAGTCTTTTGCCTTCACATGCAAGTCAAATGTTTTGTCCTGGAAATTAAAAAAGTAGATAAATTACCATCATATTTTTAAACCTTCCTTTCTCTTAGTCTTAGAGTGAGTTTTGCCTGCTCTCCAATTAGTGATATCTGAAATGTCTAATTATAGTATATACTCAAATAACTGCAAATGTATTTGCAGATAATGGAAAAATGCAAATGTACAATGGATAAAGTAATAAGTGGAACAGTCTCATGTTCTATTTGGAGGTTTATTGTGGCAGGATGTAAGTAATAGAATGCAATATTAATTGTTAGTTTAACAAAATACCATGTGTTAGATAGAATATAGTGGGAGAAGTATTATCAATAAATTGTGATTGTCTTTAATATAATGAAGAAAATCAACACCGAAGGCCTGATTGTAATTAAACAATGTACACTGAAATTTCATTTTATCACCAACAATAAAAGGCATTACCCCCATTTTTTATAAATGCATTCTGGTATGTGTGTGACAGAGGGATTTGTAGTCTTATAGATCATTTAAGTATAAAATCTTAAGGCTGCAGGTTTCAAATGGTTATCAGGACAAAAAAAATTATTGTTGCTATTTGGTCACTTTAATAAGTATGATGATTTTTGAGCAATTTTTATAAACCTACATAATCAGCTACACTTTGCACAACAATTATGATGTTAATAACTTTCTCGCATTAGTAAAAACTTAAACATAGTTAAAATATTTATTCCAAAAGGTTTGCAGCACTCACCGTTGCTATGGTTATTTTCTTTTGCCAAGGGGGTGAATTTAGAGGCAGAGGCAGGGATTCTTCTTTATCTGAGGTCTGCTGAATTAAAAGAAAAGTGGAAACGATGGTGATTTCTCACAAGGAGAAAAGGGCTCACCCTCCCCAAAATACATGAATTAGATTGATGTTGCTGTTTACATTCTACTCCAAACGATATTTTCATTAAGGCTAATGATAACATACAACACAGTCATGCATCTTCTTTGGCAGTGTAACATCCAGTTTTGTTTGGTTATTCTTGACACAGTGAAACACAATGGCATCTCTACTCCTGAGGCTGGAGTCAGCATCCAATGAAATCTTCTGGGTTTCTTCATAGGATCCTTGGACTGTAAGTGTGAGCTCTTCCTCTAAAGACAAAAGAGAGTGAACAAGGAGAACCTTAACAGTAGTTGCCCAGAAATAAACTTTGCATGATTTATACACTGCATTCACTGAGGAGTTCTTTGCATTGTCCTCATAATAGTGGTTGCTTAGTAAATCTAGAGACTGCCCCAAAAAGATACTAAAAATCCCATCTATCTAAAATCCCATAACAAATATTCAGGTAAATGAGGATTCAAATAATTCAGTGAGTCACTGAGTAAGTGCTTTAATTGGAGGACTCTAACCAAGATTTAGATTAGAAGGAATTTCAGATTAAAGGGGTTTTTTTTGGATAAATACGATTCAAACTAGATATGGGAGCCACTTATTCACTGCCATTCTATTCTGATATGCATTGTACTTTATGTCATACTCCTTATAAAAGCCAAAGGTGCTACTTGCAATTCAAATAGACTGATTTATCAGTGTCTTTCTGTGATAACTGCTCAGTAGCAATGGTGGGGGACATGGATCAGCATTCATGTCGCACTCCCTGTCAGTAGCCGGTCCGGCCCAGGGAAGCTAATGATCCAACCAGTGGACCAAATTCAGTGATGAATCCTGGTCACATGCCACCTGAGGCACATTGCGCATACACTAACAAGCGGCAGCAATGGTGTTAGCAAAAAACGATCCTTCCATTCAGTGGTGCCAATTCAGATATTTCTTGGAGATGGGATGGGGGGAAAATTCCACTCCTTCCTCCCCTGACAGGGGCCTGGTTCTGGGTCCCCATTCTCACAGAGACCCTAGGTCTCCTCAGCCAGAAAGTACCCTGTCTCTAATCCACACAGCACATGAGCCAAGCCAGTACTGCCAGGGGTCAAGTTCTCTGCAGACTCCCCTACACTCCGCAGTACAGAAACAGACTTCCCACACACCGGATCGCAACACCTTTTGGCCTGTCTGCCCCTCAATCTGCATCGAGGAGTGGGCAGGTGAAATTTAAGCAGCATTACAACCCCATGTGACAGGTCACAACATCACTCACTGAAATTTGGCCTGGCCACCCCTCTATCTGTACCCCAAATTTCATGGTGCCCTAGGCAGCTCCGTGCTGCATACGCAGTAGCACCAGCCCTGGCGACCAGCACTATTCCTCAGCTGCCTCCCCCTCCCCACAAGGGGGGTGTGGGGCCCCGGACAACTCCCTCCACCCTGCCTCTTACCCTTCCCCCCTGCTCCGCCCCCGCCCCGCACCCATTCCACCTCTTCCCCCAGTGACCCCACACTCACCGGCAGCGGCGGGAAGCGGAGCAACCCGGCCCCAGCCCACTCTACTCCGCCAGCTCCCAGCCACAGTGCTCCACCTCCCGCCGCCAGTGAGTGCGGGGAAAGGATCGCCCCCCACACTCACCGGCGGCAGGAAGCGGAGCGCCGCGGCTGGGAGCTGGCAAAATAGAGCAGGCTGTGGCCAGGCTGCTCCGCTTCCCACCGCTGCGGGTGAGTGGGGGGATCCCTTCCCCCAAGCCCCCTCCCCCGAGCGACATGGCTGGGGCTGGGGCGAGGGGAGGGAAGGGAAGCAGAGCAGGCTTCTCCAAGCCCCCTGCTAATCCCCCGGGCCACTCTGGACCTCTGGGGCCCCCAAAAGTGCTCCCCCACAGCTCCTGCCTCCCAGACCCTGGGGGGCCTGGAGCCCTACACAGCCCCCCCTGCGGTGGGGCTGCATAAGGCACCCAAATGGCTAGGGACGGCCCTGAGCAGGACCATCCCTGACAGGTGTGTGTCCAATCTTTTCTTAATAACCTCCAATGATAGGGATTCCACAACCTCCCTTGGAAGCCTAGTCCAGTGCTTAACTACCCTTACAGTTGGCAAGTGGCTCCTAATATCTAATCTAAATCTCCAAAAGTGCAGACTAAGCGCATTACTTCTTGTCCTACTGTCAGTGAGCAGGGAGAACAACTGAACACAGTCCTCTTTATAACAGCCCTTAATAATGGATTACTCATTTTCTAACTTCGATTATAACTACTGAATCATAACATATAAACAGCCAGTTCATGAAGCAATAACCTCACTTGTGGATTGTTGCTTTAGCTTCTTTGCCTGCCCATTAACTTCCAAACAGGAAACTTCACGTGACTGTAACAGAGATGACCAAATAAATGACAAAGAGTGACACAGGTGGGATTCTAAGTGAGTCACATTGTTCTCCATCAACTCCTCTGGTTGATTAAGCAGTGACAACAAAGGGAATCATATCTAGTCCTTAGATGGGGGGATGGTGACTGTGACATATTGTTTCCATGTTGGGAAGTATAAAGGAGGAGAAAATAGGAGCATCTTACAAGTATGAACAAAAAAGTAATGTACTCTTCAAGGGAGGGGGAATAATGGAATGGAAAGCTATTCAGATAACAGGTTCTTTTTAGAGAGAATAGCTTGAGGGAAGCTGCTTGTGTGTGTTTTATCACTTTTAATAATTAAGCACTAACCACTTTAGGGAACAGCATAGGAGTGGTGGCTAGGGAAATTCTCACACTTCCATTAGGAGGTGGGAAACACTGGGTGCTCACAGCTGTACCATTTTCAGTCTTTGGCAGAAGGTGACACTCTGCTAGAGTGGCAGAGAGTTCACAGCTATCCCAGTTCCAGACTGTCTCTCCATAGGAGTGTGTGGTTCGAGCACTGGACAGCACGTTTTCCTAGTGCTAGCAGTAATACCAGTACTTGTTGTGTGAGACAGGAAAGATCTCAGGAAATAAAAAGATTACCACTAGTATTCCATTAGTAATGATGTTTTCAGGACAGTCCAGACTAAAAAACAAAATTAAAAATACAAATGTCAAGCTTAGAATTATTTAAATGACTCTAAGTATATCAGCCACAGACTTTTCCCCTCCATTTTTATATTGCTCACTTAAAAAAAAAAAATTAACTCATAGATGTCCCAGAAGCGGGCCTGGTACTAGAAGCCAGTTCTAGCATATGGGTATTGTGCAAGTTTGCATGCACTTCTTTAACAGTGAAAAATAGAAGTTAACCTTTAAAGCCCCTGATATTCCAGCCCTGGAACTGTGCCAAGCCGAAGCTGTGCACTGTGTCAAAGCATGCAGCAATTTCTTATATACTCCATACCTAAACTGTGAAGAGGTTGAGATCATTAAATCTGTCTGAATGGTTCAAATCCAGGCCTTCATAAATGAAAACCGGATGCATTCATCTAAGATTCCATACTAGCACAATGAGGGGAGAATTTTCTACACTCATTTTAAAGGTGAACTGCAAAATGGAAATGAAACTCAAAATAATACCAGATTTTTGTGTGGGTGTGTGTGGGTGTGTATAAAAATTTCCCCCTCTCTGATAAATCAGGCAATTCCTGATCTATTCAAGACATCATATAGTGCATCATTCTTTGATATGACAGTTGCAAACTCACATTACAGCCCATGTAACTCATGTTATTAGTGAGGTATGGAACATAATCATAATAATTTAGAGTCAGATCCTCAAGTTCATGTACATTGTTGCTCCATTGACTTA
The DNA here is from genome assembly GCF_011386835.1 of Chrysemys picta bellii. NCBI lineage: Eukaryota > Metazoa > Chordata > Testudines > Emydidae > Chrysemys > Chrysemys picta. Next base: position 93,077,226 of record NC_088794.1, on the reverse strand, counting down.
AATGACTTCTACCAGTTGCGAATCTGGCCCTTAAGTATTAAATATGTAAATATGCTACCCAATATTCTTTCCTTTATCAGGCTAGCTGTTATATGGAGCTATATAGGGAACATGAGCATATAAAACCAGAGATGGATGGTACGTTATTCTGGAGGGTGTGTGGAGATGCCGCAACCTGTGCCCTACACATTCGCAGTTACGCAAAGCTGATTCCAGGAAATGGACACCAAAGCTCCTGATATTTGGTTTCTGTGTTAGTAGTTAAAGTTGTAGTTAGAGAGATACTGTCATTACAGTTCTTGTTTCAGGCAGGGGTAGGCAATTATGTTGTGTTTAACAAATACAAGATAAGATGGATTCCTAGATAGATAAATATGTACTTTTTGAACTTTTTCACAGGAAGACCTGGCCTCCCTGTTTTTCAATAGCTGCCACACTGAGCTCAGTGGCCTCTTGATTCGTGAGCCTGCTGTGGACCTGATTCTGTTCTCAGAGACACTAGTATAAATCTGGAATACATGTACTGGAGACGATGAAGTTACAATGGTGTAAAACCTGGGTGAGCTCAGGATCAGGCTATAAGTCTGGGTTTTCATGTCACCTGCCTCTCATCTCCTGAAAATTCCACTGTCCTGTGAACATGGTAAAGAATCACAGGAAGTGTCACTTCTAACACTTTATTGGAATAAAGAAACAATTATGAGCCCCTAAGCTACTTTGTCTGTCCCTCTCCTTCACTTTCAAGCTTCTGTCAAGAACCTTCCCCAGTCCCACCATCATGCCTGACTTCCTGCTTCAGATGTAAAGAAACAATATACATAAAGCTTCAGAAGCCACCATCCCCTGTGCCTGTTGCTCTGATTTCCTTCTGCTGGACCCAAAACAGCTAACTAATATAATCAGCTGCTCTTAGCACAGTAGGGGAAACGTCTAGAAATAATATAGCAGAGTTAAAGCAACTAAGGACCATTTATTTACTAAAAATTGCAAAAAACATGCTTTCACCTTTTGTGATTATTATCTTTTAACATTCACATTTTACACAACTTTTTGTACATCTATTTACATTTATTTCTTCTATTTTACATGTTTTTAAAAAATATTTTCCTTCACATTTCCAAACAAGGCAGGGAGTGTGTGTGACATGAAAGCCTTTGGGAGGGGGGCTGAAGGGCCTTCTGCTGCAGTTCCTAGAAGACTGAAGCACCTCCTCAAGTTGGGACATCTGAAAGACAGACAGAAGGAAGAAAGAATGTCAAGAGTCAACAACCCATTGGGCTCTCTAGGTCCCCGTAACCTCTTTATACACTGACAGTACCTTTTGGTTTGCCAGGATCTGCCACAAGTCCTTGCCTGCCCCTTGGTATCAGGGCCTAGGCTATATTAGATCACGGAGAAAGGGAATATTGGCCAAGCCAAGCCACCCAGCTAGCCTGGATCCTATCCCTTCAGCACTTCTCACAGGGTCGCCCCGTTTCTGGATCCTACCAGTGGAAACATGAAAGAGAAAGGAAACATGAGTACTGATTAAACACAAAGTTTAATACACAACAAAAATCAACACAAAAGGCACAAAACAACCACCTAAATAAAAATAACTTACCTCCTCAGTCATTGCTACCCAGGGGCAAGCAGTTGTCACCCACACACAGGCCTGGGTTATGGGCCCACAGGCAGTGGGCAATGTGTCTGCCATGGCTTGGCTCAGCTGTTGGTGCAAAGGCAGTCTGCAGGTAGGTGCATGCGCAGCTACTTGGGCTGGTCAGAACCAAAGTATCTGGTTCTTGGACCATACTATTGATATTGATACTAAGAAGTGGGGCTCTCTAGTGACAGGTATACACCTGTCAGACTGCAGGTAGTGATGTAAGGAGTGGAGGCAGAAGGCTAGAGAAGGTTTTCATCACAGTCACAGAAACCAAACCACCAAAATATTTTCTTCCCTTTAAATCAAAGTGAATTGGAATGAATGCATAAAATTAATTTCATGCTGCCGTCTGGTGATGAAATAGTATGGAAAATTCAACAAACATTTTTAGAAGTCAAAAGGCACAACTTTTCCACTGAGGTCACACTGCAGGCCAGAGTCACGAAATCAACCAATGAAAATGTTAAAGGATCACTGTACTGGGCTGCAACCACCTTCCTGGGCCTCTGATTACACTTTCTAAATAAAATGATTATTTTAAGATCTTGGTAAGAAAGTAACAGACCCATACAAATAAGCTTTTCTTAATAGCAATCAACAAGACCTTGATTTAAGCTGGGGAGACAACAGGCAATAACCACATCAGGCGAAATTTCTTTACATGAATGATGATTAAGGCTATGATTATGTCATGGAATCCGTGACTTTCATTGAGTTCCATGACATTTTCTGCCCTGGGGCTGGAGCTCCCAGCCAGCCCTGCCCCCACAACTCCCAGCCCCTGCCCTGGTGGGGGGACCTTGCAGTTGCCCAGCCAAGGCAGGCAGCAAGGGGCTGGCGGACCTTGCAGCTGCCCAGCCGCCGCAGGGGGGCGATGACTCCCCGCTGCTGCGACAGATGACGGGGGGACTCCCCGCAGCTGCTGAGCCACAGCAGCCGGCCAAGAAACCCCGCAACTGTCCAGCAGCGGTAGTTGGGGGGGGAATCCCTGCAGCTGCCCAGCTGCAGCGGGCCATGGGAGGACCCCCTGCAGCTGAGCAGTCATAGCCAGCAGCTGGGGGACCCCCAGCTGCCACGGGGGCGAGGGGACCCTGCAGCAGCCCAGCCCCGCGGGCAGGGGGACCCCAGAGCTCCCATGCACCACAGCAGTGGAGCACCCGGGAGCCCTAGCAGCAGTGGGTGCTGAACCCGCCTACCTCTTTTGTCAGGGATATTTTTAGTGAAAGTCAGGGACAGGTCACGGGCTTCTGTGAATTTTTATTTATTGCCCATGACCTGTCCCTGACTTTCACTAAAAATATCCGGGACAAAAACTTAATCTTGATGATGATTACATTACATGACAAGCTACCATACTCAGCTATGGAAATAAGTTGTGTACATCGTTCCACTCAAGAATCCATAAGAATTTGGAAAAAAGAATTCTGGTGGGTCTGGATATTCCTTAGGCAGCAGCAGGCACATGGAACACATTCCCCATTGCCAATTTATTACTTTCCAAATTGTTTTTCTTCTACCAGTTAGAGAGTCTATAACATTCAAGGTTTTACTCACAGGTTCTGCAGTATGAACTCCACCTCCAGCTCCTCCTGTTCCTGAAAATCAAAAAGAAGTGAATGAAGTCAATATGCAATATCCCTTCCACATAAGGGTAACTTTGTTGATTGTATGAACCTGGAACCACAGGTGTACAAGGAGACTGTATTGGCAGGAAAAAATTAGCAAAGGTTACTTTGAAAAAGCTCCCTGCACTTCAGTGGAGATGGACATCACTGAATGAGGAAGAGACATTCTTAACTCTCCTAGCTAACATATCTAGCACCTTACCACAAATGCCATCATTGTTACCTGGAAATAAGACATTGGGCAGATCTGTTTCCTGCCAACACCCACCATCCTAGCTATATTCTTCTTCTTCTATGATTCCCATCCATCAGCTAAACAGCAATGATTGGGCCAAATGAAGTCTTTCCACCACTTTCTGTCTTGTACCAGCTTCATGGCTTTCTTCATCTTTAAACCTTATTGTTCAATGTCTATCCAACACATCACCTTCTAGTCTAGTTCTTGCACTCTGGTATGTATCCCCATGTATGGTATCCTTTCCAAGTCCATTCTTGACACATGGTCAAACCATCGCAGTCATCTTTTTTGAATTTTCTGTAATAGCATTATTTTTTGCCCTTGGTGTTTTCTTATCACTCCATTTTTTATTTTCTGTGGTCTTGAAATTCTTGGTATGTCCTTCAGCTCCAGTCAGTTCATATCTGCTGTCAATGTCTTTCCTCATACTCCAGTGTTCTGACCCATGCAGCAGTAATGGCACAATTGCCTCATATATGCTGATTTTCATTTTTATGGAAATGTGTTTAGCTCTCCAGATCTTAGAGTTTTCAAAATGCAGTAGCAGTCAGTCTGATGCTGCTTCTTATGTCATCTTCACAATTCCCATTCTTGGATATTAGTCTTCCAATGTACACACATTTTTTCAATTGTTCTAGTTCTTTGTCTCTGACTGATCTCTTCCTCGTCTCCCAGTTGCCATAACATTTATCTTCTCCGTGCTGCTCTTCAGTCCAAATTTTCTGCTTTCCTGATCTATCTTGTCAGTTATTCCCTGTAAATCCTCCTTGATCAATGCTTTGAGGTCAATATCATCTGAGATTCTAAGATTATTCATTGTCCTCCGATATAACATGACTTCTCCCATTTCGTCTCTCAGTCCTACAGCCATTGTTGCTTCCAGTATCAAGCTGAACAAATCTGGTGATAGCATGAATCCTTGTCTTATTCGTATAGCCATCTTGAATCATTCTATCAGATTCTTGTCTACTTTCACTGCACTCATCTACATACTGTAGACCAGGGGTAATCAATAGGAGGAACACAGGCCAAATCTGGACTGCTAGACACTTTTGAATGGGCCCCAAAATCTTTTTATTTACTTATTATCTTTTTTAATTATTATTTTCTCTGGAGTCTGGACCTTGACTATATCTTGACCAAGAAATTTGGACCTTGCCAAAAAATAATAGACTACTCCCACTGTAGACGTTTTCTATCACCTTGATCAACTTTTCAGGGATGCCAGACATTCCCAAGACTTGCCATAACCCTTTCTGACACATGCAAGTTTGAAGTTTATGAAGTTGTTGTAACAGGTTTGGTTCCCAGAGAATGTTCTATTTCTCCAATGCCTGTCTTATTACAAAGAGCTGATTTATTGTACTTTGTCCCAGTCTAAATCCGGCCTATTCACCTGCAAGCATCAATTCCACATAGCTCTTCATTCTCTTCTGCAAATCTTGGTGAATGCTTTTCCCAGCACAGTCTTGTTTGTGAATCTTGTTAAATAGCTGGTGCATCATCTTTACTGTTTCAGAGTAGCAGCCGTGTTAGTCTGTATCCGCAAAAAGAAGAACAGGAGGACTTGTGGCACCTTAGAGACTAACAAATTTATTAGAGCATAAGCTTTCGTGGACTACAGCCCACTTCTTCGGATGCATATAGAATGGGCCATCTTTACTGTGTGTTCCTCACCTACTTGCAGCAGCTCTGCAATTATTTTGTCACTTCCTGGCACCTTTTTGTTTTCAGCTTTCTATCAAAATCTTTTCTACTTCTTCTAAGAATTCTGGCATCTGCTCTCCCTCATTAGTGCCAGGAAGCTTCCCCAGCACCATTTCATCACCTGCGTTCAGCACGTTGTACAGCTCTTCAACGTAGTCTTTTCCCAGCTATATATACTTTGTAAATTATCAGTTAGGAAAATTCTTTGAAATACTGGGCCCAACTTCCAAAACAGAGCACCTAATCTGTATGCTGAAATCATGCCCTGGATTGTGTGAATCAACATTTAGGTGCCTTGGTGCCAATGTGAGTATCCAGAGGTGGGATTTGGCTATTCTACTTAGGCTGCTCGTGTTTGAACATTGAACTACCTCGGTAAAAATGATCAGCTGTTTTTATACTAGTTCAATCCAAACTGATTGGAAAGTCAGAGCTACTAACTCATGGGAAACAAGTTATGACAGAGTAATTCTGAATAGTGCTATCAGGTGCTCAAACTCTCTGGAAAGTGCAACCTTTGCAAGTCAGTGGAGAGATCTGTTCCCAGAAAAAAAAAAAACTGACCAACCGTATCAAACCACAGTTAACTTCCACTGGTCAAGAATGTTGAAATTCTGGCCAAACTCTTCATTATAATAATGGCAGAATAAATTTTCAAGCAGATTTTTCCTGTAACAATCTAAGAAAGATTGATAGACGGATGGGGGCAATCCAATCCACAGGAAGGACCAATAAAATACAGTACAAGAAAATATTTAGACGGAAAACCCACAAAAGTGTCTCTTTCTTATGATTTCATTGCTCACCTGGGGATTCAACACGAACTTCACACGACCTTTATACCCAACGTGAAGTTTAGCTACGTCAAAAATAACTGTGCAGAGTTCATCATCTTTGCTGAATCTATCTTCATCACAGACTTTCAGCTCCAGCACATTCTGGGAACAGAAGTAAAGGATTTTATAAATTATATAATTTCAAAGAACCCTGTTAGTAGGAAATCCTTGAGGCTATTCCTTGTTTAGTCTATGCACATAGGGCAAGTAGTAAAAGAAGGAATAGGAGAAGTGAGAGAGTAAGACAGAATGGGTGAGGACATATTACACTTATTCTGCTTTAAAGAAATAAACTGAGTAAGAGTGTGGGGGGGGTTCCATTCAGGCCATATGTATATGTATATGCATATGTATCTCTCTCTAGAGTCTGATCCTGGGCCTATGTAACTATAGGGTTCTGAATGAGAATAAAACATCGAAAAATGACCTAAAATAGTATTTCCATGCTTTAAAATGTCTCTGTTTTTAAGTCTATTATCTTGGTACCTTGTAGGACTAGAAATAAGTTATGGGCCCCAGTAAGCAACGTAGAAACTTTCCCTTCCAATGGTATAGGATGTTCATATTTAATCCTGCAGAATTCAAAGATATAGGACTTTACATATTCATAACAATGTTATGGCTAGGAAAGCAGTCACTGGCCCAGGATTGAATTTTGCCTGTCCTAGACCTCAGATGGGGGTAATTTTCTGGGGAAGAAGGAAGAAGCATTTTTCAGATAGGTTGATTGGAAAATAAAATGGCTGCCCCTTGAAGCTGTCCAGGACTTGGGAATGTTAGAATAAGTTATTGGGGAGATGAATTAATGGGCAGAGGACATGTGAGATATGCACACATCCGTTAAGGGTCCTTCAAAGAGTTCCAGTAAATGAGTGGGTATTAATTGCAGGATGAAGTCTAAAGAAATTCTGGCTCAGTTTAGATCTGCAGGACCTATTTGGGGAACTTCAGATCCCTGACAGGAGTGGGGAGCTCTCGTGTATCATACCTTAACACGCCTGTCAATCCTGTAACAGAAGGTTTCATTCCAGACTGGATTTTTACAGTTTTTGATTGTTTTGGTCCGGACCCTTTGAGTTGAGGCAGTTGGCAGCCACAGTTCCACATAGCAATCGGACTGGCTTACTGTATAAAAGGAGATAAATTATAAGTAACAGTCTACCTGATGTGCAGTATCACTGAAGGAATTAGTGCATCAGACTCATTTAAAACTTCGTTGACATGAAAAGAGAGAGTACAGTAGTTGATTTCTTCCCAAGTCTTTCTGAGACATGCATCCCAGAAAGAGGAATAGATAGTACAATAAAGCAGTATATCCCAAAAAAGGAGAAACATCCTTGTGAAGGTATAAGGGATACCATTCCTCTGGGGTCAGCAGCCTGCAACTGGCTGGCTGATTAGGCCCACCTACTGCACCTGAAAAAAACCTGAAACTTAATTAGCTGACCCTTATAAAGAGGACAGCAAGAAATAGAGGGGGACTGCAACACCCTCCAGAAAACTGAGGGACCAGGGCCATCTCCCAATGGACTGCTACTCGAGATATGCACTACAGAGAGGAATTGCTCCAGAAATCAAACGGACAGAAGGGAGCGTGTGGAGTCCTTCATTCCTGAGGCTCTGAGGTAATAGCCAGGAAATATTGATTACTGAAGTTGCTGGCATGAGGGGGAGAATTGAGGGAGGGACTACTCGGCCTGCACAGACATTTGAGGGAAGTCTACAAGGTTTTGATTTGTTTGTTAAGAAGGCTTAAATAAAACAGCTAACCCTGCTGGAAACTGCTTCTCTACATTCCTTCAGAGAGCTCAGACAGAATTAACCCAGGGAGTGAGCTGACTCAACAAGAGCAAAGCCTGGTCTGGTAGGAGGCAAGTTGCTATAAGATAGGTCCCCCAACCATTTTACAATCCACAAAACACACCTCTCAGCCCTTTTCCAGCTTCTATACATCTAACTAGCTTTTTTCTTAAAACATTTATATCAGAAAAATAATTATGTGCAAACACACCTCTACATACACATGCATTCATATTTACATAAACCACTAAGCTGTGTGTGTGGTAAAGTTGCTTTGTACATAACATACCCTTCTTTGTCCTTTACAAGATGCTAAGACTTTAGATTATTCTACCCGCATGACGTGCCTTTAAAACCTGAGAATGAGACGTGCCTGACAGTAATGTTTGACAGAGTTACATTACCAATGAGGCAAGAGGATAAGGCGATATCTTTTATTGGACCAACTGTAAGCTCGAAAGCTTGTCTCTCTCGCCCACACTGAGCTCTTCTTTCAGGTCTGGGAAATATGTACACAGCTAAATACAAGATGAAACAGATTGTTTAGCATAAGTAGTTAACACATATTTCAAGGGACCATTCAAGGTGAAGTGGCTAATTAACACCTCTGCGGTCATAGTGGGTTATAGATCATTGCAACAGAGACACTGGATTTATGGCTTACTAAGTCCATGACTTTTTAGTGTCTAGTGGTTGTTTTAACTATTTATGCTAAACAATCTGTTCCATCTTGTATTTAGCTGCGACATTCTCAGTACATTTTCCAGACCTGAAAAACAGCTCTGTGTAATTTTGAAAACTTGTCTCTCTTACCAACAGAAGTTGATCCAATAAAACAGTGGTTCTCAACCAGGGGTCCAGGGCCACCTGGGGGTCACGAACAGGTTTCAGGGGAGCTGCCAAGCAGGGCCAGCATTAGACTCGCTGGGGCCCAGGGCAGAAAGCCGAAGCCTTGCCACATGGGGCTGAAGCCCAGGTCCCTGAGCCCTGCCACTTGGGGCTGAAGCCAAAGCCTGAGCAACTTAGCTTCACCGTGGCCCCTGTGGCTTGGGGCCCCAGGCAATTGCCCTGCTTGCTATCCCCTAATGCTGGCCCTGGCTTTTATATGCAGAAAATCAGTTGTGGCACAGCTGGGCCGTGGAATTTTTATAGCATGTCGGGGGGGCCTCAGAAAGAAAAAGGTTCAGAACCCCTGCAATAAAAGATAAGACCTCACCCACCTTGTCTCTCTAACATGCTGGGCCCAACACAGCTACAACAACCCTGCAAACTACTTTACCAGTGTTGTACTGTGGGCCAGGTAGGAGCAGGAAACACAGTCACATGTGATTGCAGCAGAGGTTAGCAATAATCAGGAAGTGACCCAGCTAGTCAGCCCTACTTCGGGGTGTATTAATTACCCACAGAATTAACTCTGAGTGCCTTCTAGCACATGCCAAATCCAAAAACATTCTTCCCAAACCATGATTATTTATACTCGTTTATAATCTTAATTTATAACACATACTAATATATCAACAAGGCTGAATATAAATGTTAATGGGAGAACATGGTAAACTACCTGAACCTCCTAACCTACCAACAAGATTATTCTGAGTCATATTCAGCAGGCTCTCTAACAATGTATTACCTTTTTTTTCCTATCTTTGATTTGGGGCTCTCTCTTTTTCTTCCCTTAGTCTTTATATCTGGCATTTTTATTTTCTTTTTTATTTTACCTCTTTCTTTCTCTACTTTTCCACATTCTGTAGCTCAGGATTCTCTGAAGAACCTGATGCACCACTCAGAAATTCAGGAACAAAGTGACCACACAGATCATTCTCTTTTGCATCGTCACATTTACAACGGCATTTCAATATGTCTCATTGCAGCCTGGGACTTGGGCCATGCAAAACCTGGTCTGGTGGAAAAGAAGCTCACTCCTCCTGACTTGAGCATCAGCCATCTGCAAGCTCTTCTGTGAGCTGGACCTTTTTAAACTCAGAGGGGGACCCAAATTCTTTCCTGGGAGAGTCAAATTAGTATCCACTCAGTGAGCTAACTTTACTTTCCACTTACTACAAGTTCCCTGCTTTTTAAGGCTATCAGTCTTAAATTTGCATCTAAATCCATCACTGATCTATGATCACAATCTTCAGTAAGCTACTTCTCACTAAAATGTATTGGTGAAGAAGATGGAACTTCATTCCCAATTCCAGCACTTCCATGATCAGACATCGGTAGAGCTCTGTTACCACTTCTATTGTGAAGGTCTCCTCTATCTTGGGCTCTTTTTTGCTATTATCTCTAGTGCTATGATCAGATAGTGACAGTTCTTTAATTACCTCTGTTGTGGACATCTCCCCTTCCCTGATTCTTCTTCGTTATGCATCATTTCCACCTATTTTTAAGGTCCACACAATGGCATATAGTATTCTTTTTCCTGACTCTTATATTATTCGACTTTGTGGGTGGTGAACATTTTCCATGCATTTTGAGTTTTACCACATCTTCTGCATATAGCTTTCTCTTTTTTGTTACTTGTCTCCAAAATGTTCTATTTGATGAACTCAGGTGTGGTTTTCTTTGTGTTTATTTTTGAGCTTTGATGTTAAAGGAAATTGCATTAAAATTTGCATTATCAGGTTCCCCCCTTTGGGATTGTTTAGAGTTTAACATACTTTTCATTTAGAAACCTGAGTAATCAGTTCTTCACTCTTTCATACATGTCTTTTTGATTGGGATTGAGGCCTGATATCATCATTATTTGAAAGAAAATCTGTCATAGTGAGATTTTTTTAATCCTAAAAACCACTGAATCATTTCATCCTTTTAACTTATTTTGGGTAATCTATTGTCCTTCTTGTTACAAAATATCAATCCATAAGACTAACAAGAATAAAATATATTATTTTAACACCACACAAAAAATAATTCTTGCAAGTTTGCAGCAACAAAATGCAATGCTAGCACAGATATACAATAAAGATTATTCCCTTTCCTTTCACCCCAGAAAAGTATTGTATGTTAGAATTATTTACCCTAAGATTATCTCTTTTTTCCTCCAGTTAGCTCCAAGATGCTGAAGTCTGACATTTCTGTGGGTATCCTGTAGTACATGGTACTGTTTTCTAGCACTATCATAAATACAGACTATGGTAACTCCATTTAGGATTGAAATCTGACATTACAGTCGATAAGTATGGGAGTCCATGTAGACTGTAGTGTGTCAGGTACCTTATGCTTTTTAAAATCCTAGTTATACTTGGACACCCATATGTGTACTTGTACTCTGATAATAAATAGTGTGCTATGGGAGCTCTTAGTGCTTGAGTGCATCCCAATGACAATAATACTTTTAAATACTCTCGTTGCTTTCAAGAACTATGAGAAACAGCTAAGAACAGTAGAAATACTCACACAAGTCAGCCTTCCGGAGATTTCTCATTCTTATTATTTTTACATGGAGCAAGTTGATAGAAGTTTCTTCTGTCTGCACAAGAATGATTAACAAGACACACAGATACATATTAAGGTGTGGATTCATCAATAGACACGCATCTAATATAGAGGAATGAGACATAGGATGGTACGGCATGGTACAAAGGCTTTATTGGCCTGAGTTTGCAATAACCACATTACTCAAGAGAGGAAAAGACATAAGCGAGATACTGATACTTAGGTCATCCGAAATAAGTGCTAATAAAATCTGTATATTTTACCATCATTTTCTCAGTGTATTTAACTGAATTTTTTAAAATCTACTAGAGCTAAAAAATTTCAATTGTATACCCTCTCTACATTGGTGAAATAAATCTTACCTGTTTGTACAGGGCCTAGCACAATGGGGACCCAGCCTCATTAGCTTTGGACATTAACACAATATAAGTAATGGAACAGACCCTAGCCCCAGTTTCTCCTCTTTGAGCCACTCTGATGTTTCAAAGAAGGAGGACAGTTGTCATATGAACACAGCTTGGGATACCCATAGCATAGGTATGTAAAGCCAGCATAGTCCACCTACCCCTCTCCTGCGCACAGAATGCGGAAGAAGGCACGAAGCGGCAGAGCTGAAGTACAACGCACCCTAGCAATTCTCTGGCAGCAGAGCAGTTGCTAGGAAACGTACATAATTTAGAGCAATCCCTTTTCCCCAGCAGGAGAATTAGCTCTACATTTCCTCAGCTTGCCCAAACTCCACTCCACTGCACACTCATCCACAGAGAGCAAGATTTTGTGGCACCATGGAGTCAGAGACACCCTACATGGGCTCCAGAAATCCTACCATCCATACCCCAGTGCAGCAAAACTGCACCTGTTTTGCTGTATCCAAGGTCCTTCATGGCCACAGAAAGAACACTTTCAGTCTTTTTGTAGCAACAGTACAAACTCAAATTAAAATGGTTCAAATGACATAGTGGTCTATGCAATGCAGGGTTCAAACTGCCAAATTTAAAAGTACATCAAGTAGCTTATCATATATGCCAAAAGTTAAAGTATTTGCAAGTACATCAACAAACATGAATGCCTTAGGGAAACACTGAACAAGGTATGACTAATACCAAACATTCAGGACACTATTTATTTATTCATGTTCTGATTTACATGATACTGATTCTATTCTAATGCATATGTGGAAAACATGGAAGAAAATACTTGGAAAAAAATGCGTACAAGGAAATACTCACATAAGCATATACATCTGTGAGATAGTAAAGGGAAACAGGTTACTCATAGTTAGGGATAAGTAGAGCCAGACAACAATTTAAAAAGTCAGGCTTGTTTGACAAAATACCACATTTTTCACAACTGCAAATGAAAAGGGGTATGGCAAGATCACTTTCTGCTAGCAGAGCTGGTCAAATATCTAAGGGACTGGCCTCTGTGCAAATTGAGCTCCTCCCAGATCCATCTCTGGCAAAGTGCTGCAGGTGGTGTCTGGCTGTATATTCTATTTATGTCCTTCACTGGCAATCTTGTGGTGCCATTGAAGTTTTGACATCCATGTGATCATTTGCCTTGTAGCCACATTCCTTGGTACATATGCTTCTGTATTTGTTGGTCTTCCATTCAAATAATATATCTATGCCAAGAAAGCCAGCAAAACTGATTCATTGCTGTTGGAGGCAATTGCTGGGTTAGGCTTCAAATATCCTCATTTCCAATCTTGTCCTGCCACTTGATATGGAGCAGTTGATGAAGACAACAAGAATCAAAAACATGAATCCATTGTTCTCCAGCCTTCCTCAGTGCCCATGTTTCATTGCCATACACTGCAGTTGGCATAAATGTGGTTCTATAAATCCACAGCTCGTTAGCAAGTTTAATGACATGGCATCCCACAGAGACCTCTAAAGGGGCTGAAACATGGCAGCAGCTGTTGCTATTCAAGTGGCCACATTTTTGAGCATCCTCCAAGCACTGATTGTGACACTGCTCAAATATTTGACAGTTGCCACCTGCTCAGTGTCATGCCTGGACAAGTTAATACTGAACTGGTTGTAATCTGGAACTGGAGGCTGCTTGATGGTAATGACCAGTGACATCTTTTTATCCAGCTTAATAACCAGACCAATTCGCGCTGCTCTTTGCCTAACTAGTTCAGCCATCATCTGCAACGAAACACCAAACTGAGCCAACCTATGGCATATTTGAGATCTCAAAGCAGAATAACATTCAGCCCACGATGCCACTGTTAGCTCTTTCCTCAAGCTTATCCATCAGCCATTCAATGCCAATATTGCACTGGGTAGCAAAGGCCGGGATACTCAGTGTGGCTTTAGTACAGGTTGTTCCATGTCAACCAGATCTGTACCTTGAGATAGCTTCTGAGAAGATGGATGAGTTTAATAAACCCTGTGCAGCACTTTTTAGATTTCCATCAGGCCTTTGATTTGGAGCATCAAGTTTGTGGGATCTGATGAGGTGACTCAGCATCCCTGGGAAGGTAGTATCGTTGATAGAATGGAAAGCTGCATTTGAGTCAATGGCAGACACATGACATGGTTTTCTATCTCCACAGGAGTTTGGCAAGGCTTTTGTTCTGTTGTCATCATCATTCTTCAGGATTGGCACTGATTGGTTGATGGATAAGAAAGTTGAGGTGAGCTGGTCAAATAATATTGGGCAAAAAATGTACAGGGTTAATAATTTTGCCACATTTTTCAACTAAATTACTTGAGGTAAGGAAGTACTAGTTACTAAGGAAGTATTTACTGACTAGTATATTTTACAAATGGGGAACTGAGGCACAGAGTTCCTATGTGTCCATGGGTAAGTCACTTAGCAAGTCTGTGGTGGAGCAGTTAACTGAATGCAGGTCTCCAAAGTCAAAGACTAATGCTCTAACCATAGATAATCCTTCTTCTCTTTATCAATAACCAACAACTTTTCGGTCTTCCCTGTTAAACTCAGCAATAACCCTAGCATAGGCTAATAAGTTGGAGGCCAAAGCCTCTGAGTTCATTGGTTACAAACATCTCAGCTTTCAATCTCTGTATTTATTTTGGACATGGCTTATTACCTCATAAACAGGAAGCATGATGTAATCACTATAATTACTACTGCCAGAATTGCTAAAAAATTAGGTTACAAACACAGGGCCTGATCATACAGTCATACTTCATGCAGTCATACCTCAAGCAAAAGTCCCATTAACATCTATGAACCTAATTGTGCAATGCTTACTTACACATTTATTCTTACTGAAGTCAATGGGACTACTCACATGCATAAGTGCTCATGTAAGAGTTGTACAATTAGGTCCTAGGAGTGTTTTGCTAACTGATGACTCCAGGCTCAGGCCCACATATTTTGGAGTCTCCCATGAACCCAGAAATTCTGTAATATTTTCTTTATCCTAATGACATTTAGTCAATGTACCCTGACTGCTCAGTACTGTCAGATATTCCATACACAATGGCCAAATAGGTTTCTTACACTCAGTTTAACAGTGGCAAAAGAATCCTTAGACAATGGACTGATATAACATGCAAAAAAAGAGGAGAAATCGATCTCAGATCCCAATAAGTCACCACTTATGAAAATATGGAGAGTCTTATGTGAAAAATAAAATGAAACATGGGAAACCTTTCTATTATATCAAGAGAAAAAGGTAAATACCGAAGTAAAATAGCCTGCCAAATACAATACTTATGACAGAATTTTTTTCCCTCTCTTCTATATTTCAAGATCTTAAAAAGAGAGAGAGAGAGAACTAGGATATGTGCTTCTTATTTAAAATGTTATTAAAATAGAAGAGTAAAATACATTAAATGTTGATTCTGTGAAATCTGGAGCCCTTCAAGTGCAGACCACAGGCTCAGTTCTCAGCTCTGTCTGTCAGGTAGGTAGCAGCTAATAACCATTAAAGTGCATCAGAGCTTCCTGGGAGGCAGGATTTCATTTTCTTCTTTTATATGCCCCTTAACTCAAGCAAAGTCAACTGCACTTAAATCACCTCTATTTGTATTTGCTGCTGTAACATACTTATTTCTCTCCCTTTGAAATATCCCCTAAGGAGTTTGATTCGCTACTGTATTCAACAGAATTCAATGAAGTTACCCAGCATAAAAGTGGAGTAACACAGTGATGAATAAAGACCTGTCTCTTTTTCAGGGCTATGCAAACTACACTGGATTCAGATTGCAAGAGTTCTTGTGAAACTTTTCTTCACCTCTGATCTGCATAGGCCCACGCTCCGAGTTTCTCATTCTGATGGGTTCAAAAACACGAAGAGAAACTGACCTAAGCATTGCCATGATTCAGATGACTGTGCGTCAATACAGTGCTAATCTGCATGCTTCACATTCTTTTGACGGGGTGCAGTGCATTAAGTAGCTGGATAATTATTAATTATTTTGCGTTTCAGCATGAGTACCATATTTTTTTGGGTCACAACCAACAACTTTCCATCAAATAAATATGTTTTATGTCAGCCACCTGATCCGATTTAAGTATCATCTGTACTAAAGCAAAACTGAAAGTTGCCCTCAGAGTCAAGTTTTAAAGTATGGCACTTCTCTGAAAAGGTAACGGTGTAAAAATGGCATCATCTTATGTACAGATCTACCCTGTGTATCCATCTGCCAACTTCAGTGACAAAAATAAGGTTTTAACTGCTTTTTATTCCTATCAGCACTGAACAGCCAACCCACCTGAGAGAAAAGGAGTTGGATCCTAGTCCATCTTGTACATCATCAACAGAAATGTTTACTAAGTTCAAATCAGTTAACCTGTGCAAGTCCCTTGAAGACAGAAGTCATAATTTAAAGACAATGGGATTGTAGGGGTGTCATGAGAGGAAATATTTGGACTATGGATCCATTAACAAGGTGATGAAGTGCCTGGAGGATGGAACCCTGCTTGACACTGAGAGCCCAGGCTGGTAGTTAAAATAAACATGTTTTTTTACTTGTATACTGAGCACTCCTGATTGGATCATTTGATAGATAATAAAAAAGGAACCCCACTGTACCATTTTTATAGAGTCACTTTTGAGAAAACTCTGCGGTTTAAATCCTCACTGCACTCTTGTACATATACTTCAAACCCAAGAAGTAAAGCACAAAATGATTCCAGGATACAATTACTGTATTGTCAGCAGATTTTGCCATTAGCAATGAGAGTCACTTCTCCATGAGGCAAGGACCAAATCTCCACTTACTGAGGTGAGCTATAAATAGTCTCCAGGGACTCTCACACTGCAACCTCACAGAAACAAGCTCTAGAAGACCTGGCTGAGACTGCCATCACCGATGACTGGAGTGACCACTCCATGCAGTAAGGAACAGAACTCTTCTTCTAAAGACATCTAACACGTAGTCCCCACAGAGCTATCACAGCTGACAGAAGCAGTATGTCCAGAAGGAATGCCCTCACATATTCCCTCACCATTATCACTGCCATCATATCCTCAGTTCCTTGTAACTTGCTCCACAACTTTACTCGTCTGCATAGTTTCCACTACACCAATCTCTCACTGAGACTACTTGGAAGCCTTTTTGTTTTTTCACTTCTTTAATTGTCTTCTCATTGTTAACGGATATATTGCCTGCCTAGTCTTTTGGATCATTTACCATACTCAGTAATTGTCTAACCTCTTTCTAATCCCATTCTCCTCACTGCCATGCTTCTCTCACTCATCTCCTGGCACCTGATCCCTGATCTCCAGCCTTGTCTTGCCTTCAGCTTCTCCCATTCAGTTTTCAAATTTCACCATCCCACCCTATTTGGTATCCGTATTCTTTACTGTAAACTTTCCCCCTTGCTGCCACACCTGCTTCTCTCCCAGCTGCCCAGCATCCTCCTCACACTTCCTCCCTTTCTCACCACCACTGATCACATCTGCCCCAAAGCTGCCCCTTCTGTCATCTCCTCTACTTCTCCTTCCCTCATATGCACTTCTCCATCCTCCTCACCCCATTGACTCCAGGCCTCCAGCCTCTTTCCATGAAGACCAATGAAACATTAATTTGTGAGAATTTTCTTCCAAGTATATGCAGTTAACCAAAAAACTTCCTCCTTTCTATATTACCAAATGAATGTGTGTGCAGAGTTAAACGCTTATGGCAGACACCAATTCCAAATTCCCACCCCAATTTCATGGTAAACTGTCAGGTCAAATTGAGCCCCAAGTTTAGATTTTGTGAAAAATAAGTTTTACTAAAATTTAAACCAATAGAAATGCTTCTATGATTTTTTTTAAAACACCACCAATGGCAATTAATGTAAATATTTTTTAAATAAAAATATTTTCTTTAGTGTTTGTAACCCAATTGTTATAGCATGTGGCAAACGCATCAGAGGGAAACTGACTAGAAGCTAAAGAGTAACTGATCTATTTTTGTTATTCACAATTAGGAAAAAACATCAAAAGTATAGACAGTAAATATAAACAACAAACTAAATCTGACTTCAAAATTCTTTCCATTTTAAAAAACTGAGGTGCTATTTATAACACAGGAAAGAAAATGTATATTTTCAAAAGTCATTATTTTTAACCTCAGTGTGAACATTTCAACAGTCATGTGTAATACACTGAATTGACTCAGAAAATGTGTTGTATATTTTTCCTCCCTCTATCAGAATAACCCTACTCATTCAAAAAACGATCTCGCACATTCTGACAAAGACAGAAAACAAAATTTACAGTCAGCGTTCTTTCAGTGCCCATTGCAGGCTTTTCTGTTACTGGCTGCAAACATACTAAGTACATTCATGGCACTTAAAATAAGTAATAATAAATAAGTAGTAATAATAATAATTAATAATGATCTGGCATTGCATCCCTGATTTGAGCTGGATGGTCACCGTTTCTCTCAGTAGGCAGACAGCCTCTGCCCTGGTATATGACACTTTTGGTACATGCTACTGGTTCACGCTATAGCTCCTTTTTAGTTGCTGGATAAGTTCCTGCTGTTCTCCACTTTGACGTGGAATTGCCTCCTGAAAATGTCTGCAGTAACAATGGCTCCATCTTTTTCAAATTAAGTCTCACATATATAACGCTTTAGGCCCTGAGTCTGCACTGAGAACTGCACAGGCAGACCCTGGTACCCATGCAGAGCCCCACTGACAGCAACAAGGCTTTGCATGAGCACAGGAATAGTTTCATAGAGTTTAAGGCCAGAAGGGACCATAGATACCCAAATATTAAGCACAAAGACTTTAGTTAGACCAGAACATTTCAGTTCTCAGGAGACTAAACTGTGTGCCACAGGCAGAGAACAGGAAAGACCAAGGTGGCAGAGGTCCTGTCAATGGCAGGGAACTGATTAGGTGAGAGATGCCCAAAAGATCCTAGCAGGTGAACCATGCTGCCCCATGCTGTAGAGGAAGGCAAACAACCTCCAAAGACCCAGCCAATCTGACCTGGGGAGAAATTCCTTCCTGACCCCAAATGGGGTGACTGATGTGACCATGAGCACATGAGCAAGACCCACCAGCCAGGCATCTAGAAAGAAGATTCTCTGTACCACCACAGAGCACTTGGCCTCCTATACAGTGTCCCATCTCCAACAGTGGCCAATCTCTGAAGATGTGAAAAAAACTCAGAACCTGCCCATACGGGTCTCAACGCAAGCTATACAGTAGCTTCTATCTCTACTCTCTAGCAGTGGACATGTTGCCATAAACCTCGGAAAAATCCTTTCCCTCTATCCCCCCAACTTTTTTTCCTACTGTAACTATAGGATGCAGCTTCATGCTAATTACTTCTCCAGTCTGCTCAGTGAAAATCTGAACTACTTCTTAATAATAATCTTCAACAATGACTTTTAAAGGCATTTCTAAACATCACGGAAGGCCTTACAATAAAACTATTCCATACTCCAGGCTCCCTGGAAACCTCTGAAGACCGAGATAAAATCCCCAAATATATATCTCTTACCTTCAAATTTACAATTTATACCTGAAGAAACCTTCTCTAGAAACAATACCCCAAATACCTCAAACCTATATAAGAAATCCACATACAGGTGGAGCAGGAAGTGGTTGTTTTTACTGAGGGCCAGATTTTGCTAACTAGTACCTTACTTCCTGAGTTGCACCACTGAAGTCAATGCAACTACTCTGGAGCAAGGTGCTACCCAGCATGACTAAGAGCACCAGAATCTAGCACTCAGGCACTTCTATGAGTAGAAGCACACTTTAGGACTGAATTGTGGAGCCCTTATTCACAGTGATGGGCACTTACTCAGCTAACGTCATTAGTTTCAAAGGAATTACTTGCATGACTAAGGGTTTATCAGTGTGAGTAAGGAGTCCACAATCTGTCCCTTAAGAACTTCAGGAAACCCCATTTATTTAGAGGAACATTCCAGCTACAATCACTACACCCCCATCCCTCTGTGAACCTTCTTTCCTTTGAAGCATTTCTTCTCTCTCTTTCACCGGCACATCTACCAATGTGATATATGCCATCATGTGCCAGCAATGCCCCTCTGCCATGTACATTGGCCAAACCGGACAGTCTCTACGTAAAAAAATAAATGGACACAAATCTGACATCAGGAATCATAACATTCAAAAACCAGTAGGAGAACACTTCAATCTCTCTGGTCACTCAATAACAGATCTCAAAGTGGCAATTCTTCAACAAAAAAACTTCAAAAACAGACTCCAACGTGAAGCTTCAGAATTGGAATTAATTTGCAAACTGGATACCATCAGATTAGGCCTGAATAAAGACTGGAAGTGGTTGGGTCATTACAAAACCTAAACTTAATTTCCCCAATACTAATTTCTCCCTACTGTTACTCACAGCTTCTTGTCAACCGTCTGTAATGGGCCACTCTCTTACCACTTCAAAAGTTATTTTTCTTCCCTTGGTATCCTGCTGTTAATTGACTTATCACGCTAGACTGACCTCACACTTGGTAAAGCAACCCCCATCCTTTCATGTATTTATGCCTGCTCCTGTATTTTTCACTTCATGCATCTGATGAAGTGGGTTCTAGCCCACGAAAGCTTATGTCCAAATAAATTTGTTAGTCTCTAAGGTGCCACAAGGACTCCTTATTGTTTGTCCTCTCATAGTGTTCCCCGTCCTATCATTAGCCTCTAAATTCTCCAAGGGGGGAACAAATGTGTACACCTTACACCAATAGACACATTTCTGACACATTCCTTGTAGGGTATGCTTTAAAATTTGTATTGCGTAGTGCACTTAAAGTGCTATGGCAAAGCACTACAACTACAAAAAGTAAATCAAATAAATTGAAATTAATAAATGACAGAGGCTCCGCTTAAATAAATCCTGTTTCTGAAGGGTTAGAGACACTGAAAGAATGCATGTTCCTGCACCGAAAAACACAGAAGAGAGCAAGACATTTTAAAATGAACACAGAATAGATAGTGCCTAGATGCAGTATGACAATGATAGTCACACATTAGAAATATCATAGATAGATAGATTAGACTGGATAAATCCAACTGTTATACATACAGGTATTTCACCCCTAAAGTTAAATTGGTGATTAGCAAATATGTCACTACTCTCCCCCCCGCCCCAAACCTCCAGATTTTGTTCCTAACATTTTCTGTACTGAATCTTATAATCAGCACTGGACAGCATTTAATGATGTTCCATCTGTTTAGTACCCACCTGTCTCATTTTTTGTCCTGAGATGCTGCTTAGGCCCTGAAAAATCAAGAGAGCAGAAATGGTTACATTTAAAAAAATCTTCCATTTCTGCTTTTATTATAATTTCACATTTACAATCCCACATTAAAACCAAATTTAAAGATACTCAATAAGCCCTCGGAAACTATGATAGTTCCCCACTGCACTGAAGAGCAGGTTATTCTGCATACACTTGTTTTATTAATGTTGTTGGGCATACAGTTTAGTTACAACAACCACATGCAGTAGGAGTACAGCCCTTGCAACTGCGGATACCTGAGGAACAGCAGACTTGCTCTTCCCAGATCCTCCCTACTGTTCAAGCAGAACTCTCGCCACTTCTTCTCATGTGAAATATCTGATTTGGAACCTCACACAATTTTGTTGAGCTTTGGTGGGGTTTTCCTTACCTGATTGGAACTTGAATTTGATCCCATTGCGCTCCCTGTTGCATACAAGTCTGCTGTTAAAGAGGGCACTTGAGTACTATGTCCCGCACAGCCGGCAGTGATTCCTGATAGAGATTTACAGTCTTTACACTGGCAGAAGTGGACAAGCAGGTGTTTTATTAACTGACTCAGAGCCCCACCCCTCTGCCATTTCCAAAAATTAAGCAATCTCTTCCTCCTTTCCTCAACCTATTAAGGCAAGTCTACTGAGTTAATGGAAGATGGGAATATTTATTTTGCAGCTGCCTTGATTTACCTTACTGAGGACACTGGGGGCCCCACTGATCTCAGTGTCCTCAGCTTTCTAGCAAAAAACAATAATAATTAATAATAATTAATAATGTAGTACAGTTATACGGCACCTGTAATCCCCAAAAGATATCAACACACATATGGCTAATTAATTTTACAGCACTGAAAAGCATACTGGACACTTTACAGTACAACTATAAAGTCGCTGCCCTGAAACTTACAATTTAATTTTAGATGTGACTAATGGAGATGATGAACAGTAGGGAGGGGACAGGATAAGGAAGGAAAAGGGTTACAGCAATAAGAACCTGCAGCTTCAGAGTAAGAATTTGCTCATTTTAGTGGTTCAGTTAAAAGGAATTAATATATATAAATATAATTCATCCCAGAAGTAGTCCCTGCCAGCACCACACCTGAGAGACACCCTCTGAGGGACAATGGCTTCCCTATGTCCTCCATGCACCGGAGTGTAATAACTAGATCTACTCAGGAATTTTTCAACAAAATGGTTTTTCAGTCAGAAAATACCAATTTGTCTAAATCTAAATTTTGCATGGGAATGTGCCAGTTTCAACACAGCTCTTGTCAGGGAAGGTTTCTCAGGTCCAGGATGAAATTGCTGGTCAAAATCAAAGACAAATGGAGCACCCGCTCCCCACCCTAAGAATATCCAACAGCCTAGTCATTAGGATGCTTGCCTACAATGTAGGCGATGCAGGTTCATGTCCCTACTCTGCCTAGTTCACTCTTCCCTCCCCACCTGCTCCAGGACTTAGGAAGCCCATGCAAGGAAGTTATAGTTCCCTCCAGGGGCATGTAGTTAGTCCCAGTCACAATCTAGCTCATGCTGACTGTTATTGTTAACTCATTTATTGAGGGCACCAAAGAAAATCACTTCATAAACTATATACAACATCACTAAAATGCAGTCATCTGTAGGGTGGAGGCTGACAACCAACAGTACAGCATTTGGGAAGGGAGGAGTGGTAATTTTGTCCAATGACAACCCCTATTATTCTTACCAAAGTTTTTGGTGTATTTTTAGTGTCTGTGTAGTGCACACAGTTCATAAATAAGGCTACATTTATGTCACGGAGGTCATGGAAGTCACGGAATCCGTGACTTCCAGAGATCTCTGTGACATTCTCTGCCTCAGCCCCGGGGCTGCGGGACTCCGGAGCTGGCAGCCAGCAGGGCCCTGGCAGGGTTCCAGTGAGAGCAGCAACAGGGGACCCCCTGTGAGGCTCCAGCGACAGGTGACAGACTCCTCAGGGTTCCAACGATGGTGACAGCCTCACACAGGGGGAGGGGGACGCCTCGGGTGAACAGCTGGGAGTGTCCCATTTTCTCTTTGGGAAATATGGTCACTCTGCAGCTCCCAGCCACCATGGACGAGGGGGGGGGCGGGGCTGCAGCTTCCAGCTGCCATGGGCAGAGGGGGGCCCCACAGCTCCCAGCCACCAAGGTGGCAGGGGAAACCATGGAGCTGCAGCAGCAAGTCACAGACAGGTCACAGCTTCCATGAATATTTGTTTATTGCCCGTGAAAATCTGAATGTTCAGCCTCTGAAGGACTCCTTAGAAATGTATTTTTAAAGGACACTGAGCATCTGCATCCCAAAGAGAACCAAAACCTCCCCTTATCCCTGTTTCACAACACCTCCCTAAAGCAAATCTATGTTAAATTATTATGAATAAATTTGGGTGGAGCACCCACAATTGAGGTGCAATTTCCTTGTGCATCTTGTAAAACTGGTTTTTCTAGCCTTTGGATGAGGAATATTTCTCTAGAGGAAATTCAAGTCACCATCAGATCTTTCACTGGTAGTCTGTTTGTACTAAAAATGCCAACAGACTCATTGGACAAACCATTTATCCTGGACCAAAGGGGATATGAGCCTTCTGCCCATGGCACAGCCAGAACATATTCTCACACTTGGAACAGAGATGGCACAGAACATTTATGTCATCCCACCTATTTCCCTGCCACTGCAAGAAAGTTTCCTCCATTACATTTTCCTGCACTTTTTATTTTGGGATAGCCCTTGGGTTAAGCCCTGCCTCTGACACCAGAGCTGGTTCCAGTTGTTGCTAAGTATTTGACGAATCCAGATTACCGAAGAAGAGCAATATCTCCTTTTCCCTTTTCTAACCATTCCTTGACTCTGCACTTCCTGGAGACATTTTAAATACGGAGAGCACTGACTGAATTAACAAGACCTCTGACACCTCTTTTCTCCCCACTCACTGACCTCTTTTACTCTCTGACTAAACATGTTTGGGAACCACTGCGACTTTCCACCTATTTTCCAGCCTCTTCCTTAGTTCTATCCAAGGCTCTTTTTTTCCTGCCTCATTACACTTCCCACCCACACTCATTTCTTTAACCCCTAGACAAAGGTCAGATGGGCTCAAACCTTGAGGATTGCAATCCCTCAGTGCCCATCTCCTTCAACAATCTATGGAAGGCAACTGGAATGGTCCTAGTGTCAAATTTCTTTTTAAATCTATACATTAGACCTACCCTTCCAAGACCTTTCCCTAGCTACTAGCATGCACTCAGCTATCACCTCCCATACCAATGATCCAAACTCCCTCGGAAGCAAATATTTCTACTTGATACGCTTTGGGCCTTCATGGGCCAATGGATGAGAAATCTGTCTCCTGCACATAAGTTTCTCTGCTAAGTCAGACAGTTCCATTGTTCCAGTGGAACACAGTTGTCATAGGAGACCATGATCATGCAACGTAATGTGGTCCCTTTAAGTTTCCTGGACTATTTCCATGAACACTTAAGCAAATAAGGTCTGAAACCTTGTATTTGGCCTGGTATTCCAGGGGAAACTGGTGAAGAGAGAACAGCAATGGAATGATGTGGTCTCAGTGGCTGGTGCTGTTAAAGCAAACAAGTTACTGAGTTCTGAACCAATTTTTAAGCTGACTGTTTCATACTTGGGCATAGTTAATTACATCAACCGCAGGGGCAGCTCTATGTATTTTGCCGCCCCAAGCACGGCAGTCAGGCGGCTTTCGACGGCACGCCTGGGGAAGGTCCGCTGGTAACGAGGATTCGGCGGCATGCCTGCAGGAGGTCCGCTGGTCCCGCAGCTTCGGCGTACCCACCGCCGAATTGCCACCAAAGCTGCGGGACCGGCGGACCTCCCACAAGCTTGCTGCCGAAGGCTCCCTGACTGCCGCCCTCATGGTGACCGGCAGGCCGCCCCCCGTGGCTTGCCGCCCCAGGTACGCACTTGGTGCGCTGGTGCCGGAGCAGCTCCTGATCAACAGACCAGTATTCATAAATGCATGGATCACCGTGGAAAAGTCAATCTGACAGGAGGGGGACACACTATTCATGCCATATGTAGATGGTGTTTTTCATGGCCATGTCTATTTGGATGTCCAGAAACACTGAGGAGTTCAAGCTGACACCATGAATGCAGGCTGTCTTAATAATCTGAAGGCAGACACCCTCCCTGGACAGAAATGTTCCATCTTCCCAACTGCACACCTCAGTGCAGCTAGCTGCTCTTCACTCTGTCACTGATCTCAGCCAAGTCCTTGCATATGTGGAAGATGATGTTGTTTGTGCCTGATGGGGAGATGATATAAAGCTGGATATCGTTTGCATATAGCTGATATTTTAAGTTCATGCTCATTTACAATCTCTCCAGAAGCTGCACACAGAAGTTGAACAAGATGCATCCCTCAGTTACTCCTCAGAGGAGGATTCTAGAGGCAGAGAAGCATGTGCCCATCATGACTGCCTGGGTGAGGTCTGGTAGGAACAATTGAAGCTATTTCAGTGAAGCCCCTCTAACTCCTGCTATGTCTCTAAGGTGGGAGAGCAGGATTCTCTTGTCAGCTGTATCAAATGCTGCAGAGAGATTCAACCAGAAGAGAAAGGATATGTGGCCCTTGTCTTTGGCTAAAAAGGAGATCATCCATCTATACCACTAATGCTGTTCCATGTTCTGGCCTGAAGCCTGATTAAGTGAGCTCCAGGCTATTAGCAGTATCTGAGTGGAGTTGGGAGAGACCCTTGATGATGAGCTTCTGAATTAGGATTTGTAGGAAGGAAGGCTAGGAACTGAGTAACAGTTTGGAGAGGTCAGTTGCATTGAATGATTTATTTTTAAGTACTAGCCTAATCAGAGGATACTTTAGAGCGGTAACAGATTTCACCTTTAGATATTCTGTTGACTAACCTCAGTTGAAAGAGGTGCATGGGCACTTGAATAGTTTTCAATTTATAAGAAGGATATAGACCTCAGTCTTTCTACTCTCCTCAAAAAGGAACATGATGTATTTTTCTCATCTGAAAATCACCTGGCCCACCAGCTCCAAATACCTGTAATACTAGCTTCATCCCTTCGCAAATGCGATTCTAGACCCAAACTTTGGCCTGGACTGGGGAAGGCTAGCTGCCATCATTTCTGACTGTCCCCACTCCATGGAATTCTGAGGTTCTTCTGGGAGGATCTCTATCTCCCTGGATGAATGGTCCAAGGTCACCTTAATTTTCTGGGTTCTCTTGTTAGTCAGTGAAAGGTACTTCATACAGCTTTCTGTCTTCCCATCTCAATCCTCAGAAGAGACACACCACCAGCACCACCCTGTGGTCCTAGGTAGACTTCAGCAGCATCATACTAATTCTTCTGAAGTGGCTGAATCAATTCACAAAAATACTAGAAAATCAAAGATGAATCCCCATAGTTAACACTGGCAACCATAAACTAGGAAGATTCCTCATCTAAATCAGTTTGAACGGCATGTCTCTTTGTTTACATTCCAATTACACAGTCCCCTTATAGATTCCTCAGTTTCATGGCCAGTCACCTTAATTTCCAGTAAAGGCTGGTTTCTGTGACATTGGGCAGGTCCCTCCAGGTAGGCACTCAGCATTGGCCTAACTTGACTTCAATGGGAGCAGAGTTAGGCCAGTGCTGAGTGCTTTTGACAATCCCACCCTTTAAGGCCGTGGCTGCACTTGAAACTTCCCTGTCCCCTGACTGCCCCGACCCCTATCCACACACTTGCCCCCTGACAGCCCCCCCAAGACTCCCACCCCCTATCCAACCGCCCTCTGCTCCTCGTCCCCTGACCACCCCCTCCTGGGATCCCCCGCCCCTAACTGCCCCCCAGGATCCCACCCCCTTATTCAACCCCCCCGCTCCCTGTCCCCTGACTGCCCTCCTGACCCCTATCAACATCCCCGCCCCCTGACAGGCCCCCCGACAGGCCCCCTGCGACTCCCACTCCCAACCCTCCCTGTTCCCCATCCCGACTGTCCCCGCAGAGCCCCCACCCCATCCAACCGCCCCCTCCTCCCTGACTGCACCCCAGAACCCCCCTGCTCCCTTACCCAACCCCCCCACTGCCCGCCCCCTTACAAGCAGCAGGAGCTCGCAGTTGCGATACCTGGCCAGAGCCAGCTACGCTGCCCAGTGGGAGCGGCAGGCCAGGACACGGCCCACGCGGCAGTGTGACTGCGGGGGAGGAGGAACGTGGGGGAGGGGCCGGGGACTAGGCTCCCCAGCCAGGAGCTCAGGGGCCAGGCAGGAAGGTCCCACAGGCCGGATGTGGCCTGCAGACCATAGTTTGCCCATGTCTGTTCTAGATCATCCTAATTATTCATGGCAATTGCCAAATACAAATAACACCACACCTTGAGTGGGCAAAGTACAAGGCCCAATGCCAAGTGTCAGAGTTTTGACAGAGTTCTAAATAGCTATTAGCTATTTATATTCAGTTTTAATTAAAATTAAATTTTACAGAAAAATTGCATTGCATTGCGGTTCTTCAGGGAGGATAAAAATCAATGATTTTTAAAAAAAACAAACAGATTTTTTTATTTAAATCAGATTTTTGAGGAAAAAAACCTATCTACAGATTGTTTTAATTAAGATACATTATAGCTCAAAGATATCTCATCATGGAATAGGGATTATAAATTCTAATTCTATAGTATGAGACAATATATTAATAAAATGTTTAAGAAAAGTTTTGTAAATGAGTTCCAACAGTTCATGGATTAGGGACCCAATCTTATGGGGTTCCAGTGGCTTCTGTATGGATTATTTAAGTTAATCTTTCTATCTACCCAATGGGACTCAGTGCTCAGTCTAGAAGATAGAATCATAGAATCATAGAATATCAGGGTTGGAAGGGACCTCAGGAGGTCATCTAGTCCAACCCCCTGCTCAAAGCGGCAAACAGGACCCTAATCCCAACTAAAACATCCCAGCCAGGGCTTTGTCAAGCCTGACCTTAAAAACCTCTAAGGAAGAAGATTCCACCACCTCCCTAGGTAACCCATTCCAGTGCTACCATCAGATACCATCAGAGATGCTTAGTTTTGCAGTTTTCAAACTATGGATTTGTGTCTCCAGAGATAACATGCTTATTAACAGCAAAAATGTTATAAATAAGTAATATATAGAAGTGAGAAATAACTTCTCAACCCTATTGTCCCTTGCAAATTTGCGCACACAGAATCAATCCCTTACCTGCCTCAAAAAGTGCAAAGTTTCAAAAAGTTCAATGAATAGAAGATTGTTGGGGGCGGAATAGATCTAGACAAGAAGAAGAAGTCTGAAGATAAATGTGAGAAGGGAGGGACAGGTAGTAGAAACAAAAGTGAAACTGTTTGAGCAGCATATTCCAGAAGTCTTGAGGTCTTTCTGTGTAGCCTTCATTGATTTGAGATCTACCATACCATTCTCTCACTAGAAGGGAAAACCTATAATGGCAGAAGGCCATAAAAGAGACCCAGTCTGGGAATATTTTAATGAAGCTCCTCTACCTGTGGGTAAGATAGGCATGCGTGCAAAATGCAAACAGTGCAACAAAAAAATGCAAGGCCTGGTTGCCCAAACAAAACAACATAATGAGAAGTGTTCTTTCTCAGGAGGAAGCTGCATTGAAGATGATGAAAGGAACATGTCTGAACATGCAGGATCTTCAGGTTGGTAAACTTTTTTATTTCATACTTCTTTCTTAAGGACTGCCTGTCTTCCTTCTAGACTATTCTTGAATTCTCATGTTTGAGCAAAAAATATAGTTGTTACTCTATGGTACTATCATTTTAGATGCAGTTGTGATAAAAAATAAATAGCTGAAATAGGCAGATCTTCCTTTTATAATTTCACCTTTAAAGTAGTACTGAGTGTCAGTGAATGCAATGAGTAATACTAAATGAGCTGTATGGTTATAATAATTAAATAACTGCATTGACTTATTCTGTTTAGGAGAATCCATCCTCAATATATAGGATTCTGAAGACTATCCACCTTCAAGATCATCATCATTTTCTATAGTTTCAGAGTTATCTGCCAATGATAGTGTTTCAATCACATCATGTATGTCACATAGCTAAAGTATATCACCTGTAGGAAAAAGGGGGAAAAAATCTCCATCATCCAGATACAACCATAGATAAATTTGTGATAAGAACCAGCAGATTACAAAAAGAGGTAATTGATGAAAAAATTGCCCGTTTTGTTTATGCAACAAACTCTCCTTTCTGTATGATTGAGAACCCACACTTCATTAACATGGTTCAGTCATTAAGACCAGGATACAGTCCACGCCAACAGAGCAGATGTCACAGGCAAATTGCTGGATAAAGTGTATGAAAGAGAAATTGAGCAGTGTGCAAAAGGTCTAGAGGGTAAAATTGTTGACCTGAGTCTTGATGGGTAGAGCAATGTCCACAATGATCCTGTTGTATGTGCTTGTGTGACAACAGAATAAGGGAATATCTTCCTTACAAAAACAATCGATACATCAGGAAATGTCCACACAGCAGAATACTTACAAGAACTAGCAGTAAAAGTTATAACAAACCGTGAAAAAATTCAAATGTCTAGTACGCAGCTTGGTCACACACAATACTGCAAATGTATCCATGATGAGAAGAAATTATTTAGAAGAGAGTCCCAAGCTAATGACATATGGTTGCAGTGCTCATTTGATGCACCTCCTAGCCAAACACTTCAGTGTTCCAGAAATAAAGGCTAATGTTATTGAAATTGCAAAATACATCTGTAACAACCACTTTGCACCAGCTGCTCTGAAAAAAGTGGGAGGAACCAAGCTAACTCTCCCACAAGACGTGCGATGGAACTCAGTAATGGACTGTTTTGAGCACTATATCAAGAACTGGCCTAATGCGATGACAGTTTGTGAACAAAATCATGAAAAAATAGATGGCATTGTCACAGCCAAAGTTCTCAACATTGGGCTTAAGAGAAATGTTGAACACATGGTGAGTACCCTAAAGCCTATTTTTGTAGCCTTGAACAAAATGCAGGGAAATAGATGTTTTATTGCTGATGCTGTTGAAATTTGGAAGGAACTGGGTTAGGTCTTAAAAATAGAAATACTCAATGACAGAGTTAAATTACAAGCATTAAAAAAACAAATGGGACAAGCACTATCTCCAGCTCATTTTCTTGCAAATAGTCTTAATACTCGGTACCAGGGTCAAACATTAACGGCTGAAGCAGAGGAGTTGGCTATGACATGGACATCCAGCAATAATCCCTTCATAATGCCAACATAATAAACTTCAGAGCTAAGGGTGAACCATTCAAGAAATATATGTTTGCTGATGATGTTTTGAAGAAAGTCACACCAGTGAACTGGTAGAAGTCACTTAAGATTCAGAGTCAGTTGAAGTGATAATCTCACTTTTAACAGCAGTAGCTTCTTCTGCCAGTCTAGAAAGAATATTTTCTTCCTTTGGACTAATTCATTCCAAATTGAGAAATCATTTGGGACCTGAAAAAGCAGGAAAGCTTGTTTTTCTTTTCCAGATTATGAACAAACAGGAAAATGAAGGTGAAGACGACTGAGTTAGCTGCAGAAGCCAATATTTTAAGTTTCTCGTGTTGACCTGGCCAACATAGTCGATTTAAATTTTTTTTTTAATATTTCATTTAACTATTTTAGTTAAAAACAATTTTAACAAAAACAAACCTGATTTTAAAAAACTTGAATGTTTAAGTAAATTCAAAAATTCATTTGCTTGTTTTGTTAAAATATATTATATTTGCTGTTGAAGAAAAAATCCAGAGTACATAACATTGTTGTTTTAGTTAAATAAAACAATTTAAATGTCTGTCTGGTGATGTTCTCCTCCTAATATGGCATGGCAAGAAAATCCTCCAAATATTAATGATTAACCTGTTGAATTGGAGATAATTCACCTTCCAATGACTTAATAAATATCTGCTTCAGTTACCTTTGGTAAATGAAATAACCAATCATTCATTTTCTGAGATAGCTGTAAAACTAATCTGAAAAGTTTTCAAAATAAATCACTTTAAAAATGTACAGTATGTACCTTCTAAAAATGAAACCTACATCTATCTCTGAGTTGTGAAGAATATGTATTAAGGTTATAACAACCAACAAGAATGCACTTTTATATAGAAATCCATGATTAAATCGAGTCTTCCTGACTAGTGATTTAAATCATGATTTTAATCAATTTGATTTAAATCAAATCCACCCTGCAGTTCTAGATATAAATTATTTTAAAAATAAGTATTTTTAATGATTTCTTTGACGCATGGGTATAGCAGAAGCAATAAAGCGACAACCAGTAACAAACTGTGATGTACACTGTACACTATCCATAGCCAAAATGTTATAAAATTGGCTCTTTGAGTTGATACTCAACTATCTACCAGGTACTTTGAACTTCCTGAAAGTATCATTCACCAATGGGAAGTGAATTACTATGGGAGCCTTTAGCTTCTCTTCATCCACAAACATGTAGCACTCCTTTGGATTCTTCTTATCTTCTTTACTCAGCATAATTTTTAGGAAAGGTATTCCTAGCTCTGAGCAGTATTTCCCAGTCTGTTCCATAGACTACATCAGCACAGAAGTGGACAACATTAGAACAAACAACAAAATTAAGGCCAGGTCAGCCCTTCCTGGAGTGTAGAAAAATGCCACATTGCATTGGAATAGCGGTGGGAATACATGTAAAGTACAAGAGGAGAATATATAAATATATATAAAATGAGAAATAAATAACAAACAACATATATATCCTTTAAAACATCAGGTTAATAAATACTGAGAAGATTTTTCTAAACAAAAATATCTCAACCATTGTTTGAAAGCAAGAAGCAGTAAAGACTGTTAGTAGAAACATATAAACAGGTAAAATAGCTGCTCCTGGCATTGACAGAACTAAGACATTGAGAAACCTGGCCTGAGCTAAAAAAAAATTATGTCCCTGTGTTTTATGTGACATAATGAAAAATCACATGACTCCCATATTCTATAATTCCATATGCCTTCATATTACTTGCTATAGTATTTTAATTTCAAGTACAGACTTAAGTTATATCATGTCAAACTTGGAGAATTCTAAGGACCAAGATGACATTAATGTTGGGTTTTTTAAAATATTATCAGAAGTAGAGCTCAGTGAATAGTGAATATATTCCTAAATATTTTACTTATTTTTGCTTTACAAAATCCAGGTACACTGGACCAGCTCTGTAAGCTAAGGAAATATTGAAAAAAATTGTTAAATAACTTAATTGAAAAATATTGTGAAATTCTTCAAATTATTTGACACATTTTCTACCAGCTATATTCAGGAGTAATGTTAGTAAATGTATTCAATCCCTTGATAATAGAAGAGCTAGGAAAAGGTTAAAGAAAAATCATTAGAAAACAGTTTGAGACACGATATTTGACAAAATAATAATATGGACAGTCTTGATTGTTAACGCAATAATAGGGACCTATCCTATACTCCTTATGCAAACAAAACTCTGTTCCAGTCAATAAGAATCTTGCATTCATGAAGTTTATGGAATCAGGCCTAAAGATATATTGCACCTAACTGTTAAACTGGAACACACATAACAATCACAAATGGTCTGAAAGTGACTTTTTACTGAAGACTTCAAATATTTTTCCTCTTAGGAGCAACTTTCCAAAATTTTCTCTGCAAGTTTAAAGGACAGAGTCAAGTTTGACAAGTACCAAACACTCCAACAGCAACAGGCTTCACTTAGAGACTGGCATCAAAGTACTGAAGAGGTTGGCCACCAACTATTCAGCAATCTGATTTGCCACCAGAATCCCTATTCAGCTAGCCCCCTGAATAACAAATGTCTGAGATATTGTACTTAGTCATCTATAAGACATCACTTGCACCAAGTACTAGCTTGCCTTCAGAACTTACCTTTGTTCTCCTTGACAATATATCATTTAAAAGCTAATATCTTATTACCCTCATTAATTCTCTAAATTTAGCCTACTTTCAGTAAGTGGACTGTTGACTGTCCAGCAGCCGAGAAATGTAACAGATTGCAAAAAGAATTTAAAACTAAAAACGTTTACATCTCTGACTTTTCTTTCATAGAATTTATGCATTTTTGGTGGATACATATATCTGTTATATATCTGTCTGGTGCACTATTTTGTTTTTGATCTTTATGGGAGTTTATATAATTGATGCTATAGGTCTGTCAATATTAGATAACAGGCTGTGAGCCATCTTGGTCAGATCACTGTTACAAATGCAAATGTATTCTTACTGTCCTCCTGTAATAAAAGGATTATTTTTACCCCAATACTAAAAAGATTACAAACCCAGTGAAATAAAATTTCACTGGCAGTTCCACATATGTAACAATGGCAAAACTGAGCCTTAAGTTCTTAAACTATGTGTGACGTTATTGACATAAACTGGGACCGTATAGATCATTGTTGCAACCAAGGTCCTGTAGTGGCACCCAAATCTTGTATAAAGGGGGTCAAATGGGGTGTCTAGGACAAGGTTATGGTTTACTGGTTATGATTATGCTGTCTATATGTGTGTATCAGTTTTGTAGTTGAAGTTATGAATATTGGCTCTATACTGTCTGTATGGTGAATATTGGCTCTATACTGTCTGTATGGCAAACTTATGCTATGCTTCTGGGTGACATCCCAGACAAGCTGAGATTAGCTCTGCCTAGCCTGCTTGATGGCCCATTAAGGACCATCAGCTATACAATGGACCCATTGAGAGAAGGCAGATAAGCCTTGTAACTCAGCAAAGTATGCAGGGACTGGCCCAGGTGACTCCAGACTCCATTTTGCTGTAATTTTTCACAGTAAGAACAAAGAGGTATTCTTACACCTGGAAAAAACTATATAAGGCTGATGCCTCATCTCCATCTTGTCTTCAATCCTGCTTCATACCTCTGGAGGAACTTTGCTACAAGCTGAAGCTTTGAACAAAGGACTGAGGACCCATCCCAGCGGGGGATGTATTCCAGAGACTTGATTTGAACCTGCAGTTTATTCCATCGCTGCTGCAAGCCTGAACCAAGAACTTTGCCATTACTGTATGTAATTGATTCCATTTAACCAATCCTAACTCTCATCTCTATCTTTTTCCTTTTACGAATAAACCTTTAGATTTTAGATTCTAAAGGATTGGCAGCAGCGTGATTTGTGGGTAATACCTGATTTGTGTATTGACCTGGGTCTGGGGCTTGGTCCTTTGGGATCAGGAGAACCTTTTTTCTTTTACCGGGGTATTGGTTTTCATAACCATTTGTCCCCATAACGAGTGGCACTGGTGGGAGTACTGGGAAACTGGAGTGTCTAAGGAGATTGCTTGTGAGACTTGCGGTTAGCCAGTGGGGTGAGACCGAAGTCCTCCTAGTCTGGCTGGTTTGGTTTGCCTTAGAGGTGGAAAAAACCCCAGCCTTGGGCTGTAATTGCCCTATTTGAGCAATTTGTCCTGAGTTGGCACTCTCAGTTGGGTTCCGCCAGAACCGCATTGTCACACTATGTCACACAACATGTCCATGAGGATTAATTTTCTATTACTTCTCTGACTAAAGAGGAAAGAATAGAGGGAGCATCATGATGCAGGAAACTCAGAACACCGGGGTGGTGTTGGGTACCCTCAGAACTTAAAATTGGAAGACAATCGCAGTCTTCATTTTTACAAGGGATACTTGTGATATAAAATGGCAGATTTAAGCATAGGGGCACATTTGGCATCTGTCAATCTTGACAGCACCCAAATAATTGTGGCCACTAGAGATTGCTGGTTTGAAAACGGGCAGTCTAGCAAAAAGATAAATCAAATTGAATAACCTCAAATGCTGTGCTCAAGGAGTATTCAAATGACAGGATGATATCCACATTCCTCTCCTTCCTCAAGAGTGGTGGACAACTGGTATTGATGAAATAGGCAGCATCAACAAGACACAGGTCATCTTCTGATGGTGTCAGTTGAATAGGGAATAAGTCCAGCTGACAGTCTGAAAGGCAGATATATCTAGTCGTTAGTGCACCATTTAGAGACAGTGTCTAGGATTTTGTTCTCTAGTGGAAGCAAAGGATAACAGAAACAAGGAGTTTTCAGATGTCCATATCTGATTACCCTTGAGATGCTGCTCCCTCATGGCATCTTAACCCTCCATCCTGAAAGAATCCCTTAAAGTAAAGGAGGATTTTGATCAGTGTTTTAACCTTTTAGTTCCCCCCACTGGTATACCAGCAACAAAACAACTGAGACTCAAGCCATCCTTTTCTTGGGCAATTCTTGCCACTCCCCCAATCCTCCCCTACAAAATTGGGGAGCTGTGCAAAATCCATGATGGTTTTCCCAAAATATCATGTATCCTATGAAAAGTGATTCCCACAAGAAACATTGAGGGTCTAATTTTCCCTCGGGGCTGATTGGTCAATAGCTCTCTATAATGCATTATGAGAATTAACCTTTCCTGCCTGTTTTACACATCTTTGTACTAAATTTATGGGACTATCTCATCTTAAGTATGCCTGGTGTACTTTTACAAATATTTTTTAATTTGCTAATGAAATGTCATACTCCAGCACCAGCCAAAAGGCCAAGACTTGCTCACTGAAAGCATATTAGAACATACCTGAAAGATATTATTTTAAAATTATTGGGGGGAAGGGACAAGAAGGCAGCTATTTATACAAATTTTGGGTGTTACAATAGTTACATTTCCTATGTGGAGAGACATCTGTATTTGAAAGGTGTCCTTGGTGAGAGCAGAGAGTTCTAGCCTCTACAAGGGAGACAGAGAAAGGAGTGTCTTGTAGAAAGTAATTGTTTCAAGGAAAGGACACAAATACAGATAAGGCTGTTTTCTTATTGCTCAAAAGAGTGCGACAGAAGCGATAAAGAGGGCCATTGTGATTATAAAAAGAGAGCAAAACTATCTACATAGTTCTAAGCACTTGCAGTGGTGGCAGAGATCCTGCTAAAATAACGAAGTTAGTACAAAAAAAGCAAAGCAGAAAACTGTTTTAATTTCTCTTGGCAATTTCCTCAGTTGCCTCATTGGATCCCAGTGCTTGAACGATTAAGCTGCTGATTGGTTGGGATTACCGTTCCACATAGGAAATGGGCTCTGTTCATAGTAGTCTTTGTGCAACTGGAGGCCTTTTAGGAAGTTATGGATATGATGGTGTAGTGGGCGATCAGTTAAAATATCCGTAATTATTTTAGACAGCATCCCTGTAGGATTTATCCAAGATGCTCCCAGGCAGGAAGAGCTCTTAGACAGAACATGCTTTTTCTCCAAAGAAGGGAAAACAGGAGGAAAACAGGAATCTTGTCAAGGATTACATTTGCTGCTTCCATGTACTTCAAAAGCATTATATTAGTAATTACATCCACAATACTACATTAAAGAACATTATTAAGATTGCAAAGTCAAGCACTCAAAAATTAAGAAATGCCAGAATTAAGGTTGCTCGGCAACCTTAGCTCAGCTTCCTTGTGTGTAAGCATTATGATATGGTTTTTAACTACATGATCACATACTGTTT
Organism: Chrysemys picta bellii; assembly: GCF_011386835.1. Lineage (NCBI taxonomy): Eukaryota > Metazoa > Chordata > Testudines > Emydidae > Chrysemys > Chrysemys picta. The sequence goes on along the minus strand of NC_088794.1, from coordinate 93,040,729 downwards.
TTCCCATAGCTTTGGAATTATCTTCAGTGAGTATTTATTTTCTTTCATTCCTTTTCCTTTATTAGAAATGCTGATTCACCAATAATGAAGCAGCAGTTACTATAAAAATCCTACCAATATTCTTTATTTTGTCTCGGATATGTTGCTGCCAAAATTCATCTGAACTGCTCAAGGGATTCCAAACATCAAGCAGATTCACAGCAAAGATGTTACTCCATAAGCCTGCAAGACCAAACGCATCAGGGAAATATCAGCACCAAATCATACAAGATTTGCCCTTTAACCTTTAACAACCCACTAACGTACAGCCCACCTGGTTGATGATCCCATTATTGACAATGGATATCTGGGTTTTTGTGATCTTATACTGTTCCTGTAAACAGATTTTTTTTTTTTAAGGATAATCACCTTCTAGGTAACAGATCCGGGTCTCTGGGTTCTTCTTCATTAGTTGCCCCATGAAAAATTCACTTCCAAAATCTTCTGAGTGAATGAAAGCACCATATTTCAGGAATCCAACCTAATAAGGGGAAAATTGACACCATTCTAGAAACACAAAAATGAAATATTTTACCTGATCATGGAAGCAGACAAGGATATATATGGAACAATTCTGACTTCGGACAAAAAGCATCATTTGAAAAAATGTGCTGAAGTCACTTAATTCCCAGGGGACTGTAACTCAAACTACCAATTTGTGAAAAATCTAACAGCTTCTAAAATATAGCTCATGCTGGCAGTGAACATATGGGTTGAACTCCCTACAGCAGGAGGGAACATTCAAATGCATTCATGGAGCAACCTGAAGGAAGCCCTGGACTGAGTAAAAATAGCTTCTCACACTTAAATAGGATGGTCATACTTGTCCAAGACAAGGGTCCATTGGAATCCATGGTGTTTGACAAATCATCAGATAGTTCTAACCTCCCGTTTAATACACAGATGCAATTCCCAGTATGCCATGATCCAACAGAAGGCTGCTCGGGTCAAAAATGAACATTGCTAGCTAAGACCAGTAGTCAGCATCAGCCAGTTATTAGCTTATGTTTCATTAGGCATGTATTTCTGATCCCAACAGGGCTTTCCCTCTTGGCTATTAGAGCAAGAGGTACTATTTTGCACTTATAGGGTACCTTTCATCTGAGGATTTCAAAGCACTTTACAACTATTATTAAAGCCTCACAACATTCCTGTCAGATATGGCAGTGGATAAAACTGACATTCAATGTGATTTAGGTTCCTAAATGCCAAAGTCACTTTTGAAAATGAGAATTAGGCTCCTAAGTCACTTAGGAGATTTTGAAAATTCTACACGTTACTCCCATTTTATAGATGAGTAAACTGAAATTCTACAGGGATGAAGTCCAAGTTTACAGAGTTATCAGTGGCAGAATCAGGAATAAAACCCAGAAAATCTAATTCCAAGCATCCTGCTCTAAACACTAGACAAAAATCCGTCTCTTGAATTAACCATGTGTGGTATGGATTCTCTACCATTTCTTACAAGTGGGCTTTGTAGCATCATGAAAAACTAACAAACATATAAAACATTTCTAGCCTATAAAAAAAAGTAATAATAAAGCTGTCAATCTTGTCTTAATCACTGGGTACTCAATGCCTCTCAAACTAAAACACAAGGAAATCTCTGCAATAGTTTCTTTTAAAGTCAATAGTAGGTGTGTGGTTCTCTTTGACATTGAGGGCTAAGTAATACCATTTGAACCTCTAGAGAGAAATACCATTTGAACCTCTGGAGAGAAATCCTTGAATACATTTACTAACATTACTCCTGAATATAGCTGGTAGAAAATGTGTCAAATAATTTGAACTTGAGACTGGAACTCCCACAGAGACCTTTTGGGGATCCTTCCAAAGGTTGAGGGAGTCAAGGACCCTCTGAGGTATCCACACCTACTTGGACAGATTGTACTTGTTGGGTGTGTAGACAGACCTGAGCCAGGCTTGAAGACATCAGAAATGTAATCCTGCCAGGGGAGCTACAAATGTACAGGCTGCCATGTGGCCCAAGAGTTGAAGACAAGTCCTTGCTGTAGTTTGTGGGCCCAGCTGCAGTGTGAAAATGAGGCTGGACATTGTAGCAAACCTGTCTATGAGCAGGTACACTTTGAAGGTGGTGAAAGATGGAGAGGCTCCAATTAAGTCTCTTCATTCCATATGTATGAGTGTAGACTTCTCCACATGGAGACAGAGGCCCAAGCAGTGAAAGAGGGGTGGTGCCTTGTTGGTTACTGAATGCACCTTGAGAAAGGACCAATCTTCAGGAGCCAGTCATCCAGGCACACACACACACACATTTTACAGTCACCATGACTGCTATTCAAAAACTATGCTAAAGAAAGTTTAGGAAGCTTTTTTTTTTGGACAAAGTGTGACTTTACTATCAGATTAACCTGCAGATGTACTTACCTTTTAAATACTTCATGCTCTTCCCCTTTGTCACACAAACTTCTAAACAGGAAATTTGACGGGCCTGTGACAAATGATTTAAAAAAAGAGAATGAACATTACTTTGAGTCATCCATTCCAAGAGAACAGCCTTTGGTGAAACTTTGCTCTTCTGCGATTAGTACCACGATCCCATTGCATTCCTTATCTAGGAACAACTCAAGAGTGTTCCTAACATATTCTTGTCTAGAATTACCTCATCTTAGTCCATATTATCTTTAACACAATCTTAATGCCCTGGTAGCTGCTGAGACCATATAATATTTCATAGGCAAATGATGATATACATCACTGGAAAAATAAATAATATGTCTGGAAAAAACATGATAAGCAAAGTTCTACATATTACTCAAAAAAGTATGTAGTAAAGTACATGGACATGGACAAAGCCATTCACAAAAACTGTCTGTGATGGAAACTCATATTCCTGGAAGCGGGGTGGGACCTGCCACTATTCTTCTACTCGAGCGTTTAACCCCATGCTCCCGTGATTGCCATTTGCACCTTCCCTCTGGGTAAAAATTTTATTCACCTTAAACTACATTTTAGAGAGAATGAGAGTAGCTGAGAAATCAACCAGAAATGTAACTATTACCACTAGGACGCCATTTGTGATGAGATTTTCTGGCTGGTCCAAGCTGAGAGGGGGAAAGCACTTTTCACAACTAGTTCAATGTAATACAAATGTATGCACAATTCTTATTTTGCTTTTTGGTGAAGTGAGACGTTGTTTTCCATTTCAATAACTTTTTACAATGTTAACATAAAAATCATTCCATAATGAGTTATGTTCTCATGTAAGTGGAATTTGGGAGCCTTGCTATTTTAGGGATATAAATCTATCAGGTTAGCCCTGGCCTTCCTAATGCCACTCCCTGTTCTGCTCAACAACATAGATTGAATTTAGCTGATATTTTGTGAAATAATGCAATCAAAGGCAACCAGTTTAGAAAGAGATGCAGAAGAAAGGATCTTTCTTACAGCAGACTGACTGGGTCATAGGCAATGGGCCTAATTCTTCAGGCACCGCAGATGAACAACTCCTACTGGCCTTCATAAGTTATATGATGCTTATATGCTGGAAAATCAGGCACCAGGTTACTCAGCTACAAGTGTAAGCACAGGTCATAGCAAAAATGCCTCTTCCCTAAAGGCAGATGCTCCTCCCTCCTCTCTTGTTCCCAATCATCCCAGTCTCCCCACCATTTCAAACCACCACTTCAGGCAGACATCCATCCCCGTCCCTCTTCCAAGCCCCTTCATAGCCCGCAAGTAAAGACCCCTTTGATGGGTAGGATGCAATTCCTTTAAAAGAGGGGCCACTAATGCAGAGCCTCCATGTGGTACAAACCTGCCTACCTGCTGCTGTGTAACAAACACCTCCTCTCGCAGAGCTGAAGCCTTGGCATATGGTATCGTCAATAGAAATTCCAGCAAAGTCCATTAGAATCCTTCATCTATTTGTTTTTACTTGTCTCTGTTGGTTTCAATAGGAGGACCAGTAGCCTGCAGATTACTAGTCAAGTTGTTCAGTTTCAAAACCTAACAGGCCAACTGAAAACAGTACAAACTAATAGACAACTTTCAACTGGAATTTCCAGTAAGGATTCTCTAGCTCTGTGGATCACAGGGTATCCCATATCACATTTCATAATAAATGCACTATATTCCAGCACGTCAAAGATGAACAGGCCTGTGACCAGCAGAGGAGAGCTTGTGGGTAGAAGGTAACTGTCAGAGAAACAGAAGATGTCTATGGGTTAAAATGGCTTGTATTTTTTCCTGCCTGAGTACAATTAAAAATCATGCCCAGCAAAAGCAAAGTAAAGGTCATTTCTCCAAGAAGACTTCAGCCTTGCAAACACCTTGAGCCAGTGTGTCCTCATTTGGTTCACTACATACTTGGAATCTGATTGGCGACGTCTCCTGGGCTCCTGCAGGGTATGATGTCCCTGCTCGCCCTCCCTGCCCAAGCAGAGACACCTGCCTCTCGGGGACAGTGACCATGCAGCGCGCACGGTGCCTCTGGGGCAGTTCTGTGCTGAGGGGTGGGGGCGCCTGAGGGGCTCGTTCTTTTGTAGAACCCCCCCTCTAGTTTGGGGGCATTGCCCCCCCCCAAACAGAGGCCAGGGGTGGTATGTGAGGGGGTGCATATGGAGTCACTGCGTCGCTCTGTCCCCCTCCCTGGCATCTGGGTCGCTACCTCTTGCAGGAGTGGTGGGGGAAAGGGATAGGGCGAGGGGGGGCTCGGGGGAAGGGGTGAAGGAGGGGGCCTCAGGAAGGCACCCACCAGCAAAACCAAAAGTCAGTGCCTATGCGCTAAAGTCCTAGATGGCCTTGAATTTACTAGCATATTTACCTGTAGAGGAAAGAATTATAGCCCATGTTTTCAGAAGTAAATAGTGAGTCTGGATGCCTAACTTGAAATAACTCAGGACCTAATTTTCAGATAGGGTTGCCAACTTTCCAATTTCTTAAAACCAGACAATCCAGCCGCCCTCTCTCCTACTCACTCGCTCCCCCTTTCCCCCAGGACTCACCTGCCACCTGCAGAGCTGGGCTGGGAGCTGAAGCGGAGCCTGCCTACGAGATGCAGGTAGGAGTCAGCTCTGACTGAGAAGGGGCTAGCGTGGGTTGATGTCCTGGTGCCCCCTGTCCCCACACCCTGGAACAGGCTGGTGGTGGTGTTTGCAGGCAGCCATCAAGGGGAGGATGGGAGATGTTGTCAATCTGTCTGACTGAACCAGGCCAGACTGGGAGAAATGTCCTTTCCTCCTGTTTCTGCAGTGGGGGGAGGGGGGACAGAACCGAGGAACAGAGAGGAGGGTGGAAAACAGGATGCAATCCAAACACAATCCAGCGGCGTGGATTGGCACCCTCCTGGCTCACAGCCATGCTGCCCCCAGCTCTCTTCAAGTGCCCTGCTGCGGTCACACACACCCCACCCCCACCCCCGGTTCTGGCACCCCTGCAGGCAGTAATCAGACTTTAGGTGTCCGGTCAGTACTTCTGACCGGACAGTGTACAGGTCCCCTTTCGACCAAACTTTCCGGTCAAAAACCAGACACCTGGCAACCCTATTTTCAGAGGATGCATGCTCAGCATTTTGGTCCTGATTCAGGAAAACACTTGAGCCACACGCTTAACAATCCCTACCCAGGAAAGGACTTTAGTAAATATGTCTGGCCTGTTGACATCAATCAAGGCCCTTTAAAATGTCTCAAGTTGAGCACCCAAAATCTCTGGTCACTTTTGAAATCTGGGCCTACATATCCGGAAGGAACTCTCTTGCTCTGCAGAAGCGGAGATGATTTGTTTTCTGTTGATTCTTTGCTGGAAATGAAGAAGGTGATATTTGAGGCAAAGGATACAATTGATCCTTACTCACCAGTGCGTAGGTGCACTAGCAAAACAGTTTAAGGGCTCTGAATTTTAAGTTCCATCATCAGAACACACAATGAAGAGTAGGGATTTGTTTTTCTTATTTTGAGGGGAAATGTATTTACAGTTTCATAGTAAATACTCCTACCTCACATGCAGAACCTGCAAGGTAAGCTGTATCACCCCAGGAACACAAAGACAGGAAAGCGAATGCAAGTAACATGCATCTGGGAGAGTGTCATTGCTTCTGTAGAATTAGGATAATTGTTTTGAACAAACTAAATAATGTATTTGTTAATTCAATGATCTGACATGCTATCTTAAATGACAGTGCCTAACTCATAAACATCAAAAAGGATACAGGTTATAAGACTATTTCTCTCCAGTCACTTAACTCCTATAGACAAAATATAGTTACCACCCTCTGAACATGAACTGCAGATTAAGGAGATCCTATTATAGCCAACAATGTGAGAGAAGAGACATACTGTGCATATTACTGGAATGAATGGCATCTAGTCTATGTTTTATCACATTCTTATGTCCTAAACCAGAGTAAAGTATCATGGAATCTGATGAATTATAAAGGGGTGCCAGTTAGAAGAAGCCAGAAGGTATGCCACGCTTTGTATACGCTGTATAGCGCACTCTGTACAATAAGGTTACACTGCTTCTCACACATTGATACACCTATCATCTACCTCACTAGAATCAGATGGAAGACCTGCTTCATTCTACGCAAATACTATGTGAATATTTGTTTAATTCAATACACAGAGTGTATTTGCTTCCTTAATCTTAGTTATGTATTTGAATGGGAAGGAAAATAAATTTAATTAGATACCCCCATTAACTTAATTATATTTCTGCCTCAAAATAGTATACCTACAGTAGTTACCGGTAACACCAAAAGGTAGTAAAAAATGAAGGAAGTTAGTGAAGAAAATATTTCTCTGATTTTTAGTGTACTGTGGGTGTCTGACAGCACGGTATGCACATGCACTGCTATTATAGCAGTGTCAGTCCCAGGATTTTAGAGAGACAAGGTGGGTGAGGTAATATCTTTTATTGGACCCAGCTTCTGGTGGTGAGAGAGACACACTTTCAAGCTACACAGAGCTCTTCCTCAGGTCTAGGAAAGGTACAGCTAAATACAAGATTGAACAGATAGTTTAACATAAGTAGTTAGCACATATTCTAAGGAATCATTCAATGTGAAGTGGCCTGTTAACAACCCTGTAGTCATAGGACAAAAAGTGGAGTTAGAGGGTTACAATGTGTAAGCCATAAAATCCAATGTCTTTATTAAGACCACGATTTTTAGTGTTTTAGGCTCATCTTTTGAAAGTGTTGTGAAGGTTTCCTTTGAGGATGAGGACTGATATCTCAGCTATACAGTGATCACTTTGTGAAAAGTGGTCACCCACAGGCTATATGATGTTTTTTGTCTTGTATCATTTTCCTGTGTGAGTTCATTCGAGAGCATAGTGCTTGTCTGGTTTCACCCACATAGTTGTTACTGGGGCATTTAGTGCACTGGATGAGGTACACTAAGGCCTGGTCTACACTGGGGAGGGCGGGAGGGAGGAATTGATCTAAGTTACGCAACTTCAGCTATGTGAATAACGTAGCTGAAGTTGACGTACTGAGATCTACTTACTGCAGTGTCTTCACTGCAGTAGGTCGACTGCTGATGCTCCCCCGTCGACTCTGCCTATGCTTCTCGCTCAGGTGGAGTACTGGAGTTGATGGGAGTGTGCTCAGCGGTCGATTTATCGCATCTTCACTAGACGCAATAAATCGACCCCCGCTGGATCGATCGCTCCGGAGGTAAGTGTAGACATGCCCTAGATGTTGTGATAAGCATGTCTAGGACCCATGGATCTTGAAAGGTGTGTTGTGGGAGGTGTGTGTATTACAGTCAGTTTCACTGTTTCTCCTGCACAGTCAATTTCTCCCTGGCTGAAAATAACCTTTGTAAACATCAAAGAAACAGAAAACCCTTAGTAATTTATTCAATTTTTTAAGCAAAAGCTAGACATCCTATTTAAAAGGTGCCCTATTAGAAACTGGATTTTTTTTAAATAGTTATAAAATTATAGTTGACAGCATCCTTTTAAGGCAGGGCCACCTGAGTTCAACTAGGGAATTGCAATACAATTAAGTGAATACATGTACTGTAAGTTAGGATGGAAGTCACACAAGAGAAAGAAAGAGTTTGAGTGACACTGATACTGGGCATTCTGGTTGGCTGACACAAATGTCATCTTGTGCTGGACAAGGATCCCTGGTTTTCAAATGGTTAATATGCTTTGTGTTACTGAACCACATTCCCCTGTCACTGTATTACTTCTAAGGCTACATCACAACCAAGTTACATTTGTTGTTCTCTCACTTCTTTTAGGAAGCAATGACAATAATTGCTGATGCCCAGAGGCGCCTGCTGTGATATTAGAGCAGACTGCTGCTATCCACCAACTCACTAGTGCACATGGACCACCTATAAGACCAGCCTCACCAAAGTAAATCCTATGTATTATTTTGATACACACACATTTGTGCACGTGGATCTCAGATGGCCACATCCCTTACATATTTATTTAATTGAGGAAAATTAAAGTACACTGTATGCAAATATATAGTTTTTAATCAATTAGAACTTAATTACTTTTAATTAAGTATTTTAATATTTTATTAAGCCACATTTCTCAGTGGAAGCAATAGAGATGCAAATTTTTACATTTTAAAACAAAAACTGGTTTTAAGTTACAAGTACCCAACTGCAAAAAAAAAAAAAAGGCAGCTGGTATCTTTGTCTGTTGGCATTAAAAACTTTTTGGCATTCAGACAATACAAAAGCAGCTCGGATTTACTTAAGTTTTCCACAACAACAATAATCACTTTCAGCCTGAAGACAAATATGCCAAATTTTATCCCACAAGGAACATTTTTGAGAAAGATGCAAGCTACTGAAGATCTGCTCTTAGAATGGAATGGCTATTTCAAACTTAACCACAGCTTTGCTTCTGGACTGCTATTGTTAACCAACTCTGTCTGTTTGCCTTTGTATTCAGAACACTCAGGGGATAATCATTTGTACAAATTACTAGGTTTAGTGATCTCAAAATAATGAGATGAGATTAAATGAATTTAGATTAAAGAGGGGCCAGAACTGTGGAGTATGGATCCAGAATTTACCCAAACTCAGATATTTTCTGATTCTGGCGCATCTCCAATTGAGAACACTTATCTGTAATTATGCTTTCTGGAGACAGGAAAAGCAGGTGAAATAACTACATTTTTTACCACTCACTAAAACATATGTTTTCAAAGGAAAACTCTAAAGCTAAACAATGCAGAGCACTGAAGAAAGCTCATGCCCTTTTCTTGTGCAAATACACACACCCTTATTATCAACCCTAGGCACTTCTTGATGCCACCCTGACAGTACTGAATATGGAGCAAAACCCTCTTTTCCCCGAAGAATAGGCATCCTGGGGATAGTTTACCAACATTACATATTTATCAATGGAAAAGCATCACTGGCTTAATCCCATTGATTCACACATTGCACAGGAACACAAGAGCTCAGTAAGAACATACAGACATGCTCATACAAAAATATTTTAATGCTATTATTAAAGCTCCACTCACACACTTCACCCAGAAGTGAAGTCTAGCTGAGACATTCTGTATTTGGAGAAGCTACGAAACATAGTTGAGTTATCAGCTGTGTTGGTCATTTGCAGATACCTTAGCCCTTTGGTGTTCCTGTCTGAAGCTTTCATGTATTCAGTGTCCTGCAACCAGTCAATAGCCTAATTACAAGGCTGCATCTTATTTCCTTTTGGCATTCTTGAGCACCCTTCTTTTCATGCCCAAAGTAAGGGCTTTTAAAATAGCTTCCTTGTTGTTCATAATATTGTAGCGGCTTAATTCCAGCAGCCTATCAAATTCATTGGGTTGATATGTGAAGTTCATAGAATGGTAAGGAGATTTTTCTCCTTCAACAGGGAAGTTGCCAAAGGATTTCTCATCTTCTGTCTCACGCTCGACTCCTGCAGACAGAAAATCAGACATTAACAGTATTCACAGATCCCCTTAACAAGATGCTCCCATGTTTGTGCAGGAGCAGAAGGAGGTACTACCATCATGGTTTATCATAAACCTGCCCACAAGTTGATGATAGATAGATAGATAGATAGATAGATAGATAGATAGATAGATAGATAGATAGATAGATAGATAGATAGATAGATAGATAGATAGATAATTGGCTCCACCAACTCTGCAGAAGGCTCTTTTGTCCTGTCACTGGGTGCAAGCAAGGTTCCTGACAAGGTGAAAATAGGTGTATGTTTGAAGCACTTTAACCACATAGGATTTTCAAGCCCTATACGTGGTTCCTATCTCACAGGCAGTGTGAATGGTTTTAATTCAGAACTTTTTCAGCTACAGAGGGGAACCCAGAGTCCCTTATCCCCAGTACTCCTCAGCTTTGCATTCAGACCTTTGGACAATACAATTCCATATGCCAATGTTGTTACGGTTCATAAAACCAAACACCACAGAGCCCATTGCCATTATCCTAATACAAAATTTCAGCTTAAACTCAGACTACAACATTTTAAAAATGAGGCCAAAGCTATGACAGAAGCCCCAACCCCGAGGAACCCAGAATCTCTGGTAATGGAGTAAAGAGGGCTTCTGAAAACTGAACTAACGGTACACCTGAACGAATATACTCTATATGACAAAAACTACTTTGGAATATTTGAATACATTAAAACAGTTTTAAACAGATGGTCTGTTCCACCACTGACTGGCAGCTAGAGTAAGGAACACCCAACCTTTATATTTCTGCATTTAATATTATAAATATTTAATCACTTTAAGTAGCACATTAATCATATTTTCTTGCGATACTGAAGATGGATATTCTGGTGGCCGATGTCCAATATATATTTACTGCTCCAAATGATTCTTCTTGTAGGGCAGGTTTACACTACAAATTTGGAGCTGCACTGCTGTAGCGTGTCTGGTGAAGATGCTGTAAGCCGACTGGATGGAGGTCTCCCACCTCTATGAGCTATGTCAGTGGGAGAAGCTCTTCTGCCCACATAGCACAGTCTACACCGGGGTTAAGGTCGGTTTAACTACATCACCCAGGGATGTGGATTTCTCACACCCCTGAGTGACGTAGTTATGCTGCAGTAAGCATGTAGTGTAGACCAAGTCTTAGGTTCTTAGGGTTCAACGTTGTAAGGTGCTAAGTAACCCATGACTATGGGGCTAAAAATGCTCAGCACCATGTATAATTGAACCTCGCCTACACACTTCCTTACCTGGTGCCTTGTATTTCTGGAATGTGTTGTTCACCAATGGAAAGTGAAGCACTATCGGAACTTTAGGATTGCGATGATCCACGAACATATAACACTCCTTGGGCTTCTGCTTATCTGTTTCACTCACAACAATGTGTGGAAAGGGGATTTCCCGTTCTTCACAATACTTCTGGGCCTGATGCAGCACCTGAACTCAGAAGACAAAAAGTAAAGTTATTTTCTTTACTAGATGAGATCTAAAAATCAGATGGTGCCAGATATTCAAAAGTGCTCAGCTCCCATTTAGGCATCTAAATAAAGATGAGATTTTTCAAGTGCACAGCACTCTGAAGTTCCCATTCTGACCTCATGGCCAGATTTACAGAAGAGCTCAAAAGAGTATATGTCTACATAGTGCTTAACACAGTGGGGCTTCAACCTCAGCCTCCAGGTACTATTGTAATATAAATGTTATCATCAATGATAACAATGTAGTTGTCTGATTTGGCTATTGTTCTCTCTAACCACTAAAAAATGCCCCCCTCCGAAAGCCAGGGACAGAACCCAGGATTCCAGTCTCCAATATTCTATTGCTGTCTAGCCAACAGCTGGGCAACCCACTGGCAAAGTGTGCGTCGTGTCGCGTCCCCCTGTAGTGGCTGCTCCATACAGAGAAGAGCAATTATTCTTGTAACTCAAGTAAAGGCTTGTGCTGGGAATGTGAAAATCCAGAGTTCAAACTCTGCTGATGATCCATATGGCAAAGGATTTTTTTTTACTGCAAGCAATAGAATTAATTTTTTCCAGTTTTCTTTTTTTTTAATTGGTTTATTTAAGTAACACGGCGAGAAAACATCCTTCAAACATGCTTTATATATTTTTTTTAAATCTGTATATTATGGTGTGCCACATTTTGGTCATTTATCACACATTTTGATTGTTGGTGTCACACACTGGCAGTTTGTGGGATGAGAAATTTACTTTGAAACTTCTCTTCCTTGTGTTTTTAAATCTATGTCAAGGGCCCTCAGAGCCCGGAATGTGCAGTGTCATGTTGAATTTCTAAATATACATAATGTTCATTTAACATGGCATTTTTAAGTATAGAAAAAATGATTCATCTCATATGGAAATGGTTATTTTTTAGACTGATATTTGTCCATCAGGAACTGGACTGAGACCATCAATTTATTTCAGGTAAATCACTAAACAGCCATCAGTTGGAAATCTACTAAATTGATCTTGGATTCAAACCAATTACTACAGGCTCATTGATTTTTAAAGCCAGAAGGGATAAATATGATTATCTAATCTGGTCTCCTGCATAACATGCCACAAAATTTCACCCAGTAATTTCTGCAGCAAGCCCCAAAACTTGACGAAAGGTCGTATAATGCATTATACCCAGTAATAATTCTCTCAGTCATTGAGATATGTCTAAATAGGGCATTTGACCATTCTGATTTCATCCATGATGTCCTGGTCAGCACGCACATGTGTTTGCCTAATTCTACTCCTTTTTGTCTCTCACCTCAAATGGAGCTTCCCAAGAGTAGTTGAATGACAAGATGACATCTACATCTCTCTCTGGCTGAAGCACCAAAGGAAAGGGAGAATTGATAGAGAAAACCCCATCTATCAAGTACAGGCTGTGTTCCATTGGAGTTAGCTGGTTGGGAAAGGCATCCTGGTGAGTGCCTGAAAGACCCCAAAATCATACTGGTCACTGAAGTACACAAAACACATCAATCTAATTTCAGAGAAAAGGTGAAAATCATCTGGGACCCTAAGGAGAAATGTTTAAATACCCTGGAATTACATTAACTGTACTCCCACACCCCAACACCCAGACACCACCAAATCAAAGTAAGTTACCTCCACCCTGGACTCTCAGCAAAACAAGACAAATCAAAAAAGATCTATATCTGAGCACCACAGAAAAGCTGATAAGCAAACACCACCACAGGAACCAAGCATCTCATGTGCATTAACTAATCTGTCCTTACAACACCCCTTTAAGGTAGGGAAGAGAGATTAAGTGACTTGCCCACAGAGAGTCAGTAGCAGAGCTCAAAACAGAACCCAAAGCTCTCTAATTCCTGATCCAGTACCCTAAGCACAAGCCCATCCTTCCTTCTGGGACAGATAACTTTCATATATGGCAATTTCCAATACAGTCAAAAGGGATTTGGGATGTTTTTGCTCTGAATTATATAAGCCCAAGTCTGCTGTCATATATACAAGTACAGCTAACTCCTATCATTGCGGTTGTCTGTTTGTAAATGAAGACTGCATTTGGCCAACAGCATTTCCATTGGTGGTGTAGGAGATCTGGTTTACACAAACCCCAGTGGCAGCAGATACAACATGTTTTAACTTGTTTAAGACAGCAACTGCATTTTGATCAGCCTTCTATACTGCCAATTGAATGGTTTGCTCAGAGCAGCATCTTGCCCATTTTATAAGCTTTACAGCGGTATGTACTTAGATGACACATACTTGCACTGTCACTGCCCGGTCATCTTTCTCTTCCTAACTGTCCCCAATTCCTCTGACACACAGCCTGGTTTCTCTCACACAGAATCTTGTTACCCACCTTTCCAGGCCACAAACTCTTTGGCATTGACGTAGTCCCTATGAAGGTACAGTCCACGCATGAAGTTAATGTTTTCCCCAGCAGAGAAGCGAGACTTAAATAAATCTTGAAATAAATGTGAGAAAGCTCCACCTGGCATGACCATTCGCTTTTCTAACTGTAAAGGGTCCAGAGTCTGGCGTCCACGAGCCTCATCTGCAAAAAGAAACAAACAAACCAGAATTCAGATCTCTTCATCCAAGCTCAAATTTCACTATTCCCTGAGCATTTTACCCTGAGTTCAAGACACCAGCCATTTTATACTGACATTTCCCCCTACAACAGCTGGGATTTTAAACACAACTGCTACTGTCTTTAGCAGGACTCATGTAGCTAACACCTCAAGCAATATTTTTTAAATGACAGGTATTATTAAGCCCCCACCTACAATAGAATGTTGAGAAAACAATTAAGACAGTTGTCTCCAACCTTGTATACTAGAGTTAAAATCTCTAGTATAGGTGGGGCCTACCCATGTCCCCACTTTGGACAGTGCATGGTTTTCACCTGGCTAAGTGGACACAGATAAGTACTATTTAAACTACAAACTTCAAACATATTGCAAGTGCTTCAGGGGACAACTGTGATATTGCCAAATCCTCTGACTCCATAATAGTTGTAGTGTAAATAAGTCCAGAATCTGATGCTGTCGTGAAGTTTCAAAAAGTTGTGGTGCTGCCTATTTTCTCTTTTTCTTCATTATATTGGTAAGGAGAACCTGTATTATCTCTTGTATTACAAACTATTATCCTTTCTTATCTCCTCTGTCAGTCCCACACAATGTTCCCATTATCTAAACCAGGGGTCTCAAACATGCGGCCCTGCCAAACAGCTGTTTGGTGGCACTTAGGACTTTCCAGGAGGGAAGGGGGAGGAGCAGGGATGCAGCACGCTCAGGGGAGGAGGTGGAGAAGAGGCAGGGCCAGGGCAGGGATTTGGAGAAGGGGTTGGAATATGGGCAGGGAGGGGGCGGGGACTTTGGGGAAGGGGTTGGAATGGGGGTGGGGAAGGGGTGGGAAGAGGCAGAGCAGGGGTGGGGTCTCATGGAAGGGGTGAAGTGGGGGTGGGGCCGAGGGCGGGCTTTTGTATCTTTGTATGAAAAGGTTTCAGTGATGTGGCCCTCAGGCCAATGTACTAGTCCTCATGTGGCCCTCGTGGCAATTTGAGTTTGAGATCCCTGATCTAAACTAAATGGGCTACCAGTAGGCAGTGCTGTTAAGACCTTCCTAAATTATCTTCTTTTATGTTGTGAGAAGGGGTTACACTTCCTTGAATGGAGGAGATATTTTCAAGGCCCTTTCATATGACTAAGAAAAGCCCAGTCTCTGTCTATCCTTTACCTATAGCTTTGATGGCATCTTTCAGAGATTCTAGAAAGCCAACTTTTGAAGAAATGACCTCTTCCCAGATTTCATCTAGATTGGCAGCAAAGGCACTGGCCCATATTCCTGAAAATGGACAAGGAAAGTATTAATTTAGGTCCCCCAGACTTCTCAGGCACTGAACAGCATGACCAAACTCAATTTCACCACATCAGATATGCATCATATGCAGGACAAAATTGGGATAGGACAGATTATGTTTAATAAAAGTCTTGTTCAGCTAAGAACACAGAGTGTGGTTAGGTGCCTCAGGCCTTGACTACACTGGCGCTGTACAGCGCTGCAACTTGCTGCGCTCAGGGGTGTGAAAACATCCACCCCCTACCCCCCCAAGCGCAGCGAGTGCAGCGCTGTAAAGTGCCAGTGTAATCAGCGCCTGCAGTGCTGCACACTCGCTCGCAGCACTGCAAGCTACTTCCCTCGGAGAGATGGAGTACTTACAGCGCTGCGAGAGAGCTCTCACAGCGCTGGCGGCGCTGTGAATTGCCAAGTGTAGCCAAGGCCTAACAGTCTCCAGGGACAACATCTTATGCAACTGTGCAGCTGTTGATATAAGTCACTAAAAATTAAATATCTGATTATTCTTAACCCTCTCATCAATGTGCATCAAGTTACAGTTGCTATAAAGCATAATAGAGTGTTTCTAGAAGCATCAGATCTTACCCTGCAGAAAACAAATTCTGGGCTCCAGACGTTTCCCAAGTAGCAGCCCATTGAAGAATTCACTGCCAAAGTCTTCTATGCGGATAAAGGCTCCATACTTGTGGGTACCAAACTCATAGGGTGTGAACTCACACCACTCTGTGAAAGGGTTAACCAAGATAATTATCTCACAAATACACTTGAATAAATGTTTTCATCCCCACCCCATTCCTGTGAGAATGACTAAGAGCAGGGGTAGGCAACCTATGGCACTCGTGCCGAAGGTGGCACGCGAGCTGATTTTCAGTGGCACTCACACTGCCTGGGTCCTGGCCACCGAGGGGGGGGTCTGCATATTAATTTAATTTTAAATGAAGCTTCTTAAACATTTTAAAAACCTTATTTACTTTACATACAACAATAGTTTAGTTATAATATTGTAGATTTATAGAAAGAGACCTTCTAAAAACATTAAAATGTATTACTGGCACGCAAAACCTTAAATTAGAGTGAATAAATGAAGACTCGGCACACCACTTCTGAAAGGTTGCCGACCCCTGGCTAAGAGAATAATTCAGTTTCTTAACCCATACTAATGATGTCTATGCATGAATAATGCATGAATGCCATAAGGTGAAATTCTCCTACATACATCTTACGTATGGCGTGCGAGCAATATGATTGACAGGAGGTTTATTTAACAGAGATTCACGGGAATTCACTATTAAGACTTTTCACCAGCATCGCAAGCTGATATTTTTAATGGTGGCAAAAGGAGTGAAGAATGAATGTAAAGAAGTATTATCGTGCCACTAACAGGAATAATTAAGTAATGGGATTTTCAAATCAGCCAAACAAAATTTCAATCCATCATATCAGCATTTAAAAGCATGTTGGAGACAAAAAACAAATAAACATCAAATAAAGATGTGCATATCCCCACAGAGAGATACAGCCAAAAACAAACTATGTCTTGGCATTACAATTAGGATTGCCAAGTACAATTCAAGAGAAGATGTGCTACTGAACACATCATTACATATATTTAAAAGGCAGGGAAAGTTAGGTATACATAATGGGTGAAACCCTAGCCCCAATGGAGTCAATGGCAAATCTCTCATTGAGAGTTTAATGGGAACAGGATTTCACCCAGTACATTCAATGTAGCGAGGGTATGAAGGAGAATTTATGTTGCTGCCCACCATCATTACTATGCTGCGACAAGATTGGGAACAAGGACAAAAATAATTAAAACTGAGGGGGAAATGTAATTTACAGATTTTAGAGGGGGAAAAAAACACTTCACTTCATACCTGTAAATTCATGGCTACTGACATTGGGCTTCACATTGACAGCTGCATAGATAGGGAAGGGGTTCTGTCCCCACCTGACTGCTGACTGCTGGTCAGACAACTTCGATGGATCCTGCTGGATATGGCAGGGAAATGTCATATCACTTTGGTGTTCAGTTTTGCCTTTAAATAGAAGGTTCCTCTTGCCCTTGCAATACCATGTGACTGATCTGACCAATCACACAGCATGAATAGTGAACAACTCAGAGGAAATTCTCAAGCAAATTCTCTTTAGTTTTTCATGGGCTTTTTAAAAACCTCTTGGAGTAATTTGTCGAATTCATGATTTCATCTTTTGGTATTTCCACAATCCAGAAACAGAAATAACGTAAGAAAAAACTAGATCTCACAGTGTTTAGTACTCATAAATGGTTCCTTTAGGCATCAAGAGAGACAATAAAAAAACATAATAGCAAATACAAAGTACTAGACACACATACCTACTGAGGAAAATACTGTGAGCCAGGGATTCTGGATTTCTAATCCTATCCGTCTCTTATTCAGCATGTGGCCTTAGACAAGTAACATAACCTCTCTGTGTCAGAGCTACGCCATCCGCAAAAAGAGGTAATGCTTATCTATCTCAGAGGTGTTATAAAGATGAGTCAGCTAATGGTTGTGAAGCATTTTGAAAATACAAAATGTTATGTATTTATGATTATCATAGGATAATTACTATTACATTAGCATGGAATAGGTTTATGATTAACATAGAATAATCACATGGGGCTTTAATCACCCTTAGATATTATTTAAAGTTTTCATTTCTCTGTAAAATTCTGTTTCTCTCTGGGAGAAGTTTAAGAA
Organism: Chrysemys picta bellii; assembly: GCF_011386835.1. NCBI lineage: Eukaryota > Metazoa > Chordata > Testudines > Emydidae > Chrysemys > Chrysemys picta. The sequence goes on along the minus strand of NC_088794.1, from coordinate 93,022,740 downwards.
GTGTTCCACAAGTCTGAAGAGATAAGTTGCCTGAGGCTTCAAACAGGTTTGTTAAACTCCTATTCTGAAGACAAATCATTCATAATCCAGGACTCTCATTACCTTCTGTTGTAAGAAATATTCTATGATAAGGCCCCACAAATCCGTGAGTGTGACCTTCCGTCCTTCTTTCTCCAACAAGACCAGCTGCTGGAAATAATACACCAGTCGTTCAGCAGAAAATGCCCCCACTTTGCTGCTGGTCACAAGTTTCCGAGCAACGCTAATTGCATCCTGGAGATCGTTGTGGGACCAGTGAGGGTCTTTGTAGAGTTTAGACAAACACCTAGTAAAACGTCCACAAAGTTTTTCAGTAAACAACAAATTATTACACAAGATGCCAAATGTCTGGAGAAAGATGGCTGCCCTCCCTACATTGTGATTTGAACAGAACTGAAAGTAACATCACTGTTTTTATTTAACAACATATTAAATTGTAGTCTATAGCACACCTTGGAATCTTCAAGGAATTTGCTTTCCTATTAAAAATTTTTATGATAGGTCACAGTTTGGGCCTCAAAACTGCATTCTCTTAAAGTCTTAATATCATATCTCTGTGCACACCCTCAGACTTTCAGTAACAACCTAATTAATTATTAGTATGAAGAAACTTTCCTAAAGCATCGATTACCATAGTCATCTAATGTCTGGGGCTTCCTATGTGCCCTCTTTTCTTTACCTCAGTATCTCAGACTACTTTAAGCACAAACATACCCCCTTTCCAGTGCCCTCCCTCTAACTTAATTCACATTATTTTTTCTTAATACCTAGACATACTTTGCACACCTTTCTACAGGCCAATTTATTTGAATGCTACATGGGCTTGTCCCTTAATTTTTCTGCTACAAGCCTGATATCACTAAAACCTCATTTCTTAGAAAGAAGACTTTCAGTGGCAAAGGGACTAAGGCCCCAGAGAGATGGATCTGACTCATTGAAACTGGATGTAGTCTGAAATCTTTTGATAAGAATTATGTTAATGAAAATATTGCATGGATTGAAGAAAAATGCTCACTTAAAAAGGGGGGGGGGCAAAGATATTATATCTTACTTTCCTGCTTCTCCTTTTTATCATTGATTCGGGGGAGGGAGGCTACTCAGATCCCCTCTCTCCCTGTGATGTACTCCCAAAATGGAGATCAGCGGGGCACTTAAGCTGGAGCTCCCTCAAAATAAACAACAGGGAGCTGCTGATAGGGCATCCCCGGTGAGGGGCCCTTGATTCTGGAATTCAATTCTCCCTACTTGGTCTGCCAGAGCCCAGATTTCTTAACCTTCTGAGCATGCTACAAATCTCACCTTTTTTCTCCTTTAGTTAAGGCTGTTGAGAGGGGGTGGACCAAGGTGGGTTTATTTATGGGCAGTCCTCTGGGTATATTTATCCTGTAATTTTTAATTTATGGGAGAGGCACCCAGAGCTTGAATGGGCATCTATTGATGAACTTTAGAAATCTGAAGGATAATTAAATAAGTAACCAGATGAATAACAGAGACTATGGAAATATATGAGCTTATCACTGAATCATCCATGTTGGTAAAAGTAAATTGTGTCAGAAGAGTATCATTCCCCAGACTATGCTGACTTGGGTTCTCAGGTCAAAGGACTATGGGGGAAAAGTTCCAGTGACATACCAGGTGGATCCTGAGATTCCACACATATACATCAGGATATCCAAGAGGTCAAGCTGCTGGAGTCCTGACAGATTGCCATAGAAAGCAGTCATGGCTCTCATCCCACCTCCTGATCCCACTACTGCCACTACAGGGATCTACAGGAATAGAAAAATGAAAGGCTATGAAAAACATGCAATTGAGTATACTCCATTACATACATATGTATTAAATTACACACACACACATACAAGGTCATTTGGTTTTAGGTTTCATTTAATGGATTTTCTCATTATAAACAAAAATAAAATATGGGAGGTAGTAAGACAGATAAGTATTCCTATGAAAGGGCTCTGTTGACATTAAAAATCTGAGCCCACTATATCCAAATCTTCTGCTCATTTAGCCTCTGTAATTTTATCCAGGAGTATGAGCAGCCATTTTGGACAGAAAACAGAGACTATTAGCAGATCAAATAGCTTTCTCCTGTTTTTTTCTGGGTTGTTTGTCCCTGTTCTGCTACTGTAAATCCAAACTGTGACTATCTTGTATTCTGAACTGCTTTTTCAAAACCTGTGTGCTTACAATCTATTTTCCCATTAGGCTGAGGTTCACTGACAGTACAGTTATCTCCCCCTAAAACTAGTCACAAAGGACAGAGTTCTCTAAAAAGGGATTTCATACCTCATCTTTCTTGGGTTCCTCTGGCAAACCAAGTGTCTTCTTTAGGGCACGAGAAGCTATTTTCTTCCTCATGTCCAAAAATTCTCTCTCTCCTCTACAGAGGTCAAAACTGATGCGCACATCAAGATCCTGAGAGCTACTCCCACAAGCAAGAGGAGAACAAAGGAGAATAGGAATGGCAAAAAAGAGAGAGATGAACTTTCAGAGAGCCCTTATCACTTGAGACTACCTCTCTGATTTTGTATCCTGCCTCACCAGTTAAGACCAGCTGAGAAGAAATTAAATGCATTTATTTTTCCTTGGTTTTCATTCATTCCTGTGTTGCATTCTTGTTTATGTTTTACTAGTATCTGATTTTAAAGAACCAAGCTGTCCAAGTGATAAGAGCCATGAAAAAAGCAGTTTGTCCCATCTCTGGAACAGTTTTCTTACTTCAGCATTCCAGACCAAACTTCACACTTCAAGACCCTCTGAAAGGCCTCACATCATCAGGACCGCCTCACAAAAATGAAGCTTCCAAACTGCTCTCTTCCATCAGATAATTAAACATTAAAAAACAAAATAAAATATTTAAAAAATTGTACCTGACAAATCTGTTCAATCACCTATACAATTTCTCAGATGATACATGTGGAGAAAAACGTTTATACAGTTAAAAACGCATAATATACACTCTTTAGATAAATCTATTACAAATCAGGGAACAGTTAGAAGCAAGACATCAGCAAAACAACTGAAGTTAGTTCTAATGTTCTTCCACTCACAAGATTATGCAGTCGCTTCACTTTTAAGCTGTATCCCTTCCCCAACCCTGCTTTCCGTTTTGCCTTTTTACACCATAAGCTCTTTGAAACAGGGCTCTGACTCCTTACATATTTGCCGAATGCCCATGCATCTCAATAGAGCGATAGAAGTATTAATATGTCTAAAAGAATTGTAACAACCTCCCAGAAAAAGGCAGATATAAAATCTGGTTAGAGGAAAGTCCTAAACATTCAGCAGATTGAAAATATTTTAAATGTGTATTAATGACATGATGTGTGGTTTATACCAGACCATGCCTTAAACAGGAATCAGCTATACTTTGAAAAAAATATAATCTACCAATAATGACATACATTGTACAGGTTGGAACTGAGTGCTAGCTCTCCTGCCCATGCTCATACATGCATTAGTTTATGGATGAGTTCACATATTACCATTTGAAGCAGCTTTCATCCAGACCACATCACACAATCCATTGTCTACAGCCAAGCTCTAAGATACAACCGCATTTGCTCCAATCTCTCAGACAGAGACAAAAACCTACAGGATCTCTATCAAGCATTCTTAAAAGTACAGTACCCAACTGCTGAAGTGAAGAAACAGATTGACAGAGCCAGAAGGGTACCCAGAAGTCACTTACTAAAGGACAGGCCCAACAAAGAAAGTAACAGAACGCCACTAGCTGTAACCTACAGCCCTCAACTAAAACCTCTCCAGTGCATCATCAAGGATCTACAACCTATCCTGAAGGATGATCCCTCACTCTCACAGACCTTGGGAAACAGGCCAGTCCTCACTTACAGACAGCCCCCCAACCTGAAGCAAATACTCACCGGCAACTACACACCACACAAAAACACTAACCCAGGAACCAATCCCTGCAACAAACCCTGTTGCCAACTCTGTCCGCATATCTATTCAAGGGACACCATCATAGGACCTAACCATATCAGCCACACCATCAGTGGCTCATTCACCTGCACATCTACCAATGTAATATATGCTATCATGTGCCACCAATGCCCTTCTGCCATGTACATTGGCCAAACCGGACAGTCTCTACACAAAAGAATAAATGGACTCAAATCAGACATCAAGAATTGTAACATTCAAAAACCAGTAGGAGAGCACTTTAATCTCCCTGGACACTCAATAACAGACTTAAAAGTGACAATTCTTCAATAAAAAAACTTCAAAATCAGACTTCAATGATAAATTGCAGAACTGGAATTAATTTGCAAACTGGACACCATCAAATTAGGCCTCAATAATGACTGGAAGTGGCTGGGTTACTACTAAAAGTAATTCTCCCTCTACTGATACTCACACCTTCTTGTCAACTGATGGAAATGGGTGACATCCACTTTGATTGCATTGCCCTCGTTAGCACTACAAAAGTAATTTTCACTCTCTTGCTAGTCACCCTTTCTTGTCAACTGTTGAGAATAGGCCACTTCCACCTTAATTTAATTGACCTCATTAGCACTGACCCCCCACTTGGTAAGGCAACTCCCACCTTTTCATGTGCTGTATATATATACTGCTTACAGTATTTTTCACTCCATGCATCTGATGAAGTGGGTTTTAGCCCACAAAAGCTTATGCACAAATAAATTTGTTAGTCTCTAAGGTGCCACAAGGACTCCTTGTTGTTTTTGCTGATACAGCCTAACACAGCTACCACTCTGAAATTTTTCAGATTTGACTTCCGTAAGCAACTCTTCAGCACTCAGCCCCAAGTTTATAGTTTCAGTTCTTTTTCTGAGCCCACAGACGCAATAAGTTTCAAATACAAGGAAAACTGATTCTACAGCAAAGTTACAGTGAACTGATACAACAGAAGAAAAAACCCTCTACACTAGGAACCTTTTTCATTTGAGACAGTCAAGTAAAATGAACCGTAAGTGTGACTGAGATAGGTAAAACAGTTACCAAGATAGTTTATAAATGAGAACAGTATTTGCTTATCATATGTTCTTTTAGGAATTTCTGGTATCTGACGCACCTCTCTTCAACCTTCACAGTCAGATCCACACCTTGCCCCTGGAAAAGAAGGAACAATCCTGAACCAAAGGATAGTTTTACAGACGGTCTCACCCATAAGCCATAAAGAATTCCCACAGCTTATCGTAAAGTAATTATACAAGATCTATCCAGAAGTAAAGCCAACTCAAAGACAGGCCATGTTATGTTTTCACCATACACAAAGAACAAATATATGCTTTAGTCAGAGGGAGCTTTATTGTAATTAAGAAAACAAGAAAAGCTAGCAATAAAGTCACCATAAAGGAACAGTGGTGTACTGTGACAATGTATAGAATATGTGGGACACTATGATATTGTTGATACCAATATTATAGAATTGCAAGGAATCTGACCAGATACGCTGTGTGAGGTATCTGCCAAAATGTTACCATTTGCCAAGTATGATAATTTTGTTTATATGTTTGTATCACCTTTTATTATGAGTTATAGATATGTAGGGTATTTCCAAACTTGTGCTTTGTTTCTGGGTGACACCCCCAGACAGATTGGCATCAGCACTGCTTAGCCTGTTCGATGGCCCATCACGGGTCATCACTTGTACAATGTATCCACTGAAAGGAGCCAGGGAATACACCTCATGAGTCAGCAGGACTTGTAGGGGCATACCTATGGACAGAGGCTTTAAGGCTTTTCCATGCCCATGGGCTGTGAAGCTTGTGTTTGGGACACAAAATACAAGCCACATAGCAATAGGAATATAAAGGGCAGCTGCATCATCTGCTTTTTGTCTTCAATCCTGCTTCTTACCTCTGGAGTAACTTTTCTACAAACTGAAGCTCTGAACAAAGGACTGAATGACCCATCCAAGCTGTGGATGTGTTCCAGAGGGATTTTCAAGCCAGCCATCTCACCAATACTACTAAGAACCTGATATATGGACTTTGAAGTCTCTGGGTGTATCTGAGCACTTTATCGTTTAACAAGTCTCTTCCTGTTCTTTCTTTTTTCTTTAAAATAAACCTTTAGTTTTAGGTTTCAGAGTGGTAGCCATGTTAGTCTGTATCAGCAAAATCAACGAGGAGTACTTATGCCACCTTAGAGACTAACAAATTTATTTGGGCATAAGCTTTCATGGGCTAATACCCTCTTCATCAGATGCATGTTTGTGGAAAATACTGTATTTTCCACATAAAGGGGGCTGTGTGATTTCTTTTTTAGCTTCTTGATAACCAGTATGGGGAATCAGAAGCACAGTTTGTGACTGGTTGGTAAGTTTAACTTCAGTGTTAACGAACCACCAGTTTGGGGAGTGTCTGCTCTCCCTTTTGCAGCCTGCCCTGTCCTTGACATTTCCAGTGAGGGTTGTCCTAATCACACCGGGTCACATGTACATCTCCTCTAAAAGTGCAAATTGAACACAGAACCTGTCACTGTAGAAAGTTCAGTCTTTAGAGATTTAATGATCTGACATCAATTTGAATTATTAAATAAATTAGTAAAAATTTTAAAGTTACTATAAGTAACGCAAGCTGGCTAGGAGAGAAGCCACTTGTTTTGGGAAGGCATTAGCAGACATCTAGCATAACCTTTGATCTGAGCAAATAAACTTTGGTCAGTTCGGTATACCGCAAAGCCTGATAAGGGGAAGGATTCTCTCTCAATTTGGGGAAGTGAAATTAACTATTGTGTAAACTAGTGCATAAGTGGCAGACCATATTGTAAACACCTCTTTGTATACGCTGGTACAGCAACCCAGCACAATGGTGAGCATTCCCGGCTGGGCCCTCTGGGAACTACTGCAATAATAGATAATACAAATGTATTTCAGTGTAGGATGTTTGGTCTGAATGCTCATTGTACAAACGTATAGGATTTGAAATCAGATGGTATGAGGATACTTATCTGGAGCAAACCTGAAGCCAGATTATGGAGGTTCTGCCAGAAGTTAAAAGTAGCATAAGGATTTTCCTTTTAATTGGCCACATTAAGTGTTAATATTTTCTCCAATTTCAATTTTTTTTAAGGAAAATTTAAAAATTACAAAATTTAGCATTTTTTTAAAACTTAGAGAGTTTTTAAGGTGTTAACGAGTTTGTGAAGTTACTGTGTGTTATAATAATCACTTTTTCAAGATTTTCAGGGTTGGATTTTCAACTTTTTTGTAAACCATTTTTGTGAACTACCAATACCTACAGAATCATAAAAATCCACATATAGCAAGAACATGACCGTTTTTGGTAACTGGAATGCTGGCTAGGACAATAAATACATGGATTTTGACAAATTTTAACAAAAAGAGCTAATTTAGTTCATTCACATAATCCCGTCTTCAGCATGTGAGTCAACACGGCAGAAGGTGTTGAACATGAAAGTTTATATAATAGAGGTTTTTGGACATCACAGCTTGTGTGACGTAAAATTCTGGAGGCTCCTCCTAACAGTTCACTGAAGATGACACAACACTGTGTGATGAGAAAACCCATCAATGTAACCATAAAGATTATAAGCACAAAAACATAGTCAGTACATATCTTGTGACAGATCCAACAAACCCCTGTGTTTGACCTTGCACACTACCTTTGGGTAAAGCTCAATCTCTTCAGATGTGGAGTGATAAGATATTCTACTAATGACTCTAAGGGGGGCCTTTGTGACTTCCCACTTTGCCACTGCGGCCAGTGAGAAGATGTAGACAACAAAGCTGCGGGATACACCCATCAGCAAGGGCTGCCTGGTTCCTGCATGGATTTGCATAGTGCCCTTCCCTCAGCTATTGAATGGTTAAGACATTTAAACTAATATGCTTGACTTGATTGCCTATGTAGATGCAAAAAAAGCCAAGGGCCTGGAGGAGGGAGAGAGTAAGAGAATGGAAACATGAGACAAGCCACAGCCAGATCGACAGAGGGAGAAGCAGGTTTAGTTGCTGAGCTGCCAGATCTGTGCTCACCCAACACTAGCCTCTGTCTCCTCCTCTCAAGAGAGGAACAGGGCTAGCAAGAGCAATACCAGCTCTCTCTTCCAGAGTCCATGGGCATGCAAAATACTTCTTGTGATTGCTCGTCTCAAGTCAACATGGACATCTCATTTCTTCCCAGCTCCATAAAGAGGTCCTTGACTAGCAAGACCAGACAGAGAAAATGCTGAACTGAACAGGGGAAAAAACAGGGCTCAATGAATTTATACACAGTTTTGCTTGTTTTATTCAATGCTTTAAATTAACCCATGAATTGTAGACAAGATTTCACTCTTTCCTCCTATTTACCACATTTGAGAGATAACCGCTCCAACTTTACTGTGAGGCAGCAATAACATGCGAGTGAGTGCTCATTAGGAGAGACAGACAGTATATAAGGGGTTAGTTACCATGGGCTTCCACAGTTGAATCCAGAAAATTTAGCAGAGCACATGTCTTCTCTCTAGCAACCTATCAGACAAGCCAAAGTGGATAGGATTTCTGAGCCAAACCCAATTCCAAACCGAAGGTCAGGTAAGTGTGAGAGGACGGGGTAATTAGTAAAGGGAAAATGAAAGGCACAAAGGGAGAGATAGTGGTAGGCTTATCCCTATCAGCCCCCTCATTCACTCCTACCCTTCACTTCCATTATAATATTGTCCCCCTCTGATTATCCCCTTTACATTCCTTATTTGCTCTAACAACCAACTTTCTCCTTATCTCCCTTTATTCTCAATCAAAAGCCTCTCCTCCTTCAATATTCCCCTTCCTCCATTCCTTATCTCTGACTCATGCATCCCTTTCTCTTCCCTCTTATTGTAGCACATAGCTGCTCCAGTCAGATCCAGGCATTGCTATACTAGGGTGCTATATAAACACATTGTAAAAAACAGTTTATGTCCCCAAATCCTTCTGACTTTAAAAAACCAACGCTAACAGTAACAAAAACACAACATAGAGCTTAAAAGCACAAAGCTTAACTTAGTCCACCATTTCCATGCCCCCAAAAAACCTGTGCATAGAAAGAGAGACTATTACCTTTCCTAGTGGAATGCTAATTTCAACTTCCTGTCCAAGAGGAAGTGTTGCAAGAGGGATTGTTCCCGTCCCTAAGCGTGCAGTGTGCATTTTCAGATCCTCACTCCATCCCTCCTAGGAATTAAAATGCTTGGTTTACATACAGAGAAAAGTAACTATTTCTATATATTTATAGAAGCATCCTTCCATCACTCAAGGTGCTGTACACTTGTTATAAAAACATACTACTCAACTATGTGCTATTGACTAATAGAAAACCGTATGTACGCTGTTCAAATGAGTAAAAATGGCTGGTGGTTTAATTATCCAATAACAAAAACTTTATTATGTCACAGTTCAGATCGAGACATGCAATTCAGGAAAAGATGTACTGATAATATCTCCTTAAAATATCACTAACTTTGAAAAGTTAAAAATTACAAGCTAAAGTTACATAAACAATTCTGACCTACCCAGTTCACACAAGTGGACCATTATACAGAAACATTCCCAAAGACCAGCAACTAAATAAACTTGTCCTTTGAACCTGGATACATGGTAGTACATGAAGGCCCAATCCTATTTCCACTGAAATCAATAGTCCTCTTTCCTTTGACTTTAATAGGAGTTTGACTATGCCCTTTTTAACGTTTAATAAATCTATGTGGCTCATGTCAGCACCTCCCCTTCCCCCACACTCTGGCTCCATGCGCCAATCTCTTTGCCTAGATAGTCCCAGTTCTCCTCCACTCCAGCTCCTTGTCAGATCTGTTCTAGTCAAAATCTCCCCACAACTCTTCATCCAAACTCAGTTTCCCAAGCCCAACCACTGGCTCTCAGTCCCATCTGTTCCCTCCCTAGCTCCCACTCTACTAGCCCAGCCAGTCCCATTCCATCCCACTCATAGTTTCCCTCCTTTCAGCCTTCAGTCCCAGTTCATCCCCTAGGCTCCTTGTTCCAGTCCACTACCCCGCCTACCCCACCCCCCCCCCCACCCAGTACAGCTCTTGTCCCCTCTAAATTTGAGTAAGGTAGCTTCCTCCTCCACATTCCCTAGGCGTCAGCAGGAGGGCCATTGAGAGCCCAGGAGAGACAGGCTCCCTTGCTCCCACTTCCAGTGTCTGGCCCCAGCACAGTCTGCAATTGCAGAGATGTTCTGCTTAGCTCCAAGGTGGGGCATGCCCAATGTGGATGGAATTCTCAGGGAATTCAGCTACAAAGTTCTAGCATTTCTCTACTGACCATGTACAAACTGCAATTTTTCAATGCAGTTTGTACTGCATTGAAAGCTACTAAATTGGCCAAATTTGGGCCGATTTTCATAGGGATGGTGAAAGAAATATGCCTGACACAAATACCACCCTCCTGCCAAATTTCAAGTCCCTGCTCCAAGGAACAGGGGTGCTAGAGCTTCTCAAAGAAAGGGTCACCCTGGTGGGTTGTTGGGTTTTTTTTAAACATGGGCAAAACAATGTCTTTTTCCCTAGGCACATTCTCAGAAACAGCTCAATCATTTTGGCTGAAATTTTCCAATTTAAAGTTTGGTAAAGTTATAAGCAAATAAACAGCATCTTATTATGGGAAGTGCTGGGCCCTCTTAACAATAGTCGGCACTGCCAGCCCCACCCTATAATTATTTGTTGTGTATTCTCACATCCAAGAATTAATATAAATAGTTATTATTTTAACATAATGAACTTATTTTCATCAACAGGTTTAAGAGCTATGTCAACTTTGCCTCTAACACTACTTGTCCAACTGGGGTAGTACATGTAATTATTATGAATGGAACGGAAGTCAGGACCCAAGTGTCATTTTCAGGAGCCGAGGACCTGGCTTCAGAATAGATTTGCCTGGCTAGTGGATTAAGCCTCTGGCAAATGCTGTTTCTCACCTCTAGGACAGTTGTCGTTTGCAGCAGCTCCAAGTGCATCTCTGGGCAGATTTCTCTGTCTACGTGGAAGAGAAATGGGATCTTCCTTCTCTCTTCTGAATCAGCACTGCAGAAAGTGGATGACCGATTCTCAAAGGCCCCTGGCACAGACAACTTGACTTGACAGTTCTCTGAATAAGGAAATGAAAGATTCAGTCCACACAATTAAGAGCATAAAGACAGAAAAGGAAATCCCTAATATACTACTTTAGATTGCAATCAACTCTCCTCAAGTGACTAATGCCTCAACAAGAATCCCCTCCCAGATGCCAGAACTTCTCACATCCTCCAGAACAGATTCCACATTGATTCCCCAACACCCTGCCTGCAATGCTTCTCTGCTGATCATCTCCAGCTGTCAAACCTACATATGAACCCTTGTAACATTAAGATGGGTTTCCTGTTTTCCAGGTGGGTTCTGCTCATCCAACCGAATACAGATATGGTGGCAGCGGAGGTGTGTTAGCTGTGCCCCCAGCACTGCAGATAGCATTGAGGGACTGCATTAAGTGAAAAATGGGAATTTTGTTTGGATGGATTTTGGCAGTGAGGGGGTAGTGTTATTTTACAGAATACCTAAAGAATTATCCTTGTTTGCCCCAGCTGTCATCCTCACAATCCCCCTTTTGTAGGAATGTCAGTATCTGCCCTTTGTCAGCCAGGTGAACAAATGGTCCTGTTAAGGTCCCAAAGGTCCTGTTAAGCCCATATCAATGTTTTTTATACAACTCCATAACAAGGGGAAGTGCAGTTCCTCACCATATCCTCTGCCACTTAACTCCTGAATTGGATGTATATGTCAAAGGAAGGATATATCCATCACAGTTCAGGGCAACTGCACCTGTATTCCCCCCTCGCAGTCCCTTGAGTGCACCCATGCTAGGCTCCCAGATCCTCAACTATCCTCTCTTGGGCAGAGACCACATTTCTCTCCCTCTGGATCAGAGTGTTTCAAGGACTGTAGTTCCCTGCCTACACTGTGATATCCCCAGAAAGCCAGACTCCATAAACAGGCTAGCATCTGCACTTAGCTTTCTCTTTAAAGGGTATGAATAGATGTAATTGCCAGCAGTTTTAAGTTACCCCACAGCTCTTTGTAAGCAAGCACATTTATTCTTAAGGTGAAATATTACAGAGAAAACATATTAAAAACAATAAAGGAACCTATATGCATGCTAATGCTAATAAACTTGCCAGAGATCACCCCTCAACTCCAGAAAGAGCTCTGTTACTAGTCAGTCCTTCAAACCCCACAAAGGGGTTTATCTGTGACCACAAGTTCATAACAGCCATGAATAGCTCAGTTTTTCCTTTACACAGCTTGGGCCTTTGATCCTGGCCTCATGGAAAAGGTGATCAGCAGACAAAGGCCCACAATAATACATAACCTTTGCATTTAACACAATGGACTCCAAAGATACTTAACTTAATTCAATAAGGTTTTTCAAGGCTATTGCAGGAAATTGCTATGTCTCTGACAAGACCTACCCTGTATTATCCATTTGGTCTTCTCACTTTTATTGATGGAGCCTTGAACACACAGGCAGGGATGAGCCTATGTGAAAAGAATGGGCTGTGAGAACTTAACTCTGACTAAGAAATTGTGTTCATTTCCTCACGGATGCTAATGCTAGTTTCTATGATGAGAAGTTGCTAGATGATTAATCCAAGGACAAAACTAAGGTCAGTTCAAGACAAATTTGTTCCTGCATCCAGAAGATCATTCCTCCTCAGCAAGACTCTCGTTGCAGTGCTCAGAATGACTCTATGGCTTGAGCACCTTCCTCCAACTTCTTATTCCTGGTTGCTTCTGACCTAAACCAGTGCCAAATAAAACTGGCCTGGAGAGATTGGCTCCTAAAATCATTTGTTATTAAGGGGCACAGGAATGGGAATGCAGGGATGTGAAGAGACAGATGTACCACTATCATCTTCTATGGAAAGCAATGTGTACCTCAGCACTGGGAGAGGTCCAAAATACTCCCGCCACCACACACACATTCTCCAGAAACACAGCTTTTCAAAATCTGCCCCACAGCAAACACTCTGCAATGAAAATGATCACTCCTCTGCCAGACACAGCAATTTCAAGTAATGCTTGCAGGTGACAGTGTAACATATGGAAAAAGTGGGTCATGTCATTCTTTACTGGTAGGTCCATTAGAGTATAACAGCCTACTACTGCAACCAGTAATGGAGTTATTCTTTAACTATTCTATAACTAATGGAGTTATTCTCTAGCTCATGAGGTTGAGGTCTCTTCTGTGGTACTTAAAGTCCCAGGTACATACCCAGCTGACACACTGTGGGGAAGTGGGAGACATCACTACATTCGCAGCAAAGAGATAGTCTCTCTGATTTGAGAGAATGAAAGGGGAGTGTGGAAGCAGTGCACTGCCAACAGCACAACCCACACCAAATAACAGTCCTCCAGCATGGTAAGTAAAATCACATCTTCTACTCACCACTAGAACTCCATTGGTGATGGCCTCAGTGTGGGGAGCTGTGCTGTGGAAATGAAGGGATAATATGAATGAGTTTGGGTTCCTTACCTACCTCTCTCAACTCTCTGCATTTGGGGCCTAAACTGTGATAGGCTTTTTATAATCTATAACCTGACACTGAAGCAAATGCTTCCTTTATGTCAGACAAAAGTTTTCCACTGTCAGAGGAGAAATAGCATCTTGGTTTTATACAGCTGCTTTGGATTCTCCCACCTTGTCACAGGATAGCCAGAACCCAAGAAGGAAGGATTTGAACCGGATACCAGTCATCCCAGACATACTGCAACAAAACACTGGAATATATACTGTGAAATATCCTGCTGCATTAACCTGCCCTAGGCACATCTAGGATACCAAGATTGTGACTTCCTCGGAGCAGCGCTTCAACAACCCCTTCAAACTGAGGAAGCAGCAGCTTTGTTGACACATATAATCGCATCCCCTCACATAATGTGTGCACTGAGAAGTACTACAGTGGATTGTAAAGGGTTAATTCAAAACTAGATGTACAGTTAGCAGCACCCGGTGGGTACCTCACCTTTCTTCCAGAGAAAATTCCACATCCAACTCTTCTTTCCCCTCCTTTTCCTTGAAAGAAACCAGACACACAATGGGTCAGCTGAATATTGGAGAGCACATTTCATAGCTCCAGATCCACCCCAGTCCTTTTTTCCCCTTCCATGATAACTTCTATCCATAGAATGTCTATGGATAGAAATTCCATGCTTGAATAATAAAAGTATAGCAATAGGAATATACTACCAACCGCCTGACCAGGATGGAGACCAGGGGAGGGGGGGGAAGAATACCAAAGAAAACCCCCACAGTAGCATTTAATTTAAAAAAGGGGGAACTATACAAAATAAGGAAGCTATGAACATTAAAAGGAACAGTCACAAGAGGGAAATGCCTGCAAACTGCATGGAAGCTTTTAAAAAAGACCATAATAGAGGTTTATACTAAATGTATACCCCAAATAAAAAACAAACAGTAAGAGGGTCAAAAAAATGCCACCATGGCTAAACAACAGAGTAAAAGAGATAGTTAGAGACAAAAAGGCATCCTTTAAAAACTGGAAGTCAAATCCTACTGAGAAAAATAGAAAGGTGCATAAACTCTGGCAAATCAAGTGTAAAAGTATAATTAGGAAAACCAAAAAAGAATTTGAAGAGCGACTAGTATGACACACAAAAACTAACTGTGAAAAAAAAATGAAATACATTAGAAGCAGGAAGTCTGCCAAAAAATCAGTGGGGCCTGTAGCCTGACCCAAAGTTGGGTAAATATAAATGTAACTTAAGGATTAATAGGTTCTTGTCCCAAGATCAGGCCCAGTAAGATTATTATAAAATCATCATATAATTTGGGAACCCCGATGTGCACAGGTGCAACACTCACATGATAGGAATTCTTTATATACATAAATATATGATTTATTAATAATTTAGCAAAAATTATACACACACAAACTTAACAAAGCAGATAGAGATAATACAGAAAGTACATTTGGACGTCCATACTTACACCCTTATCTTTCATACTTAACCATTATCTTTCTCATCACCGTCATCATCCTCATCTTCCCCGGTAGCCATCATTCTGGCCCCTCCCAAGGTCTACATTTCTCCAACCATTCTGCTGCCCCTGGGATGTTACTTTTATAGTAGCTTATGCTGATACTGCCATGACCAATACATATTCAATAGAGGTCCTTATTTGTATTTCCTTCCCTTAAGGTGTCCATTTTCTATAGGTTAGTATATGTATGATGTTACCCTATTAGTATACACATCAATTTGCTGTCATGGCAGCTTTGCGGTCAGAGGTCCTGTCCGGAACTTTCCGGATGCTGGTGTCAGCTGTGTTCTGTGCTGGGGTCAGTGGATGGCTTATGTCAGTATTCTGGACAAAATTCCCCCTCTTGCATGCTACTTTCAGTTCCCTATAACTTATGAGTTACTTAAGCTTATCTATACCAAAGGTTATAGGCCTCAAGCCTCACACTATCTACTAAAGCCAAATCTTACAGGATAAAAGCCTGTAGGTTCCTTGTATTACTACTAAGCACAATAAATGAATATAATACAGGTAAGCTGGCCCACTGGGCTACAGGCCATTAGATGATTGAGGTGCTAAAGGAGACAAGGAAGACAAGGCTGTTGCAGAGAAGATAAATGAATTCTTTGCACCAGTCTTCATTTCCCAGGATGTGATGGAGATTCCCACACCTGAGCCATTCTTTTTAGGTGACAAATCTGAGGAACTCTTCCAGATTGAGGTGTCAATAGAGGAGATTTTGAAACAAATTGATAAATGGTAATAAGTCACCAGGACCAGATGATATTCAACCAAGAGTTTTGAAGGAATTCAAATATGAAACTACAGAGCTACTAACTGTGGTATGTAACCTATTGCTTAAATCAGCCTCTGTATCAAATGACTGGAGGATAGCTAATTTAACACCGATTTTTTAAAAAAGCTTCAGAGGTAACCCTTGTAATTATAGGCCAGTAAGCCTAACTTCAGTACCAGGCCAATTGGTTGAAACTATAGTAAAGAATAGAATTATTAGACAGAAAGATGAAGATAATATGTTGAGGAAGAGCCAACACAACTTTTGTAAAGGGAAATCACCAATTTATCACAATTCATTGAGAGGGTCAACAAACATATGGACAAAGGCGATCCAGTGGATATAGTATACATGGACTTTGAGAAAGCCTTTGACAAGGTCCCTCACCAAAGGCTCTTAAGCAAAGTAAGGAGTCATGTGATAAGAGAGAAGGTCCTCCCATGGATCAGTAACTGGTTAAAAGACAGGAAACAAAGCGTAGGAATAAATGGTCAGTTTTCACAGTGGAGAGAGGTAAATAGCTGGGTCCCCCAAGGAGCTGTACTGGGGCCAGCTCTACTGCTATTCAACATATTCATCAATGATCTGGAAAAAGGGGTAAAACACTGAGATGGCAAAGTCTGCAGACAATACAAAATTGCTCAAGATAGTTAAGTCCAAAGCTGACTGCAAAGACTTACAAAGAGATCTCACAAAACTGGGTAACTGGGCAACAAAAGAGCAGATGAAAATCAATGTTGACAAAAATAAAGTAACGTACATTGGAAAGCATAATCTCAACTATACATACAAAATGATGGGGTCAATTAGCTGTGACTACTCAAGAAAGATTGTGGATAGTTCTCTGAAACTGCTCAATGTGCAACAGCAGTCAAAAAAAGCTAACAATGTTAGGGACTATTAGGAAAAGGATAAATAATAAGACAAAATATCATAATTCCGCTATATAAATCCATGGTATACCCACACCTGAAATACTGCATCCAGTTCTGGTCACCTCAACTCAAGGAAGATATATTAGAATTGGAAAAAGTACAGAGAAGGACAACAAAAATTATTAACGGTATGAGGAGATAGTAAAAAGACAAACTGTTCAGCTTGGAAAAGAGACAAATTAGGGGCGATATAACAGAGGTCTATAAAATCATGAATGGTGTGGAGAAAGTGAATAAGGAAGTGTTATTTACCCCTTCACATAACAAAAGAACTACGGGTCACCCAATGAAATTAATAGGCAGCAGGTTTAGAATAAACAAAAGTAGTACTTCACGCAACGCACAGTGAACCTGTGGAACTCATTGCCAGGAGATGTTGTGAAGGCCAAAAGTTTATCTGGGTTCAAAAAAGAATTAGATAAGTTAATGGGGGATAAGTTAATCAGTGGCTACTAGCCAATATGGTCAAGGACACAACCCCATGCTCTGGGTTTTTAAACTCCCCCTGGCTGAAGCTGGGACTAGATGACAAGGATGGATCACTTGATATATTGCCCTGTTCTGTTCACTCCGTCTGAAGCATCTGTCACTGGTCGCTGTAGGAAGGCAGGATACTGGGCTAGATGGACCATTGGCATGACCCAGTTTGGCCGTTCTTCTGTAACTTCTCACAAAGATATCTTTTACACTGGGCCATTACAGATATCTGAGCTGATCTGTTTCTGATACAAAGACATGTAGCCTCTCATTTAGTCTAAATTTTTATTCTTTCCATTCTTCTTCCCCTTTCTGTGTTAAACTGCTGCCATTAGAGCACCTTTTCCAAAAAGTAAAATTATACCCAGCTTCATCAAGATAATGAGCACATATGTACCCTTAATGGCCATTTCCAACCATGGGCCTTCTGTGCCAATATTCATGCCTTGACTTCCCTCTACAGCCTGCACTCCTGCCACCTCAGATCTCCCCAGCTAAAATATGATCCAAGTCTAATCAGTGCTTAGATGGAAGACCTCTAAGAAAAATCTATATGTTGCAGGATGTGGTGCTGACAATGAAGTCATATATCCCTCTGGGTCAGTAAGGATCCAGTATAGTAGAGTAGTGGTGGTTGTTCCGCTTAAAGTGCATGTTTTTACAAGAGTAGATGTGTTTGTTTCTCCCTCCTAGGAAAATTCTGCTTGAATTATTGCATTCCGTCTCCCTGAATTCCCCCCGCAATTCCTCGCTCGGGAAGAACAGACTGGTCTCTCAAGTGGGCACAGAGTTGATTGTGAATGGAGGTTGGGAGAGTACCACCATTCTTCTTCCACCAAATTGAGCACTGATTACAAATCCAAACCTCAAGTTGGGTTTGTAAAACCTGCCTGGACCAATGTATGAATTCATATAGAAACCACAAAGAATTCACTGTTTTCAGGTGAGTTTCATTCTAACCTGGAACTCAAGGAGTCTGATCCCTCACAGAGCAAAACTGAAAGAAAATTTACATGAACCCCTGCAAAACAAGACTGCAGAGTTTTGCACAACTCCATTGTTAATCAGTTCACCAGTCCCTAGTTTAGATATCAGCTGATACAGTCACCTTCTGTGCCCACTACCTCCTCTGAAGCACTGACAGCCTACAAGGCATAAACTGATGTTTCCCAAAAAGGACAGTATAGAGATTTTTTTTAAAAAACACCCCAAGAAATCTCCAATACATCCTACTTTGTCAATTGCCTTCTATTTCATGAAGAAATGTGGCGAGGGATGTGGAGGCAATATGGACTTTAAATCTGAATATTTTCCTTAGGAATTTTCACCAATGACTCAATATCAAACATCACCAATAATTTCTAAGGGTTTGTGTCATATTGTGAGTCCTGGAAGCCAAACAGGGGAGTTTGAACATGGGGCTATGGTGGAAGCTTTAAGAGCTAGTGCTTCAAAGGAATACTGGATAAAAAGCAGAACATGATTATTAGGTGTTATCTCTGAAATGTGATCCAGGACAACTGCTCAGGTTGAGACTCATTAGCCACATTATCCTCCATTTTGGAAAGGAATATTTAATAAATCAACTCTTGCTACATACCTAATGTGGGAAGTAATCCTGGTACAACTACCAGCCTCTTCATCACATATCAATTACACATCCTACCTGCACTAGTCTTTTCCCTACTGGATAGAAAAATCTCACCTGGGGATTTAGCACAAATGTGTGGTTCAAAGTCTGCCCGGGGGTAATATTCCCCACATCAAAATGAATGGAGGCAGCATGACTCCTCAGCACAATGCCTTTGTCATAGAAGGTGAACTCCAGGATATTCTGCAATGGGAGAAGTGAGAAATCTTATCTAAACATCTTCCACAGTCAAATAATAAAAGCTATCATAGCCTAATGTGGAATAAAGGGATATTCTCAATTCATTTGTTATTCTGTCCTTTGTCTTATCATAGAATCATAGGACTGGAAGGGACCTCGAGAGGTCATTTAGTCCAGTCCCCTGCACTCATGGCAGGACTAAGTATTATCTCTAGACAATTCCTTACAGGTGTTTGTCTAACCCGCTCTTAAAAATCTACAATGATGGAGATTCCACAACCTCCCTAGGCAATTTATTCCAGTGCTTAACCATCCTGACAGTTAGGAAGTTTTTCCTAATGTCCAACCTAAACCTCCCTTGCTGCAATTTTAGCCCATTGCTTCCTATCCTCAGAGGTTAAGAACAATATTTTTTCTCCCTCCTCCTTGTAACAACCTTTTATGTACTTAAAAACTGTTCTGTCCCCACTCAGTCTTCTCTTTTCCAGATTAAACAAACACAGTTTTTTCAATCTTCCCTCATAGGTCATGTTTTCTAGATCTTTAATCATTTTTGTTGCTCTTCTCTGGACTTTCTCCAATTTGTCCACATCTTTCCTGAAATGTGGCACCCAGAACTGTACACAATCCTCCAGTTGAGGCCTAATCAGCGTGGAGTAGAGTGGAAGAATTACTTCTTGTGTCTTGCTTACAACACTCTGCTAATACATCCCAGAATGATGTTTGCTTTTTTTGCAACAGCGTTACACTGTTGACTCATATTTAGCTTGTGATCCTCTATGACCCCCAGATCCCTTACCGCAGTACTCCTTCCTAGGCAGTCATTTCCCATTTTGTATGTGTGCAACTGATTGTTCCTTCCTAAGTGGAGTACTTTGCATTTGTCCTTATTGAATTTCATCCTATTTACTTCAGACCATTTCTCCAGTTTGTCCAGATCATTTTGAATTTTAATCCTATCCTCCAAAGCACTTGCAACCCCTCCCAGCTTGGTATCATCCACAAACTTTATAAGTGTACTCTCTATGTCATTATCTAAATCATTGATGAAGAAATCGAAAAGAACTGGCCCCAGAACTGATCTTTGTGGGACCCCACTCATTATGCCCTTCCAGCATCACTGTGAACCACTTTCTGGGAATGGTTTTCCAACCAGTTTTGCACCCATCTTATAGTAGCTCCATCTAGGTTGCATTTCCCTAGTTTGTTTATGAGAAGGTCATGCGAGATAGTATCGAAAGCTTTACTAAAGTCAAGATATACCACGTCTACCGCTTCCTCTCCCCTCCCCCCACCCCCATCCACTACCTTGTCAAAGAAAGCCATCAGGTTGGTTTGACATGATTTGTTCTTGACAAATCCATGCTGACTGTTACTTATCACCTTATTATCTTCTAGATGTTTGCAAACTGATTGCTTAATTATTTGCTCCATTATCTTTCCAGGTACAGAAGTTAAGCTGACTGTTCTGTAATTCCTGGGGTTGTCCTTATTTCCCTTTTTATAGATTGGCACTATATTTGCCCTTTTCCAGTCTTCTGGAATCTCTCGAGTCTTCCATGACTTTTCAAAAATAATCACTAATTGCTCAGATATCTCCTCAGTCAGATCCTTGAGTATTCTAGGATGCATTTCATCAGGCCCTGGTGACTTGAAGTTTTCTATCCTTTTATTTTCAAGCAACTAAAACATTTCCTCTACTAAGTTTGTGTTTTGTGACAAACCTCCACATGGATGCGACTTCTGCTGGCATGTGCCCCAGACTAGAGAATGTGGGACAGCCAATGCACCTAGGGTCAGTATGCATAACACCCTCAGTGAACATATGACACCTGAAGAGGTGAGGTAATCGATAGACACAGCAGGCATCTATGTGACGTAAAGAGAGTGGCAATAGGGACTGGGGCAGTCAAATAAACATCATATTCTCCCCAGTAACAGACTTGGGGTCTGGAAGGAGTGAAGGAACAAAGCAGGAGGAAGAGGCAGAACAAGAGGAAAAGTAGAGAAGGGGAGCAGACTTGAAAAGAAGGCAAGCAACTAGCATAGCCATGTGATGGTAGAATCACAAGCATAGTCCGCAGAGACCCCATTTAGTTCCACTCAATATATTAAGTTGTGAGAACAAACTCTAAGCTAGACAAGCATTTAAATGCTGCAGTACATTCCTGCTAATAGCTAACAGTAATGCTCTGGGGTAGGACACAATAAGCTTATTGGTCAGGGAGAGAACGTCAGACAGTTAGGCAAACACATTAGACAAGAACCAGTTAGCTATCAACAAATATAAGCCAGCATCCCCTGCAGTTGGGTATGAAAACTTTTCTCAGAGGTCTTGGCCTCCTTTGCTTTGTGAGCGGTTTTGAAGGCCATGTAATTCAGTAATCAAATGATACGTTGTGTCTTAAGTAAGCGATATTATTTAGGAAGGCTCGGGGGTACATAAGTTTTTCAACATAATTCTAATGGCTGCTGCCCTAGCAAGTTTGAAAAAACAACAGGCAGCATTTCAGGCTTCCTGCAGAGTGGCTTCCTACAGAGAAAAGTTTTACAGATATTACTATGCTGTTGCTACTTGGCTATCAATAGGAAATTGATTAACTTTTGGTATAGTCTGTTGACTTCTTTTCACAGAAGGTTATGTTGTTAGCAGAGACTGATTTAATATACCTCTCTACAACACCTGTCATAAAACTCTTACAAACCAGCCCAGGACCCAAAGCCTTTCCACAAGGCAAACCAGGTTAGAGCTCAATCAGCCAATCCCACATGACATCCTGGTGAGGAACAGCATTCCCACCTTGCCTCTCTTCCTTAAACTCCTGTATGGGGATGCTGAATTTGATACCCCATCTCCAGTTATGTCTTATGGTTCTTTATTAAGGAGGCAGTGGTGTCTAATGATTTGAGTTTTGGATTGGAAACCTGATTTTTAATCCTGGCTTTGTCACAGACTTCCAGTGTGGTTTGGAGAAAAGCCACAACGCTTTTGGGCCTCAGTTTTCTCATGTATCCAACAGGAATTTGCTTACCCAACCACACTGAAATCTTGTGAGGATTAGTTCACACAGCACTTTCAGACGTACAGTTCTATATAAACAATATTATTCAACTTGCAAACACTTTCCTTTGAGAAAACTGCAAAAAGCATAATTTCTTCATCTATGCTGCCACCATCTCAAGAGTCCTTAAAAGGCACATTGGTCTTTTCCCTGCCCCTACTTTTCCCTGCACCACTATTTTTCCAGACCCTTGTTTATTTAAAAGAAGGCTTCACTGAAATTTACCTTGTACGTTTGTCGTCAGAAATACACCTTCTCAGTGAAGTGAAGAGCTTGATAGAGGCAGATCTTGAATCCCTACATTTTATTTCAGTATTTGTACCTCTATAGTAATGACCCTTTGTTTTTTGAATGCTAAGACCCTTCCAGTGCAGATGGCGTAGAATAATCTAGCCAGCTCCATGTCAAAGAAACCCACCTCACCTTCACAGAACTGTGGATCCTGTATTCAAAGGTTTCATTCCACTCTGGATTACTGGAATTATAAACAACCTGTGTTCGAGATGTGACTGGAGATGCAGTTGGAAGATCCAATGCCACATAGCAGTCTGCCTTAGACACTGAAAGGGAGGACAGAAGATTGGCATCAGGAAAACCCTGAAACCGTGAACCCTGAAGCTAGGGCCCTACCAAATTCACAGTACATTTTGGTCAATTTCACAGTCATAGGATTTTAAAAATCATAAATTTCATGATTTCAGCTATTTAAATCTGAAATTTCACTTTTGTAATTGTTGGGGTCCTGACTCAGAAAGGAGTTGTGGGGGGGAGTTGCAAAGTTATTGTAGGGGAGCTTGCAGTACTGCTACTCTTACTTCTGTGCTGCTGTTGGCAGTGGCGCTGCCTTCAGAGCTGGGCAGCTGGAGAGCAGCAGCTGCTGGCTGGAAGCCCAGCTCTGAAGGCAAAGCCACCACCACCAGCAGCAGCACAGAAGTAAGGATGACATGGTATGATATTGCCACCCTTATTTATGCGCTGCTGCCTGCAGAGCTGGGCTCTCAGTCAGCAGCTGCCACTCTCTGGCTGCCCAGCTCTGAAGGCAGAAGCAGAATTAAAGGGTGGCATGGTTTGGTATTGCAGCCTTACTTCTGCGCTGCTGCTGGCAGGGCACTGCCTTCACAGCTGGATGCCCAGCTAACAGCTGCTGCTCTCCAGCCACCCAGATCTGAAAGCAGCACAGAATCAGGGTGGCAACCCCACAAGCACCCTAAAATAACCTTGTGACACCCCCCCACTCACAGCTCCCTTTTGGGTCAGGACCCCAATTTGAGTAATGCTGGTCTCCCCTGTGAAATCTATATAGTATAGGGTAAACGCACACAAAAGAGCAGATTTCATAGAAGGGAGACCAGATTTCATGATCCGTGATGTGTTTTTCATGGGCATGAACTGGTAGGGCCCTACTCATAGCTTTCTTCACAACCATAGACACTGACTCCGTGGCTGGAGCACCCACTGGGAAAAAATGGTGGGTGCTGAGCACCCACCGGCAGCCCCCCATCATCTCCCCCCCACCCCACCCTCAGTGCTTCCCACCCAGTGGCAGGTCACACGGATCAGTGCCTCCCCCCTCGCTCCATGCGCCTCCCGCCCGCTACAAACAGCTGTTTCGTGGCGTGCAGGAGGCTGGGGGGAGGAGGGAAGGGAAGGGGGGGTGAGGACGTGGCACACTTAGGGGAGAGGGTGGAATTGGGCAGGAAGAGGTGGGGTGGGAGTGGAGCAGGAGCGGGAAGAGGAGGGGTAGGGTGGGGTCTTGGGGGGGAAGAGGTAAAGTGGGGGCAGGGCCTGGGGTGGAACTGGGGGGGGGGTCGAGCATCCCCTGGCACTTTGAAAAGTCAGTGCCTGTGTTCAAAACCCATCATGTCTCATTATCCACTTTCTTTTCAGTCTTTAGTTCAGGCTACTGAATATCAACAACCTAACATTCAAAATGGCTGTCCAAACAAACATGTTCCTATGGAGTCAATTCCACTTAAGATGCAAAACGCAGCCAAAGCACCAAAAATTGAGTTACTTACCTGTAACTGGAAGTTCTTTGAGACCTGTGGCTCTACTTGTATTCCACACAGGTCCAGAAATTCTAACAAGCAGTGTCCACTGGCCTGCACATGCACAGGAGTTCACCTCATGCTCCAGACTGAGGGCATAAAAGTTGATGCAGGCCTCTCCAGTGCCTCTTCATACCATGAAAACAGCAGCAGAGGGGATGGAGGACAAGTACTAGAATACACATACAGACCACACATCCAAGAACATTCAGTTACATGTAAGTAACTCCATTTCTTCTTCAAGTGCTGGTCCCTATATGTATTCCACACATGGCAAGCAGTGTTCATCCTGGAGGAGAGTGCGAGGATGCCAGCTGCAAAGATGCTTGAAGTACTGCAGCTCCCACTACTGTACCCCCAGCAGAGGCCTGAACTAGCGTGCAATGTTTTGTGAACGTGTGAATGGAGCTCCGGGTAGCTACTCTGCATATATCCACTATCAGTTCTTCCTGCAGGGATGCTGTAGACACAGCTTGTGCTTTCATGGAGTGTGCCCTTATCCCATCAGGCAGAGGGACAAGTGCTAATTGGTAGCACACTATGATGCACCCAGAAATCCATTTAGCGATTCTTTGACAGGATATACTTTGTCCTTGTGACCTTTCTGCTATGGAAAGAAATAGCCTAGCCGATTTCTATTTGCAGGTAGAATTACCAGGCATGTCTGACATCAAGGAAATGAAGTCTCCTCTCCTCCACAGAGACACGGGATTTCAGGAAGAAAATGGGTACGTGGATAATTTGGGTGACATGGAATTCAGAAATAACTTTGGGAAGGAATTTAGGATGGAGCAGAAGGGAGACCTTTTCTGTGTGAAAAATAACATATGTTGGGTCTGCCAGGAGGGCTCCCATCTCGCTCACCCTTCTAGCTGAGGTAATAGCAACTAAAAATACAACTTTCATGGATAGGTGAGACACGAAGCATGTTGTCAAGGGTTCAAATGGCAGCCTGGGGAGTGCTGATAGTATGAGATGGAGTCCCATTGAGATGCAGGTTTGACCACTGGCGGAAAAGTTTGAACTAGGCCTTTCATGAATCTCACTATTGTAAGGTGAGTAAAGATGGAACCTCTTTTTACTAGAAGAAGGCAAGCACTGACCCCTGCAAAATGGACCTGCAGTGAGCTAATGGAAAGTTCAGAGATATTTAAAAACAGCAGGTAAACTAACACAACTGGGATATCTCAGAACTTGGAGAAGGCTGCCTATGCTGAGCCCAGGTAGAGAGAAGCATCTCCATTTAGCTAGGTAGCAGGTCCTAGTTGAGTCTTTCCTACTTTGAATAAGAATATCTTGGATGGCTGCCAAGCAAAGATGCTCTAGTTCTAATGCCCATCGAAACACCAGGCCATGAGGTGGAGTGGGTCTGGATGGGGGTGTCTGATTGTGCCCCCTTCCTGAGTAAGAAGATCCAGGAAAGAGCAGATCATGGGAGGAGGATGAACTGACATTCTCAGGAGTTCTGGGAACCAAAACTGTCTGGGCCAGTGGGTGTGAGGAGAATGGCTCTGGCCCTTTCATGGTGGATCTTTCTCAAGACCTGTGGTAATGGGAGAACAGGCAGAAAGGCATATCGGAATTTGTCCATCCATGACAACAGGAGAGCATTGCCCTGGGAGCCATGATCTGTAGCTCCTCTGGAGCACTATAAGGGAAGCTTCCTGTTTGTTTGGGACACGAAGAGATCCCATTAAGGTGTTTCCCACTGAATGAATCTCTCATTCAGGATAGAGCTGTGTATCTCCCCCTCACAGTCTGCAGAGAAGTGTCTGTTCAGGTTGTCTGCTAAAGAGTACTGAACCCTTGGAAGGTATGTGGATTAGATAATGATGTGGTTTCTGGTGCACCCGTTCCAAAGTCTGGCTGCTTCTAGGCAAAGGGGAAGAGATTTTGCTCTGTCCTGGTCATTTATGTAAAAGACCACGGTGATGTTGCCCAATATTACTTGGACATGGAGAGAATAAATGAGCTGGAGAGAAGTCTGCATGCCACACAGTCTGTCCTCAGTACCAGTAGACTGATGTGCAGTCTGGCCTCCTGGAGTATCCAAATACCTGGTACGGTGTGATTGTTCAGGTGAGCATCCCAACCCATAAGGGATCCATCTTTTATGATGGTGGTACTAGGGGCGGGAGTGATGAAGAGGATGCCAACTCTCATTCCATCCAGGTTTGACCACCAAATAAGAAAGGGAATGGTCACTATCGTGTTGATGTGATCCTTGTCTGCTGCATAGACTGACCAGACCCAGGCCTGTAGGCAGCATAGATGAAGTCTGGCAATTGGTGTCACATAAATGCATGAGGCCATGTGACCTAGAAGAGAAAGGCACAGCTTGACCATTATCTTTGGTCAACAAGTAATCCGTGCTATCAGATTGCTCATTAACTGAAACCTTTTCTGTCTGCAGAAACCTGTGTGTGTGCACATACATGCATATAAACAGCCATTTGTGCATGGAGATTCAGTAAACATGCAACCAGGTAGTCAGGTACCCAGTTACCTAATTTGCACACATAAATAGCTGTTTATATGCACAAATGGTTTTTCAGGTGCAGCAAATGTGTTCATTTTTATAAATGCAACCACATTTGAAAATCAGGATAAAAACAAACTCTAGTTAAGAATAACTTTAATTTGAAAATAAAAGCAATGTTTTCAAAGGGAGTTGACTAAAGCAACTGAACACTGTCACGTAATTTTGTTTAGTTTATTTTTTAAAATGGTCAGGAGAAGATGAATACAGTATTGAAGGTTTAAAAGTAAAAAGGGCCAGATTCACTTTGCACTCACCCTAATTTTTACACTAGTGTGACTCTGTTTACTTTGCTGGAGTTATTCCTCATTTACACCAGTTTAAGAGAGAAAAATGAAGAGCAACGTTTTTTGCCCTACCAATGTTGTCATTTTTAATTTACCAGAAATTAAACAGTTCCTCCATGTTACTAATGTACCCGGAAACTACCATGGCTGCTTCTCTATTTTCTCAGCCTCAGTTAAAAAAAATTAAGACTAAAAACTTGTAAAAGTTAATTTAGTATTCGTGACAGAGGCCAGACAAGTGCTATGGAAACTGAAGCATTCTGTTCACAGAAGAACAACATTAGTTTGTATGATTTTGGTCAAGGACTTACACAGGTCTGTGCCATGAATGTTTCTAGCTCTGAGGACTTTCACTGTGAGATTGTAGTACGGGTGCTTCTCATGCTGAAAAGACAATTAACTTGAATGTTAAACTCAGCCACAATCCACCTTAAGAAAACTGCTAATATCAAACAAAAACAGGGGAACAGCCAGCCCATGGGTTGCTTAGCCTATGAAAACTAAGAACCACTTCAGACTGAGGAAGTGGAAGCTCATCAGGCTAAGCAGAGTAGAATTGGCCTACCTTTCTTTACCTACTTCAATCATCTGCCTTTATACCTCAGATTTGCTCAGGGCTGCCCGGGGGGGGGGGCGGCAAGTGGGGCAATTTGCCTCAGGCCCTGGACCCCACAGGGGCCCCCATGAGAGTTTTTCGGGGATCCTAGAATGGGGTCCTTCACTCGCTCCGGGGGCCCCGGGCCCCCAGAGCTTCTTCCGCTCCGGGTCTTCAGGGGCAATTCGGCGGCGGGGGGTCCTTCTGCGGGTCAACGGGACACTTCGGTGGCGGGTCCCGGGGCAGAAGGACCCCCCGCCGCCGAAGTGTCCCGTTGACCCGCGGAGGGAGGTCCTTCCACTCTGGGACCCGCCGCCGAAGTGCCCCGATGATCTGCTGCGGGGGGTTCTTCCGCTCCGGTACCCGCTGCCGAAGACCCCAGGCCCCCTGAATCCTCTGGGCGGCCCTGGATTTGCTTACTCATTTTAAGATGTCAGTTGTCTCCATTGACTTGAGGACTATGAACCATGAGAAAGTCCCAGCAAAGGGACAGGGAGTAGTTACAGTGGTCAGAATATTGCTATATAACCTGAGATTGAAGACTTTGTGATGTCTCATAGAAACATTCTATGAAAATGTTCTTTATATGCTATCTAGGAGTGCTGAGCTGCCATGTACTCATTTTAGAAAAAGCACTTCAAAACATTTATTTGCTAATAAATAACACAAATTATTGCACAGACTCAGAGATATAAAACAAGAAATGAAGTACACATTTTTTTATTCCACTGATAACAGGAGGGGTTTTCCATCGCTGTAGTAAATCCACCCTCTCGAGAGGCTGTAGCTAAGTCGATGGAAGAATTCCTTCATCAACCTAGTGGTATCTACGTCGGGGTTTAGGTCATCTTAACTACATCTCTCCAGGGTGTGAATTTTTCACACCATTGAGCAATGTAGCAAGGTCAGCCCAAGTTTTAGATGTAGACTAGGCCTCACTCTATATGCTGAAAGGGTCAGAGTTGGGACCTGACCCTGCAAACATACACTGGAAAATGCAGGACTTACTACTGTTAAACCTTTTACTGACATCAGTGGAACCAGCAAATCAATAAGCACTATGCTCAGGCCTGTAGTTTTACAGTTTCTTCATTCATTAGTTGCAAAATCATATAGCAAAAGAATTGCTAATGATGTGTTTACATTACCTGCCTGTCAGAGAACTCAGTATCTTTCTTCTTAAATAGCACAGCAGCCAGAAGTGGCAACTTTCGGGTTGACATCCAGCTAAGCAGCACAGCACGGAACATGAGAGACTGGGTCCAGGCACCTCACAAGCCTGAGGTAAATGTAACAGAGAATGAAAGATGTTTAAAATCACTGGGCTGCTCTGAGTTCATTAGCTGGTTCTGTTCTCTCCTCAATGTAGCTGTTACTCTAATATCCTTTCCTTGAAAGCATGCACACAGCGCTGCTCCCATATTTCTTTAATGTTATTTCAAACCCTCCTTTTAAAACTAATTACCTGAGACAGTGACTTCAGACATTTTGAAGACGTCAGAGCACAGGAACTTCATTTGTATATTCCTAAATGGCTAGTGCCCATTTAAAAAAAAATCCCTGCACATTTCGCTGAGTGCTTCGCTGCATGTTTCTTAGTCTCTTAGCGCTGAAGAAATAGTTACATCAAATGTCCACAAAGTTCCCTAGTCCAGGGGAGCAGGTATTGAATTAAGGAACCTCAGACATCCAGCCGGATGTAACAGGAGCCAGGATATCGATGCCTGCCATATAACCCTGACCAATAGCATGTCAGGGGCCAACTAATAGTATCTTCCAGCACTCCTAGGTATCTGACCATTATTACACCAGAAGCATAATTCCTTAATACACTGTGTCATACAACTTCATACTCTCCCTTCAAATGCCTCCAGACTTGTTTTTTCTCTTAGTTTTCAGTTGCTTACATTCATTCCCCCACTCTTGCTCTTTAGACTGAATTTGCTCCTTCAAACAGTTATATGTACACAGACTTCATAATAGCTATATGTGTCAGAGAAACGATGGTCCAGTGGTTAGGGCATTAGTCTACAAGATGGGAAACCTGGCCTCTTGTTCTACCACAGACTTCATATGTGACCTGGGGCAAGTAAATTCTCCGTCTGTAAAATGTGGATAATAATATTTTTCTCCTCACAAGGGTGTTGTGAGGACAAATACAATAAAGACTGGGAAGTGCTCAGATAGGAGGGCAATAGATAAGATATACAAAGTTAAGAAATGTAAAGAAGGAACTCACAAGATGTGAGTATCTGCTCATCCCATGATCTTTTACTGTTGGATCACTTATCTTCCCTCCACCCCTTCTCCACCTTTTGTTTCAGAGTTCATCCCAGGGGATGGGGCCACATCTTATCTCTCTATGAAGCACCCAACACATTTTTCTACAGAAATAATAAGCAATAGGTAAGAATGGGAGGGGAATTAACTTTAGCTATGAATTTCCTGATGTGAGTGTTATTGTCATCTCAATGTTAGGTCCAAGGAAAATGGAGTATAGAACAGGTTGTTTGGCCAGCTTAGCCAAACTTAGGCTAACTGTAGTTGCTGGGCCATTCCTGTCTCTCTGTGAAACATGAGGACATGCTTGCTTGGGCTTCAAAGAATGAGATAAAGGGGGGGACTGCATTCTTGTACCAGATGTACTAGGAACAATTTGTTTGAACAGATGGAGACTCGAAGTCCCCACTCCCTGTTTCTGTTCTTTATCTGTACCTAACTCCCCCTTTTCTCTCAGCCTCTGGTGCATGACGAAGAAGCTGATAAGAAGCTGCTGAGGCATCATGAACTGTTTGTACTGTCAAAAAGATAGATATGTATGAATATTAGAAGCTTTTAACTAGTAAAGGGGGGTTTGGGGGTTTTAAGTTGCTTAACTATGACGCGATGGAACTGTCTATATAATCTCACTAGTTGTTGTAATCGTGGCTGGTTCTCTCAGGAGACGGGCCGCTCTCTATTGTTGTGTGCACTCTTCAATAAAGAGCTTGTATTGGACCTTGCTGGTGTTGCCTGTCTCTCACTCTGCGGTCAGACAACGAACCGTGCCGTCTGGGTTAAAAAGTCCCCGACAAATTTGGCGACTCCGCCGGGACTCGTCTGACTCTCCGGTGCGGGATCAGACTCCGAAGCAACGCAGCGCGCATCCTCTGGCTTCGAGGAGCCTTGCCCGGTAACCTGATCCCTGCATCGGCGATAAGGCGAGTTCTGTGAACCAGCTGAAGCCTGTAGAAACCCAGCAATGTCCACCTACCCGTTGAGTAGGATCCAGGTCTTCAGGGTTCGAGTCCCTGGGGAGGTCAGGTCTTTGGGGTTCGAGTCCCTGAATAAGGTAAGCGATCGCCATAAAGGGGTTAGAGTCCCCGGGAAAGGGGTTAGAGTCCCCAGAGAGGGGTTAAAGTCCCCAGAGAGGGGTTAGAGTCCCCAGAGAGGGGTTAGAGTCCCTACAGGCTAAATGGGACAAGTCGGCAGTAAATGCCCGGGGGACGCCCCGTTGTCTCTGGTACTTAGAAATTGGAAGGAAATCTCTGGAACAACCGGTTTGACTAAATCTAAATGAGAAACTTATGCCAAATTCAATGGCCTTCCTTTACTACTCATTTGTCCCCGACTAAAGACTGGCCAAGGTGCGGAACCTTTTCTGTTGACAGGATGGATTCCCTCAGGAATATCCTGGTGGATCTTAGACCGGGACAAATGGATTATTTATTTGTATGGTATAACTATAAACCAAAAGAAAAACTGCTTTCGGCCCCAGCTGGCTGTGGAAAAATATAGACAAAGGCAAACCAAAGGCAGTACAAGTTACAGTGCTGAGATTACATTTGCAAAGCTTAACTATCCAGTGAGATCCAACAGTCTGCCTTGAGACCCTGGAGCTGGTGTGGTTTGGAGATGCTGAAAAAGCCACAGGCAGCCGGCCTGGACTGGAATCTCTGAAAGAAACACCGCAGGAGACCCCAGGGTGTAAAAGAACAGCCCTCCCAAGAGTGAGAAGTTAACTCTATAGTTGCTAGAGAGAATTAAGCAGTGAAACTTAGTAAGAATTTCTGTAAGTAATCCAGGCAAGAAGTTATTTAAGTAGAATTATTCAACTATGAATACGTTAGTCTAATTTGCTGAAGAACACTCCTGCTGCATACAATCTGTATTTTATAAGTTTAAAATGAATTGGTATTGTTTAAAGTTGCAAAACCGAGAATACTTTTGCCAGGCACAGGAAACTAGTGTTGTTTAA
Source organism: Chrysemys picta bellii (assembly GCF_011386835.1). Lineage (NCBI taxonomy): Eukaryota > Metazoa > Chordata > Testudines > Emydidae > Chrysemys > Chrysemys picta. The sequence continues at coordinate 92,990,881 of NC_088794.1, read as the reverse complement.
GGTATTTAGCATTTAATCCTTAAAGTGACTTAATGCTACAAGATTTAAAATGTTTTAAATAAAGACCAAAGGTTGTGGCTGCAGCAGGGTAGTCAAAGCCAGAAGAATAAAAGATTTAAATTTTGTTTTTGAGTAACAAAATAGCAGATAAAAGATCTGGTAAAGAGAAAGAAGGACAGTGCCCCTGGCTCTGTGTGGTCGAGCTGACACTTTGCTGTGGGTGCATGGAGATTTTGTAAGCATAAAAGAAACAGTTACACCTTGTGTAGAAATTGATGTGGCTAGTGTTGTAGAAATTGAATTGTGGAGAGGATGTGCATTTTCCCCAGAACATGTGCAGTGTATATTGTAGTAAAGGTAAAAGAAATGCAAACCTACCAATATAGGTTGTGTTGTCTTTTTCAGATCACTGTGTGTTTAAAAGCAAGAGTTACAAGTAAAAGGCAATCAAAAGTCTGAAAAAGTTAATTGTGTCCTTTTTTAAAGTAAGAATCTTTAAGCTGTGGATAGCTTTGAATCTGGAAGCAAGCCAGAAAGCATCTGTATTAATGCAAATTATTTTATTAATAAGGTAGAAGCCACTGAAACCTGGGCTGCCTATAAAACAAATACAAGGAAATATGGGGTAATTCCTCTGTTTTGTCTAAAATCAACAAGAGTATGTGTATATAAAAGAAATATTTTAAGTAAATAATGTCTTTCAAATCATCAGAGAAAACGGATGCCAGCTGAACAGCATTCAACGCACCATGCATTTACTGGTACAATAAGAATTATTTTTGTATTCTTTGTCCTGTCTTGTGGTGTTTGTCTTGTGACCAGAATTGTTGTGTTTAATATTTTCATAAGACAGTCTAGTTCAAAATTAAATAAAAGGGTTAAATAAAAAAGCAGATACTTGTTTTATTCAACTTGGAATACAAAGTGTTTGAATAAATCAGGAAAATGTGATATACTAAAGTCTAATACATTTGCTTAAGTAAAAAAAAAAAAGCTTAATTGGTCAGATCTTTTAATTGAAAAAATGTTGTTAAAATTTGCATATCAACAGTCTTTGGAAGCAAGGACATGGAAGGTTAACCCACTCCCCATATTGCACATGGGATCCTTCTGGCTACCTCAGATTTCTAGCCAGAGGGCTGGGGAGGGAGGAAAGTTATTGGACACAAGAGGTTGTACCGAGTGGACTCCTCAAAGGTGGGTGTGCTTGTCCTGGTTTGTTGCTCCAAAGCTCTGTATAAAAGTTATTTTACTAAAAAGGTGTATATGGCATACATTGAATAATAAGACTAATGTACTGTATAATGGCAATGTGTATGTGTTCATTGTTGAGAAAAGGTGTATGAGTGAAGAGTGGAAGTTTCCTTTGTAAGTTAAAAGAAGCCAAGAAGAGAAAAAAGAAAAAGAACAGAACGAGTTAACTGGAAAAAAAATAGCTAGCAAGCTCAGTCTAAAGATAAGATGCTGGCCCATCCAAGGGCACTGCCCACAGCTAAGACTTGGCTGACAGCCAAAAAAAGGGGGGCCTGAATGTGCCCAAGCAGCTGTAAAATCTGCAAAACACTGCCAGGCATTAATGAAATGTGTTAGGTTTTTCTCACAGGTAAAGAAGTGCTACCCAAAGACCCTAGCAGCCCTGCCATTCATTGAAACCAGGAGACTGAGTCTACGTAAAGTCCATCAACGAAAGACTGCTTTGACCATGCTGGAAAGGCCCTTTCCAAGTCCTGTTAACCACCAACACTGCTGTGCAGTGCCAAGGACTGCCTACCTGGACTCATGCTTCTCACTGCAAAAAGACCCCTCCACCTCGGGAGGACTCTCCGACTGATGATCAGCCTATTCCTCCTTCTAACTCTGCTGTGCCTTCTGGACAGCAGGGAAAAGAAAAAAAAAAGACAAGGTGAAGTGCTAGTAACCTCTCCCTTGTCCACTGACAGACCTACTGTGCCTTTGGATTTTTTTTTTCTAAAAGAAGCAAAACCCATTACAGGGTAACGTGCTAGTAACCTCTCCCCTGTATGATGCTGAACCACACTGTTTCAGAAAAAGAGAAGAAGGAACACTCGCTCCATTGAAACCACCAAAGTCCAGGAATTCCTGACTACAAAAAAAAACATTAAGAACTGACCCTGGTGAAGAAACAAAGAATTATACACTGGCAGGAAGAAACTTGTGGGACCCATGCTTGGGAATGTGGTACTGATTGGATTTTGGGGTTTATTCTACAGGCTGCGCCCTGTGTTTTGAATGAGTCCTTCAGCATGTATTGCCCTCCCTAATTGGATTTTAAATGCAAAAGGGGCTGCTATTAGATTAGCACAACAGAGGGCTTGAGTTATTTCCTCTAGAAAGAAGAGAGACTTGACCAGATCCCTATGGGATAGGGCCAATAGTACAGCAGCAGTTTAAAATATTTTTAAAAACCAAAAACATAATAAGAAATTAGGGCAACTAAAGAAGGCCACAAGCCTTATTTGTGGAGCACAGCTAACCCAGGTACAGGCTGGAATTGGTGAGTTACATGTTATCTCCGCCCTTAGTTCTATGACCCAGAAGTTGCTGACAGAGATGGTATTAAATATCACTGAGGCTGGGCAGGCATTGTAGTGGGATCTAGCATGTTCAGGCTTGGCCCACTGCCCTTACAGACACATCAGGAGTACCATCTGATCTGTGGCCATGGAGAAATACTTGGAGACTTGCGGACATTCTCAATGCTCCTTCCAAGCATATGGACTGGTTAGGGAGGTGTGGACTCCCACATACCGAATCCTGCCGGGTCCATGGGGAGGATGCATGTGGGATTGGGTAATTCACCGAGACATGTGGGAAATTAGACTAACGCCGATGCCCTGATGGACTTGGTAACAGCACAGAGAAAACTAAGGCAGATGGTTCTCCAGAACCACTTGGCTCTAGATATTTTACTGGCCTCTCAGAGAGGAACATGTGCATTAATTGGACAAGAATGCTGTGTGTATGTCCCAGACGTTTATAATGCCACTTGGAAAAGAGCAAACCACCTTATGAAGGTAGCAAAAGACCACGGAAAAAAGCAAATTGAATCCTGGTGGAGTAACCTGTTCAATTAGATTCCAAATATAGGTGGTTGGCTCCATAATGTACTCCGAAGCGCCGTTGTAATTATATGCAGCTTGCTGGCCTTGTATGTTATAATAAAAGTTGGATGGGCGCCAAAGTGTGTTCTGTCCAAAGGTAACAAACTCCCAAGTTTACCACTCACAGTAGTTAGTTGTCCCAGGAGTCCCTTCAAGGTACTCCAGGGACAAAGGGGGGACTGTTAGGTCCAAGGAAAATGGAGTATAGAACAGGTTGTTTGGCCAGCTTAGCCAAACTTAGGCTAACTGTAGTTGCTGGGCCATTCCTGTCTCTCTGTGAAACATGAGGACATGCTTGCTTGGGCTTCAAAGAATGAGATAAAGGGGGGGACTGCATTCTTGTACCAGATGTACTAGGAACAATTTGTTTGAACAGATGGAGACTCGAAGTCCCCACTCCCTGTTTCTGTTCTTTATCTGTACCTAACTCCCCCTTTTCTCTCAGCCTCTGGTGCATGACGAAGAAGCTGATAAGAAGCTGCTGAGGCATCATGAACTGTTTGTACTGTCAAAAAGATAGATATGTATGAATATTAGAAGCTTTTAACTAGTAAAGGGGGGTTTGGGGGTTTTAAGTTGCTTAACTATGACGCGATGGAACTGTCTATATAATCTCACTAGTTGTTGTAATCGTGGCTGGTTCTCTCAGGAGACGGGCCGCTCTCTATTGTTGTGTGCACTCTTCAATAAAGAGCTTGTATTGGACCTTGCTGGTGTTGCCTGTCTCTCACTCTGCGGTCAGACAACGAACCGTGCCGTCTGGGTTAAAAAGTCCCCGACATCAATGTTATTGACATGTATTTTTACATTAATTTCCTCATTCTTTTTCTATGCTTTAAAAATAAATCAATTCATGGAAGTTACAAAAATTTATTTTGCCTGAGACACTGAAAAGAATCTAAACAGACATTCTCCTCTCCCATATGCAAACAGAGCTTTGCTGGTGTATAAAAACACTCACTCTAGAGATTCAGTATTTAAAGGCTCATTGTTTACACAGCAGGCCATAAAGGCTTCAAAAAAAGAGGAATATGTATTACAACACACTCATTTTGAAAATGTATATGAAAGTAATGGAAGTGCCTGTCCTGCAAAAAGAATCCCCAAAAGACCCTGAAATTGAAGTCACAGAACAAATACGAAGTCCTATTGGAAATCTATGAAAAAGTCTCTTTGTAGTTATTTAAGGCACAACTTTCAGCTTTAACAGACTAGGGTCCCTTGAAAATCTTCAGCTGGTTTCTACTAGGGAATTGGTGACTGCTGGTTTACACTAATCATAATCATCTCATTATTACCTTGTGCTCCCCTATCTGTAGCATCCACGCATTGACATCTTGTCATATACTTAAAGCCTAAGCTCTTTGGGACAGAGACCTCTTTTTGATACAATGCCTAAAACAATGGGTCCCCAATCCCTGAAAGAGACCTCATTACACCTCTACCTCAATATAACACGAATTCTGATATAACGCGGTAAAGCAGGGCTTGGAGGGCGGTGGGGGGGAGGCTGCGTACTCTGGCGTATCAAAGCAAGCTCAACATAACACGGTTTCACCTATAATGCGGTAAGATTTTTTGACTCCCGAGGACCGCGTTATATCGAGGTAGGGGTGTATTTGCATTGTGATGGCACCTACAGGTATAATAGTGACTCTAGCTAGTCAACTAGATTCTGAAACGCTACACTGCATTTTTTTGGGCTACTGGTACCTGGGGTTCCTGTTCCTCTAACTGAAGCCAGAGACCAGTTGATGGATTCTAATGGTGCCTACTGGAATTTCCACTAGAGATTAGATTCTAATTGTCTGAGGTCAAATGTGACATCACCAGTTACATGCAGGAAAAAATGTAGCGTGAATGACATTCAGCACATTCATCAACAGCTGAGTGTCTAGGAGGAGTTTGAATATGATCATTCATACTGACTCCCCAAATTATGTTAGAAGTTAGATGCAATTGCCCACACAGACTCATTACAATATTTCAAGCACAATGAATGGGTGTTTAGGATTTTTCTTCCAAACTTTGTTAGCCATAAAGTTTTCGGATTGCACATTAAAAAAGGAAAACAAAAGTATGAGAAGTGGGCCTTATTGCTCTGGAATAAGGATGCTTTCGAAGATAAGGCCCGGGGTAGGCAGACTAGAGACCTGGTCTATTCCCAGCTCTGCCAGAGACTCACTGTGTAACTTCAGGCAAGTCAGTTAATGAATTATTAGTATCATGTTTTTTGTGATGCAGCAGTGCCTACAGGCACCAATCATAGGTCAGGGCCTCATTATGCTTGGTGCTGTACATACAACATGATAAAAAGACAGGCCCTGTCCTCAAAGCTCATAACAGAAACCTATGATGAGGCAACCCGACAAGGATTACAGCAGACACAGTAACAGTCAAAGTATCACATTTGGTACAACAGAGGCAATGTGTAGGGGTGGTGTGGAGGATCAAGTGCCCTCCCAGATTGGCCTGCTGGAGGCAGGGAGAGAGAGAGCGGGGCTCTGTCCTTCTCTCCCTGCGCCTCCCCGCTGCCACGTTCACCGCTCTCCCTGGCAGCCAAGTCGGGAGAGGGACAGAGCTGCTTCTGCCTGAGAGCACTTGGCTGGGAGGCAGCAGTGGCCCATTCCCTGCCTGGGCTTGGCTGCTAGAGACAAGGGCGGAGCAGCACGCTGGAAGGAGACACGGGGCTCCGGCTCGCTCAGTCCCTGTCCTCAACAGCAGTGCCTGAGTGGTGGGTGGCCCACTACTGCCCCAGCTACTGGAGACAGGGGCCAAGTGAGCCAGAAACATGTCAGGTGGGAAGAGGCAGTTCCAGTCAGCTATGTGGTACAATAAGCTGCACTCACAGTTAAACCATCAGTAAAATGAGAACAGTAATACCTATTTACTTCTTAGGGGTGTTTTGAGGAAAAGTTTATTTATGACTGTAAAGAACTTTGAGATCATTGTACTGAAAATGCTAGAGAAGGGGCAGGACACTGGTTTTGTTCCCCATTGTTTCCCACTGTTCTAAGCAGACCTTGTGTACAACTTTTGATACTTTAAGAACTGATCTTTACACTAGGACTAAAACCACCTATAGTAAATTCTGCGAGCATGGCAGAATCATAAGGGAGAATACCGCATGGCACATGGGGTTGATACACTTGCCCTACACATTTTATACCTGCTGATCATAAGTAAGAAGTTCATGTGGTTTCCACATAGTGCCCATTTGTACGTAGGATAAAACCATCACAGTTCAGCACATCAGACATTACTGGCACTCTGCTTTCATCTACACGAGCAAGTGTTGCAGGTTAGATGCGAAGAGGAGTATTTTTCTTTCATCATAACATATCACTGCCTCCCAAAACTCAGAAGGCTATGTCCCAAAGCAACACCCTTGCAACAAGTTGTAATTTGCTGTTATTTAAAGAAGGATGGTATACCTGTCAGTGAAGCATTGATGGATTACAAGAGAGATTTTTCCACACAAATCTAGCAAAAGGAAGTAGGATAATGCTTGGGAAAATTAGTAGATGCAGATTTACAAACTCAAAGGGGGGGGGTAATGGACCCAAATCAGAATACTAGACAGGAATCCCCCAATTTTGGACCCACTTCCAGAGCTGAATTTTGTGACTGAGGCTCACCTCTACCAACTACAGCAGCACAAGTCAAGTTTTGTTAACAGAGATCATTTAAGCACAGACAAGTGTTTTAGCTCTCCTTCAACCAGGAATTGTGATATCAAAATGTATGCTAAATTGTTTCCTTTTGCTGGGAATAATGCAAAAGTTTACTTCACGGGGCATCAAGGGGCCTAGAAGAGAGACTGGAACTTGGAGTGAGGGTGGGAGAGATTGAAGTCAGATGAGGAATCCACAAGTGAGACCAGAACAAGAAGAGTGGGGATGGAAGATGGATTAGATGAGAAGCCTAGGCAGGGAGGAGGCGGCTGGCTGGACAAGAAACCCAGGCAGGGAATCTGGGATGAAGAGCCAGGGTGGAGAGAAGACCTGGACTCCAATAGGGAGCCCTGAAGGGGATATTGGGACTGGCTGGTCAAGGAAGACTGAGATGAGGGGCTTGGGGTAGGAGACTGAGATCGTCTATGTGAGATTAGGATGAGCTGACACTGGGCATGGAAAGTGACAGATACAGGCTGGAATGGATGGGGCAGAAGGTCTATGACCATTAGATACATTCCCCACAGAACTTGGACTAGAACCCAAAATTCCTGACTTTCACCATTCCTCTGCTGTCAGCAAGCATCTGTGAAACCCACTGGCAAAGTGTGTGTCTCATCCCCCTCTAATGCTGGGCTACATGCAGAGGATGGCAATCTACTATTGCTATCAGTTACTTGGTTTGATCAGTGGCAGAGAGCTGTGCAGTGGATGTGAAAATTTCAACCATGCTGATGACCCATGTTGAGGACAATCTGCACGTTTTGCAGTTTAATTGGTTTTAAAACCTAGGAAATTACACACAAAAATCTACACTGAAATAACATTCCAATTGCCAATCACTCAGAAGTTAGAAAATGTCCAGACTGTGCTACCTTAATTCACACCCCTTGTGCATATGCATTATGCACATTCTTTAACTACATGATCACATACTATTTTTTTCTACAAATGTTTGCCTCATCAGTGCACAGGCTAGATCGTGCTCTGCGAAAAAATCAAGTTTGTACAATAAAGCAGTGGTTCTCAACCAGGGATCCAGGTCCCACTGGGGGCGGGGATCATGAGCAGGTTTTAGGGGGTCTGCCAAGCAGGGCCAGCCGAAGCCTGAGCAACTTAGCTTCACATGTCCGCCTGTGGCCTGAGGCCTCAGGCAATTGCCCTGCTTGCTAACCCCTAATGCTGGCCCTGGCTTTTATATGCAGAAAAACAGTTGTCATGGCACAGGCGGTCTCTGGAATTTGTATAGCATGTTGGGGGGGCCTCCAAAAGAAAAAGGCTGAGAACCCCTGCAATAAAGGATGCTACTTCCCGCAGGACCCCTGCCTTGTTTGTTGCAGAAGTAGGACCATGTGTGCTATTTGCTGATCTGAGACAGGCAGGTCTAAGGCCATCCAAAACTAAAGGCTTGCCCCCTTAGCTAAGGGGGAGGAACCACTAAGCCCAGGCCACAAGTGAGAATGTGGGACAACAAATGAAAAAACAGGAACAGGAGTGAGGTCAAAGGTTAAAAATCAGAGGACCCTGGACAGCACCCACTGCTCCTCAAAGATGTCTTAGAAGTCAGTGGACACTGCCCAGAGGAACTCTGCCAGGAAACTTGATTGAACCATGCTTCCTCCTCCTGGTGTGATGGACAGCCATCTTAGCCAGTGCCAGGAAGAGGTTATCAAGGAGGTCCCACGATTTGTGAGGCCACGGATTGAACGTGCATCAATCAGGAGGTGCAGGGAAAAGTGCAACTAGAACCTCAGTAAGAGGTTCTGAAGGAGCCGGAAGAGGGGCTTCAACCTGACACATCCTACATATATGTATGCTAGCATTTCCCTCTCTCCACAAAAGGGACAGGTGTTAGGGGAGTTCATGAACTGCACCAAGTACATGCCCGTGCTCATGGCCACATGGAGGAACTGCCAACTAATATCTCCGGTGGGCCCTGGGACCAGAATAGACTGGCCCACCAGAGTCCCTTACCTTCCTCAGGTGGTAGCAGGTCCCACCACATGGTGTCAGGATGGGACACAAGTGTTAGCATATAAGCCTGTTTGTTAGCCTGGGATAGAATTTTGGGTTTGATTTTTTGATACTCATATCTTATACTAATGTGTGTGAACAAAGGGATTTCTTACTAAAAATAAAGACAGGCACTGTAAATGTTGCTTTTGCCTAAACCAGATGGGTTTGTTAGTATAATGGAAATAGATAAGAGCAGTTAAAGTGTTACTGGGCATGGTGGGAATGTAAGATATGAGCACACACTTAAAGACTGCCTCAACTCCTTATGTCAAGATAAGGCCAAGTAACCAGTTAGGAGGGGCAAGGGAGGTTGCGGGAGAGGCATAAGAAACACTAAAAGCCGAAGAAAGGCCTGGCCTTGGCCAGAGCACAACCTCACTCCTTACCCCTCCCATGGGGTACAAAAGGGGTGGGACGAAGACCCCAACTCATGACCCTCCCAAATGGAACATGACCATAAGTTGTAAGGGGTGTGACTAGGGGCGTGCACTGAAGGTATATTTGGGCCTGCTAAGGAGGAGGAGGAGGGGGGAAATAGGGAATGGGGAATTGGGAATGGGGGGTGGGAATGGGGAAGAGTGACATGGAATAAAGGCTCTGTGGCATCAGAGCTGGGAACGGAACACTGGGAAACAGATTCTGCCAGTCCGTAGAGCTATGGATATGTTTGCTTGGAACTAACCTCAATAAACATTGAATTGTCTGCACTTCAGACTTCCGGTCTTCTGCTTTCTGTCTGCATGACAAGAACCAGGGGAGAGGGTGAAGGGAAAGCCCTCTAACAACGAGGGCAAGGAAGGGGATGGTATGAAGCAAGATCACATACAGATGTTCTCTGGGCACAGTTCAGAGGCAGACCAGCTGGATGTTGGGCAGCTGGCACAGCTGGCCTGTTTAGGGTGGCCAGAGAAGATGGCAGGGCAGGAGCCCAATGGGGAGTTCTAGAGGGGTGGGCAGGCAGCAATCACCCACAGGACCTGCTCAAAGAAAGCAAGAGAATCAGGAGGCAAGACTGCCCTCACCTCCTGGAGACAGGGGACATGCAAGGTGGGCAGCACCATGCGCTGACCAAGAGATGTGGGGTCCACCCAGTCCCTCAGTTCAATGCTGGCTTAGATCATTGGATTCTATTTCTGCTTCAGTCACAGAATTTTGATGCTGGGCAAATCACTTCAACCAAACTATGCACAGGTGGTCACAAATTGTGTTTCTCCTCTCCTGAGTGCCTGACTGGAAACCCTGGGGTCTGATTTGCAGAAGTGCTGAACACTCACAGCTGCAACTGTAGTCAGTCAATGGGGGCTGTGCGTTGAACATATATAGTGCTAAGTTCTCTAAAAGACCAGGTCCCTAGGCATCTCAGATGAGGCACCCAATTTAGTGGACACTTTTTACTTTAATCTCTGTGCCTCAGCTCCCCACCTGTAAAATGAGGATAACAGTAGCCTTCGTCTGACAGAGGTGTTGTGAAGATAAATCAAATAATGTTTGTGAAGCACTCCGATACTGCAGTGACAACCACCATAAAAAAAGCCCATGAGGAAATTCATTCTGTCTTCAGAACAGGGTTTGAACACTGTGCAGTAAATAAGATCTGATGTCACTCATTGAATAATGAGAAAAGAAAATATTGAATAGCAGCTCATTAAATGAGCACCATCCATCCAGTGCTCCGAATGAGGCAGGGGTCATGTGAGAAAAAAATGGAATGAGATCATGTAATTAATGACTATTATAATGCACACCTATAAGGGGGCCAAATTAAGATTTCATGGGCAACCTTAATTTGGTCATTTCTTAACTCTTGAGTGCTTATCTTTACAACCTTAGTGTTCCTTTAACTTATTCTTGTATATGTGTAATACATATACATACACACACAAATAGTCTGAAACAGTTAATCAAAAAAAATAAACACAACATATTAAAACAGTTGTTGCTGTGGGTTTGATGAAACAAACACGCAACAAAGGAGCCCATACCAACAGCTTTGCTCTAATTAGCAAGGACCAATAGTGACAGATTAAGAGCCCATCAGCAAATGAGTACCCAAATAAAATGGCTTTCCATCCCCTGGTTCCTGCAGTCTGATTCCCTACCTTGGTCCCTAGCTCTACCAAACCTGTTTATCTTCCCCTGCTGTAAAGAAGGCAAGTGCATACAGAAAGGGAAAGGGGTAGTGTTGCTAGCTCAAAGCCCTTCCCAGACAGTTAAAAAAAACTGGGATTTTCCTATTTTGTACCTCTGTATGGTTTCATAGATTCATAGATTCTAGGACTGGAAGGGACCTCGAGAGGTCATCGAGTCCAGTCCCCTTTCCTATATGCATGAGTGAGAATATTAATATGGGGTGAAAGTTCCCCTACCTTATGAATGCCAACCAGTGCTGCTTTTTCTGAGGTCTTCTGTTTTCATCGAGGAATGGGCAATCATGCAATAAGCACATTAGCCGAATTAGTCTCCAGAATGAGTGAGGGGAGATAGTTAACAATGCTGATATCCAAACTGTCACAATGAGATTCCACAGCAAGTTCTGCAGCTTTAGGATCATAGAGTAAACAGAGCTCTGCCTATGGTATTTACCAGGGTACAGATCTAGTACTGCAATTTCTACTTCCTAGGGCAGCATGAGTGCTATTGGCATGCTGCCAGTATCTAACATTGAACAGCAGTGTTTTAGAACATCCCTTCTTCAAATTCCTGGGAGCAATATGAGGGGGGAGGGATAGCTCAGTGGTTTGAGCATTGGCCTGCTAAACCCAGGGTTGTAAATTCAATCCTTGAGGAGGCCACTTAGGGATCTGGGGCAAAAATCAGTATTTGGTCCTGCTAGCGAAGGCAGAGGACTGGACTCTATGACCTTTCAAGGTCCCTTCCAACTCTATGAGATATATTAAATATGGAGATATACCTAAGGAAAGGAAAATCAGGACCCTGATGCCCAAACTAGCTGCAGTGTATTGGCCTCTACAGAATCATAGAAATGGAGAGCAGGAAGTGACTTCAAGAAGGTAAACCTAGACCATCCCTGACAGGTGTTTGTCCAACTTGTTTTTAAAAACCTCCAGTGATGTGGATTCCACAACCTCCCTTGGAAGCCTGTTCCAGAGTTAAACTACCCTTTCAGTTAGAGTAGTTCCTACTCTCTAACCTAAATCTCTCTTGCTGCAGATTAAGCCCATTACTTCTTGCCTTACCTTCAGTGGACATGGAAAACAATTGATCACCGTCCTCTTTATAATAGCCCGTAACATATTTGAGACTTATCAGGTCCCCCCTGTATCTTCTTTTCTCAAGACTAAACATGCCCAGTTTTTGTAACCTTTCCTCCTCCATCAGGTTTTCTAAACCTTTCAACATTTTTGTTGCTCTCCTCTGGACTCTCTCTAATTTGTCCTCATCTTTCCTAAAGGGTGGAGCCCAGAAGCAGACACTGTACTCAAGTGAGTCCCCACCAGTGCCGAATATAGCAGGACAATTATCTCCAATATCTCCTCTTAATACACCCGAGAATGATATTAGCCTTTTTTGCAGCTGCATCACATTTTTGACTCACATTCAATTTGTGATCCACTATAACTCCCAGATCCTTTTCATTAATACTATTGTCTAGCCAGTTATTCCCCATTTTATAGCTGTGCATTTGCTTTTTCCTTCCTAAGTGTAGTACCTTGCACTTGGCTCCACTGAGTTTCATCATGTTGAATTCAGACCAATTCTCCAAATTGCCATGGTCCTGTTGACTTCTAATGTTGTCCCCTCCAAAGTGCTTGCAACCCCCTCCAGCTTGATGTCATCTGCAAATTTTATAAGCACACTCTCCACTCCATTATTCAAGTCATTAATTAAAATATTGATTAGTAATGGACCCAGGACTGACCCCCACGGGACCCCACTAGATAAACCTTCCCAGTTTGAGAACAAACTATTGATAACTACTCTTTGACCACACTCTTTCAACCAGTTGTGCATCCACCTTATAGTAATTTCATCTAAACCACATTTTTCTAGTAATTTCATCTAAACTACATTTTTCTAGTTTTTCTTACGAGGATGTCATGTGGGACTATGTCAAAAGCTTTACTAAAATCAAGTAATCTTCTAGGGACAGTGAGAATCATCAAGGACTGCAGGTTTCCTATGGTTATGGGAGGTGTCATCAGGTGGCACTATTACAGTCTTTCAAGTTCTCTTACTTAGCGTGTGAGCAAATATTTGGTATTGGCTGTACAGTTAGTCTGGGTTATGTAAGGTTCCAGGTAGAGGGAGCTGTGTGAGCAGCAGTTTTTGCTCTCTGCCTTTATGTATAGTCAAATTCTTCTAGCAATATTGCTCTCTTGGAACTGAGCTGGTATTCCTGTGAGAAGAGATTGCTTGCATGCTCTTTGTCCCCACTCACCTGCCAGGACTAGGATGCTGGTATAAATAAAAGTTATATTTAGAACATACCCAGATGCTGCATCATTGATTCCTCCTCCCCCAGAGACAACCTACAAAGATCCAGAATTGTACACAGTACAGCTGGCCCTTTAAAATCTCTCCTGCCCTGCAGGGTGAATTCTACTGAATAACCAAGTTCCAGAGTTGCTCTTCCTGCAGAACAGGAAGCCTTTTAAAGAGAGAGGACAGCATATCAATACATGTTGCAGAGCGTTCTGCAGCCCAAGGTCCACAGAGAAGGATTTATCTTCCTACAAAAATGTGATGGAATCCTACATGAAGTGCTTATGTGCTAATTTACTGATCAGTGGGAGCATAAAGGACCCTTGCTTCAGACATGAAGTCCTGCTGCTCTGGAACGGAGAGTGGATGTGTGAAGTGTTTAGGAAGCCTGGGGAGACCTAGCTTTGAGGAGAGTACTTGTTGCCTTCCCATTTATATCAATCTAGGTTTATATATATCCCCCCTCACCATGGTACCTGAGCACCTGCTGGGAGAAAGGGAAAACTGCAAGAAACAGACACTAGTTTATTTAAGATTCGCAAAGGAAGAAAAAGGTCCAATTTGGAGAGGGAAGTATCCTGCCTTCCCGGGCCAAACATCACAAGGCCTAACCTGGATGTAAGGCTTTCTTAAAGCCCAGTCAAGAATATGTATAAACTTATGTAGAAAACAATAATAAAATTAATCTTCTAAAGTAATTGATGATAAAAAAACGTGATAGACTTCCCAATCCTGCAAAGAAAACCAGTCTGCATTGGAAATAATGAAAAGAGGTAGCAGTGAATTGGTGATTCTCATCATGCCTCAGCTGGAGAAAAGGACATAAGAGTTGAGGATGCAGCCTGGCAGGAAGGAAGTTTAACAGCTCAGAACTGCAGTTATTTTGTACTCTGAACTCTAAAAAGCAAGATTCCTGGAGTGCAGATTGATTATATTTTTATAATTATATTATATTTGAGCAGTACTCCCTAGTGAATAGAGCACTGGACTGAGACTAAGGAGACCCAGGTTCTAGTCCTGGTTCTGCTACTGCCTTCTGGATGATCTTGGGCAAGTCACTTCCCCTTTGTGCCTCACTTTCCCTATCTGTAAAATGGGGATAATGATGCTGACCCTTCTTTGTAAAGGGCCTTGAGATCTACTGATGAAAAGTATTATCGTAAGAGCTAGGTATTATTCTATTTACTGTTATTACTTACCTTTGACCAGAAGGCACTTAAACTGGAGGAGAAAGAACTATCCTTAAGTTGAACAAGAATCAATCAGTTAAGAAAAAACCCTCCATTTCAGCCTTGTGGCCTAAGAAGTGGCATGTTAGCAAAATTCTTTTTATTTAATTAAAAGGAAATACAGAAAATATCCTTTTCTTTATAGAAATGAAGTAGCAAAATGTTCTTGAAAAGTTACCACTACACTATGGTCTGCTTTGAATGGGGACATAAAACTTCTGTCATGACAGTTCAAATACACAATCAGTACATTCAATTCAAAGTAAACACCATACATGTTAATAGTGGTTATTCCCCAAAAACTTTGTTTTGATTAGACGTGCCCTGAAAGTCGCATCTTAAAAACTCTCTGCAAAATGAGGTAATTTCACCCCACAATATAACAGCAGCAGTTCACATTCATTCTATTTATTCACATTTAGTAGTTGCACCTATCACAAGCACTAGCTGCATCACACTATTCCTCTAACACACACACACACACACACACACACTAACAAAATAAAATTCTAAACAAGGTCTTGACCCAAATATCTTAAAACAAAATAGACTTCCCTAAATCTACCCATCTGTAGAAAAATAGC
The DNA here is from genome assembly GCF_011386835.1 of Chrysemys picta bellii. NCBI lineage: Eukaryota > Metazoa > Chordata > Testudines > Emydidae > Chrysemys > Chrysemys picta. The sequence continues at coordinate 92,975,813 of NC_088794.1, read as the reverse complement.
CTCCCTTCCTCCGCCCCAGGAAAAGTCTGAGGAAAACAAACAGATGAGTTCTTGCAGCATCTGAAAATGACCAATTTCAGGCTCTGGTGAGCCAAGTTGCAGCAGCAGCAGGAAGCAATTTCCAGAGTCAAAGATCCTTTCCTAAGAACTCCCAGTGCCTTCCCAATTACATTAGAGAGGAATTCAAGCAATTGCTCTGGTATCACAAGGAGAGAGACCATCTCTGAAGTTGCTAGGACCGAGCCATCAAGGTGTTTTATTGGTCAAAATCAACACTTGAAGTATTACATGCAGCAGATTTTAAAAGGAACTCTGGCATAGACTGAGTTAGGCTGTGTAGAGGAATGTGCCCACTTTATCCGTGCCTTGAACCGAGGACTCTCTGCCAACAAACCAGGATCTTTCTCCAGGACTCGGCACAGTTACTGATTGGACTTCTACTAACAACTCACCTCTGGCAACCTGGCTTCAAATCCTAGATGGGTCACAACACAGAAGGAGTTTTGTGGCCTTAACCAATCTAGTCCCCAATGTTCACTTGTCTACATCACCCACACTTCAGCATCCTCTTCTCCCCAGAGACCCATAACTAAAAACATGCATCATCAGATCAGGATTGTTGCACCTCACATAAGCATCCGTACCACCCTGCACAGCTGGAACTTTGATGCATCTGACTGTGCTGAATATCGAGAGGAACTCCTTTCCCCTCAAAACGTACACCTAGTTTGGTTTCTCGGTACCGAACATTTGGCAATGAAAGACAACTATTGTCATCTCTTTGGGTTTTACAAACTGTAGTGGAGTACAAAAGAGGTTGGGGGTTACACCATATCTGGTGTAAGTTTTCAGTGTGAAATGTAGGGAATTTAACTGTGCTCCCACTCAGATGAAAGTGGCTTGCAGCTACTTTACCCATCAGCATTCCTACTTTATTCCCGGGGAACTCTGCACCAAAAAAAATTAAAAATTCTGCACACAATATTTTAAAATTCTGCAAAATTCTGCATATTTTATTTGTCATAACACACTATAATCACACCACTTTCAATTATTTTTGGTCATTTATTTCAAAATACCTGTCAGCAAGTATGTCTGTAACAATACAGACAACAAACAAAAAAGATTCAGAAAATGTTTTTTGAGAAATAGATTTCTTACTAGGGATATTAATACATAACTGAGTAATAATTCATTTAAACTACAATACATAACTGTATTTCCTGCACCCCTCAGAAGCAGAGCAAATGCTTGGGGGAGTCGGGGGTAACGGAGGAGGTGAGGGAGAGGGAAGTAAATTGCTGGGGAGGAGCCTGCGTGTAAACTTGGAGGGTTATTGGGTATGGGTGGGAAAAGTATGGAACAGGTTTTTTGGGGAGGATAGGAAGTGATTGTTAGGGCACATCTGCCCCTGTCCCCATGTGTCCTTGCACACTCTATGTGCGTCTCTCCTCCCCCACTCAGATGCCCACTCCCCCACATCCCCATGTGGCCCTGCACCCCCTCCCAAGTGTCTCTGAGCCCCCAACTCAGCCATCTCCCTGTCACTATGTAGCCCTGCACTTCCCTCCCCCCATGACCCTGCACTTCCATTCACCCCCTGCCCCAGTCTGTCCTCCCCCACTAACCATTATGAGCCCCTGTCTGAGCCCCAGCAGCCCCACACGGTCTGTCTCCCCATAGCCCTGTCTCCTGACCTAGCCCAACATGCGCTGTGAAGAAGGCTCTGCAGGTGCTCTCTCTTCCCTAGCTGGCCAGGAGCTGCTGTTCTGTTCTATCACCACAGCACTCTCTGGTGAGCAAAAGGTACAACTGCAGAAACTTTCCGGCAAAAGCTGTTTTCTGCATAAAAAATTAAAACTATGCGTGGCTTATTAATTATGCATGCATAGTGGCACAGAATTCCCTCAGGAGTACTTGAACCATATGTCTTTGGTGCATTGCAGTCCATCCATGTCCTATGCCAAGAAGGTTCTCATTGCCCATTGCCCTTCTTCAGCTTCCTCCTGCTCAGAGCCAAATTTAGGGCCTTTAGGAGTATGTCCTTGTTGTTCAGGACATTGTAGCAGTTCACTTCCACCAGCCTGTCAAAGTCATAGGGCTCAAAGGTGAAGTTTAGCGTGCGGTAAGGAGAGTCTTTTCCCTTAATGACAAAATCACCAAAGGATTTCTCATCTTCTGACTCGCGTTCTATTCCTGAAACCAGAGAAAAATAAACTGTGAAAGTCTTACTAGAACTCTTTAATTGAATCACCAATGAAGGTCACAGATCAACTAAGCAGGTGTCAACTTTTGCTCACTCTCCTGGTCAGGAATTGCATGAGAAGAGATTTCAGCACCTCAGAGTAGGGTCACAATACTTTAGCTTTCAAACTTTAAGCCAAAGTACCATCTCCACTTCATACTTCCACCACCCTCCAAAAACACAGATTAAAGAGAAAAAAATTGTTTTGCTGCAATAAATCACAGTATGGCACACTACAGGATTAAGCTATAATTTTGAGGTGAGAAATACTAACCTGACTTCAAGGTAATAAAGTTAATTCTTCCTGGAAGGGGCCGCCCACATTAGGATAACAGGTGTGTTTTTAACACCTTAATATAGACAGGGCCACTTGGACTTTAACACGTGTTACCATAATATAGAAAAAAGGCCCCCATGCCTTCTATTGTAACTAAACTTGATTTTAAAATGACTAATGGGGTTCTATGAGTAAAAAGGTGTTTCAGGTTCTCAGGTGGAAAAATGGCTGGGAATTCCTAAATTATAATCCTTGAGGCAACGCTAACTGATTGTATTTCAGACCTCTTTATAATACAAATACAGTGACCATCACACCATCAGGATAAATCCCAGAAATATTAGTTCACATCTACATCTAGCCATTATATGTGGCAGAACTACTTGGTAAGGAAGGAGTTGGTTCACAGAGGAGCAAATAATTGTCTATTTAGATTCCCCCACACTTTACATAGCTTTTGGGACAGCCCTGTTCCTCCCTTCACCAAAATGAAACACTTCTGTTGCTCTTTCTGTAAAAAAGTAATATTGCTCAATAGCTTACAGGGAACTAGGTAAGGGAAAGCTGTGATATTTTATGGTTAGAGAGACAAGGTGGGTGAGATATCTTTTTTTCTTCAGGGCAGGTCCGAGACCCGAGGAAGAGCTCTGTGTAAGCTCAAAAGCTTGTCTCTCTCACCAACAGAAATGGGTCCAATAAATGATTACCTCACCCACCTTGTCTCTCTAATATCCTAGGACCAACACAGCTATAACTGCATACATTTTATGGTTAGGAAAGGTCAGCCAGTCTCGCATTCTAGCTGGCTAATCATACCTGAATACCTTAATCATAGTATCTTGATGCACATTCCCTTACCCGGTGCTTTGTATTTCCGGAATGTATCATTCACCAGTGGGAAGTGAAGCACTATGGGAGCTTTTGGGTTTTCATCATCCACAAACATGTAACATTCTTTTGGTTTCTTCTCATCTTCCTCACTCAAGATGATTTGTGGAAAGGGGATTTCCTGTTCTTCACAGTATTTCTGAGTCAACTGTAAAACCTGTGGTCACAGAACAAAAGTCAAATGTTAGGTCCTGTTTTACCCAGCGAAAACAGAAAAATAGAGAATATTTTTCTTCTATGGATTATATTTATGGCACTACTACAAACTATTCAATTTTCATAATTAATTTATGTTATGTAGCAAATATTTTATAAAGTAGAGGCAGCATGTTCTAAATCACAAGTTTGGGAACTTTTCCACTGGCTTCCTCTCTGACCTAGAGCAAGTCATTTAACCTCTCTGCCTCGGTTTCCTCATCTGTAAAATGGGGATAAGTTACCTGACAGGGAGATTGTGAAAAATCAGTAAATATTTTTGAAGTGCTGCAAATGTGTAGACATCCTAAGTATTATTACATTTAGCAAGTTTTTTAAAAACACTTTCGTAATATATTTCAAACAGAAAAGTTAGTCAGTCACTATCATTTTACATAGCCAAACCTACAGTTAGACTTGGAAGGATTGGACTCAGATTTCTCACTTTGCTAAAAACAAATAAAATGCTTTCATAATTAAAATTCAAAAATTACATTGAAGAAAAGTTAACAGTATATCCTATGATGGGCTCGTAGACAAGTAATACACTGTGTTGCAGTCACCTTTTTCTGGCAATAAAATAAGGTGTTGACTAATATTAGGATTGTATTACTGAATCTGATGGAGCTCAATTTCTGTAGACATATTTTGAACAGCAACTAGACTTGATGGTGCTAGGGAAAATATTAAAATCGATAAAAATAAAAATACTTGGAAATAAATTATGTCCCTTAAAATATACTACAAATTAAAATTGAATCATTTCAAGATTATATATATATTGAATTTGACTAGCTGCATGTAATATTTTGTGAACATACATTTGTATACAGCACAAATAGCCTACTGTTAGCACAAAAAAAATCACCGCCACCTTCATCTTTCCACCTAACAGTGCATTCTACTAAATGGAATAAGAATGTGCAATGGTGTGCCACAAGTCTTATACTGTTAATGGAGATTCACCTTTAGATAAAGTGTTAGGGGCCTATGCTTTTTAAGCAGAAATACTGGCATTTTACCACCACTGTCACTGTGAAGTTCCATGTATGAAATTCATGTTGTGACATGAAGTTCACAGTGAATTGCCTGGTCTGACAACTGAAGCCTTGAGTGGCCTTAGAGTTATTACAATGTGTCCTACTTCAGGAGACTCCCTATTCAAACATCTTGGATTGATCCATGTTATGAAAAATGTATGTTTCCATGCTTCTTTCCCTGTCTAATGCTGCTCACCTCAAATGGAGCATCCCAAGAGTAGTTAAATGACAGGATGACATCCACATCTCTTTCTGGCTGGAGCACCACGGGAAAGGGAGAGTTGATCGAAAAGCCACCATCCACCAAGTACAGGCTGTCTTCCATGGGAGTCAGCTGGTTGGGAAAAGCATCAAGGTGTGTACCTAACAGACACCCCCACCCCAAAAAAAAAATCACCTTAGTTACCAAAAAGATGAGGAAAACTTTGGAAATGAGGAAATGAAACAACCACTGAGACCTTAAGGAGAAACCTCTAATACATGTTCTGTACTCACACACCAAAATCAGACCTGCTCTCTGGATATTCCAGAAGCAAAGTAGAAAACAGGTCTGTATCACCAGCTGGGTGATATTATTTCATAGCCAACAAGTTCTCCGATTGTATCAAATTCTCTGCTGCTGGTGTAAATTTGGCAGCACTCCACTGATTTCAATGGAGCTGTTCCAAACTTATACTAGCAAAGAATTTGGCCCAAAATGCTAAAGTTATGCATGATTTTAAAATATTAACAGAATATCCAAAACACAGTGATTTATTTCAAAATAGCTACCTTTCCAGGCTACAAAATTCCTGTTGTTGACATAATTTCTGTGAAGGTACAAGCCTTGCATGAAGTTGAAGGTTTCCCCAGCGGTGACACGGGACTTGAAGAAATCCTGGAAAATTTGTAATAAGGGTCCCCCTGGTATAACCAGACGAGTCTTTAACCGAGTGGCTTCCCGAAAATGGAATCTTTGGCAATCATCTATAACACAAGCCATGATAAAGACCAGAATATATTTAAAAGCATGCTCATTCAAACCTAGCATTTCAAGATACTAATCTTCTCACAAATGAAAGTTCAAACTAATGTCATATGACTGTTTTTCCCCCCTACATATGTGGGCACTGTAAAACCGTATTAGTCTGATTTCCAAATTAACTGAGTCTATACTGAAGTTTCGTCATTTAGGATGTCTTTCAAATCTCACTCATGAGTCATGTAGCCATTCCAAACTGACGCCAATGAAAACGGTCACCATATGACATCATGGATATGCTCTCATATGGGACAACGGTCACTAGAAATACTGACCATTCACTACAATATTTCTTATGGTTACAAATGGGAAATAGCATAGTGAAATCTAACACTGTGGTATGACAAATGCAGAGTGAGAGGAAGGATGTTCTTTCTACCTACCTATTGAAGGTACTTATAGGCCTCTCCCCATCACCACAATACCTACGCACCTCACAGTCTTTAATGTATTTATCCTCACAGCACCCCTTTGAGGTAGGGAAGTGCTATTATCCCCCTTGCACAGATGTAGAACTGAGGCCCAGTGTGACTTGTCAAACATTACAGAGAAAGTCTATGGCCAAGAAGGGAATTGAACTCAGGTTTCTCAAGTCCCCAGCTAACACTCTAACCACTGGATCTTCCTTCTTCTCTTTGTAGTTTGGATATAGGACTGGGACTCAAGAGACATAGGTTCAATTCCCAGATCTACCATCAGCTTCCTATATGCCCTTGGACAAGTCACTTAACCTCTCTGCACTTCTGTGCCACAGTTCCCTATCTGTAAAACAGGAGTAACAACACTTTCTTACCGCCCAGGGATGTCACAAAATATTATAGTCAATGGAACCAGGTAAGGGGGTGGGGCGCAAGAGAGAAGTTAATGGTGACCATTATTATTTAATCTACTGTGTAAATATATAGGCCATATTGGTGAGAGAAACTACATGACAGAGGAGAGTGGAATGCAGCTTTAGAGAAACTGTGTTAATGATCCAGCCCAGCTGAGGCTTGTCTGTCCTTGGACATTCCACAGGACTTCTTAAATTTTGGAGTTACATTTATGTGACCGTTCTGAAAAGAAACCTCTAGAAAACCCAGTTTTTAAACAAAAACTGACTATTTTACGGGGTAGTGAATGGCCTTACCTATGACTCTGATTACATCTTTCAGAGAATCTAGAAAGCTCAGTCCTGAACCAACCATCTTCAGACAGACATCATCCAGACTTGCGGCAAAGGCACTGCCCCACATTCCTATAGGCAGAGGAAGGGGTAGTGGAGACAGAAATAAAGAAGGATTTAACACCCTCGTAGGCTTCTTAAACCCAGTGCAGTCAATAGAGGCTCTACCATCGGGTCACTGCCTGTTACCGAGTGGGCTGGCCCTGTAGGAGGAGTTGAGCCCTACGCCTAATTATCCCTTTCCAAAGTGATGGGTTGGGCTTCGGGCAGTGGTTGAGTCAGGTGAGCAGGCATCAGGTAATGGTAGCTCAGGGATAGTACCATCCTGTACAAGGGAGTCTACTCTGTCAGAGAAAGGGAGACTAGGGAAGACCTAAAGGAGACATCTCTACAGAGAGGCCCAGTCTGGGGTACTCCCAAAAGAGAGATCTGGGATATGTTGTGTTAATTTTGATGGCATATATGGGCCCAAAGAGTCAAAGGTGTTAACATGACCCTGAAACTGTCCAACAATGAAGAGTTTTAAACAAGGTTCAGAGTTTAGTATAGAGAGTGCTTGCTTAGCACCATGGAAAACACAGACTGTTTAATGGTTTCAACCTTTTATTAAAGATATAGAGAAAAAAAAAGGAAAAACAGGTAAAGCATTTGGAATGTAAAGTATTAACGAAGGCTTTTATTTTAACCATAACTCTTATCCCCTTTTCCTTTAGCTATAGAGAGGTTTTATAAGGAAAACCCTTTGTTTGACAGTCTTTTAGATTATATTAAAAATAGTAATAACTGTCCCTTTTGGGGAAAAGAGAAGATGTCAATTGAGATAGGCTGGAACTGTTATTGAAGTTCAATCCTGTTTGCTAAAGGCAAACACACACAAAAGGGGAGACAAGAGAATAGCAGAGATGCAAAATACAAATTCTGTCTCTGATGTTGCATCCATTTGCAACCGCATTGCTGGAAAAACACAGGCACAGCACATGGCCTTATCAGCCATTCCAAGTACCAGCATCAGGATGCTTAGGGAACAACAGCAGCTTTTGTCAAAGGCTCACAACAGGGTTGCAAAGTACAGTCTTAGCCAGCTAAGCTGGACTCAGACAGTAGGAAAAGAGAAACGGGTAGGAAAGAAAAGAAATAAGGCAGGGAAGGAAAAGGATACGAGGGGTAGTGAGGAGACAGTCTCATATCCCAGTGTTTGGGATTCAGCCAGAGCCAGTGGAGGTGGCAATGTCATTGGGGTCCCTCTCTTGGACAGTCTGGTAGAATCTCTCTGGTTCCGGACAACAAAAACCAAATGGTGTCACTGTGGACCTCAGGGTCCCTGGAGTCAATGGAGGTGGCAGGCCAGGATAGTGAAGCTCACTCCTCCTTCCCCTTCTTTCAGTTAGCAATTATGCTCATGCTCGATTTCCCCTGCCCCCCCAAAGTCTTATCTTTTAAGGACCTGAAAGGGGTCAGATTCACCCCTGTGGGCGCCTCCTGCTGGTTATCCTGGGAATTAGCTCATTCCAGCCCGGAGCACCCTCTGCAGGCCGGTGATCCACCTTGTCTTCAGCTGGCTCCCGTGTCCCTCCTAGGACCCCGGTGCCCCTTGCTCTAGGTGCTGCCCCTTGGCAGTACCCACACATGCTGGGTCTCCCCTCCCAGGGGAACCCCCACTCACTAACCCCACCTCGCCTCAGTACCAGGCCACTGCCAGTCATTATCAAGCCCCCGCTCCCAGTATAGGCCACTCATCACAGGCAAGGTTGGGTTTGGACCTGCTGCCTTAGCCTACCTCTGGGCTGCCCGCTGCAACCCCCAGTACCTTTGGCCTAATACTAGGCCGCAGCCTAGGGCTTTCCAGGCTGGAGCTCCCCAGCTCCTCTGCCTTTCCCCAGCCCTGCTCCACTCAGGTACCCTGTATCTAGCTCCCTGCTGAGTGCAGAGAGACTCTGTCTGAGCTTCTGGCTCCCTGCCTTTATAGGGCCAGCTGAGTCTGTTTGGGGCGTGGCCTAGCTGCAGCCATTTCCCCCAAATCAGCTCAGCCTTCTCCCAGGGCAGTTCCAAATTCTAGGGTTACCATACGTCCGGATTTTCCCGGATATGTCCGGCTTTTTGGGACTCAAATCCCCGTCCGGGGGGAAATCCCCAAAAGCCGAACATGTCCGGGAAAATCCGGCGCCGCTGGGCCGGGGGCTGGCCCGGGGCCGGGGGCTGGCGGTGCTGGGCGGCCAGGGGTGCGCCGGGGGCCGGCGGTGCTGGGCGGGCCGGGGACCGGGGGTGCGCCGGGCCGCCAGGGGCCACCAGGGGCCGGCGGTGTTGGGCGGCCGGGGGGTGCGCCGGGCGGTGCGCCGGGCCGGCGGTGCTGGGCGGCGCCGGGGGGTGCGCCGGGCCGCCGGGGACCGGTGGTGCTGGGCGGCGCCGGGGGGTGTGTTGGGCTGCCGGGGGGTGCGCCGGGCCACCGGGGGCCACCAGGGGCCGGCGGTGTTGGGCGGCCAGGGGGTGCGCCGGGCAGTGCGCCGGGCCGCCGGGGGCCGGTGGTGCTGGGCGGCCCGGAGGTGCGCCGGGCCGCCGGGGGCCAGCGGTGCTGGGCGGGCCGGGGGGTGCGCCGGGCCGCCGGGGGGTGCGCCGGGCCGCCGGGGGCCACCAGGGGCCGGCGGTGTTGGGTGGCTGGGGGGTGCGCCGGGCGTTGTGCCGGGCCGCTGGGGCCCAGCGGTGCTGGGCGGCCCGGGGGTGCGCCGGGCCGCCGGGGGCCGGCGGTGCTGGGCAGCCCAGGGGTGCGCCGGGCCGCCGGGGACCGGCGGTGCTGGGCGGGCCGGGGACCAGCGGTGCTGGGCGGGCCAGGGACCAGCGGTGCTGGGCGGGCCGGGGGTGCTCGGCCGGGGGCCGGTCCCGGGGCCGGCACCCCAGGGCCCGAGCCGACCCAGGCTGGAAATGCCGGGGGGGCCAGCCTGGGCCGCGCCTCCTCCCCGCACACCCTCCTTAGCTGCTTCAGGCTTCCCGCGAATCAAATGTTCGCGGGAAGCAGGGGAGGGGGCGGAGACTTTGGGGAAGGGGCGGAGTTGGGGCGGGGGGCATGGGCGGGGCTGGGGGCGGGGCTGGGGCCCTGTGGAGTGTCCTCCTTTCGGAGGCACAAAATATGGTAACCCTACAAATTCCTCACAGCAGGAGCGGGTATCCACCCCGCTACAGAACCCCAAAAGGAAGAGAAGGGCAGGATAGCCCATCCTTTCAGTTATTGTCCACCAATTAGGCCGAATTTCCAACACACTCATTTTGGTTCATTGATTTCCAGGCCCACATTTCTCATCTACTAGACATGATCTTAACACAGCCTTGGAGTTACATTAGGAGGCCTTTTTGTTTGGACTAAATCAGTCACAGCCAGTCTCCCTTTTACACCTTTCCCATCAACATGGATTGTTGTATGTGATTGGAACATTTCATAAACTTTTATCTGCTTTCTCACAGATGAGTTCACAATTAGTGTAAGTTTGTTGGCTCAGTTATTACAATACGTGCCGAGAGAGACCTGAAGCCATGACAGAAGGGTAAGAGGAGAGAACCTTGCAGGGAGCAGGAAGTCACATGCAGGGGACCAGAGGAGACCCTGGTCTGAGTTCAGTGGGGAAGACACTCTCCCTGTGAGCCAGAGGGAAAGGCCTAGCTGGAGCAGGAGTAGGGTTGCCAGGCATCTGGTTTTCGACAGGAATGCCCGGTCGAAAAGGGCCATTAAAAGTCCGGTCGGCGGTGCAGCAGGGGCTTGCCCTAGCTCCAAACAGCTCCCGGAAGAGGCTGCCAGGTCCCTGCGGCCCTAGGTGCATGGGTGGCCAGGGAAGCTCCACGCGCTGTCTTTGCCCTGAGTGCCGGCTCCGCAGCTCCCATTGGTCAGGAACCGCAACCAATGGAAGCTGTGGGGGTGGCGCCTGTGAGTGTGAGGGCAGCAAGCTGAGCCTCCCTAGCCACCCATGCGCCTAGGGCCGCAGGAACCTGGCGTCCGCTTCCTGGGAGCTGCAGTAAGCACCACCAGGACCCCGCACCCCAACCCCCTGCCCCAGCCGAGAGTCCCCTCCCACACTCAAATTCCTCCTAGAGCCCGCACCTCACACTCCAATCCCCTGCCCTTAGCCTCCTCCTGCACCCCAAACCCCTCATCCACAGCCCCTCCCCACTACTCACACCCCCAGGCAGGGCCTGCACCCCCACACACACTCCCCAACCCCCTGCCCCAGCCCAGAGCCTCCTCCTTCACCCCAAACACCTCATCCCTGGTGCCACCCCAGAGCCCACACCCTCATCTGGAACCTGCACCTCCCCTCCCCCCCGCACTCCAAACCCCTTGGCCCCAGATCCTGCACCCCCCAGCCAGAGTCCTCAAATCCCAGCACTCCAACCCCTTGCCCCAGACCAAAGCCCTCTCCTGCACCCTGGACTTCTCATTTCTGGCCCCACCCATAGTCTGCACCCCCAGCCAGAACCCTCACCCCTCTCCTGCACCCGAACCCCAGTGAAAGTGAGTGAGGATAGGGGAGAGCAAACAACGGAGGGAGGGGGGAATAGAGCGAGTGGGGGCAGGGCATGGGGTGTTCAGTTTTGTGCAATTAGAAAGTTCGCAACCCTTATCAGGAGCAATACCTCAACAAGAGTATTAGGAACCCATGAGGGCATAATGGACTGCTAAGGCTTGAGAAAAAAAGCTGAGAGATTCTACTTTTGAGTTAAACTGTTATTTTATATTAATAAGTCAGATCCCAAGAAGGGGTGAGTACTTCAAGAGCACCAGTTATGGTGGTTTGTTTAACTGAGCAAGGGGGAAACTGAGGCATGAGCAGGTTCTGACACTAGATGAAGCTTTCCTATTTCCCTTTCAAAGCCAGCTGCATTAGAGCATACCCTGCAGATAGCAGATCCTGGGCTCTGGACGTTTCCGGATCAGCCGCCCCATGAAGAACTCACTGTCAAAGTCTTCTGTTCGGACAAAGGCTCCATACTTGCGGAATCCAACCTCATAGGGAGTGAACTCACACCACTCTGAGAGTAAGACAGCAGATCAACAGTTATCTCAGGAACACTGATGCGCAGTCTCATTATCCTATTCTTATAGGAGTGGTTAAAGAAGAGTCTCTGCTTCTTCCAGGATCACCTATCAGCAATTCCTTCCCCATAAAACCCCATATATAGTAGAACTAGTGTGGCTGTCTTGGGGGAACAGATAGTTGGATCTTCCAGAGAGGCTCTGTAGGAACTCCCTGTGCAGCAAGGTTTGGGGGACTAATCAAACCACTGGTATGCAGATCCACCAGCCATTGTCCCTTGCAGAGTAGGGGCACAAGAGCAGCAGGAATGATTGCTGTTTCAGGGCAGCAGCAGCCACCAAAGAGCTCCTCCACTTCTGTTCTATGGCCTGGGTTCATGAATTCCTTAGCTTAGTCCCCATGAATAGTCCCTGCACCAAGCTCAGCATTAGCACATGTTTGGGTATGGAGGGGAAGAGAAAAAGGATTTAACATCTAGAACTGGGGAAGGGTAACCCTCTCAGATGAGAGCTCCTTAGCTATACCACAATTTAGGATTTCTCACAATTATGGCAATGAGAGCAACTTGACTGTCTAGATGTTTGTCACAGAATGGGCTCCCTCACCCTGGATTTCTCTTTGCAAGCAGCCCTCTCACACTCTTATGCAAGTTCACCACAGTGTACTTTATTTACAACATCTTATGCAGCTTCATGTCCCATCACCATAAGGGACAGTTTCAAAGCACCCCTGTGGCACAGGAAAGGGAGGAGAAGGGGGAAGAAGTCTCACCTCTCTGAGATCCTGAGCTTCTTTACCCATCCTTCCAGCCTTCCCCTCCTTTCTCCCATTTAACAGTTCCCAGCTAACATGCTGAATCCCCTTGTTAACTGGTTAACCACCCAGTCCTAATCAAATCTCTCCCTATTTGGTCCATGATGGAAACCTTACAACATGGTGAGCCAGCCCTAGGCTACTCCCACTCTGTCACATTGTTCAACGATGAAAACATTAGTTGAAGCTCACCAGCAATTCCACATTTTTGAGATTGATTTTTCTGAGCAGCAATTTTTAAATATTTCTTTTTGGTGTCATTAAGTTGTGAAATAGCATACAGCTATTTAAAAACAATAGCACAGAGTGTTATTAAGCCTTGCCAGAACTTAACAGAGGTATCTGCCTAAAATATTATTGAAAATGACCTTATGACAGAGTTCAAACCATAAATACATATTTATATTTCCAAAACCTAACCTTTCTGAGATCTATTTGGGCCAGCTACCCAAACCGCATTGCCATTTTATCACTAAAATCCTCCATTTAACCCATTAACAACATTAACAAATATACTCGGTTCTTCAACACCTTTCATCAGTAGATCTTGTTGTGCTTATTTTACAGCTGAGGAAACCGAAACATAAAGAGGTGAAGTACCTGCCCAAAGTCACCCAGCAATCTAGTAGCAGAGATGGGAAAAGAGGCCAGGTTCCTGAGACCCAGTCAAGAGATCCACTAGGCCACATTATTTCCCACAGAAACAAGTAAGTTTACAGAAGCAATCTTGTCAAGATAGCTCAGAACAGTGCAATGAGTATTGCTCATGGCAGAAATATTGCTCTCTCTAGATTCCCATATCTAGACTATGTTTAACTCTTGCCAATTCTTTCTGCATAACATCTCTACAACACAGCCTTTCCTATCTACCATCAGCTAAAACTCTCCTCCACGTGCTCCTCACCTTGCATCTCAGATACCACATCATCCTTTCCTCTGGCCTTCACAAATCCCATCTTGCCCCACTCATGTCAATTCAGAATGCTGCTGCAAAAATTATTTCCCTAGCCCATTGCTTTGACCATGTCACTCCTCTCTTTGCATCTCTCAACCCCATTCACATAAACGACTCATCTTCACATTCAAGACCCTTCTCAACATACCTCCCTGCTACCTGTCATCTCTCATACACAGTGGCAGCTCCAGGCACCAGCGCTCCAAGAGCGTGCCTGAGGCAGCAAGCCGCGGGGGGCGCCTGTAAGGGCACCAATCAGACAGCCTTCGGCGGCATGCCTGAGGGAGGGCCACCGGTCCCGCGGATTCGGCTGCAATTCGGCGGCAGGTACACCAAATCCACGGGACCGGCGGACCTCCCACAGGCACCCGCCAAAGGCAGCCTACCTGCCATGCTTGGGACAGCAAAAAAGCTAGAGCTGCCCCTGCTCATACAGTATCAAGATGATGCCTGCCTCTCCACTCAGCCAATACCAGCCTTCATCACCCACTCGTTCAATTTTCTAACAGGCACTTTTGTGCTTTCTCCCATGCTGCCCCCCAGACAGAGGCGAGGCATGCGGGGGGGCACACAGGGTTACATGCCAGTGCCTCCCCCTCATTTCTGCAAACGCAAAGCTGCTCAGCTCGGAGGCTGCATCTCCAGCTCCGCTGACTCGGCAGCTGAACGCAGCCTCCTGGGTCCTAGTGCCAGTTGTGCTCCCCTTCTGTGTGCTGGGAGCCTTCCTGTCTTCTGTGCAACAGTGAGTGCTTGCGGTGGGGCTGGGTAAGTGGGGGTGGGGGGAGTGAGGGAAGTGGGGGGAGAAGGGGTGGGGGGGGAAGAGGCAGTGGGGAAGGAAGGGAGTGGAATAGGGTGGGGGAGGGGAATGTGGGACTGAGCGGAGGGGGATAGAGAAGAAAAGGGGAGGGATGGGGAATCACAGGGGAAAGCGAGAGCCCAGCATGCGGCATCCCCTCAGAAGCAGCTGGGGCTCCCCCGTTAAGCAGGCCCATCAAACCCTCACCCTGACAAGCCCTACCCCCTACACCTGGACCCTTCTGACAACCCCTCACAACCAGACCCCCACACCACTGAGCCCCAACCAGCTACACCTGGACGCTCATCCCATCAAGCTCCAGTCCCCCAGCACCCGAACACCCCCCCCCCCACACACACACACACACAGACCCCTGCCAAGCCACATCTCCCCACACCCAGAGCTCCCCTCCCACGCTGAGCCCAACAACCATCATCTGGATTCCCTGCAGAGTCCCACTGCCCCTGCCCCAATGAGCCCCTGTGCATCCAGATCTCCCACTGAGCTGCCCACACCCAAATTGCCCCACACAGAAACCTCTCACCCCACACCTGGATTCCCCCACACTAAGCCCCTCCACACTTGGATCCTGCTGGGCTGAGCCTGCCTACCCACACCTGGTGGGCCTGGCACAGAGGGGCAGGCCCAGCTCTTGCACTGTGTCAGGGTCAGGTGCAGCCTCACTGCTGAGTCCCTGTACTGGGGGATCTGGGGGCTTCAGGGTGATCTCCCACCTCAATGCAGCCAGTGGCCTGTGCTCCCCACTGCCATGCAGGAGTCACATTTATTTGACAAATAAAATTTGCAGAATTTTAAAATATTGTGCGCATAATTTTTTATTTTTTTGGTGCAGAATTCCCTCAGAACTGGATCTTCAGTGATATAGCTATGAGGAGAACATAGGTGAAGGTGAACTTTGCCAAGCAGTGTCCAGTTTGACATATTAGCTATTGGGCTCCCAAATACTGGCTAATCAGCACCTCATGTCTCATGCTCATTATCCAAGCTTCAGGGAATGGTGGAGCTGCAAAGGGGATTAAGTCTCAGTGGGAGGGAGTTATTTACAAATTTTAAAATAGAAAAATAAACCTGTCTCATTTATACCTGCAAAGTCTTCATCGCTAATATTGGGCCTCACATTGATTGCTGCATAGATGGGATAGGGGTTCTGTGCCCTCTTCACTGCTTCCTGTTGGTCAGACAGCTTTGACAAGTCTTTCTGGTTATAACAGGGAAAGAAAAAAAGCTTAATATTTTTGGTGCTATGCTAAAGCCATCTCGCCACCATGCTCCAGTATTCTGGAGCTCTCTCACTTTCCAACCTCAGCTATAACCACATCACAGGCTCTGAAGCTCCTCTCTCCCCAGTGTAGGGCTCATTATATTTTACTAGAATATTTACATGGCCTAGATATTTTGAATTTTACAGGCATTCTTCACTAGTTAATTGCTGTTTTAATCAGATTCCAATTTGTGATTTCATCTAACTGTATCACTTTACATTCTGTTTTTGAAAAACCATATTGCTAGACATATGCCACCATATTTTCTGAGCCTTAACATTCCAAATGGCTGTCAAATGAATGGCTTGCGAAGTAATTTCAAATAAATACCTAGCTCTTACATAGCATTTTTCATCTATAGATCTCAAAGTGCTTTATACATTAGGTAAATATCATTATCCCCATTTTATAGATAGAAAAACTGAGGCAAAAAACTCCCAAGTTTCTCCCAAGACTCCTCTAATCCCAAGAACAATTCTATACAACAGGGGTCGGCAACCTTTCAGAGGTAGTGTGCCGAGTCTTCATTTATTCACTCTAAGGTTTCGCGTGCCAGTAATACATTTTAACATTTTTAGAAGGTCTCTTTCTATAAGTCTATAATATATAAACTAAACTATTGTTGTATGTAAAGTAAATAAGGTTTTTAAAACGTTTAAGAAGCTTCATTTAAAATTAAATTAAAATGCAGAGCCCCCCGGACCGGTGACCAGGACCCGGGCAGTGTGAGTGCTACTGAAAATCAGCTCGCGTGCTGCCTTCGGCACGCGTGCCATAAATTGCCTACCCCTGCTATACAATTTATGCATACACAAAGAGAAATCATTTTCCAGAGCACAAAAAGGTGGATATGTTGAGGTCCTAATTTGAAGGCAAACAGCAATACACTTCAGAGTCTAGAATTCTTTACCTTCTGATATAGAAAATACTCTATAATAAGGCCCCACAAGTCTATGAAAGAGACTTTCCGTCCATCATTCTCCATTGAGTTCAGCTCCTGGAAGTAATATTTCAATCGTTCTGATGAAAGTGCCCCTGCTTTGCTACTAGATACATTATCCCTGGCATTGCTGATTGCACCTTGGAGGTCCTTAGAGGACCAGTCTGTGTCTTGATACAGTGCAGACAAACACCTGAAAAACATTTACATCAAGATCAGTGAATGATATTAAACATCAAACTGCAGCTAAGTATTGTTACTATTGCAGTATTGAACTGAGAACTGTAGAACTCGGACAACCTAGAAGACTAAATACTAAAGTTAACAAGCATTATGAGATGGAGTTTTAAGTTCTAAAATACGCTGGGGAACCTGAGACCAACCTTATTGTTATCACTCTGTCAGCTCATCTACCACTCAGGGTTGTTCTGGAGAGCAGATTAGCTAATGCTAATTAGTTTACGAACATTAGCTAACTCACCCTCACAACAGCCCTGCGAGCTAGGTACTGTATGGGGTTTCAAACAGAGCCAGGGACTGGCTTCCTCCTCTGCACAGCAGAAAATCTGGCTTTGCAAACCTCCCTACACAAATGTATAAGCTAGAGTTTTAGATGAGGAGCAGTACATATTTATTTACATTAAGTTATTTACCATAACTTTTCCATAAAGGGGGTGAATTTTGAAGATGCAAATGGGAGTTAAGTATCCAGCCCTCACAATACCTCAATGGTAGCTGGGCATCTACTTCCTCTTTGTGCTTTTGAAAATCTCCCCCAAAAAGTGTTTTCTTTCTGTAATGCGATTATATAGCGTCTACTAGACCCACTGCTGTAGGTATTAAAAATAGTAATAAAACTCTTTTTAACCACCCAGAACATTATGACTGTCAACATCTGATAGACAATAGCAATATATTGGACCTACTGTTTTTTAAAGATTATGTGCATTAAATCTAGCATCTCACTTGGAGCTACACAAACCCTATCCAGCTAGAAGTTTCAGGGACCATCATTGCATATTACGCACCAAGTAGAACCTGAAATTCCACACAGATACGTTGTGCTGTCCAAAAGGCTGAGCTGCTGAAGCCCTGACAGGCTGCCATAGAATGATGTCAGTGCTCTAGTCCCACCACCAGATCCCAAAACTGCTATCACTGGGACCTGCAGAGAGGCGAGAAACCAGGGAATGACACATTCTGAGTTAATTTTTGATCTGTTTAATTTTATATTTATTTACTCTTTACTTATGTAAGGATGAGACCCTTAAAACACAGGAATAGTTATACTCCTGTTAATATACTGATTAAATTCCAGTATAAAGTTAATCATGACTGATATTTTAGTGATATAGATCGTAGTATTGTCTAGAGAGTCATCCATTTGCTGAAAAGACGTGTGATGTATATTATGTTCCCCAAATGCTAGTCATTTAATCACACGCCTTGCGATAGCACATCAAACGTACACTGTTGTAAGCAAAAAATACTTTAATCGTTTCTGTAGCACTAGTACC
This sequence comes from Chrysemys picta bellii, assembly GCF_011386835.1. Classification (NCBI taxonomy): domain Eukaryota; kingdom Metazoa; phylum Chordata; order Testudines; family Emydidae; genus Chrysemys; species Chrysemys picta. The sequence goes on along the minus strand of NC_088794.1, from coordinate 92,957,660 downwards.
TAAGACCCCAAGCAGAGATCAGGACTATTGTACCAGGCACTGTGTACACAGACATTCCTGTGTACACAGACATTCCTTCTGCCCTTCCCTTACAACCATGAGCTTTGCTTGGTCCAAAGGCTGGCTTTATTTTAACATCCTGACAGCACATGTTGCAGTAGCTTTAGATGAGAGAATCCAAAGAAATTCTGGAACCTCAAACCCCAGAAATTTTCATCGACCTTTTTGGAAAAATTTTTGGTTTTTGTTAAAATTACTTTTTGTTCCATAAAAGGAATACCTACAAAAAACAAAAAAGTCTGAAAAGATATCAAAATCTAGAACTCAAAATTCTTGGTCTCTAAAGAGAAACTCACCATAGGTGATGCTGTGAATGTTCCGTGAATGAAGGAAAGTCCTATGGTTTACCTGCAAAGAGCCCTAAATGTTTAAATGATTACCAGTCATAGTGGCTCTACAGCCATCTCTAAACACTGTGCTTCATACCTCATCTTTCCCAGGGGCTTCTCTTAACTTAAGTGTCTTCATTAGTGCTTGAGAAACTATTTTCTTCCTCTTGTTCAAAAATTCTCTCTCTTCTTCACAGAGGTCAAAACCAAGGCGTACATCAAGATCCCAAGTGCTGATTATAGAAACAGGGGTTAAAAAGAAATTAGGAGTTTTCATAAATCTAAAGGGTTTGAAACCCCTTGAAAAAGGGTGTATGGTAATCTTCTCTAAGCAAATATTCTAGGTTTACAGTCAAATCACTGTAACAAACACAAAACATGACAACCAATATTCAGTTAAAAAACCAGAAGAGCATTTTTTGGTTAAAGGTGAACTTCACTCATCCTCACTATTTTAGTTTGTGGTAAATTCAATCCTACAGTGTCCAAAGACCAGGATTTGATAGTTTCATACAAATATAATGAAAGTTATGATTGGTTTAAAGAAATAGATAACTGGGCAGAGGGATGTCTTTAGCAGAGGGGAAGAGTTTCAGAGGGAAGTAGGGGGAGGATGCAGGTTGAAAGGCTGGATTCACTGTGAGAAGTACAGGGAAGGAAGGTGTCAGGATTAAGATGATAGTTTTAAAAGGATTTTAGTCGGTTTAAGAGAAGAAAACATCTTACTATGGGTTTGTAGACGAGGGTTGGATCAGAAACTAATAAATGCTATGTTAAGAGGCAATTAGGGATAGTTCTATTATATTTTTTTAAAATTATAAGCTAACAAAACATGAATCTATCTACCCCTTACCCTGATCTGTTTTGCTTCTATGCGCTAATCCTTTCCCAATTTTTTTTTTTAATTTTATTATTTCATTTTATTTTAGATTGTAAAGCTCTTTGTGCCAGGGGCTGTATCTTCGTCTTTGTCTGTACAGCTCCCAGCACATTTTGGGCACACTAGTAGTAATAATAAAATACAAAAACAGCCACTTTCTGTTTGCACATTTAGCTGCTCATTTTTGAGGCCTAATCCCTTGGAATTTATGAAAAATTTGTTCAGATTTCAGGCCCTTTCCTGATATCAGTGCAGCAAAGAATAATTTCACAGTGAAAATCAAAATAGAATTTGATTAACAGAAGAAAAATATCCAACAAGATTTTATTTTTTCATTCAAACCCAAGAAAGCCTCTACTAAAATGAATGTGCTTCGGGAGCAGTTAACACAGTCACTCAGATCATTCACTGTGAGAGTAAAGTATTTCCTCATCATAGGATCTGCAAGGAACATACTCACCTCTGAGGCTCTGACTCACCTCTTTTCAGCCTTCACACTCAGGTCCAAACTTTGTCCCTGGAAAAATACAATAAATCCCTGAACCAAAGGTAGTTTCACAGGTGAGCCTACTAACAGGGCATGGAGAATGCCTTCACTATTATCAAATATTATGCAAGATAAGCACTTCCACCAGCAAAAGCAAATACACAGCACACCTTATTTTCTCCCTGTGGCTGTTTTAGTGCAAATAGACTTCTCTTAAAAGCTGTTACACTGGAGTTATATAAAGTTGGAGGACAGGGGAAGAGTGCAAGTATTATTCCTCTTGTGCACTTTTGGCTTTTCCTTCCTCTCTTTCACAGTCTATTTAATTTTTCCCTTGCTTCTGCAAACTGATGGGCACTGATGCTCATTTTGTAGGAATCAGCCCTGAAAACAGCACATCTGAGAATGACTGCAGTGATTAACTCTATGACATCATTCCAAGAAATGTCATCTTCTTGAGGTGTTAATTTTTAAAATTACAGCAAAACTTGGTAGATGTCAAGAGTTCAATTAAGTCTTCAGTTATGGCAACACTGGCTTTTAGTCCCAAACTTTAAATATGCCTACTTCTAAATGTTGGAACCTTTCTCCCAAGGGTATTAAAATACACGCAAAAATATTAGTGGGTTACCTCTCCTAAAGGAACAGCCATGTCTACTTTCTGTCCAACAGGAAGTGATTTAACTGGTACAGTTCCCTGTCCCAGAAGTGTAGTGTGCTTTTCCAGATCAGAGCTTATTTCATCCTAGTAACAAGAAATAGTAATTCTACAGTCAAAGAAAAATAGTGTTCATTAAAATAGTAATTTCACCTGTGAAAATTTAGAACCAGAACGGTCACAAAGTGGAGTTATTCACATACTGCAACTCACTACAACTCTTCAGAAGAAGTTCTTATGATATAATGTACTTTTGACCACCTTACAGGCTCTTTGTCCATCAAGCCTTCTTTCTTGGGACTATTTCCATCATTCCAAACCTCTAAATTACTTCAAAAATCTAACTGCTCTCTTTTTAAAATCAACCTGTCATAAAAATGTTTCTCTTGCCCCCAAATGGGAAATTTCCCCCCAAAAGAGTTGCCCTGGTCTGAGGCCAGTAATGGGCAATATGCAGTGCTGCATTCCTAACGGGTTTAAAGTCCAATATATTGTGACGTGTTTCAAATAGCACTTCATTCTAGCCCTGGAAGGTCCATTGATATCAGACTCTAGAGTCATGACATTTTGTCTAGAAAAGCTATTTTAATTCTTTTGGGGAGGTTCATTTTTTACATAGTTAGTAAAGCAAAGCTCCTTCAATTCCTACAGAATTTGATTCATGATAACTGAAGCACCTTGTTTTACAAGGGAGGGATACAAAAAACCAATCCCAATAGAAAAATATTTGTGTTTAAAAATTGTAAAATAGTTTTTCTGTAGCACGTATCACATGCCCAATATATGATAGCATAGCATAAAGGTTTGATATTCATTTATTTGCACAACTAAATTCATGCTGATAAAAATCTTTATTCTATACCACACTAGTGTGGGTGGGTGGGTGGAGCTGGGGGGGGAAGGGGGCGGGTGTACGTACCCACAACGTTACAAGAACTTTATTAAGGTTGGACATTCAAGCACTTAAAAGTTAAGGTCATTCATACAACTTTAATTCAGCCCTCTATTGCATGTGACACAGTCTTTAATAATTACACAATCACATACTATTTTTTTTTTCCATTCCACCTCTGTCTCATTCACTCCCACTTTTTTCCTTCACCCATTCCAGGCCCAGTCTCACCAGACTTGTTGTTCCGGTCTACTCCTTTCCCACCCACTTCCACACTGCTCCAACTTTTATCCCCTCTGCATTCAAATCAGATGGCTTCCTCCTCCACATTGCCAGGGTGCCAGCAGGGAAGGAGTCACTGAGAGCATAAGGGAGAGAGGCTTCTTTGCGCTCAGTTTCAGCGACCAGACTCACTGAAAGCAGCCATTTCACACAGGATAAGTCCATTTTTGCCCCTGTAGCCTTGGGCTGTAGGGAGTATGCTCAGTCACACGGTGGGGAAGATGCATGTGCAATCTGGTCAGCATTAGTAGCTGTGAGAGGCTCAACAAAGCTCAGTGAGGATGGAATCTCTGGAGATTTTAGCTGTTTAATATCAAAAAAGTCTCAGAGCACGTGCAAACGCTGATTTCTAAAAGGCCTATAACTTGGTCAAATTTAGGTGGATTTTCACAGGGATGGCAAAAGGCACATCCTGAGACAAAGACCATCCACTGCCAAATTTAATGTCCCTTGTGAAAAGCATGGGAGCACCACAGCTGTTCAAAGAAAAGGTCTCAAGAATTTTTTAAAATTTTTTTTAAACATGGGCAAAAACATATTTTTCCCTTACCTTGTTCTCAGAAACAGCTGAACTGCTTTGTCTGAAATTTTCTAAAAGAATCCAGCCCAAGACTGATACCCAGCATGGAAAATTTCAGACTGAACAATTAAAGTCTGACAAAGTATAGGCTACTGAAAAGAGGATCTTATAATGGGAAGTGTCAGGGAACCGTCATAATAGGCAGCACTACCATCCCCATCTGTAATTGCCAGTACTCCATGAGAAAATTGCTTTCAACACCAGTATCTGACTACTATACAATGGCAAACCAGAAATTGGTTTCCTCTAAAGAAATTTCTGGCATGATGATCATAACCATAAATCAGTACAAATTACTCTTCAGTCTATTTCATGGACCAGGAGACACCTTGCTTCGGAATGGATTTGTTCCAAAAGGGGTTGGTAGGCTATGTAGATGTCAGCACAGATGCTCACCTGTATGACAGTTATTGTTTGCTCCAGTTCCACCTCCAGGTCTGGACACATTTCTTTGTCTACATGAAAGACAAACGGGGTCCCAAAATCTTGTTCATTGTCTAGTGTGCAAGGAATGCACAACTGTTTCTCATAGGTCCCCGGCATTGATAGCTTGATCTGACAGCTCCCTGACAGTAGGGATGAGAGATTTAGATCAGAACAGTCACTGAAACACACACTGAAAACTAGAGAATTCTATTAGAAATGACAGCCAGACTACAGAGACAAAAACTAAAGCCCCCAAGTTTTCTTTCATATGACACTTTATGGAAAAGATGAAATAGCATTCCATTTTTATTAACAGATTTATTAAAAAGCCACTTCTTGAAAGAAAGTAGTAAACAACATGTTACATGGAAAGTGAAGCAAAGCTCCTTAGAATTGGATGGCAAGAGGCAAAATTCAGGTGAGGATCCAAACTTCCTCCAGGATGGGATGGATGTGCTAAAGAGCGAGCAATAGAGTAGCTCTTCCTTGAAATATACAAGCAGACATACCCTTTTCACTCTGCTTTGACTTCTCATCTTTGTTGATTACACCTTGGAGACACAGGCAGGGATGAGCCTATTTGAAAAACAAAACAGCTCTGGTTAGGAGATTCACTTCAATTCCCCACTGAAGTATAATCCAGTGACAATAGGAAGTGGTTTAGAGCATTGATCCTGTAGCAAAACAAAGGTTTGGGGGGCAGATTTGTTCCTTCAAATGGACAGGGATTGTTGCTGTTTTTGAACTGAAAATCACTTCCCTACACCATAACTTCCTCACACCCTATTCTACACAGCTACAGACTGTCAGGATACACAGACTTTTTTCTATTTTTTTACTTACTAAGAATGTGCTTTATGTTCAATCTCTTTCCCCTCCAAAAATTTAGGGAAACTAAAAGCTGGCTTGATTTGTATTTAGATCCAAATCAGAATGGAACTGAAATACAAGCTGAGCAAACAGCCAGCTTTGCACAGAAGGGAAAAATTGCTTGCCATCCATCCCACAATTCACAGAAACTGCCCCATTTCTGCCTATGCAAACACCTCTTACACTGTAGTCTCAAAACCCTGCCTTCGAGTGACCATGTGGAGAGAGAGGAGGTCGGTTTCCCACGCCATTTAGTCCTTGGCTTCTCTGATGAGATTGGGGACAAGGGACTTCACTGATGTTAACTTTGCTCATTACATTTTATTAAAGCATCAACATTCCTCCACAACTCTACTGGTCCCCACAGAGAGGGTACATGTCTACCTTTGAGCTGGAAGGTGTGATTCCCTGCTCATGAAGAAGTATCCACTCTAGTTCTGCTCAAAATTGCATGCTGGAAATAGCAGCTCACCCAGGGTAGCACATACCCGCCCAGTCCACCTGGGTACAAACTGAAATGGCTAGGCCAAGCCACCCCTCATGCTACCCAGGCTACACTGCCATTCTTAGCATGCTAGCTTGAGCACAGCGAGTGCAGATACGTCTATGTGAGCTGGGAATCATACTTCCCTAACACATGGAACCAAGCAGTTGCTTAAATGGAAGACTGACATGCTAGGAGGTATAGGTCCATGCTCTTATGAAGCAGCCTATAGAATGAAAAGATTTGAGAATGACTGCACTAGGAAATGAATTGATTCCCACCCATTCAGTTCACATACAGGCTATTAGGCAGCCTCAACAGTTATTTTCAGACATGATTTACCTAGGCTGAATTACAGTCAGTAACCTAGAAGCAAAATGCTCCATATTAGAACTGTGCAGAGGATGGAAATTCCATTTTGGGAAGGATTTTGAGATTTCGGAGTTTGGCTTCATTCTAAATCACAACAAAACCCAAAAATTTCACAATTCTCCATGAAAGAAAATTCTTACAAATCCTTCATTTCTGATTGATCAAAACTTTTCTCCCCCCCCCCACACCTTGACACCCAATTTTTCTTCAAGATGAAATTTCAGTGAAATCAGCATGATTTCACACAGCATTACATTCTCCAATAGAAAATGCTTCAGCCTAAGTTTTTTGGATCCTCTCCACTCCATATCCTCCTATCCTGTTAATTTCCTTAGCTAACCAGTCCTTCCCTCCATCCCTCATCTGCGATTGGGATTCTTCACTATATAAGATACCATTTTCATACTACCATTTTCTCTGAAGACTTAAAGAAATTGCCTGAGATCAGGCCCTCTGGCTTCAAATTTCAGATTCAGCAGCCAATGCTGCAATGATTTATCCCATTTACTATCACTAATAAGAAATGATTGGAAAGAATGTATGCTGAATTTGCACATTACAAAAGTACAAAGGAGCACAGGTAAGTGTCAAGGACTGGAGGATAGAGGGGTCCACAAAATATCCACTGACGCTCCAAAGGCATTGTTTTGAAACAGCATCCTTCCTTGGCTATGAAGCCATCTGACCTACTGGAAAAAATAACCCCCATCACAGGACAGTGCCCTAATTTCCAGAAATCCAGATTAAATATTTTTATATAAGCAAATGCAAGAAGGGACACGCGTGAAGTAGAGGAAATGAGATGCATGGATTTTGGGGACCCTCTAATTTTGAAGTGCTCATCCCCTGTTTAACCACTGAAAGCTGCATTAAGTAACAATTCTCTAATGAATAACCAATTATCTCCATTCACTCACCACAAGGACACCATTGGTGAGGATCTCAGTAGGGGCATCTGAGCTGTGAAGGTAAAGGGTAAATATGAATGAGTTTTGATTTTAATTTCCCATTGGTCCCTCCTTTTGATGCCCCTCACACCTCCCTTTCCATACTGAGTGCTCAGAGGCACCTTGTGTGCTCACGATCTGTAATCAGACAGAGAATGGCAGCTCAGTAAACGTTTCCTTCGTAGGGCAATGGAAAAAATGTTACTATTAAAAGGAGAAACTGCTTCCTGGCTTTGTGCAGCTGTGACACGCACATGCAGATTCCCACCTCAGTTTCCAGAAGGGAGACTGGTTTCAAATGAAAAGAGACCAAACATAAAAAAGGTATTCTGGATAGGAGATGTAGTGTTAATTGTATTACAGGGATTATTGCAGTAACCTTCCATTGTAAGCTAAGACTCCATCAACATGAGCTTCACCACAGCAATGGCAGATAGACTCCAATACTAAGATTTCCCTTATTGCAATGCCACAGCAACAAGATTCCAGCAAAGTAATATTCCAGAGCACTGTGCCAGTGCCCTAAGGCTGAGGACGCCATAGCCTTGAAGGCATTTATACCTCAGAAATAATGCAAAGAATTGTAAGAGGTGGGAGACCAACACTTCATTCTAAAATAATGCATTAACAATGCACATTTACATTGAGCAGTGTACTTAGATGATCAGACTCACCATTTTTCTAAATAGAACTCTACATCCAACTCCTCCTGAGCCTTTACAAAAAAAAAAAAAAAAAAAAAAAATCAGACACAGAACAAGATCATATTCTTTCTAATGGTCAGAGATTAAGCAGGTCCAGGTTCACCCAGCAGCTTTGCCTATAAGGCAATTTTCACATTAGGTTATATACTCTAGAGATTGTTTGCCCTTTTTTTTTTTTTAAAGTGCAATTATATTCTGAAGTGACCAAGAAAAAAATGAGAGAGAAGGTGGGTGAGACAATATCTTTTACCCTATCCCCAAAAGCACATGACTAGTCCCATTGAAGTCAATTCATATAAATAACGCTCCATAACTGCTTAAGTGTTACCAACATCAAGGCTTTAATTTTCAATATACTGATCTTTGACTATAGCAGTTCTGTAGACGTCAACTAGGACATCCTACCAATAGTGGCATTTAAAAAAACACATTTATAATTTAACTCATTATAAAATTTAATCTAAAGTTATAATAGCACAAATTTTCAAACAAGTTTTACTAAGCCTCAACCTCGTTTAAATCAATTACTTAAAACTGCACCCCCTGCATTAAAGTCATTTGGTCCATTGGCTTAGGGTAGTCAAAAGGATCTACCAGGAGAGGGCAGGAGAAAAGACAACAGACGGGAGTGTGTTGGGAAAAAAGCAGGACAGATTTATGTAGGACAGAGCTGTAGAATGCTTTGAATGGGAGAAGTTAGAAGTTTAGCCAGAGGAAGAAAGAAAGCGAGTACAGAAAGAGGGTTAGAGTGAAACTGTAGTCAAAGCAGTGGGACTGTACAAGGATTTTTTTTTTTTTTTTTATGGTTTAGGAGAGGTGACATTGTCTCGCAAACTGATCATGCGACTAGGAGTTGAACTCCTGAATCCTAATCTTGATTGTTGTGTCCATGGGTATGTCACTTAGATCAACATTTTCAAAAGCAGCTGCTAATTTTAGGTACCTCAATATCTGGGCATCCAGAGTCTGATTTTCAGAGGTGATGAGCACCTACAACTCCCATCAACTTTGTCTGGGTGTTCAGCACTTCTGAAAATCAGGCCCTACATGTCTCAAGCTGGACACCCCAAAACAGAAAATCCTAGAATCAGAAGCAATTTTTTAAAATGTTTGCCTTAACCTTGCTGTGCCTGTTTCCTGATATGGCAAATAGGGATATTACTTACTAATGCATCTTACAGGTGGGACAATAGGATTATTTAGGACTTGTATAGATGAACGGCTAGTGTGTGGCAAGCTGGGGTGTAAATCTACCTTGCACTAACTGTCTTTGTGGACCCTGCTACTACGTGCTAAAAATTCCCCAGTGAATTTGGAGTAGGTGAAAGTGCACTAGAGAACTTACAGTGTGCTGGTAGCAGGTAGTATGTACGTGGACAGTTGGTGCACAGTAGGCTAGTCTAAGGTAGTTTCACACTATAGCTTGCTGCAAACTAATAGTTTGTCTACACAAGCACCTTGCTAATGTTTAGTGCTGAACAATGCTTTGAACTTGAACATGCTAAGTACTATATACATACACAGGTTATAGGGGAACAAGGGGAACTTTGCTCTCAAATCTGTCCCTACTTTATTCAATGAAGCCCTTTTGAACTCCAATACCCATATGGCAGCATAACTGATTATAGCTACATATGGGCTACCTATGTTTAGTTTCATTTCTTCAGCAATTTGCACTCTGAGCTCACTGCTATCTTTAACAGCCTTCTGCAGACTTTGGCCCATCTCCCATTCACAGCGCCCAGCAAGCATTCAGTAACGGATTACAAAGAACATAACTAATCAGGAAATAAATGTAGCTCCTAACTCAACTGTATTTGGCACTTCTCCCTGGGGCACTAATTTTCAGTTCCAGATCCACATCAGTTTTTCAGGATCACACTAATTAGGTCCAAGACCACACTAATTAGGCTCTGGGAAAAGAGGGGTAGAGCTGTTACAAAAGGCCCTCCAGGATCATGTGATCTGAGCTTCTATGTAGACAGAGCTTAGACTACTATACATCATCTAGGTTGCCTAGATGAGGGATCATTACTCCTCAGTAACAGTGTACACAGGTAAGTTTGCTTCTGAACTCAGCCATTCCAGCTTCTAAGTAGGATCCGTTTGAATAGTATTAAAGAAGTTAGCACACATTTCTTAAAGAAGGCTGAAATTGGTTTGTCTTCACCCAGGCCTATTGGGTATAACTTGGCTGAGGCAATGACCATGGATGGGATATCTTGTTACAAAACAATAAGATTGGAACTAAAGTAACTGGACCAATAGTAGTTGAAGAGCGCTTACATCTCCAGCACGTGCGAAATCTGCGAATTTGACTGAATGTAGCAATTCAAGATTTTAACATGGGGACGGTGGTTATTCTTAAGTTTTGAACTTGTTAAAATTGAGAGGTAGTCTTTGCAGCAAAGAATATTTGATCCTTGCAAACGAATAGGCTCTATATTATATATATATATATATATATATATATATATATATATATATATATATATATATATATATATATATAGCCTATGTTTTCATAAGTGACTAGTGATTTTGAGTAAATCAATTTTTGGGAATCCAATTTGAGACACTTTAAAGGGACCTAATTTTCAGAAGGTGGGTGGCTCAGCACTTTTTGAAATACAGGGGCCCCTTTGAATTGTCTCTAGTTGGGCATCCAAAAAACTTAGAAACACCAAAATCACTAGTGACTTTTGAAAATGTAGGGTGGCTGTATTTGCATGTAAACTAGCTTACTATATTTTCCCCAATATTTTGTAATTACTTCAATACACTGGGTCAATCCGAATGCATCTTTGCCAGGAAAATTAAGATACTTTTTATAAAATGGCAGTTCTGAGCCTAGATGATAGCAGCTCTTGTAACATAAGAGATATTGCCTATGTGCTGTACTGCTTGTCTGGGCCCACAGAGGATATGAATCCTTCTATACCGAAGAGAGTCTCCTTTTATTGTAAGTAGTAGGGACTTGTGGTTTTGGACCAAAAGGTCCCTAGTTCTATCTATACAGAAGTCCACACAGATGTGGAATAACTAGTCAGCAACCTGCTCTAGAATCTGAACTCCTGGTTACACTGGATTCCACAGGACGAGTTTTAGTCAATTGGTGGAAAAGAGAAGAGTAAGTATTGTGCATGTGTAGTACTGGTGCTTAGTGAACAAATATCAGACCTGCTCAAACATGTGCAACTGCATCACCCTCTACAGTTGGTTATAGGGGTTTTGGTTACAGCTGGACCACAGAGAACGTAAAGCCTGAAGAATGAAGTGTGCATGGCCAGTGATATAACATTCAGGATACCAGTCAGCAAAGGAAGTGCGCAAAAGAGAAGTGGTCCCTTTGTTTAACACGTATGGGGAAGCATCTAATATCAGTGTTCCAAATAATGTCAACTGTCACCAAAATGGCTGCCAAGAGAAACTAAAACCCCTATAACCATAAGAGCATTATCAAAAGCACTCCACAATTTCTGCAATGCAGAGAGGTTTCTCTCAGTGTGATTGAACCTCTGTGTGGCTTTATTGAACAGATTTGTAAAGGTACTTGGTCACAGGGTGAATGGTACCAACCTCTGGGTTTAACTTGAAAGTGCGCTTTAAAGGCTGGCCTGGCTTTATACCCCCCACATCAAAGACAATAGAAGTAAGTTCATCATTTATCAGAACGTCTTCGTCGAAGAGAGACAACTCCAGAATGTTCTAAAACAAAATAGAACAAAACAGTATTCAAGGGATGGGTTGGAATGGGGGGAAGATAGACACACTTTGTGTTCTGTGTGTGTGTGTGTGTGTACACACATAGCTGATAAACAAAGGGCCATATTCATGTTAACAAAAGCAAGTTGATGGATGAAAGTGTTATAAATTACTTAGTATTGCTATTTGTTTTACTCTCTATTGTTTATAATACACCCTTTTAGAGGCCTGAAAAATTAAGAGTCCTTCTGCAACAATTTTATCTTTCCCCATTTGTAGAATTTGCCCTGTTCCAAAGAGCTCATGACACAGTGGAGGATGTGGGCTTGTTAGCCCGTACTTGGGATGTTTTTTCTGGAAGAGATTTCCTAATGTTTTGATGGTTCCTCTGGAAGAGGTTTCCTAATGTTTCCCAGTTAAAAGGAACACACAGAACCCAACTTGTTTGGAATTTCTTCTTAACTCAGCACTGGTTTGCCTGAGGAAAGGATAGCAGTTTCCTCCCTTTCAGGGTGATTCAGGAGCAACCAATAACTTCCTGATCATCACTGCTACTGGGCAGAGGCAAGCCCAGCTGGGATTAACAGACAGGTGCACTAGTACACAAAGTACAGTTGCCTATAAATGGCCTGTGCAGTAGCGTCATGTTTCAAGGAGACTGCTAAACTACAGAAATGCTCCGGCGTAGCCTTAGCAGTAGCAGCCAGAATTTAAGTGTCCTCATGAATTAGGGGGAATATAAAGCTCTTTGTTATTTTATTGCTTTTATTTTGGTAATCTAACTCCTACCTGTTTGTAACTTTCTGCCTACTTGTCAGAGTCATTTATCAACCCAACTCACGCTCCCAGCAGCCACAAACAACCATGACACAAACCTGGGCCAGCTGGAAATCAGTATCTGTTAACTAATTTCTGCAGAGAGGGTTTTGGTGGGGCTTTTTTTTTTTTTTTTTTAATAAAGAGATGCCATCATCTTTTAAAAAATAATATCCTTATTTATCTATCACTAGTGTCAACATAGAGCACTGTCACAGACAGAATTTGAAAAGTTTTCATCATTCATGCTACACTACTGTCCAGCTTTGTCAATATGTGACAAATTTACTCTCTCTCCTCTCATGACTTAATTCTGTATTTCTGTAATATTGGAATTATTGCAGCCAGTAAAACAAACTCACAGTCAACTCATATATCACAAACTTATTTGAATTTAGCTGATCCCAGCATTCTTGCCCACACAGTGATATTACCCTAATGACTAGGACATTAGGGCAAATACAACCATGAGAAGACAATAGCCCCAGGCTGGGAGAATGAATAGCCCAGGAAAGTTTACCTGCATTATCAAGGAATTTCCCGAAACTTTATGGGGCCAATATCAGATTGCTTGATCACAGTCTATGATGGTGACCAATATTGTCTCATTGTTTCCTTATATTCCCTGGTCTGTCTGTATTCATCTATTTTCTCTTGATTTATGCTTTGATTATAAGCTCTTTGGGGCAGGAACTCTTTTTGTTCTGTGGTTGTATAGTGCCTAGCACAATGGGGTCCTGGTCCATGACCGGGGCTCTAAGACACTACAATAATACAAATATAATATTCATAATACTCTTTTCTCCCAAAACGCATCAGACGGTACTAGAGAAAAAAAAATCCTTCTCTCTCCTTAGCTGTGATTTTCAAGGGTGTGAGCAGTTATGAATCAGCTCTTTTGGTGACTATGCAGGGACTTGGGGAACATGTTTGGGTGTTGCGAGCAAAGGGCACCTGCAGGCTCATATGAAACATTTTACATGAAATGACTTTTTTTTGTAATAAAGATCCTTTGATTTTTTTAAAATTCAAGATCCTGCCACCTCTGGAGCACCAGATAATCTGATCTTCTCCATATCAAAAGGCTCTCCCTCACCTTGACAGCACTGTGGATTCTGTACTGGAAGGTTTCATTCCACTCTGGATTACTGGAGTTGTCAACAACCTGAGTTCGATAACTGACTGGAGATGCAGTTGGTAGACGCAATTTCACAAAGCAGTCTGCTTTGGACACTGGAATGAAAAGTACAGAAGAATGGTATCAGAATAATTCTAATCAGGTATGTGTCATTGCTTTCTATATTCTATCATGTCACAGGATTGTGCAGAATTAATCAGAAAAAAACAGTTGGACTGGCTGGGAGAGTATTCTCATTAAGACACAAATATTTTCAACAGCTGCAAATTGAATTTCTTTTCACATAAATAGTTCATTTTTCAGGTATGTCCCAGTGTTAAACCCCCCTTCTTCAAAGGGACACTGCTGGGAAAAGGGCTAGTGCTCCAAAGAGGTTTCTTCTTCTGAAATTATTTTACTGCTATTTGGACAGTAGAGGAAAAGATCTCACTCTGCCATTCTTTAAGTATATTAGCTTATACCATGAACAGAACACCTTGCTTTCATGTGCAGTGGGATCCATGCCCCAGAAGCCTAATGCAAAAAATCAAACCACGTTTCTGAGTGCAACAAGAGTATCAGAATACGGGCACTAGAATAAATCTAATTCTAGTGTAAAGTGCAACACTCAGGTTGTGTAACATGCATAGGTTTTCTGTTCTCCCTAACACAGACCATAAAGACTGCATAAAGACACTAGTGCTGAGTTCAGAGGATATTCCAAACAAGTTAGAACCTATGTGTTCCTTTTAACTGGGAAATGTTAGGAAATCTCTTCCATAAAGTACCTACATGACAGGAAATTCTGACACTTAGATCCAAGCATGTGATCTAGTCCTGCATTTACAATCAGGATTTCATAGGTTTGTGAATTCTGGCAGAGACACACACTACTAAGAGCTGGAAAGCTCATGTGATAGAACTCAGTGGGTCATAATCTAAATTAGATACCCTCACAACTGTCTTAAATGTCTTCTTAACATGTATTAAGCCATGAGGACCTATAGATTTTTTCCAGGTATCCCTGAAAACAGAATGCAGCATAGAAAGAAACTTGTTCAGGCAATACATTTTCTTTAAATTCCCACATAACCCAGCCTGGAGTAAAATTCTCTTCAGGCCTGTTCTACATGAGTCACATCTTGGCCTATTAAACCCTGCAGCTTGACCAGGAAACATGGCTTTCATCTGAAATGCTTTTTGCTAATGTCCTTATTTCACTGTAATGGCTTCACTTTCAGGACTGTGCAACTAGCCAAGTTACAATGTCAAACAATGGAGCTTCAATGAAATACAAGCGATATTAAACTGAAGATTTGGGGGACTAATTCTTTTACCACTATACTGCCTCACCAAACCTACACAACTGCCATCTGCCTTCATCCTGCGGTTTATCCTCCACAGCAGGGCACTCTCAGATAGCTTCATGTTCCCATAGAAACTGTTTAAGGACGTGGGACTTCCCCCTTTTCCCATCCCCAAAAGGGAACAGTTCTAGTCCTCCAGCCACAATACCCTCCAGCCAGGCTCCACCCTTTCCCCAATGAAGTCAAATAATTTTGGATGGCTGATTCGATCCACTTCAACAAACAATCATAATAAGGACTTGTCAAAGACAAAGAGAATCATACAGAGATGGGCTGAACACTTCAGTAGTCTACTCAACAGACCATCCACAGTCGATCGATGCGTCCTTGACCATTTACCTGAGAAACCCATCAAAGAGAATCTCGATCTCCCTCCAACAGTTGAGGAAGTTATAAAAGCCATCAAACAACTGAACTCTGGCAAAGCATCTAGAAAGGATAGTATCCCAGCAGAATTGTATAAAGGAGCAGGCCCAAAGGCTATCGAGGTGTTTCATGACATCCTGAGTAGCATTTGGGAAGAAGAAGAAATGCCACAAGACTTCAAAGATGCTATTATCATATCACTGTTCAAAAACAAAGGCATCAAAGCTGACTGCGGAAACTAAAGAGTGATTGCTCTCCTCTGTACAGCAGGCAAAATACTAGCTTGCATTCTACTGAACAGACTCATAGCTGACATATCTGAGGAGAATCTGCCAGAAGCGCAGTGTAGTTTTAGACCAGGTCATAGCACTATGGACATGATCTTTGTTGTAAGGCAGGTCCAGGAAAAATGATTAGAGCAGAACACGGACCTGTATGCAGTTTTCAATCGATTTGACCAAAGTTTTTGATTCGGTCAACACAGAGGGTCTATGGGCTATTCTGCATAAACTGGGCTGCCCAAGAATCATAGAATCATAGAATATCAGAGTTGGAAGGGACCTCAAGAGGTCATCTAGTCCAACCCCCTGCTCAAAGCAGGACCAATTCCCAGCTAAATCATCCCAGCCAGGGCTTTGTCAAGCCGGGCCTTAAAAACCTCCAAGGAAGGAGACTCCACCACCTCCCTAGGTAACGCATTCCAGTGTTTCACCACCCTCCTAGTGAAATAGTTTTTCCTGATATCCAACCTGGACCTCCCCCACTGCAACTTGAGACCATTGCTCCTTGTTCTGTCAAGAAGATTCATACAAATCATCTGTCTGTTCAATGTCCACATGACAGTACAAGTCCTCACCAGTGGTGACTTTTACGAAGCATTTGAAATCTCGAATGGAGTGAAGCAAGGCTGCATACTTGCTCCAGTGCTGTTCAACTTGTTCTTTGCTTGTGTTCTCAACCATGCAACAAGGGACTTGGATCAGGGGAATATACATCCCGCTACTGACTTGATAGCTCCCTCTTTGATCTTCGAAGACTCACTGCTAAGACCAAGACACTGGAGAGGCTTCTCGTCGAGGCACTTTTTGCAGATGACTGTGCCTTGATGGCTCATAGACAAGACGACCTTCAGGTCAACGTTGATAGATTTCCTGAAGCATTCCAGCTCTTTGGCCTCACCATCAGTCTTGGAAGACAGAGGTCTTGTTCCAACCAGCACCTCATTCCGATGCCCCAATGCCAGCCATCTTCATCCAAGGCACACAGTTGAAAAATGTGGATCAGTTTAAGTATCTGGGCAGTACCAGCTCAAGTGATGGTTCCCTTGATAAGGAAATTTCTTCTAGAATTAGTAAAGCCAGCCAGGCCCTTGTCCGACTTCGAACAACAGTTGTTAATCAACACAACATCCGTCTCTCCACCAAATTGAAGATCTACAGTGCAGTGGTTCTAACGTCTCTCCTACATGGATCGGAGACAGATTCATAGCTTTACAGACATCACATTAAACAGGTTGAGCAATTTCGCATGTGACCCTCGCTCAATAACGAGCATTCACTGTTAGAACAGAGTGACCAATATTAAGGGCCTTGAGAGAGCAAACATAACCAGCAATGAGGAAATGTTATTAGGTGGACTGGGCATGTCATCAGAATGGAAGACCACCTCTCCCAAAACAGATTTTGTATGGGGAGTTGAGTCAGGGCCAAAGAAAGAAGGGTTGTCCATATAAGCGCTTCAAAGATAATCTGAAGAGCAGACTCCAGTGGGCTGGCATCAAACTCAAAGAACTTGAGCAAATGGCTCAGAACAGGCTCATTGAAGGTCTCTGACAAGATCAGCATATGATAAGTTTGAGCGGGATCGATGAAATTATCTCCAGGCTGCCCGTGAAAGGTGCCACAGAGCTGCATCATCAAATAATATAGATTCAGACTTCCCATGCCCTCAGTGCAGCTGATTCTGTGCATCAGGATTCGGACTGCGGAGTCATATGCGTAGCCATATATGAGAATTTCGACAATATCACCACCACCAGTGATGGACTACCAACATATGGTGTTATTACAGAATCCAGCACTTCAGCATTATCGTAGCTTTAGCTGTATAGATACTCAATATTTAAATAAATTTAGTATTGGATGTTATATATGAATCTAAAACAGACTACCTCAATCTCAAAATCCATACTAATTAAGAAAACACAGTAAACCCAAAATGGCTAAGGGGATTTTAAAAGTCATGGGGCTGTAAAAGCAAATATTAAAAAAGGGAAAGGAAAAAGTAAACAAAAATGGATGGGAGGGCACAAAACAGCTTTACTTTTAGCATCATTCATGCACATTGTGTCCCCAAAGGCTTTACAGAGTTAAACAGTAAGCATAACAAAGGGAGAAAGAAAAGGGGGATTGTAGTCCAGGGAGAAGACAGATGTATAGAGGCTCGAACTAAGACGGAGAGTTGATGCAGATAGTTGCAGGAAGGCAAGAGTTGCAGGGTAGAGTTGCACTGTGGTGAGACTGTGTGAAAGAACACAGTGAAGGCCATGGCTGGATGTGCACAGGGAGCAGAAACATAAGAGGTACTAATTTGAATCCTGGCTCTATTTCAGTCCTTGAAAATATATAAATACATTTTAGTAGGAAAAAGTTTTATGTAAATATATACTGAAAATGACCGATTCATAGATTCCCAGGTCAGAAGTGACCATTGTCATCACCTAGTCTGACCTCCTGTGTAACACAGGCCAGAGAACTTCCCCCAAGCAGTTCCTAGAGCAGATATTTTAGAAAAACACGCAAGCTGTGGGAATGCAGTGTTACATCAACCAGAGGAAATCCGGGCTATACTACAGTTGTGCATTGTGTAAAACATGAGTCTGCACAACATTGGTCAAGTACTTACACAGATCTGTACCCTGGATGTTTCTGGCTCTGAGGACTTTTACTGTGAGGTTGTAGTAAGGATGCTTCTCACGCTGTAAAGACAAGCAGGTTCTGTGTTAAACTCAGCCTCAGCACACCTTCCACAAACATGCAAATATCAAGATAAGGGAATGACGTGGAACAACCCGCACAGGGTCCACGATAGGTAAATCTCAGTTTTGAAATATAAGAACTATCAGAAATTGAGAAAGTGAAGACATAAGGTGTTATCTCTGATTAAGGTGGGTGAAGGACAGAGACAGAGCACCTCAGTGAAGGGAGGCTGAGAATTAAATGAATTCTCATCTCACCACAGGTAAAAGTGATCTTTTTTAGGGTCAAACTGAGAGTCATAGAAGAAAAGAGTACTCTTTAGGGCTCACTGTTGTTACAGCTCAGTTTCAAATAGGTTAATTAACCCTATTACTGCTGAGCTATAAATTAGATATGTTAATTTTTAAAACCTTCCTCCTAACTTAGCATGTCCCATTAATTTGTACAGAACACTTGAGCTACATTGCTATATTGACTACAAGTCAGTTGACTTGGGTTCTGAGACTCGCTGCCATGGGTCTTTTTTTTTTTTTTTTTTTTTTTTGGTAGTGTAGACATATCCCCATTTTACAGATGGGCACTAAGGATAAGATTCCTCCCCCAGCTTACCTCACAAGGGTGTTGTGAAAATAAGTTGTTTGTGAAGCACTCAGATACTATAGTGACGAGCATCATAGAAAAGCCTATCAGGAAATTAATAATTCTGTCTTCAGAGCAGGGTTTGAATGGGACAAATACTGAACTATGAAGATAAAACAAAATATTCAGTGCACTGAATGAGGCAGGGGTCCAGTGGAAATATACTAAGTGATCATGTAATTAAAGACTATTGCAATGCATGCAAACAAGGGGAGCAAACTAAGGTTGCACAGACAATGTTAGTAGTGACATTTCCTAAGTTTTGAGTGTTTGTCTTTGTAACTTTAACATTCTTATAATTTTCTTTTTAGTGTAATATACATCAGAGCCATAATTAGATCTTCTTCTCCCCTCTGCCAGGTTAAACACATTTTGTTTTTGAAGCTTTTCTTAATAGGTTTTTCTTCTTTCAATATCCCAAACTAACTTCTCAACCTAAACCATCCGCCTCTCTACCTTCCCAATACTTGGTCTACAAGTTTAAGGAATGAGATACACGGCTGTATGTAAGGTTATTTTTCCTTCCTCCCTGGTGGAAAATTGCTACTGCCCTGTAGGCTGTTAAATGCAGTAAGGATTTGGTTGCAAAAATGCCTGCCATCATGAGTGACTGAACTCTCCTGACTTGAGACACAAGGTTCCATAATATTGACATCTGGGAGATCACACAACACCAGCACCCATCCCACTCCTTCACTTCACTCTGAAGGATGTCAATGTACATCCATGTGTTGCAATCCCAATGAGAATGATCCTCTCCAAGAGCCTCTGAGAAAAGATGTTTGTCAACAACAGCCACTCAGCTGAATCAACATTCTCCAAACAGAGGAACTTCCACAACATAAATTAAAGACTCAGGAGCATAGCAAAGATCTCTGCCAGCTATGAGAGCTAAGTCTGTTCCAAGTCCCATGCTTTTAAGTAAACTGGCACCTTTCTGAGTCTAATGCAGTTTTATTTCATCAGAAACCAGGCGGTGTCATAACACATTACAAGATAAGCATGCACAGTAAACCCAGAAATTAAATGTGACATCACCAAGTTTGCACTACCTGAGTCCCAGGGGCGAGACAGGCAGGGCCGGAAGAGTAGCTGGTTCCTAGCAGAGCAGCTGTTCTATATGAGGAATGAGTGTTTGTGCAACAGATTCAAGTGTGAGACAGCTCTTGGAATTGAGTTTATAGCCCATGTGCCCTTTCTCCATATTAGGCATATTGCACCCTAGGTGAAATGTACTTCCCTGAATGAGTGGCCCTTTTTTGTAGGGGACTTCACATTGCCTAGGATGGAATTCTCTTTCCCGCCCCCCACTAAGAACTGGATGCCACTTGTCCATCTGTGGGCTGGAATATCTGCTGGAGCTCTTCTGCAGACCCCTAAGAGGGGCTTCCCAGCCACTGGATTAACACAGCTACAAATCTAGTGGTTCTGTCTATAACACAGTGCAGAACTCCTTGCCTTCCCCATTTTATATGGGTTCAATGCAGAGACCCCCTTCACACACACAGTGGAGTAGCCTTTTGTAGGCTCTTGAACAATTTTCACCCCAAAATGATTCTCACTAGTGCTGAATTAAAAAAAATCAATTTTCAAAGCACATACCAACCTTAACTCTGCTTCATTTGGATTCAAACCTAAAGATTAAATCATCACTTTTGTTTGAGGCAATTTCAGGTCCTGCAAATCTTACATCTTTTCAATCTGCCTCTGGATAAGCACATTTTTGGAGGGAATGAGTTTCATAACAAAACACAATGGACGGGTCCACGACCGGTCTTCTGGCTCAGTGAATTGCTAAGCGTAACAAGCACAGAAAGAAGTGGGCTGTAGTCCACGAAAGCTTATGCTCTAATAAATGTGTTAGTCTCTAAGGTGCCACAAGTCCTCCTGTTCTTCTTTTTGCGGATACAGACTAACACGGCTGCTACTCTGAAAGCACAGAAAATTGCCAGGTTTGCTATCTGCGTTTGGATGAGCTTGAAACCGCTAAGTGAAACTCAGTGGGTTTGAATCTAAATAAACCGAAGGGACAGCATCTGTGCACCTCTAATTCTCAACAGCAACATTTCACCTGTAAATAGTTAATGTGGCACAGAATTGCTCTGCTTCTTTATAGACAAAATAGACTATGGATGAGATTTGCAAAAGCATTTCCTCACCTTCGCTATCCAAACCCAGCCTTAGGTAGCTTCTCCCACACGTGACAAAGGCTGTGCTCACCCGGTTTTAGGGTTGCTTTTATGCATGTTTCATAACTTTTAGTTGCTTCTTTATCATGTGGGTGATGACACAAAGGAAGGGCAAAAGTTTACATTACCTGCCAGTGAGAGAGCCCGGTGTTCTTCCTCTCTTTCCTCTGGAATAGCACAGCAGCCAGAAGTGGGAACATGCGGGGTGACACCCGGCTCAGCAGCACAGCACGGAACATGGGAGACCTTCCCAAACCTTGAGGTAAACAAACAGGAGTGAAAACACCAAGTCACTGGAATGTGACCGGCTGCTTCTCCTCACTCCTCTGAACTGCTGTAGCTTTGTCCTGAGTTACACCCAGAGCTCTGCTCCAACAGGGAGAAGCGATCACGGGCGGCTGGGGGCGTGGCTTAGAGTTGCCGAACAATCCAGTTTACAGCCTCACTGGCAGGTTTTTCCAAACACTAGCAGTAAAACATAAGGGTGGCAAATAAAGTAGCTCGAGCAAGCGGAAAGAGGATCTGACAAGAAGCACTATGTTTTCTTCCAGACTCTGCCACAAACTTGTTCTGTGACTTTGGGCAAGTCACGACTTCTCTGGGCTTCAATTTCCGGGTGTGTTGAAATTCTTATGTCACAGTTAACTAGTGTCTGCAAAGTGCTTTGAGATCCTCTGATGGAAGGCAACAAAGAAAGACTAGATAACAATCAAAGTTAAGAATCCAAAGAATTAAGGGGATACGGAAGATATTTACGTCTATTAGGGGGGGGGGGTAATGAGGAAGGAGGCAGAGGAAATTATTAGTTAAAAATAACAGTTGTTAATAGCTGAGACACTGCAGTTTGGGATCTTAAAAAAAACAGCAACCAAATTTACTGCAAATAAAAATCAAGAGGGGTTTGGACAATTAGAATGGGATTGAGACCTTGGGCCAAATTCTGCTCACTTTTCTCATGTAAGTAAAACTCTTTGACTTCATGAGATTACTTTGGTGGGCAATGCAAGCACAATTTGGTCCTTTCTCAGTATGGACCCAGTCCAACACTCATTGCCATTGACTTCAATAAGCATTGGATTAGATGCTGTAAAAATTATTAAAAATAGGTACTAGAATACTTTGGAAAAAATATAAACAATCAATAGTTTCAGATTTTATCCCGAGGCTTTAAGGTATTTGTTAATGAATTTTCTGAACTACTGGCAATTAATTTTTAAAAGGTAGAGAGAACTGGGGAAACCTCATACATTGTAAAGCCAAACTTCAAGTCACCTGGTTATTTGTCCTGAATCTAACTTAATTCCCTAGTAAAATAATAGGACAAACTGAGCAACACACATCTGAAAGTGCCTAAAAGATAATGGAAGCCTGAGCAATTAGCACCATGGCTTTGAATCATAGGACTGGAAGGGACCTTGAAAGGTCATCTAGTTCAGTCCCCTGCACTCATGGCGGGACTAAGTATTATCTAGACCATCCCTGACATGTGTTTGTCAAACCTGCTCTTAAAAATCTACAATGATGGAGATTCCACAACCTTCCTAGGCAATTTATTCCAGTGCTTAACCACCCTGACAGGAAGTTTTTCCTAATGTCCAACCTAAACCTCCCTTGCTGCAATTTAAGCCCATTGCTTCTTGTCCTATTCTCAGAGGTTAACAAGAACAATTCTTCTCCCTCCTCTTTGTAACAACCTTTTTATGTACTTGAAAACTGTTATGTCTCCTCTGTCTTCTCTTTTCTAGACTAAACAAACCCAATTTTTTTTTCAATCTTTCCTCATAGGTCATGTTTTCTAGACCTTTCTAGATCATTTTTGTGGCTCTTCTCTGGACTTCCTCCAATTTGTCCACATCTTTCCTGAAATGTGGGGCCCAGAACTGGACACAATACTCCAGTTGAGACCTAGTCAGTGTGGAATAGAGCAGAAGAATCAGGGCCGGCTCCAGGGTTTTTGCCGCCCCAAGCGGCGCAAAAAAAAAAAAAAAAGCCGCGATCGCGATCTGCGGCGGCAATTCTGTGGGAGGTCTTTCGCTCCATGCGGGAGTGAGGGACTGTCCGCCAAATTGCCGCCGAATAGCTGGACGTGCCGCCCCTCTCCGGAGTGGCCGCCCCAAGCACCTGCTTGGCAAGCTGGTGCCTGGAGCCGGCCCTGGGAAGAATTACCTTCGTGTCTTGCTTACAACACTCCTTCTAATACATCCCAGAATTATGTTCATTTTTTTAGCAACAGTGTTACACTGTTGACTCATATTTAGCTTGTGGTCCACTATGACCCCCAGATCCCTTTCCGCAGTACTCCTTCCTAAGCAGTCATTTCCCATTTTGTATGTGTGCAACTGATTGTTCCTTCCTAAGTGGAGTACTTTGCATTTGTCCCTATTGAATTTTATCCTATTTACTTCAGGCCATTTCTCCAGTTTGTCCAGATCATTTTGAATTTTAATTCTATCCTCCAAAGCACTTGCAACCCCTCCCAGCTTGGTATCGTCCACAAACTTTATAAGTGTACTCTCTATGCCATTATCTAAATCATTGATGAAAATATTGAACGGAACCAGACCCAGAACTGATCCCTACAGGACCCCACTCATTATGCCCTTCCAGCATGACTGTGAAACACTGATAACTCTCTGGGAACAGTTTTCCAACTGGTTTTGCACCCACTTTATAGTAGCTCCATCTAGGTTGCATTTCCCTAGTTTGTTTACGAGAAGGTCACATGAGACACTATCAAAAGTTTTACTAAAGTC
This sequence comes from Chrysemys picta bellii, assembly GCF_011386835.1. Classification (NCBI taxonomy): domain Eukaryota; kingdom Metazoa; phylum Chordata; order Testudines; family Emydidae; genus Chrysemys; species Chrysemys picta. The sequence goes on along the minus strand of NC_088794.1, from coordinate 92,933,759 downwards.
AAGATATACCATGTCTACTGCTTCCCCCCCATCCACAAGGCTTGCTATGCTGTCAAAGAAAGCAATCAGGTTGGTTTGACACGATTCGTTCTTGACAAATCCATGCTGTTACTTATCACCTTATCATCTTCCAGATGTTTGCAAGGAACAAATGAAAGGAACAAATCCAGCCAAATCATGATTTATTTTGATCAGATTACACAATTAGACATGAAAGGATTTGCATTAGCTGTAATAAACAAATAGCATTGCAACAAGTTATCACTGGAGGGATTGTGTTTCAAGGAATGCTGGCATGCCTGGAACTTTGGAATTCTTGGATGGGTGGGACCAGATAAGATATTTGGTGGACTTGAGTGAGAGGAAGAGAAACTAGTGTGAAACTGCTTTGCTAGATAAACACTCAACCACCCCTCCCAAAATAGATGGGCACTGCCCAATATTTTACTATGCAACAGCCAGAATAAGTCCAAGAGTGGTGATTCCTATAAAAAGACCAATCTGCACAACCACTGCGAACAGAGATTGTGCATGATCAGACTCAATACTGAAAACAAATATATAAATTAGAAAGACACAAAAATGTAAGAGTAATTGTGTTGTATTATTGAAATGCCACACATAGCCCTATTGCAGAGGTAGTTAATTATTTTTTGTCAAGGTCCAAATTTCTTGGTCAAGGTACAGTCAAGGTCCAGACTCCAGAGCAAATAATAAAAACAACAATAACAACAACATAAATATTATTATCATTATTTATTATTAAGTATATAAAAAGATTTCATAGTCTGTACAAAAGCATCTGGTGGTCCTGATTTGGCCCATGGTCCACCTATGGACTATCCCTGCCCTACAGAATTCTATAGCAGACACCTGCTTTCAGCATAGGCTCCTGCAACAGCAGGCAAAGCCATTGAATCTGTCTACGGGGTTTGACATTTATGCAGCTTCCATAGATAGTGGAGTTTCCCACTTTGTTGCAACTTATGACATTTTGGCTCTTAGACATTTTGTTTCATCTTTAAATTAACAAGACCCTATCCTGTAATTCTTACTCATACTAAGTGTTCCTATAGAAGTGAATAATCTACAAAAAAGATGGGTTCTCTCTTGCTCCTCTCTTACTTTAGATAATATATTTTTATGGCAAAATCTGTTCTGCCCTTTTATATTATAGTATAAGGATACATATTACACAGGAACTGTGGATATTGATTGCAATTAATCTATTGGTTTAACCAATTTTTCATCATCATTGGTGGTGATTACATTTTACTCTAAGATTCGAAATATTCTATTGTGAACAGAAATTTGATCAATGGTGGAGGGGAAGGAGTTTCCAAAAACATTTTTCTGGCTATTCATCAGAACTTGGAGTTTAGACTAGCCCCACACTACTTATACTGAAATCCCTGCACTGGGCTGAAAATTCACCATTCTGATTCCTCTATATCCTTAAATACCACAGTACTGGCAACAAATAGGGTCCTACCAAATTCACGGTCCATTTTGGTCAATTTCACAGTCATGGGGTTTTAAAAATCATATAATTCATCATTTCAGCTATTTAAATCTGAAATTTCATGGTGTTGTAATTTTAGGGGTCCTGACCAAAAAAGGAGTTGTGGGGGGGATCACAAGGTTATTGTGGGGGGCAGGGGTTGTGGTATTGCTATCCTTACTTTTGTGCCACTGCTGTTGGCGGCAATGCTGCCATCAAAGCTGGGCCCTTCACACTTCTGTAAACACAAGTCCAACGGTCAACTTTCCCACTCCAAACTGGTTAGTGACCGATCGGTAGCAGTCTGGAGTAGCCAGCTTCCACAGTGCAATTGCCATGCGCTTTTCCAATGGCAGGGCAGATCTCATTCTCGTATCCTTGCGCCATAGGGCTGGGGCAAGCTCATCATACAGTGCCATGAATGTGGCTTTCCTCATCCAAAAGTTCTGCAGCCACTGCTCATCGTCCCAGATGTGCATCACGATGTGATCCCACCACTCAGTGCCTGTTTCCTGAGCCCCAAAGCGGCGTTCCACTGTGGTCAGCACCTCCGTGAATCCCACAAGCAATCTCGTGTCATAGCTACTACACCTGGCGAGATCAATGTCGCACTCCTCTTGCCTTTGTAGTTTAAGGAATAACTCCACTGCCACTCATGACGTGTTGGTCAGAGCGAGCAGCTTACTGGTCAGCAGTTCGGGACATAAGCGCCAACTTTTCCAGGCGCTGGTGGGTGCTTGCCCCCCACCCCACATCGCCTCCACCCCGCCCATGCCTCCACCCCCATTCCAATCCCTACCCGATAGTCCCCACCCCAACTCTGCCCCCTCCCTACCCCTATTGGACCCCTTCCCCAAATCTCCACCCTGGCCCTTCCTCGCCTCTTCCCCGAGCCCGCCGCGTTTCCCCCTCCTCCCCCCTCCCTTCCAGTGCTTGCCACCACAAAACAGCTGTTTCGTGGTGGGAAGCACTAGGAGGGAGGGGGAGAAGTGGAGCCGTGGTATGTTCAGGGGAGGAGGTGGAGGTGGAGTGGAGGTGAGCTGGGGTGGGGGGCCGGGCGGGGAGCTGCCAGTGGGTGCAGGGCACCCACAAATTTTTCCCCTGGGTGCTCCAGCCCCAGAGCACCCATGGAGTCAGCGTCTATGGTTCGGGATCCATTCCTGCAGCCTGAAAGAGGCAGAGCGCGCAGTACACAAACCGTTGAAAGATGGCACCAAATGTGGACGGAAGCACAGGGATTGCTGGAATGTGAAGCAATGCATCACGGATCACTGCAACAGGACCCAGGATGCTCTGCAACCCCCTCCGCCTTCCCACAAGGCTTAGCAGCAGAAGAAAAAGAGGTGCTCTGTGGGTTAGCTGCCCAGAGTGCACCACTCTGAATACCATTGCAAGTGCTGCAAGTGTGAACACACAATAGTGGTTTCCCTTCAGCGCTTTCTGAGCAGTGCTGTAACTGCTGGTGCTGTAACTCTGCCAGTGTGGACATGTCCTTACATTGGTAGGAGCACCACTAGAGACTCACATAGTTCGGTGGACATAAGCTGCCTTACCTCCAGTGTAGACAACTCTGTAGTGTAGATGGGGCATTAGTTTTTCAAAACTCTTTTTTTTTTTTTTTTTCCAGTTTCAAGTTGTTTCAGTGTCTTTCAATTAACTCTAATGGTCCATCAGTGTCTTTTCCTGGGCTGTACAATACGTGGGTACTTGAAGCTAGTTTTGTGTAAACAACTAGCTTTGGATGTAGCGCTGCCTGATTGCTTCCATGCCCAGTTGTGTGATGATGCTAAAGTTGCACCACAGTTACAATTTTCTATACATACACACCCACACATTCATAATCATGGTCTGTATACATATCTCATAATGACCATCAAGTTCAGAACATTACCATCTTTCACAAAAAACATTATTCTACACATTTTAAACTACAGTAATACAGTATGCAATCAGTTGGTTTAACTGCTCATTTGGGAGGGGTGGGTGAGAAGCCCTGAACCTTTTGTTCTTCTCTTGGAGCATATGGACCCTGATTGTCACAGGAACCATCTAAAGAGTTTGCACACCAGAGACCAGCTTGGGGTAAAAATAAACACAAAGTTTCTGTGATAGAAAAACCACAGATTCAAAGATGAAGCAGTAAGGGAAAGCAAACAGAAAAGTTACACAGCAATAAACAAAAATTCAACCTCCAGTTTTACTTTCACATTAGATAAAATCTCTTTTCTAATACCAGTTATCAATTACCTTTCAACAATTTCTCAGAGAACACCCGAACTATAGGAGGGATGCAGTGTTCATGGACAGCCTCCTGTTGTCCCCCAAGTTCTGGATAAGAGATTTACGTCCCCAGCCTGCTGTAAAAGACTTTTTATCTTTCTGTTCTTTTTATCTTTTTTTCCCCCCTCTCTCAGTCCATGGTGACTCATGGTTATTCAGAGTGGGGAAATTCTCTCTTTCCATTAATCTAATGATCCATCCTTGTCTTTTCCTTGGCTGGACAATGGGTAGTTATTTGAAGCCAGTTTTATGTAAACACCTGGTTTGGGAGGTTTCCCTCTCCACTTGACTGCTCACAGCCCTGCTGTGAGGTGTTGTTGAAATTGTAGTATAAATTATGAGCAGTTTTCTATAACACAAATATACAGATTCATAAACAAAGTCTGTATCTGTATCTCATTACTCAGACTTCAAGGCCAGAAGGGACCATCATGATCATCTAGTCTGACTTCCTGCATGTCACAGGCCACTCTGGCAATAGGCCCATATCCTCTGGCTGAGTTACTGAAGTTCTCAAGTCTTGATTTAAAGACTTAAAGGTAAATAGAATCCACCATTTACTCTAGTTCAAACCAGCAAGTTACCCATGTGCCCTGTGCTGCAGAGGAAAGTGACTCCCCCCCCCCCCCCCCCCCCGGGGTGTCTGCCAATCTGACCTGGCGGAAAATTCCTTCATGATGCTAAAAATGGCGATCAGTTGGACCCTGAGGACGTGGGAGACCCACCAGCCAGATACCTGGGAAAGAATTCTCTGTAGTAACTCAGACCCCTCCCTATCTAGTATCCCATCTGCAGTCATTGGAGATATTTGCTAATAGCAGTCGCAGATGGCCCACTTGTCATTGTAGGCAATCTGATCATCCCATCCCCTCCATAAACTTGTCAAGCTCAGTCTTGAAACAAGTTAGGGTTTTTGCCCGCACTACTCCTCTTAGAAGCCATACCATCAAGTTCAGAACATTACAAGTTTTCATAAAAGACCTTACTCAATATGTTTTTATAATACAATACCACCATATGCAATCAGCTGGGTTAACTGCTCATTTTTGGGGTTTAAACCTTCTGCTCTCCCCAGGGGGTGTCTGGATCCTTATTGTCACATCCCTCTTAGGAGTTTGGTGCTGGACTTTTGTCCACGGGCCATAAAATAAGCTTCACCTCTGCCCCTCCTTTCTAGATACCTTGATCTCCCACCGCTCAATATGTTTAATCTCTATATCATACTCCTGCAAAATTATGCTTCAGCATAGCAATCTGGAGTCTGTTCCTTTTGTTCTATGGAGCCATATGAATGGCAAATGGTCTGTTAACACCATGAATTAGTTATTGACTAGGTAGTATCTGGGGTGTTTTACAGTCCACACAATAGCATAACACACTTTTTCTGTGACAGAGTAATTCTGTTCAGTGAGAGACAGTTTGATCAGAAACATAATGGAATATTCCCTGTTATCTTCCTCTGTTTGCATCAATATGGCTCCACGATCCATGTTGGATGCACCAGTGCAGAATTCAAACATTTTCTTAAAATCTGAACTGGCCAAAATAGATTTCTTTGATAAAATTTGTTTCATTGTATCAAAACCCTTTAGACAGGTGTCTGCCCAAAGCATTTTTTCTGGCACAGACTTGTGATAGCAACAATATCACTGAAACCTCCCACAACATTTTCTATAGTTAGCCAGACCTGTAAAAAATTGAACTAATTTTTTTTAGTTGTAGGAACAAGTCTGAGGTGGATTTGGCCCCCAGGTAAGGAATCTTTGCAGTGTAGACATGCCCACAATCAACGTGTCAGTGTACTGTGTGGGTAGCAAACGAACAAAACAAAAAATGCAGCAGCAAGTCCCAGAGCCCAAGTCAATTGACTCAGGCTCGCGCTTTGGGGTTAAAAATAGCAGTAGAGATGTTCCCACTCAGGCTGGAGCCTGGGCTCTGAAACCTGGTGATAAGGGTGGGTCTCAGAGCCTGGGCTGCAGCCTAAGTAGCCATGTCTATACTGCTAGTTTTAGTCCCGTAGCATGAGCACTGTGCGGCTGAGTCAATTGACCTGAACTCTGGGACTCACTGGCACCAGATTTTTTATTTTTTGCAGTGTAGATATACCTAGTGAGGGCTGATTTCAGAGTGGTAGCTGTGTTAGTCTGTATCAACAAAAAGAACGAGGAATACTTGTGGCACCTTAGAGACTAACGGATTTATTTGGGCATAAGCTTTCATGGGCTAAAACCCACTGCATCAGATGCATGCAGTGGAAAATGCGGTAGGAAGATAGATAGATAGATACACACACACACACACACACACACACACCATGAAAAAATGGGTGTTGCCGTACCAACTCTAATGAGACTAATCAATGAAGGTGGGCTATTATCAGCAGGAGAAAAAAAACTTTTCTAGTGGTAATCAGGATAGCCCATTTCAAACAGTTGACAAGAAGGTGTGAGTAACAGTAGGGGAAAAATTAGCATGGGGAAATAGTTTTTAGTTTGTGTAATGACCCATCCACTCCCAGTCTTTATTCAAGCCTAATTTAATGGTGTCCAGTTTGCAAATTAATTGCAGTTATGCAGTTTCTCATTGGAGTCTATTGTTGAAGTTTTTTTGTTGTGTGGTGTGTGGTTGCTAGTGAGTATTTGCTTCAGTTTGGGGAGGGGGGGGCTGTCTGTAAGCGAGGACGGGCCCGTCTCCCAAGATCTGTGAGAGCGAGATCGTCCTTCAGTATAGGTTGTAGATTCTTGATGCGCTGGAGAGGTTTTAGTTGGGGGCTGAAGGTGATGGCTAGTGGCGTTCTGTTACTTTCTTTGTTGGGCCTGTTCTGGAGTAGGTGACTTCTGGGTACTCTTCTGGCTCTGTGAATCTGTTTCTTCACTTCAGCAGGTGGGTAGTGTAGTTTTAAGAACACTTGACAGAAATCTTGTAGGTGTTTGTCTCTGTCTGAGGGATTGAAGCAAATGCGGTTGTATCTTAGAGCTTGGCTGTAGACAATGGATCGTGCAATGTGGTCTGGATGAAAGTGAGGGCTGCCTCCCTACAAAACCTTCCTCACATGTGTTTTGTGTTCCTCGCAGGAATTGCTAAATATAGCAATATCATGTATGTAGCTGAGAGCAAAGTCCTGGAACCCATGTAATACTCGATTAACCAGACTCTGGAATGCAGCACCTGTATTAATTAATTCAAAGAATAGCACTGTGACACAGAGGCCCATTGGTGGTTCACTACCCTGTGTCAGCAACTCTTGTCAGACCTGACATACTCACCACATCTAACAACATGCTGTCATGATATATACTCAACAGGTGGCATGTAAAATATATCACTGGAAAACTAACAACTCACTGATGACTAATATTATTGCATTGTGTATGTACAGGTAACATATGCAAAATTACAAACATGCTGAAATTGTGTTCTTAAAATGTGGGGCAGGCAGGATATAAGGTACCCTATCCTAGGCAAAAGAATGTGGTTAGGCCTGCTTGAATGTAAGTCAGACATTGGAGATGCATTTACATAAAAGGTAAACAAATACATCATGCTAATACAGGGAGGATCCAGCATGAAGTGTTCACCAGACTGCATGGCATCTCTTCCCAGCAGGAGAAAAGGAACCATCTGAGAATACATTTCAAACATTTACTGGTCTAAAGAAAGGGGGCCTGAACTTCAATTGATAAGCAACTGAATCTATACAATATTACTGTATTATACAAGTGTATCGTGTAAGATCTTTTGTGAAAGTCTGTGACACACTGGTGGTTAATATAGTTGCAAAATACATGTATTAACATTATGAGGAATAATGGATACTCACTGATATTATGCTTTAAAGCAGAGGTGGGCAAACTACGGCCTGGGAGCCACATCCAGCCCTCGAGCTCCTGCCGGGAAGTGGGGCCTGGTGCTTGCCCGCTCCAGCCAGAGAGTGGGGTCAGGGTCTTGCCCCACTCCGCACAGCTCCCGGAAGCAGCGACACGTCCCCCCTCCAGCTCCTACACGTAGGGGCAGCCAGAGGGCTCCATACGCTGCCCCCACTCCAAGAACCACCCCCGCAGCTCCCATTGGCCAGGAACCACAGCCAAAGGGAGCTGCAGGGGCAGCACCTGCAGACAGGGCAGCGCGCAGAGGGGGGCATGCCACTGTTTCTGGGAGCTGTCCACAGCCTGCCCCAGCCCTGATCCCCCTCCCACCCTCCGAGCCCCTCAGTCCCAGCCTGGAGCACCCTCCTGCATCCCCAACCCATTCCCAGTCCCACCTCAGAGCCCACACCCCCAGCTGGAGCCCTACTTTCCTCCCAGACCCCAACCCCCAATTTCGTGAGCATTCATGGCCCACCATACAATTTCCATACCCAGATGTGGCCTTCAGGCCAAAAAGTTTACCTGCTTTAAAGTCTGTGTCCAATGTAGGGAGAAACAGGATCTTTTGCAGACAAGAGCGAAGGAAGCTATCTACTTGTCTCTGATGTAAATTAAGCAGTATGGAATCAAAACAAGAAAGCCCTGTTTACATATGAATCAGCAAAGGGATGGAAAGCCCACAGGAAGGGAAGAACAGCTTTCCTTCCCTGCTCTTAAAATAGAGACAATGAACTTTGGGATGATATAAGGGGGGCAAAAAGAGGAGTTCGTTACTTGAGGGAATTCATGGGGTCAGGGCTTTGAAATCACAGACCACTGGGTCCTTCAATCAAGTGGATAGAAGTCTCTGGGAACTAAGTTTAGGTAAGAAACCTGCTTAGACAAAGATTGTAACTTGCCAAAATTAAGTGAAGCTTCTGTCTTTATTCCTTATTAATATCACTTAAACCAATGACTTTGTTTAATAAATTTGTTTTACTTTTACTATAAAAAATTCAATGCTGTGATTATAACAAGAGTGTTTGTCAAACACCAGTTAAATTAATGAGTTGCAGTGTACTGACTCTTTAAAGAAGCAACAAACTTAATTATTTCTAATAGTGCTCCAGGAGAGGGAGAGGCAGAGGCAGACAGTTCCAGGGAAGTGCAGGATTGGGATGCTGTTGGGTCACTCTGCAAAAACTACCTGGGTGGTGAAACCCAAGGTGACACCTGCATGCTTGTAGCCCAGCTGCTGGTGTCAGTGTTGTGAGTCACAGTGGCATAGCATTTAGAGCACCCACAGTTGCAGGGCAGGTGGTGACAACCTCTTACTGGTCTGGGTTGAACTTCAAAGCATCACGAGTACCGTAAACTTAAAAAGTCTAAAATTGGTAATGAATGCAGACCTTTTCTGTGACTCAGTGTCCCAAGGAATTTGCTAGTATCCTTTGGTTAAATCCACAGTAGTTAGATATGCTTAGCAGAGCTAAATATTTAACATATCTCCACACAAGGCATAGGGTAAGTAACTGGAACTATAAGAGCATTATGTTTTCTATAATCCACACAAAAACTTATGGTACAGTCTTTCTTGGGGACTAGAACAACTGGGAAAACCCAGGTGCTGTCTGACTGCTACAATTCTATGTATACAATTATATGTCTAGCATGCTTTCTTTGCGCCTTCTTGTATACATACTGAGAGTATGTGTGGGACATGAAATTTGACCCACAATTTGACAATATTTCTTTTGGAAAACCCACCCTAGTAAATATGTAAAGGACTTACACGTTTGCCACTGTTTCTGCTTCTATATTAGCTAGAGCCGCTGCCTCTGGGTATCTAGTGGCAAACAAACTACCACCAATATATATTTTTCACATTTTTGGATGGCTTAGGGACTGGACCAGTAATGTCCATTGCAACCCTATGGAATGCTTCTCCAATTACAGGTAATAGTTGCAATGGGGCTTTGTCATAGGTTTCACCCCCACTCTGAACTTTAGGGTACAGATGTGGGGACCTGCCTGAGAACCCCTAAGCTTAATTACCAGCTTAGATTAGTATGCTGCCACCACCAAATCATTTATGAGTCATTTGGAAACTGTTTCCCCTCCCCCCCCCCAAAAATATCTCCCTCCCAAGTACTATAAAACTTCCCTGGGTAGCCTTGAGAGACTTCTCCACCAAGTTCCTGGTGAACACCGATCCAAACTCTTGGATCTTAAAACAAGGAGAAATTAACCATCCCCCCTCCTTTTCCCCACCAGTTTCTGGTGAGTCCAGATCCAACCCCCTTGGATCTTAAAACAAGGGGAAAAAAATCAATCAGGTTCTTAAAAAGAAGACTTTTAATTAAAGAAAAAAAGGTGAAAGGAAAACCTCTGGGAAAGAGAGAGCATACAAGCTTCTCTCACAGACAACAGATTCAAAACAGAGGATGTTTCCCTGGACAAAACCTTAGTTACACAAAAGAAATGCCAATTTGATTATCCCTCTAATGCACAAGACAAGTCATAAAAGAAAATAAACATAAATCTATTTATTTCTTCTCTAATACACACTACTCTGATAGGAGGCTGATTTCTGGATCTTTTCTATCCAGCACAAAACTTAATGAACTGACTGAACAAAGGAAAACTTCCCTCCTTCCTCTTGAAAAATCTTGTCCCCCCATTGGTTCCTCTGGTCAGGTGGCAGCTAGGCTAGGTGAACTTCTTAACCCTTTACAGGTAAAAGAGGCATTAACCCTTAACTGTCTGTTTATGACACGCCCTCCCAAATCTCAGACAGTGTTGGACCGCACTGGCTGTGATTTCTTCCTAGAACTTTAGGATAAACAGATTAATAAAACACATGCACCTTTACATATGGTACTGGTTATGCAAAAACTAACAATATTTTTCACATTTCAAGGACGATTTAACCAGTTAATTCTGGGAAACTTTCATGGGAGAGTGCATCAGCCACTTTGTTAGAAGCTATTGAAATGTGTTGCATTTCAAAATCAAAATATTGGAGAGCTAAACTCCACCAAAGAAGTTTTTTGTTTTTTCCCTTGGCGGTATGAAGCCACTTTAGCGCAGCATGGACGGTTTGTAGCTGGAAACGCTGGCCCCAAACATATGGGCGTAAAACTGCTCCTACACCACGCTCTGATGCATCTGTGGTTACTAGGAATGGTTAGCAAAGTCGGGGGCCCTTAGAACAGGGTCAGACATGAGTATCGCCTTAAGCTGGTTGAAGGCCTGGTTAAAGACCAATAGTCTTTTTCTGCTTTTGGCACACATCACAGGTCTTAGAGCAGGGTTGCCCAACTTCTGGCCTGTGGGCTGCACATAGCCCACCAGAGCATTTCAGAAGGCCCACAGCCTGTTCAACGCAATATATTAACAGCTGATTCATTAGCATTGTCATGTTTACATCATTTTAGTTTACACAAGTGTGTAAATAGACAATACTATACATAGAAACAACCAAATACATACAAAACAAGTGGAATTTAAAATATAAATAAATATAGGTGACTTTAAATCTTACTACAATATGTAGAATCTGTTTGGCCCACACAAGGTTGTGCTTATATTTACATAGCTCTCCTGTATAATAAGGATGGGCACCATGGTCAGTATTCCTTTACTACTAGATTTATACCATGCAAAAAAACATTTTCTGAAGCCTTTCAAATGTCCTCTCTACTCCTAGATGTCCAGAAAATGGACAGTCATGGGCTAAACACTAACACTGCCCTGTATTTACTGCTCACCAAGAACGGTTTGTGGGGTTCCATATGGTCCCTGTTCTCGACCACTGGGGCTTCTCTGTATATCCTACCTGGTTCCATAAAAAAAAGACACCCCTATTTTCCTTTGTAAGGGCACTGCTGTGAACTGCCTTCCTAATGCACTCCCCTTGGGAAGGGTCTGTGTCCTGATCTTTAATAAACGCTACTTGTCTCCAGCTGATTTGGAGGCTCTCTCAGTAAGAGCAGCTGACCCAGTCTCCCCCGACTCTGGGAATGTGTGTCCCTGCCCTGCAATACAGGGAAAGCATTCTTCCCTGTTCCCTCTCTCTTCCTCATCTGGGGTAGACAAAGGGGATTCTGGGGTGCACACTTTCCCACTGCAGGTTACCACATCACTAAGTTTAGGCACAGATGTGATACAATTTCCCTGCAGATGTTTTGGTTGAATACCATCCCAAATTCCCACTTTTCAATCATATTCCACCCCCTCCCACTGCAGCTCAAAGTGGGCAAATTTATGCCACTTCTCAGGCATATCTCTGAAAGTGATGCAAAAGATTTCCACCATGCATTTCACCAGATTCAGGTCCTGGAATACCTTAAAACTCATCAGCTGAGGCCAATGGTAGATGGCTTCACAGTCTCAAGTGAGGAGACAGCTATTCCAACAGGGTTTGGCTGCTCTTCTCCTGGTAGCTGTTTCTCTTCACTTCTCCTGCCTCTGAAGTTGTGACTAGACCAACACACTCATCTGAAGTGGCTTTTCTTTGAGGAAGTGACCTAGCCATGGAAACAGTAGAAGCAGGCTTCCTGGAGTAAGGTTACACATCCCAGGAGGTCCAGTAATACCACAACACAAATGGGCCAGAGTAGTGGGGTCGGAGCATATGGTGGTCCCTATGAAATCCAGGCCTCTATTACCCCACATGGACTCTCTCCTAGAAAAACTCCCTGACTCCCAGTAAGGGGTTGGTAGACACGTAGAAGATTCTCTGCTGTGTTCAGCAGAAGAGGAGGAAACAGTATACATCCCCTAAGGGAGGGGCAGTCCTGTCAGCTATATCCTGTTTTTGTATCATGGATGTTGATACGGAGACAACTCTCTAGCCTGGCATGCTGGTGACTCCAAGGCTGGTGGTTTGGAAATCAACTCTTTGTTTTCACTTAGAGGTGACTCCAGTATCAGACCTATCAAAAAGTCCTTCAACACTGGATAAGGTTTCAGTGCCAAGATAATATGAAGGCAGAGCATACCACAGAGCAATCAGTACTGGGACCACAATATACACACAGTGCAGAGGAGTCATTACCGAGGGCAGTGTGATCAGCTAATTTAGAGGGTACCATGTAAGTTGCCTTGGCTGTCAGTCCTGGAACTTCTCAGGCTTATAGCTCTTAGATGTATGAGCCTGAGAAATTACGCAGGTGACGACCCTTCTGTCTCTTGCTTGCATCTGAGCTCATCTTTGGCTTGGTGCTCTTTTTTGCCTGTCAGACAGACACCAATATAATGGTGGATAAATAGGGCCTGAGTGGATTCAGAATAGGAGCTTGGAGTGGAATCACAGCTCTCTAAGAGACAAACCCGATGACTGAGTCCTGGTTGTAGCTCTCCTCTGCGTCTGAGAAGGTTTGCATCTACTTCTATAGGAGGAAAAGTTTCAGCCTCAAATCCCTTGCTCTCTGGTATGCTTGGAGAAAATGCAAGATGGAAGAGCTTTCTGGGACATTCTCAGAGACAAAGCAAGCATGCGGAGTGCCTGTCATTAATGGGCATCAAAGCATATAAAAGAGGCTCCTAGCTACTTAGCGTCTGCCATGATGCTAGGATACCTGTACAGGAGGGGCCTGGGTTAACTAAAACTTATCCATGTACAGTATATGAAATATATATACACATTTGCCAAGCACAAAAAAGAACTTCATTAACTACACTGCCGCCAACTATACTAACTACATTATTATATACAAGGGTAAGTAAATTGGCAGTGTGCAAAGTAGACACTTTTACTGCTTCTAGCACTAAGATGGAACCTGTACAGGCAAATGAGGCATATTTGGACCCATTCTGGCCTTAGATGGTGGTGCATGACGGCATTTAGGGTGCAGGTTGGCCACAGACAGCTGGCGAAAAGAATCCAATCTCATGTGCCTAGGGCACATGCGCACCAAGAGTGAAATCGTTGTGGACAGGCCTGTGAAGTATTAAGATTACAAGGGATACTGGCAAGTTTAAGCACCAGCACACTCAACTTTACACAAAACATGAAGACACAGAAAAGTTTCTCAGAACACATTTCTTTTACATTTCCTGACAGGACTGAGATGTATTTTTCTCTCCCACTGCCTTGACATATGTTCACCTGTAAAAACACTATACCACAGAAATATTGTCTATTTCATGTTAAAAATAGCATTATACAATCAATGTTAAGGCAGAGGGGAAGAATAGTCTTGGGGCTAGGGCATTGGAACGGGGAAGTCAGAAGATCGGGGTTCTATCTATTTCTGGCTCTGCCACAGATTTCTTGTGGGACCTTGGAAAATATCAGCTTTAAACCTATGTTCCCAAACTGTTTTGTAGACCTCAGCAAGAGCTAAAAATATAAAGTCTTGCTCAAAGAAAATAACTTCAGTAATTAAGTTATGAATGTCTGACATGAGCAAATGCCTCTTGAATGGGAGCAACTTTCAAAGCATAATTAAAAAAACAAAGGATAGAAAATATGAGCTTTAAAACATTCAAGTGAATAGTAGAGCCTCAGCTCTCTAGATGGTGCTCAAGTTCAGGAACCAACAGGCGAGAAAGATGGGCCTTGGCCCAGGTTTTTAAAAACAGGATAGTGCCACCTGCATTATTTTCAGTAACATGAAATGACTTCTGAAGACTAATAGCAGGTAAATACTGGGGATGTCAACTGTGTGTCACTGACTCTTATAGGAGCAAAGGAAAGAAAATATGTAAATCCAGAGCAGCTCAGATAGTTACTATCATCCACACAATAAAATGAACAGACTGGTTCACAATATTTATTACAATATATTGCTTTAAACAAAACTTCCATATGGCTAGTAAATCTAAACCATGGGATGAGAACAGACAGCAGAATTGTAGCTCAAACCACACCTCTGCAAATGTATGCAAAAAAGCTGAACAGAGGCACATAAGCATTACCATGAAAGAAGAGTACACTACAGACCCCAACTGTGAGAAAGTGCAGATTTACTGGCAGCAGATAGTCTGAATTACCTATCCTCCTTACCAATATCAGAAAGATCTTGACTTCTGTATGCAAAAACTCTAGGGCCTTGATACCCTTCTTTCACTGTCAACTCCCAAAACATCTTCCTCTTGTACCTGAACTAGTAGATAAACACTATAAAGAATATGTGCAAATTGAATACAAGCATGTATTAGGTTCTCTTGTTCAAATAGAAAGTTAAAAAAGTAACTTCATCTCAGCATAGGAACTCCCCTAACCTCTACAGAAAGGCACCACCAGCAGTATTACCCAAGACATCCAAGGTTATTGGCAACCATAGCCTTGAAACAAAAAACAGATGGCAGAAGGAGCAGGCTATATAACCAGGGTATGTGAAGGGGAGGTAGGATCAATTATATCCTACAGAAGACCTGTTGCTAAAAGTGTTTAAAAAAAAGGACTTAAACATGTAAACAGTGAAATTCAAGGACATCCTGGGCAGATGGGTTTGTTTTTAAAATTTATTTTCTCGACTCCTTGTTTGGGGAGTATGATAGATTTTAAAAGAAAATGTGTATAATAAGTGTGCCATGTTCCATATCATTTAATACTTAATTATAGAAGTATGGCTAAACTGGGATGTTATTACCCACATTCAATTACACTGAACCATGTTCTACTGCTGCCTTTATTCACTGCTGCTCAAATTCTCTGTACAGTAAGTGAACATGCAAGTACCCTTGTATCAACTTTGCTACAGATTAAAGTTCATGGAAAAATAAAACAAAAGTATTACAGACTAAGAAGTAGTATACCGCATCCAGTTTTGTGTATTTAGAATCCTCAGGCCAAAGGAAAAATTAAAAAAAAAAAAAAAAAAAAAAAAAAAAAAAAAAACCACACAATACCAGCCTGGGCAGAAGGGAGTTGATCTAAAGCCCTCAGACATCGAAATGCAGTCTATATTTTACTTTAATGCTGGAGAGAGAACTAGAGACTGAAGAGCTATTTACATACATAGGGATCTCAAATGTGCTCTAGAAGCTCAAGCAAGAGATACATTTCAGTCCCTGTCAAAAGTGTTACTTTTAGGGAGTGTTCTTTTTGGTACAAGTGCAAGTGAGAGCTTCCCTTCTTCAGATAGTTGTTGCTGCTTCTCAAAAGTATCCACTCATGTTGGAAGTGACTGTACACAGTGCAAACAGTATGTGAGCTAATTCATATTTACATACCTCTAACAAACTAAAGTCAAAAAGGGGAAAATAAATGCTTACCAGTGAAGCCTATAGTGTGTGACTAACTCCTGTGGAACTTCTGTGTATCAGAAGGGGAGTTGATAAGCACTCTTGGCATCAAAGATAAACGTTCCTTTGTTCAACATCTAGTTATTCCCAACATTGGGAGAAAGGTGAAATCAGACAATTGTTCAAGTATCAGGCACAAGAGCCTCTCATCCTCTTGCTTGCTCCCTCCCCCCCCCCCAACTTGGTGGATAAAAGTAGATTTCAATACAGTGTTAATACAGTTGCAGTGACTTTTCAAGGATTTTGCCTTTTGAGGAATATTAGAGTGAGCCACAAACAAGGTCAGATCAAGAAGTTTTTACCTGAATAGAATTTTTTTTTTTTTTTTTTTTTTTTATACTTTAAAACATGCCCTCATTGGTAAACACCATAGAAGTGTTCAGAAACTAGGCTGCAAGGTTTGGAGTGCAATACAAGCTCATTGCTGATCAATTTTCCATTCTTCCTCATCTTGGTGTGTTAAGAGGTATATATAGTTGCCAGCAATTTAACAGCTAAAAAGTCAATTTTCGAATAAGTCAGTACTGCCAAGTTGTAGGTAGAGTCATTCCAGAGAGACGCTGGGTACAAGCTATTTGTAAGATGTTCCTAGCAACATGCCTCAAAACTCCAGAGCATCAATTTTCCCAAACAAGTCTTCACTTCTGTATTTCATGCGAGTGTTGTGGCTAATGCAGTCCATCTACTGTATGGCAACATGTTTCAGGTGTCTGCCGTACTGACTTCTTTGGAGCAGAAGTAGTGCACAACTACTGCATTAGGGTATCGGGCAAATGCACTGTGAAGAAACAGAATAGCACACAAGATCAAATGTCAGTATAATCAATACACAGTTTTCCCTGTTCACTATACAAGTTTGATTTTTGTTACTGTCAGAAAAGTGACTACATAAGACTGCTATTTTCTTAATGAAGAGAATTCCTGACTAAGTTTCAATTATAGCATCAGTTTTATTGGTGATGTCCCAAGCAAAGAATTCAGCTGGACTTTGCAGCAGCGTGACTCAAAAATGCTAGTTAGCTAAGTTTGATTTGGAAGTAATTGCTATACAAACATGGAACCACAAAGTGCGATTTTAACATGATCACTTTTCTAAGTCTGGTATGATCCAAATGACCAACTTTCCCAAAACGAAGCACATAGTCTATACTAACTGTAGGGGGGTGGCTACCCGCTCCAGCCCTGACACAGTTAAAACCAGCCCTGGCAGAGGGCTGGGAGAACAGCCCAAGCTGAGTGGGAAGCAGGCTCAGCTGGGGCCACGTCCCAATCAGGGCCCAGCTGGCCCTATAAAGGCTTGAACCAGGAGCTCAAGCAGATAGGGCCTGGCTGCAGGGAGCTTAACCAAGTGCCTAGAGTGGAGCAGGGCTGGGGAAAGGCTAAGGGAGCCTGGGAGCTCTGGCCTAGGAAAGCCCCAGGCTGCAGGCCTAGGGTAAGGACAAGGGGGCACTTGGGTTGCAGGAGGCAGCCCACGGGTAGGCACGGTAGAAGCAGCAGGTGCAAACCCCCCTTGCCTGTGATGAGTGACTGATACACTGCAGTCTGCCCCGGTGAACGGGGGCGAAGTGGTGACTAGCAGTAGCTAAGACTGAGGCGAGGTGGGGATAGAGGATGGGGGTTCCCCTGGGAAGGGAAACCCTGAGATTTGAGGTTACTGCCAGAGGGGCAGCACCCCAGAGAAAGGGGCACCGGGGTCCTGGGAGGGACACGTGGCCAGCGGTAAGGTGGATCACCGGCCTGCAGAGGGTGCTCCGACGGCTGGAGAGCTAATTCCCGACAGAGACCAGCAGGAGGGGCTGCAGGGGTGAATCCTGCACGCTTACACTAACCCTACCTTCACCCAGTACTTCAAGATCATACTTAACAGGGAAAACTGGATCAATGCATACCAATAATTCAGTGCTCTCAGAGACAGCTGACTGTGCTCATTAAAGCAGCAAGCAGAGAGAGATCTATTCCCCACCAGATTCTGAATATCAGTCATGTTTTAGAGGGGATTAATCCCACCACCAGTAACAGTAGCTAAAGGTTGTTAGGTGATATATAAGATTTAGTTTGGAGCTGACGCACTGAACTGGATGAGAGAAGGAAACATCAAAGTCTCTGCTCCACATCAGCCTGATTTCTTCCTGAAAACTCCAGGGATGAAAATGGTGGGAGGAGAATAATTATCGGAAGTTTTGACACAAATAAAACCATTGCTGCTGCTCAGATGTATTAACGTCATTGGCACATAAGGTACAGGTTGATTTTGGAGGCACAAAGTAGCCATCACCATACTTAAGGTTTCAGATTTACAAAGCCTTTATATTATATACATTATACTTTCAAAACTGAGAGACCACCTATAAAGATTTATATAAAGAAGCCATGTGCAAAACCAGGAGGCTGGTTTTGTGTATGGGATGTTTAGATGGGCTTGTTACTGGGCTGTGGACCTTTTTTCTTCTAGAAGCAGAAGTGACTAGCAATTGCTTCCCCTGCCTTTAATCTCGGGGTGGCGTCCTTGTTACCTAAATAGAGAGTAGATGGATGGATGGGGGAGGGGAATTGTTTCTTGCCCTGGTGGTTGCACCAGCTACCTGGTGCAATGGAGGGAGGGATAGCTCAGTGGTTTGAGCACTGGCCTGCTAAACCTAGGGTTGTGAGTTCAATCCTTGAGAGGACCACTGAGGGATCTGAGGCAAAATCAGTACTTGGTCCTGCTAGTGAAGGCAGGGGGCTGGACTTGATGACCTTTCAAGGTCCCTTCCAGAAGATAGGATATCTCCATTAATTAAATTAACCCCAATGAGAGCCACTCCACATGGACCCAATTGTACCTGTTTACAAAGAGCTTTCAGATTCCAGGATGGAAAACAACTTTTTATAGTGCTTATCATCCACTCTGCACAGAGTTCTGAGCTCTGCAGACATCATCTCAGGTGAGGTCAGCATATCAACTACTTGCTCCATCAATCTTGGAAGAAAAGCCTCATGAAACTTGAAATTGCTTTACTGGGTCTATGCTGGAGGCTTGAAAATCCAAGAGAAGTTATTTTTGCAGTTCATTTTTTTTCATCATAGGCATCAAGAGGTTTGGCATTTTTTCCAGCCACTCTGCTAAGATTACAGTTTCCAATTCATTGTACACTTCTGAAAGTTCTCCCTCAGTTGTTCGCTCCTGGATTTACACATACTTACTGCTCTGCAAAAATAAGCCAGACTAATTTGCTTTTGTACCACAGCCTCTTTAGGAAGAATGCTCTCCCAGGAAGTATTACTCACCTGTTTCCTATCTTCTTTTTACACACAGTGCACACTTTTTCCTCTGTGATGATACACTTCACCTGCTGATGCAAGATCCTCTCCTCCTGAACCTGTAGGAGAATGGAAACGTGGTAAGCAATGTAATGCTACACCTTTCTAGTCTGAATAGACAGAAGGATAGTATTTTTAAACTACCTTTAGTTTCCCTCTATCCTGAAATGCCAGAGTTATGATTTGCTGATTAGTGTGCATTTAGTAATCTTGGCTACACTACACCACCATCTAGAGGACAAGTTTCCTGTACTGGTAATGAAGAGCTCAATTTTTTACTGTCTTTCCATTTAACAGAACTTTTGAAAATTCACTCTGATAAATGAGGATGAAAGAGGTGGGTACAAACCCTCAGGAATTCTGCATGGAGAAGATTTTTGAGTACTTGGTTGAATCGCTTCTTCTGGGCATTTTCTTCAAGGACTTTTTCTAGGAAGATTCGAATCTCACTAATTTGAGTATTTGCTGGGAGCAGGTTTATAGCCTAGAAGGGACAAGGACAAGTTGTAAGAAAGACGAAGGGATATGGTAGGAAAAAGAATAAAATGAATCTCAGTCCCATTTATTTTTGGTCCAGATACTTTTAGGATCTGCTCCCAGGGCCTACCCTTAACTCCTGTGTTTTTCATTGTAATTCAAGTTATAGCAACTATCCATACCACCACCTATAAAGGAAGGAATCCTTACCTTGGTAGTATCTAATTTGCTGTGGTGCAATTCTAAAACCTGCAGGGCAGCCTGGAGATTGGCTTGAGGCTCCAACAGTTCCATCTTGATTGGCCCCAGGCAATGAACACTAGGTGGGGATAGATACATCCGGAGCAGAGACAGATACACCTGTTTCACACAATAAAGACTGAAGTATAGCAAACAGACACCACTGAACTCTAACTGCTACAGGGCTAATTCTGCAATACACCATGGCATTGGCAAGTAGGGATTTTGATACAGATTTAAAATCTATTAGCGTTAAGCAGCTTGTCTCCTGAACAAGTTTGTGCATTGATTAATTTCCAAGCCTTCAGCACAGAACAAGTTTTAGATATTAAAATTTGAAACTCCTTATTCTACAGCTCTGTTGCGTGTATTCAGACTCATCTGTTGTCTTTAGTAAGTAGCAAGTTTTACTACTTTTTATTCTTGTTAGCAGCATCAACACAGCCCAGAGGGACAGAGCTGGATTCTATTCCTACTTGTAAAACAGAATTGTTGGCCAATGAAAAAGTTCAGCCATTTCCTACAACCCAGCAACATTCCAAACAGGAGAGAAGTTGTGAAAAAATGTACAAGTTCCTCAATAGTAGAAGATGATACAGAGGACCCTGCCCCTGAGAAGTTCTGAGCAAACATAGGTCTACTTTAAATTGGCTGAATATGGAGACAATAGTTATAATTCACATATCACTCACATCAACAACAAGAATATGGACATAAAGCCACTCACATCTTTGTTGCCATCTTTGCTTCTGTCATAGTGTTTATGGCAGTACCTACAACAGACGTGAAGTGAATGAAAAGTGGGACTGTCTTGTAAACCAATAAATCCACACAAGCTATAAGTATTAACAATTTGGACAGCCTCAGCAATACAGAACATGTACTAAAAGTAGAGCAGAGCATTTACGAGGGGCACTTTTCATTCTCAACTATGTGATGCTGGTAAAAAGGGGAGATTTTAAAACTTTTTAAAAATACTTGTGTCAGTCCAAGATATTTAAATTTGAAATAGACAGTGAATTGAGTTCTGGGGTGTAAACACAAAAACAAACATCTGGAGAAACCTGACTTAGGTTGACTATCAATGCAGCCAAGGAAATAAACAGATAAATCCTGGGGTAACAGGCCAATGAATGGTAACAGAATTTAAAATATAAAAAAAAGAGGTGCCTGATCAGCACACAGCAGGGTGAATGCCTCCCAATAGGTGTTACCTGAAGAGGAACGCACAAAGTTAGGTTTAACAGCCCCCATGTCTAGCTACAGTAATTACAATGTTAAGTGAGGAATGCAATGTGAGGAATGAGTTCCTGAAAAATGCAACTTTAAGCGAAATGATGTTAAGCGAATCCAATTTCCCAATAAGAATTAATGTAAATACAGGGGGTTAGGTTCCAGGGAAATTTTTTTCAACCAGACAAATTATATAATTATACACACACAAAGTTTTAAACAATTTAGTACTGGTACACAGCAATGATTGTGAAGCTTGGTTGAGGTGGTGAAGTCAGAGGGTGGGAAATTTCCCAGGGAATGCCATACTGCTAAATGATGAACTAGCAATTGGCTGAGCCCTCAAGGATTAACTCATTGTTGTTAACGTAGCCTCACACTCTACAAGGCAGCACGAATGGAGGGAAGGAAGATAGCATGGCAGACAGAGACACACACCGTGTGTGTGAGAGAGATGCGCATTGCCCCTTTAAGTATGCTGACCCCACTCTAAGTACACTGCCTTTTTAAGTAGATCAGCAAGTTGAAATGGCAGCTGCTGCCACGAAGCTCCCTCCATCCCGAGCCCTGTCGTGTCCCGCCCCACCGCTCTATGGAAGATAGAGTAAACTGGATGCAGGAGCAGGGGGAAGGCGAACACCCTGACATTAGCCCTCTCTTCCCCCCCACCCTGCACAGCAAGCAGGAGGCTCCAGGGAGCAGCTCCAAGGCAGAGGGCAGGAGCAGCACATGGCAGCGGGGGGAGGGACAGCTGAACTGCCGGCAACTGGTAGCCTGCTGGGTGGCTGCCGCACAGGGAACTTAGGGGAGCAGGGAGCTGATGGGGGTTCCCATCCACCCTGGTTCCAAGCCCCCACCAGCTAGCTGCAATGGGCTGCTCTTCCTGCAAGCAGTGGACAAAGCAGGCGGCTGCCAAACAACGTTATAAGGGAGCATTGCACAACTTTAAATGAGCATGTTCCCTAACTGATCATCAGAACAACAAAACAACGTTAACTGAGACGACTTTAAGTGAGGAGTACAAAGAAACCCTTTGAAGCACACCTGCCAATATCTAGGTGCTGGTTAGTTGTATTTTCACCCAAATGCTTTGAATTTGTTCAAAAACAGAGAGAGAGGAATCAGCCATCGATTCCACCTAGTAGGAGCAGCTGCAGCAGCAGACAAAGCAGGGACTACTGCATGGGAGTGAGGGAGGGGGTAAAATGTGGCCCTAGCTGGGCCACCCCTTCCACAGCACCACCTGGACTCCAATGGGGACCTCTCCCTCACCAGGAGACCCCAGGGAAAAACTGCAGAGGAACGCTGCAAGGAACTAAAGCCCACAGGAGCAACTGCAAAAGCAGCCAAGGCAGGGACCTTCAGTCATGCAGAGAACTTTCCACAGTTTTGACTGAAATTTCTCTGCCATGTGCTGATTGCCTGTTTGCTCCAGCCCTCACATTTTCCCAGTCTCTTAACCTCAGTTTCACTCCATACCCGTCCCCCTCACCACCCTTCCCTTTTCTTTTTATGCAACTTATCCGCCCTTCCCAACTAACCCCGCTCTCCTGCCTGCTGCCAAAAAAAATGGAACAATTATGACAGTGCTTCCTCTGCTTGTGTTGTATGCTTTCCCCTAGCCTCTGTCTTGTCTATTTAGATTGTAAGATCACAGCAGGAACTGTTCGCTGTTCTGTCTTTGTGAAGTGCTAGCACAATGGGGCCTCACTCTCAATTGGTTCTTAGGCCCCATCATAATAAACATGCTGTTGTTTAACTACCATCAACTGCTAATGGAAAAGAATCTCCTTGCTAACATAGTTCCTTCTAATTAAGGAAGAATATTGCAGAAGAAGATTAATATTAACCCTAATGAGAGCTGTTCATAGCTAAACAAAGAGAAAGCAACAAGTAATAATAGGGCACAAGCTAAGAGACAACAGGAAGTGCTTATATTACAGGGTGAAAAACTAAAAGCCTGTGAGCGACTGCTCTGCTATTCAAGACTGATGGGAGCCCAAGTAAAGAAACAGGTACTTGGCTTGAGGCACTGACAAATGCAACAGCATGGGAAGGCCAAGCCCCAAGAAATGCGGGGATGCTAGCTGTGATCAGAAGGCGCACAGGGAGAATCCTAACTAACAAGTGTGGCAGGTATGAGAGATCAAAAAGGTTACAATACCTATCATGTTCTAAGTGCACATATAACATTTAACAACCCCACCCCACCCACAGAGACATGAAGCAGCAATGGTTGGAGAAGCTATTTAAAAAAAAAAACCTTGCAAAAAAATGGACATTGAGGGAGAGGCTTACATTTCAGCCATTTTGGTATCCTTCAGAATGTGGACATAAATAATGAGGGCTTGTTCATGCTTCCCCATACGACCCAACAGCAGGGCACGTTCTTCTAGGAGGCCTAGAGGGAAACATAAAGGAATAATCAGGCCTGCCACAGAAAAGGGAATATTCAAGCTCCACTACAACAACAGACCAAGGAACTGAATGGCATGGGGACAGGAGTGAAAAGCAGGAGAAAAATATAAATTATGGCATGAACAGAAGGTCAGAGACTACTAACTAGATGATCTATCGGTGGTGTCTGACCAGGTCAAATACTATCACTTTACTGGTTCCTGAACTATTTTTGCCAGTGCTCCCCCCCCACCACCTTTTTTATTGAACATGCTTGGGATTCTTAGCAATGTGCATAGGATGCTTCAAGGGCCATTATTGGTCTGGAGCAATCCAAGCTCATCTACAGGTTACAGTATAAATTTAAAAGAAGTCAATCAGCAGCTCGTCTTATCCCACCACAGACCCAGAGGGGAATCTCACTATACCCGTCACAAAGCCCAAACAGCCAACACTGGTGCATGCAACAATGATTGGCAACTACTGACCTAATAGTTCTTTTCCATTTCAGTTACTATAAACAGGAAGGCGAGCACAGAAAGATATTGTTGTGCAACATGAAACTAAACAGACCTCAAGCTGAAGGAAGCTAGAGCATGACTAGCACTCACCATCAAAGGGGAAATCACTGATGAGACGACTAGGTTCATAGCAGCTAGAAATCTCAAGAAAACAGAGCAGCTTTCTCCGATACTCCCCCAGGTCTCCTTCCTCCTCTCCAGCAGGCACTGGAATTTTATCTGTGAGGGAGAGAAAACTGTCAGAGTTAATTATCAGAGGGGTAGCCGTGTTAGTCTGAATCTGTAAAAAGTAACAAAGGGTCCTGTGGCACCTTTAAGACTAACAGAAGTATTGGGAGCATAAGCTTTCGTGGGTAAGAACCTCACTTCTTCAGATGCAAGGAGGGTGAGAAACCCTTGGTGTTCACACCTCAACTGTTAGCAGAGCATCTCACCCTCACTGATTGAACTAACCTCGTTATCGCCATACTGATTTATACCTGCCTCTGGAGATTTCCACAGGACCCTCTGTCAGAGTTAGTGTCATATGAGTTCTCCCATAGTAACATAAGGGAACAGGGAGACAGAGCATTTTTCACTAAACTATTTTGCAAGAAGTCAAATGTTGTTTACAATACTCCATGCACTGGGGACCATGTGGAATAAAAGATGCATGAATAACTCTTAGGGAGTTTCAGAGTAGCAGCCATGTTAGTCTGTATCTGCAAAAAGAATATATATGCCATCATGTGCCAGCAATGCCCCTCTGCCATGTACATTGGCCAAACTAGACAGTCTCTACGCAAAAGAATAAATGGACACAAATCTGACATCAGGAATCATAACATTAAAAAACCAGTAGGAGAAACCTTCAACCTCTCTGGTCACTCAGTAACAGACTTAAAGGTGGCAATTTTGAAACATAAAAGCTTCAAAAATAGATCCCAACAAGAAACTGCTGAGCTTGAATTAATATGCAAACTAGATACCATTAACTTGGGTTTGAATAGAAACTGGGACTGGCTGGGTCATTACACATATTGAATCTATTTCCCCATGTTAAGTATCCTCACACCTTCTTGTCAACTGTCTAAAATGGGCCATCTTGATTATCACTACAAAAGTTTTTTTTCCTCCTGCTGATAATAGCTCATCTTAATTAATTAGCCTCTTACAGTTGGTATGGCTACTTCCACCTTTTCATGTTCTCTGTAGGTATATATATTTCTTACTATATGTTCCATTCTATGCATCTGATGAAGTGGGCTGTAGCCCACGAAAGCTTATGCTCAAATAAATTTGTTAGTCTCTAAGGTGCCACAAGTACTCCTGTTCTTCTTAGGGAGTTGGAGGACTATGGTCTCCTTTTTTGGACCACTTGATAATGAAGCAGAAAGCCTCTCTTTCCCAAACCCCAGAATTCAGGAACGGGTAGTCTCAACTCCACACAACCATGAAAAGAAAAAAAAGTTTCTCATTGCTTCCTAGAATTTCCTTTAACACACGAAACTATAAGCTCCATGTAAGTTCACCACTATTGTACTCCCTTCATCCCATATTAGAAGCATGCTGTGCTCTTTTCCCTAGGAAGTGCACTAGCAAAGAGAACCTATAATTTAAATCATTAGTGACATGAATAATGGAGTGGACAGTTTGTTTATAAAATCTGTGGATGACACCAAGATGGGAGGGGTTGCAAGCATTTTGGAGGACAGGACTGGAATTCAGAAGGACCTGGATACATTGTAGAATTGGTCCCACACTTTAAGAATGATGTGGATAAATGGGAGAGAGTTCAGAGGAGAGCAACAAAAATGATAAAAGGTTTAGAAAACCTGACCTATGAGGAAAGCGTGTTTTGTCTTGAGAAAAGCAAACTGAGGGAGAGCCTGATAACAGTCATCAAGTATTTTAAGGTCTGTTATAAAGAGGATGATAACTGTTGTCCTGCCTTCAGTGGACACGGAGAAGTAGTAATGGGCTTAATCTGCAGCAAGGGAGATTTAGGCTAGATATTAGGAAAGCTTTTAGCTGTAAGAATAGTTAAGCACTGAAACAGGGATCAAAAAAAAAAAAAAAGGCGGTGGAATCCATCTTTGCAGGTTTTTAAAAACAGGTTAGACAAACACCTATCAGGGATGATCTAGGTATACATGATCCTGCCTCAGCAAAGAGGATGGACCAGATAACCAGTTGAGGTCCATTTCACCCCTACATTTCCAAGAGACTTCTAAGGCAACGTCTAGCCAGTGTGCTCTGCAGTCTCCCCGTCCTGTGTCACTGCCTGTTGCAAGGCAAGGCAGAGCATGGTTAGAAGTACCTGCAGGGAAGGAGCTGAGATATTCCTTCATTAATCCCTGCACCTTCTCACAGTACAGCTGGATCAGACAATTGTGGAATTCTGAGCCCGTCTCCTCCCAAACATGGATTATGTGTTCCTGTGAACATAAACACACAGTTCACAAGTTCATCAAAAAATGCTTCCTCTTCCTTCAGAAAGTGATTCAGTGCAGTCTATCAACAGTTCCACACTTTTCTCCATTGACCACCATTTAGGAATGTCAAAAATGGCTCTTGAGTCCCACTCGCTTTTCATCTCCTAACAACTGTATATTTTGTTTATTTCACCTCATGCTGAACTTAGTATTCTTCACAAAATTTCAGATTCAACACTCAAGAGCAGAAGCTTGATATAGACATGTTAAATTAGCAGCACTTTTTTCACTACCAGTTCTTACCAGGTAAGGGATGGCCAGGCTTTTAAAGCTTTCTATCAAGAAGTTGAGTACTTTGTCTCGTGGCAAGGATTCTACTTCAGGAAGGTCTTCTGTAAATATCTGCCAAACAAAATTTCTATTCAGAGACTGATTTTTAAAATGTAGAGTGTAATCTCATTCTTCTGAGGCATAAGGGTCAGAGGTATTGCAACACACAAGCCCTCAAATCAAATGTGGGAGCCCTCTGAAGAATGATAGCAGCAGATTCACCCACTTGGCACTGCCTTGTATCTGGAATGAGCAGCAACACTCTCCATTGCTACCCTACGTATCACATACATCGCCTATTAAAAAGTGCACTTAAGCTTGTGTTCTACCACCAGAAGCTGCAGCAGAGAAGGAATGAAAAACAAGAGCATAAGTTATAGTTGGTATTTAAATATACCATATGAAACTATGTGCAACCACAAAATATCATTAATAGTAACATTACATAGGGCCCTTATTGCTGGTTACAGCAAAAGCCCCCTGTGCAGAGGGAACTGCATGGATGTGAAGCTTTAGTTATAGTGAAACTATTTCCACATGCTCATCTTCAAGTAGAAGGCTATATAAGGAAACACGTAGGAATGCTCTATCTACCTCCTTCCATTACTAGAAAGATAATTTCTGCACTGAATGTAAGTGAAAAACTATACATTGCACTGGAGTTCAATGGTAATAATTGGACTCCAATCTCTACCCAGGCTTCTGAGGACATGGACAAACAACTGCTGCTATACCAATGGTATCAATAGCCAGATGAAAGATACATCTAATGTAGCAACTCTTACCTTCAAACCATCATCAGGAAAGTCTCTGAGCACCCACGTGGAATAGAGGAACACCAAGTGCAAGTTTTCTGTGCCTGGAACAAGAACCAAAGTAATAACACTCACCACTATATGAATTACCAGTTCCTGCACAAGCAGTGATTTGCATAGTGAAATATTTTCACAACCTGAGATGCTAGAAGTTTGATTTAAGAAAAAACAGAGCTTGAATTAGAGAGAGCAAATTCTGTGCTAAGGCCCCAGTTTGCTATTCAGCTAGCTCCCGCTTGAAAATCAAGTCAGCCAGATACTATGGTACCATTAGACTTATACAATCACAAGAAAAACAAGATCCAATGGCTGGAAACTGAAGTAACAAAATTTAGACAAATAAGATGCTCTTTTAAAATAAAACAGAGTAATTAACTATTGGAACAACTTGCCATGGGTTGTGGTAGATTCTTCATCACTGGAAATTTTAAAATTTTTCTAAAAAAATATTGTCTACTTTAAACAGGAATTATTTCATGGAAGTCCTAAGGCCTATGCTATATTAGACTAGATGGTCACAACGCTTCTGACCTTATAATCTCAGAGATGCCAACCTTGCTCTGAGTCTTAGGGATGTTTATGAAAAAAGTTAGGGAGGAATAGAGAAGTTGCTTGGACCTGTGCCAACTGCCAAAGTTGGGAAGCCAAATACAGACGGGAGTCTGGAGTAGCGCCTAAACGCATCTAATCCATATTAGAAGCACTTCTGTGCATATCAGAGTAATAACAGTATTCAAGATGAAGTGACATTTAGTAACAATAAACATCACTAGCCACAACCAGGTCAAACCATGATTTTGGTGATATCCTCACTAATTTTTAAATCACCCACATCAGTCATTTTGATTAACAGTAGTGGCTGGTGAACTTTGGGGCGAGTCACTGCAGCATACCAAAAACACACAACCACGCCTGCTTCCTCCCATGGCAATATCCCCCCCATCAAAGGTGCAACCAGAATTTTCTTGAGGGGCAACCCCCCCACCAGAGGCATGCACGTTTATATGAGGTTCCTTCCTTTGCATAGTCATGACCTCTTTCTCCCCCGTGCCTCCCTCCCAGAAACAGGGACCTCTGCCCCTACCTCCATCTGTGGCCAGAAGTTGCCTGGTTGCGTCCTTCCATCAAAACAGGCAGAAGGGGAATACTGGCCTTACAAAAGCTGCCCTCTTACTCCGCCTAGGGCCCTTCATTACCTTGGCCAGGCCAGGCCTGGACCTCCTTTCCAGGATGACCCTCCTGTCACGTACCCTCTCTTCCTCTGCCTTCTCTCCCACAGACTGTGCAGTAAGGGTCAGCCAGAAAACAAGCCATTGTCAGGGGGTTTGGGGAACAGATTCATTACCCAAGCCTCATGTTGCGTGTTGCACTTTAACGGCCCTATGTGGAATCCCCTGGCGCATTCTAGGTACCCAGAGCGCATTACCATAACCCAACAGCACCCTAACCCATTCAAAATTGCCATGGTTTGCTTTCTATCAGGCCCTTACTGCACCACAGGGGTGCTGGAGCAGAAAGCCCCTTGCAGCCATGGCACTACTTGCGGTGTTCATCTGAACGAGTGGTGGTGAGTGACTGATAACTATGTTATACATATAAAAATGTGTGTGTTTGCAAAATTCATAGATTTAAGCCAGAATTAGTAATTTTGTAACTACATGTACAAATTGGGAGGATTACAGAAAATATGGATGGTTGGCATCTCTGCAATTTATGAAAATTCACAAAAGAATCTAGGTAATGAGGGTTAGAGGCGTCCCTTTAAAAGAGAGATTCCCACTTACCCCCGGTCTGCACTCACCCAAATGCTGTAGATACTGCACTGTCCTTTCATGGCCCTTCAAAGGTGAGTTGGCTTTCTTTGATTGATCCACTAGCACCTGCAGAGCTTTTAGTAGAAGTAAGAGATCAATTCCATGGGGATTATCCTTAAATTTAGAAAGCAGCTTCCTGCATTCACTGAGAACTCGTGTTCCTGGGAGAGCAGGCCAACAAAGTGTGCTCCCCATTAGCTTAACCAATGCAGCAGAACAGGAAAAATGATTTTTACATGTCAACTTTTTGCTACACAAGCAGCTCTTGGCAAGGACATACTCAAGTATTCATCCCTGTTAATTGCCTAAAGTCAAATAATTATTTAATCAAGAGACTGCTACAATGGGTAGGCCATTCTGAAATACTGTTAGTTTAAGAATGGATAAACAGACTCTTGTCCGCAAGGGATGGGTTAAGATGTACAGCAGAAGTGTGCACTCCATTCACCCTTCTTCCTTCCTCACTTACCTTTTTCATGCAGCCCTTTCTTCTCATACAGTATTATCAGCTCACTGTACTTGTGTGCCTTCTTCAGTACATGCTCACTCTCTTCTATGTGGCAGTGATTGTTCTCCAGACGTAGCAACGGTGCTACCAGAGCTACATTTGTCTGCAAGCAAGGGAAGGGCATTTAGACATTTCAGATTCATGAACTGTATACTCAGGCTTATAGTGTCCAACACGATGATCAAGAACACAGGAAGGGGAGGAGATCCAGAAAAGAGAAAACATCCATTATGGCACAAGAAGTGGGATTTTAACATTTGAAAGCGAGTCCTCTACTCTGTCCATTTTACATGCAGTTTAACTTCGGTGTTCAGTGAGCAAGCAGATAGCCAGTGGCCTATATACCAGCACTTTTTTACTCACTATGGTGGAGGCCAGCTGTTGAGAAACATTAACTTCAGGTGTAATGGTCTCAGACAACTGTCTCCATCTAGTTAAGTACAGCAATAAGAGACAAGCATGCTTACAAATATGTAGGTATTTCTCTATACTTCAAAACAGAACATTGCTCTTTTTTAAGGAAAGGCAACCTTGCAAATCCAGGGAAGTAAACAGATATGCTTGCCAATTTCGGTGAAGCTGTCTGCTGCTAATGAAGAAATAAGATGAGATGAAATTAAGTTCCACAAAGCACCTTAGTCCATGAAGGACAGATGTTCACTTCAACAACCTCAAATGAAACTATTCCTTATCCTGTCATCCAATTTTCCCCACCCCAAACTTCTAATGGAGTTTACTTTTTATAGATTTTTATAGGCTCGCTGGGTTAGGCAGGGAACTCACATGTAGGTAACACTTGAGCAAGGTGGTGTCAATGATTTGGAGCAACTTCTTTTTGGATTTGATGGTGGGTGTTCCTTCCATGAGGGGTGAGGTGCTGGACTGGTGGTCTGAGTCATTTAACTTCTTTACCAGCTGACTTCTTTTCTGCAGAACATAGAATGAGATTTTAGAAGTATTTTATTCCGCCATCCCTCTAATACAATTCCAAAGGAAAACATAGGCCAACCTAAACCCTCTTAATTATAATGCATTACACACACCCAGCAACTGTCCCTCCACAAGTATCTCAATTTAGATTTAAGAGGTGTCCATCCATAAATCTGGGTGCATTTCAAAGATTTAATTACTAAAACCCATAAAATCGGAACTAGTGTCCAGAGCGCAAGTGTCCCCACAAACAAAGTTCTGCCACCACCCACTTCTGCTTGCTCTGCCAACCCTCTTGTCCGGGAAAAGCCTGGGCAAATAAACTTCATCTGCAGTGTAATCTATTGGTCAATATATTTGTTCTCTAGTGGTCAAAGAGGAAGGGCATTACAGAACGGATGATTACTTCCTGAAAATAGCTTGCCTCCAGTCCTTCCCAGTTTATGCCAGGGAACTTTTAGCTCGAGGGCCTCAACTAATTTCACCTTCCATATCACACCATGACAGGAGTAGTCCCCAATGTATACTAATTTTACACCACCACTTAATCTGAGAAGCCTACTGTTAATCTACATTAACCAAGTTTTATGAAAATTTAAGATTTGACATTTGTTTAAGAAAAAAAGCGCAAATGTCCAGCTCCTTTTGGTGGTGTCTTTCACCATCTACCCTTAATAGGCCAGCATGTCACAAACTAGTGAGAATAAATCTATGAATAGAAAAAGTAACATTTAGTCACTACTTTTAATTATTTAAGTCTAGAAAAGTAAACTATCAAAGTTTGTCAGCATTGTAAGTACCTTATAGAAACCAGCCAAATTCTCAGCTGGTATAGCGCCACTGATTGCACGCTAGCTGAAGTTCTGTTTTTTTATCTTTACCAAAATAGCTTGGCCCTATAAATCACAATGTAGTTAGGCTTTTTAGCTATCAACCCAAGTTATTGACAGTATGTTTAAAATTTACACTATGTACTAGGAACACCAATACTGCGGTCTGGGTCCTCTTCCAATTTTAATACACAATCTACAATTACATTAAACTGCTAAAATGCACTTCTGACCAGGCGTAAAATCATAAGAAACAGTCACTTACTGCAACTGTGGTTCTTCGAGAGGTGATGCAAATATGTATTCCATTTCAGCTCCAGTATATTAGGTGCGCACGCACACCTGAAAATTTTGCCTAGTAGTACCCATAGAGGGCAGCACTCACACTTTGTGGCCATAGGCATACACTCCCCCAACCCCCCAGCTATATGAGACAGCACTGCCCCAATTCCCCTCAGTTCCTTTGCACCAAGTATTCAGAGACTAGAGACCAATGCAGAGGGGATGGAGGGTGGGTTATGGAATACATGTCTGCATCATATATTGAAGAACTACAGTTACAGTAAGCGTTTCTTCTTTGAGTAGATACGTCTGAAATACCTCCTTGCCTGAGGAGGTTGTGAAGGCTAGGACTATAGCAGGGTTTAAAAGAGAACTAGATAAATTCATGGAGGTTAAGTCCATTAACGGCTATTGGCCAGGATGGGTAAGGAACGGTGTCCCTAGCCTCTGTTTGTCAGAGGGTGGAGATGTACGGCAGGAGAGAGATCACTTGATCATTACCTATTAGGTTCACTCCTTCTGGGGCACCTGGCATTGGCCACTGTCAGCAGGCAGGATACTAGGCTGGATGGACCTTTCGTCTGACCTAGTATGGCCATTCTTATACAGCTGTGTGTATTCAACTTAGCTGCCCCACAAGCAGTACCCACCCCCAGGAGGCGGGGCTCAGAGTCTACCTAAATAAGAATCACCCTACCAAAACTTGCATCCGTCCTGGAAGATGCAGTAATGGCATAAAGGTTCATAAATGTATGGACGAACATGTAATAGCCTGTAAATGTCCACTATTGAGACGTCATTGAGGAATGCTATTGACGTTCCTTGTGCTCTCATTGAACCAGCTCACATCTGCTGAGGAGGCACAGCTGAAGCTATTTAATGTGAAGCCTTGATACAGGATGTTATCCATTTAGAGATAATCTGAAGAGACTGCTTGCCCCTCCATACAATCTGAATATGACAAACAGGTAAGGGGAAGCACAAAATGGTTTATTCCTGTTCAGACAGAAGGCTAGACATCACCTGACATCCAATGTGTCAAGACGCTGCTCCTCCGGAGATGACCGCAGCTTAGGAAAGAAAAGAGGTAAATATACTACCTGATTCAAATGGAACTGACAAAATGTTGGATGTAGTCATAAAAAGTCACTTTGTCCTTAGAGAATTGTATATAAGTAGGCTCTACCATCAGAGCCTGCAACTCTCAAACTCTCCTTGCAGATGTTAATTGCTATCAGAAATCACAGCCTTCTGACACAAAAACAAAAGGCAAGATGCCAGGGGCTCAAATGGAGGTCTCATTAAAGCCACTAGGACCATTTTATGGTCCCATACAGGACCAAACTCACTGACTGGAAGATGGAGACGAAGCCTTATAAGAATCTTGCTATCATGGCATTGGAGAAGACTGATCTTCCCTGAGTGGAGGGATGAAATGCTGATATTGCTGCCTGAGGTACTCTCAACAAGCCAAGCACAATGCCTGAAGGTGCAGCGAGTACTCCAAGCTGGCTCCTATTCAGGACATTGTCAGTTGAATTTTGAGGGCTGACGAGCACACCAAAAACTGCTTCCATTTAGCTGAATAGGCCATTCTGGTAGAGGGCTTTCATCTATTGATTAGGACCTGTTCAACAGCTGCCAAATACCACACTTTCCCCTCATTCAGCAATGAAGCAGCCAAACCAGGCGATGCAGGGAGTTGATTACAGAATCACAGGACTGGAAGGGACCTGGAGAGGTCATCTAGTCCTGTCCCCTGCTCTCATAGCAGGACTAAGTATTATCTAGATCAGTGGTTCCCAAACTTGTTCCGCCGCTTGTGCAGGGAAAGCCCCTGGCGGGCCGGGCCAGTTTGTGTACTTGCCCCGTCCGCAGCTTCGGCTGATTGTGGCTCCCAGTGGCTGCGGTTCGCTGCTCCAGACCAATGGGAGCTGCTGGAAGCGGTGCGGGCCGAGGGACGTACTGGCTGCTGCTTCCAGCAGGATAGCTCAGTGATTTGAGCATTGGCCTGCTAAACCCAGGGTTGTGAGTTCAATCCTTGAGGGGCCATTTAGGGATCTGGGGCAAAAATCTGTCTGAGGATTAGTCCTGTTTGGAGCAGGGGGTTGGACTAGATGACCTTCTGAGGTCCCTTCCAATCTTGATATTCTATGAAAGATGAGGCCTCACCAATGCTGAATAGAGGGGAATGATCATGTCCCTTGATCTGCTGGCAATGCCCTTACTTATACAGCCCAAAATGCCATTAGCCTTCTTGGCAACAAGGGCACACTGTTGACTCATATCCAGCTTCTCATCCACTGTAATCCCCAGGTCCTTTTCTGCAGAACTGCTGCCTAGCCACTCGGTCCCTAGTCTGTAGCAGTGCATGTGATTCTTCCAGCCTAATCTCCATGAATTTATCTAGTTCTTTTTTGAACCCTGTTATAGTCTTGGCCTTCACAACATCCCCTGGTAAGGAGTTCCATGGGTTGACTGTGCTTCTTGTGAAGAAATACTTCCTTTTGTTTGTTTTAGAACTGCTGTTTATTAATTTCATTTGGTGACCCCTAGTTCGTGTGTTAACAGAAGGAGTAAATAACGCTTCCCTATTTATTTAACACTTCCTTTCTCCACATCAGTCATGATTTTATAGACCTCGATCATATCCCCCCTTAATAATCTCTTTTCCAAAATGAGAAGTCCTAGTCTTATTAATCTCTCCTCATACAGAAGCCATTTCATACTCCTAATCATTTTGTTGTCCTTTTCTGAATTTTTTCCAATTCCAATATACTGTATCTTTTTAGAGATGGAGCGAGCACATCTGGACACAGTATTCAAGATGTGGGCATACCATGGATTTATATAGAAGCAATAGGATATTTTCTCTCTTATTATCTATCCCCTTCTTAATGGATTCCCAACATTTTGCTAGCTTTTTTGACTGCTGCTGCACATTGAGTGGATGTTTTCAGAGAACTATCCACAATGACGCCAAGATCTCTTTGAGTGGTAACAGCTACTTTAGACCCCATCACTTTATATGTGTAGTTGGGGTTATGTTTTCCCATGTGCATTACTTTGCACTTAACATTTAATTTCATCTGCCATTTTGTTGCCAAGTCACCCAGTTTTGAGAGATCCTTTTGTAGCGATTCGCAGTCTGCCTGGGATTTAACGATCTTGAGTAGTTTTGTATCATCTGCAAATTTTTTCCCCCTCACTGTTTACCCCTTTTTCCAGATCATTTATGAATATGTTGAACAGGACTGATCACAGAATAGACCCCTGGGGGACACCACTATTTACCTCTCGCCATTCTGAAAACGGACCATTTATTCCCACCCTTTGTTTCCTATCTTTTAACCAGTTACCGATCCATAAGAGGACCTATCCTATGACAGTTTAAGTTAAGCCCATTGCTTCTTTCCCTATCCTTAGAGGTTAACAAGAACCATTTTTCTCCCTCCTCCTTGTAACAACCATTTATGTACTTGAAACTCTCCCCTCTCAGTCTTCTCTTCTCCAGACTAAAACCCAATTTTTTTTCAATCTTCCCTCATAGGTCATATTTTCTAGACCTTTAATCATTCTTGTTGCTCTTCTCGGGACTTTCTCCAATTTATCCACATCTTTCCGGAAATGTGGTGCCCAGAACTGGACACAATACTCCAGTTGAGACCGAATCAGCGTGGAGTAGAGCAGAAGAATTTCCTTCATGCCCTGCTTACAACACTCCTGCTAATACATCCCAGAATGATGTTTGCTTTTTTGGGGGGGGGGAGGGGGGGAGAAGAGGAGAGGGCAACAGTGTTACACTGTTGACTCATTTAGCTTGTGGTCTATTATGACCCCCAGATGCCTTTCTGCAGTATTCCTTCCTAGGCAGTCATTTCCCATTTTGTATGTGTGTAACTGATTGTTCCTTCCTAAGTGGAGTACTTTGCATGTCTTTATTGTACTATTTACTTCAGACCATTTCTCCAGTTCATTTTGCATTTTAGTCCTATCCTCAAAAGCACTTGCAACCCCTCCCAGCTTAGTATCATCTGCAAACTTTATAAGGGTACGCTGTATGCCTTTATCTAAATCACTGATAAAGATATTGAACAGAACCAGACCCAAAACTGATCCATGCCGGACCCCATTCATTATGCCCTTCCAGCTTGACTGTGAACCACTGATAATTGGTTGAAAACCATTCCCAGACAGTAGTTATGCACCCACCTTATAGAAGCGCCATCTAGATTGTATTTTCCTACTTTGTTTACGAGACGGTCATGAGAGACAGAATCAAAAGGCCTTAATAAAGTCAAGACATACCACGCCTACCGCTTCCTCCCTATCTACAAGGCTTGTTACCCTGTCAAAGAAAGCTATTTGGTTGGTAAGGTGTGACCATGATTCTGTCAGAGTAGGACGAGATGGAGGGGAAGGGGTATGGGAGGCTGAACTGACAGTGCAAGAAAGTTGGAGAACCAGCACTGCTTCGGCCACGCCGGAGCTATGAGAATGAGCTTGGCCAGGTCTGCCTTTAGCTTGAGGATAACCTCTGGGATGAGCAGGATCAGGGAAAGAGTACAAGAGAGACAACTGCCAGCTGAGATGGAAAGCAGACACGGAGCCCAGATTGAGGCTCTCTTCGAGAAAATAACAGATGTTTCCTTTCTCCCTCGTAGCAAAAAGATCAATTATCGAAATGCCCCAAGCTGCGAAGATAATCACTAAAGGCAAGTATCCTCCGGGTTATTTGTAACACAGGGAAGAATACCTGCTGAGATGGTATATCTCTATAATGGTCCAGAAAAGCATGGCATGCATTATAGATGGCCCGAAGCTCCAGCACATTGATAGGCAGTGGATTCCTGCTCCAACCTGAGACCTTGAACTTGCAGCAATCCCAGATGCACTCCCCAGCCCATCAGGGAGACACGAGTGACAACCGTTTTGTTGGTAAGGGCCAGACGAAGGGAATGCCCTGAAACACTCTTGGAAAGCGTCAAGCACTGCAATGAGTCCAGGACCAGTGGAGGGAGATGGACCAATCTGTCCAAGGAGTGAACAATCTGTCAGTAAGCTGTCCTGAGCTACTTTTGAAGGGGGAGAAGACACAACCTTGCAAACTGGACCACCTGTGTGCAAGCAGACACATAGCTCAAGAGCCTCAGGCACATCCAAACTGTCATGAAAGGCTGACATCGCAGACTGAGGAACAGGTGGCAAATCACCTGAAAGTGATCAGTCAGCAAAAATGCTCTGAAACTTATAGAGTCTATTAGGGTCCCAATTAACTCAATTTTCTGAGTGAGAACCAAAGATGACTTCCTGGCATTTAGGAGGAGACCAGACGGTCTAGCAAGCGCAGTGTAGTGTTGACAAAGGATTTCCTCTCTGGACTTGCCTCTCAGTAGCCAGTTATTCAAGTATGGGGAGGTGTGGATTCCTTTCCTCCTGAGGTATGCAGTCACCATAACCATGCATTTGGTAAAAATACCTGAAGAGAGAAGAGGCTGAAGGGAAACACCATATACTGAAAATGGAGCTCTGCTTCGACTAATCAAAGGAATTTTCTGTGGCTCGGTAGAATTGCCACAGGAAAGCAGGCATCCTGAAGGTCCTTAGCAGCAAACCAGTCATTCTGAGACAATGCGGGGAAGATAGTCGATAGTGACCATTGAGAACCTCATGTATCTGATATTTGTCAAGGCCACAAATGTCAAGAATGGGTCTTACCTCTCCCTTGGATCTGGGCACCAGAGAGTACTGGGAATAGAAGCCCTGACTCCAGTGTTCTAGCAGAACCCCCTTCACCGTTCCCAAAGCCAGTAGAGCATCTTGTGAGGGATCCCTGAAGAAGGGGTGGGGGGAAATGGAAGGAACTGGATGGCACAGCCCAATCTGATCGTGCTTAGGACCCAACTGTCGGTGGTGATCAAGCCCCAAGCATTGTGAAAGCAAGCCAGCTTGTCCCCAAATCAGGGGACAGGGAGAAGGGAGCGATGACTGGAACACTGCCCCGGACTAAGGAGTCAAAATGAGTGCTTGGGGGATGCCTGGGGAAGGCATATGGACTGGCCAAACCCCTGAGCCAAATGCCTCTTCCTCTGGGACCTATGCCACTTTCTGGGGTAACTCCACTGTCTTGGAGGAGGGAAAGGCTGACCAAGTGTATACGGCAGACAATACTGATGATGATGATGACTGAAGTGGTGCTTCTGCATTGACAGTGTGTACACCCTCACAGAACATAATGTAGCCCTACAATCCTTGAAGGAATGCAGAGTCATCCATTCAAAAAAAGCACTAGGCCACCAAAGGGCAATTCCTCTATGGCTTGTTGCACATCAGGAGTAGTGCCCAAATTCTGCAGCCACAACACCCTTCTCATGGTCACCGCTGAGGCCACTCTAGCCAAAGTAGCCACGACATTCAGCATAGACTTCAACAAAGTTTTAGCCACCAAGCATCCTTCAGTGATAAAGGCCCAAAATTCCTCTCTCAAGGCTTCGGGCAGCCGGCCTGCAACCTTAGACGCAGCCATCCAGTTTACAAAATCATATTTGGACAGCAATGACTGCTGATTAGCAACACACATCTGCAAGGAACAGAAGGTGTAAATCTTCCTAACCATCAGGTCCATTTGTTTAGAGGCCTTATCCCTGGGAGTAGACTTAAATCTGCCCTGCTGAGCTCTATCATTCACTGCAGTTACGACCAGGGAATTTCGGGCCAGACAAGAGTAAAAACCCTCAAATCCCTGCACCAGGATGAAATAGCACTTCTCCACGTGCTCCGCAGTAGGTGCTATCAAAGTCAGCATGCTTCAGAGAACATTAGCAGGCTCTCAGAGCAAATCATTAAGAGAGAGGGTGACTTTCCCAGGGGCAGACAGCTGCGGGATAGCCAACAGCTTATGGGTATTCGCCTGCAGGAACTCTGCTTGAATAGCTAGGAAGCAGCCACACATCACAAGAGGCCCTGGTAGGTCTTGAAATCCTCTGGTACTGAAGGAGAGGAAGAACTAGGCACCACGGAATTGTCCAGGGACGAAGATGAAGCAGTTAAACGTGCCCGAGATGGATCCAGCTCCAGGACTGACGGACCTGGACAACACTGGAGGCTTCGTGCCGGGAAGACTCCACCAGTGCCTGGGCCTGTCACAGGCACAGACCCGCCCAGTGATCTTGCTTTAGAACAAGATGAAGAGTTGGACCTCTGCAGTGTCCCAGATTGCATGGAGGCCACTGGTAGAGACAGGGTATTAGTAGCCAAAGCACAGCAAGCACCGTGCATGGGGATCGTTGGAGATTGCTCCTCTGCACAATGTTTAAATCCTGGTGAGATCACCACCAGAGAAATACTTAAACGAAAGCTAACACTAATTAACTATATACAACTAGAAAAGTCACTAAGAAACAGAGGTTGCAAGGTTGGAAGTCTGTGAGGTTCCTGACTCCGGCCAAAGGCAGTAAGAAGGAACTGAGACAAGTCCAGGTGGTACCACCCCCTCATATAGCCAGGGGAGGGACTATGACCATGAGGCACGAGCCCCATCACCACTCTACAGGTACTGATAGGCAAAATTCTCCGGCTCCGGTTTACTGTGCAAACATAAAACTAAGTGGAATACACTGTTGCATCTACTCAAAGATCTGAAAACCACTCTGTAAATTAATTCTATTGCAACTAAACTCATCAATTAATTCTCATCCCAGCACGTCTCCAAGTCCCAAGAAAACAGATGAGTTTTGCAGCATTAATTTGACTATCAGAATGCTCACTTAATAGCTCTCTTGTCCATTGCTTTAGTACTATGTTACACAAATATCGAACAATAATTTTCAGATACATTAAAACCATCTATTTTTGGCTCCCCAGAAAGATTCAATGTGTATTTTTTTAAAATGTTTACTGCCAACCTGTTCACTGTAATAAAGGGACAAATGTTCATATTTATTAAGATATCCAGAAAAGGGCCAATTTCCCATTTGAATGTTGTAAAGTTAAGAAAAAAGTGAAGGAAACCCTCAAAATAGCAAGGATGAATGGAGACATTTTTTAAAAAGCTAGAGGCATTAAACAGCTTTCCAATTTCTTAAAATCAATAGAGAAGTTTAATTATTATTCAGCAAAAATATAAGTAGAGACACAAGCTATCCATTCAGTCTATTATACAGAAGGCTTCAAGGGAGAGAACAGTATAGTAGTCCATGGGAACCAGTGAGAGGGAAAGCATAGCTACCAGATACATTTAGAGTATGCTCCAAATCCAGCACTGTATTCTTCTGACATCTCCCTGCTATGCAATGCCCCCTTACTGAAGTTACCAGGTCAGGGCTGGGCATCAGAAGCCAAATTCCCTAGAGGTACATATTAACAGCATTTACCTGAGTTAGATAGTCTATGAGTGCTAAGTGTGCTTTCTCCAGCTCAGCCCCAGAGAGCACAGGCAGAGGATTAGGATACTGCAACTGTTTCCTGTAATCAGTGGGCAGCAAGTCAGGATACAGACCCATCACATGAGTGGGATCTAAGCAAAAAAACAACCAGTATTTGTAAGTTTCATAGCATCTTGTTTTCCAAAATACCAGTATTATATAGCTTTCCGGTAATAAGTGCAGTTGATCATAGACAAACCCCCAACACTTAGTAGTTTCATCTTCCTGGTGCTTTACAAATAATTGTCTCTACACTATTAAATCACTAATCAAATATCCCCATTTTACACACAAGGAAATGGAAGCAGAAGTTAAGTGAGGCAAGGGGGAGACAGACAGAGCTGGAGCAGAACTTGTAAGTTCATGCCTTCCCCGATCCATGATAATCATTCTGTTGCTAGAGCTTAGTGCAGAATCCCAACACTAATAATGAGGTTCAATGGCAGGACTGTGAATTAATACTGCTGGTTGCAAAAGGCTCCTAAGAACAAGACACCATTATAATAAATCCAATGAGCTTCTGAACAGATTACAATGACAGATCTGACCAGCAGTTCCCTTTACTAATGAGTATCAGTTTCACACAGTTTACGAACTCTAAAGTTCATTACTTAGATTAGAATTTAGGACCCTCCTGGTTCCTGATCTGCTCCTCTGGTCCCAGGAGTAGATTTCAAAAGGTCCTAATGCCCAAAAGTGACTTAGGTGCCTAAGACTCACTGAAAGTCATGGCTTTAGCTGAAAGTTGACTATTCAGGAACTTTTGACATTCACTCCATTCGTATTCCATTCCATGAAATGTCCATCAGGCAGAAAAACAGGTAGGGGCTCACTGATTTTTAGCAGTGGCTGGTGCTCAGACCTCAGAGTGAAGGCACTGGCAAGTGTACAGGTGCCCCTTATACTTCTATTTCAACTTGTGACACTTTTTGTGGAGTAGTGTGGGGGGGGGTTTCAGCATTTAACCAACAAACTAATCTTTGGGCTGCACAAGACAACACTACTTGTTCTCAAACAAAATCAAGTTCAGCACCAATGTCAATTTCAGGTGAGATTTACTGTAGTCTCCCCTCACCCACATTCTTCAACCCCAGACTATACCAAGTTACCTGTACCAAGCTTGGCAAAAACCTGCATGGATTCATCGAAGCGCTTCTGGCAGAAGAGGTTAAAGGCATAAAGGTTCTTAATGTGATGAATCTGTTGTTGCTTTTCACTATCTGAATCATCTTTCATTTCCTACACAA
Organism: Chrysemys picta bellii; assembly: GCF_011386835.1. Taxonomy (NCBI): domain Eukaryota; kingdom Metazoa; phylum Chordata; order Testudines; family Emydidae; genus Chrysemys; species Chrysemys picta. The sequence goes on along the minus strand of NC_088794.1, from coordinate 92,892,116 downwards.
ATACAAACCCAGGAATAATAGGAAGAATTCTTGTGTTTAAATATAAAGAGAATGGAGAAGAAAAACACTGACAGTGTTGAGCCTGAAATTCACTGCAGAGAATGGGAAAATCCAGGATTGAAGAGGTGACCAAAAGCACCTAAACTTCTAAAAACAGACAGCTTGTCAAGGATGGGCAGCACTGGATAGCAGAGTAGAACCCGGAGACAGGAAGATGTTAAATGGCTAAAGGGTTAATCAGGAGGAACTAGAGAGTTTGTGTGAAGTGGACATCAAGGAGGTTAAGACCTCAGGGCTTGCAACAGTGCTTAGTGGCAGCAGTTACCAAACAAACTACAGAGACTGGCCCATGGTTCTATACCCCAGCACTACAAATAGTGTATTCCACCTACACCACTAAAGAAGACAACTTACCGCCAACTGCAGAGCCAATTCAAACTGCTTGTCTTGGAGAAGCTGCTGGATCTGGGTTGCTATGGAGACTGGAAGGAGACGCCAAACAAAATGATTGCTGGCCACATACACAATATTCGTACTATAATTGGAAGAGAAAAGGCAGGTTACCAAGATGTAATAGTGAGGCAGGAACTCTATCCCATATTTTGCAAGAACAGTCAATCCTGGTTAACACATGTATGACTTAACCAGATATACTGAAGTGGTGAGGTTACTCAAGTTCTCCTTTCCCCTGCTCAACATGGTGGTGAAGGCAAAACAGAAAGTGATTAAACCACCACTATGAATTCCTGAGGACACTCAGGGTATGTCTACACTGCAATTAGATACCTGCAGCTGGATTGCAAGAAACAACTTCAGAAAGGAACTAAAAGGAAGAGACCCTTATCTTGGGGTGCTCACCAAAGGCTTGCTTGTGTATATTTGGGGGTACAAAGGGACACCCAGGCACCCTTCACTGAGGAAGTAAAAGGACAGTGCTTTTGCTTCATGCAAAAGGAGTCTCAACCAGGCTTGGCTGAAAACACTGAAGAGAACTTTGAGTGAGAAATTTCTTTGGACAAAAGAGTAATTTGTTAGTTAAGATTAGTTTCTAGAAAGCATATTACAATTGTGTTTTATATGTAACCATTTGTTTCCAATATTATTACTCATTATTTACTTAAATCTCTAGTCACTGATATTATATATATTTATAATGAAAACAAGTTTAAGTGTAGAAGTTTAACTCAATGTGCTCCTCTTGAGTTAAATCTTAGAAGCTGGTGTTTGGGAATAGCAGACCGGTGAGTCTGAGTATTCAACCGATAAAGGCTGGACGCTGCAGGGAACACTGAGTATTTGGGGGTTGTTGTGTGCCTGTTGCTACCTGTACAGAGAAAGTGAGCTCTGGAGAGGCCTAGGAGGTAGTGCTTATGCTTTCAGAGGCTGGTGGTGGTTTCGGGGAGCTGATCACGCATACACAGACAAGACTACTTCACGCTAAGGGCAGCAAAAAGTGCCTCACAATCCTGGGTACCCTCGTAAAGGGTCACAGTATTCCATTTCCACAAGAAGCTTGTCATCAAGACACTACTGCAGCCACCCCAATAATCAAGCTTGAAACAGGAATCAAAGGTTCTACTAGAGAGCAAGGGAACCTCCACTATGCCCTTGAAAGCCATGAGAGATCAGCTTATACATGTTCACTTTACTTTGATGACAGTAATGCTGCCTTGAATAACATCCACTTTTCATATTTAGAGCAACTTAAACACCCAATTAATCCTCAATGCCTACTCAAGGTAGGTGAGTATTACCTTTTACTTTACAGATGGAGAAACTGAGAAAGAGTGTTTAAGTGGCTTAGTCAAGGTCGGAGGGAGTCAGAACAGAATTAAGGATTTTCTAGCTTCCTGTGTTGTGCTCAGAACATGAGCCTCCCCAGCCCTCACCCCACAAGCACAGACACATTTTGTTAATCTTAAACCTTTTTAAAAATAAATTCCCAGAGAAAGTTTTGTGCAAACTTGTCAGTGCTTCTAGCTGCCTTCTACAAAAAAAAGGGCAGTTATACCCCCAAATCATCAGGTTAGATTAAATCAAAACAGGTTACATAACTAAGCAATAAGGATACAAGTATTCGGTCTATACTAGCCACTGCAGAGTGAAGAGAGCTGTGAGAAGTACAAAGGAATTTAGTTGCAAGAAAGCAGTAGAACACAAGAGAACAGTGTCCCTTATCCAGTAACCCTAAGGTCAACACAGCATGGTGTAGGGACAAGAGAGGCAGATTATTAAGGTTCTGGCTATGAGCTGTTGACAACTTCTGACTCCACAGGTCAGAAAAGAGACAACATGATGATGAACTCATGGTGTTAGTTTACCAGAGTTGTATTTCAGATTGTATGGAAGGGCACAATACACAGAAGCTGTCAAAGAAGAAAGACTAGGTATAGGGAGAGATGAAAAAGGAAGTGCTCTTGTACCCTCCGGAGGTGATGAAGCGTGGTCTTTGCAGCTCAATACTCTGCACCAGCAGCCGGGGTTCAAAAGTGCGAATCTCCACATACCTTGGTAACACCGCAATGATGTATGGAGGCTGATGTTCTGTTTGGGAGATGGAACAAGCATGAATCAGATGGATTTCTCCAATATACCCTGGAAAGGGCCACAACTCACTACATAACTTCTTTCCAGAAATTTTCAGTACATTACGCCCTTCTCACCCATCCCCCAAATCCATCAATGAGCTTAATGCTAAAAATTAACAGCAATTCATTACTATCTCTCCTCCCCCCCCCGTTTTCCTTGCCACTTCTCTCTCACCACATGCAAATTCTGCAGTACTCAACTGCTCACAAAAGCCAAAAATCAGGTTTTAAATTACAAAAACAAGTGGCACATATGTAGTGTCTTATCTGTAGATCTCAAATCACTTTACAAAGGTGGGGTTATCCCCACCGTACTGAAAAAGAAACTGAGGGCACAGAAGTTGAGAGCAAGGAAGTAGAGACAAAAATATAACCCATGCCGCTCTGCTCTAATCAATAGGTTATGCTAACTAGCACTCAGATGACTGTAATAAAACCAGTGCGACACAATCAAAGCCTCATACATTAAGCTAGTAAACTTAAATCTGCTCCACTCATAAGGAACAGAAAGCTGACAAATCCTGGCTTGGTTACAGCAAGGAAAAAACTTCTAGTTCTCACCCATAGCTATGGGAATGTCTGTCCAATTCAAGGCACCTTTCTGAGTACAAATCCCTTCTTCGTTAAGTACTACCGTTAGATCATCTTGACCAACTGCAACTTTTCCATCTGCTAAGGGAGCCACCAATGGTTCAAGCTGCTTCCCTGTGGGGAACAGTTCTTTGATGGACCCTTTTCCATCCACCTGTGAGAGGAAGGGGGGAGGGGAAAGGTCATTCAGCTTTCACTGTGGAGTTGTCATCTCAAAACTATAGAAGACTACTTGATGAAAAGACTGACTTAATAGCTTTTTTTTTTTTTTGGAAAGTGATACAGGAGTCTCAAAATATCCACTAACACATGAAGGTAGCTTTGAAGGCTATTTGTAGGTCATCTTCTGTATGTATCAAAATATTACTTGTTAGCATTGCAATTTAAAAATAAATTTGTGTTTTTTCCTCTTAATTTGAGGAAGCCTGTTCCTATTGCTAATAGACTACCGTAACTGGATGATCTTGTTATTTAGCCACCAAGGCATACAGTCTGTATAGCAAGATAATACTGATGTCAGTAAAAGTGTGCAGTAGTCCATGGATTTTCCTTGGACACCCTTCTCATTCATATATGGGCCTTATTTAAGTGACAGCACCATAGGTATGGATTCCATTTTCCTAAAATATCAGCATAAAATGATAAAGATGGAAAATTATAGTAATGGTAATAGTTATGACTTTATTGTTAATGTTTCCGTCAAATTAACCAATGAATAGAAGGCACTATTTCATTTCATCCCTGCTGTGGAATCTGAAATAATTAACAGTGGATGAATTTAGATATTTAAAGGGATGTTGTCAAATTGAAGCTGTTTAATTTCAGCGAAAGGACTAAAATAATTTTGGTGAAGTTACTCTGCCCCTTGAATAACCTCGCTTAAAAAAACCCTACTGAATAGGTTATCTTTAAAATATTTTCCCCTCTTATGTTGAGGTGTAAATACACCAAACAAAAGGGAAACTATGAAACTGAGTTAAAGTGCTGCCCAGATGAAAAAATGTTTTCTTAATTTAATTCAGTTAAACTAATCTTAGGCATTACTTGCAACAGCAAGATAGTTTTTTTCTTTCAGAAAGACAGGTAATTTAAAGGAACATGCATGCTTTTGTGGAAGGAGGTGTCAGTTGAAAGACAGCATGTCAAAAATGGTACATTTTTATGATAAACAGTGTGTCTCTCACTCTGAATCCTCCCTCCCCGGGAGCAGTCTATGTACTCTCCCTAAAATTATTAACATCCCCTTACATCCTCAGTTCAAAGTCCTGTTCTTACCCTTATCAGATAATAGTCTCTCTTGAAACCTACACAGATAGAATTTTCACACCATGCCATAGACTTGGGCACATCCGGCACACTGAAGTCCCCCTGAAGGATGAAAGGAAAATAAGTCATATTGGCTGCCTTAGGAGCTAACTATGCCTTCCCCGGGCTCCTGTTAAACAAACTTTCCAGACCACAGGTTCATATTTAATTGCGGAGGAGGCAGTACAATAACACTGAGCACATAACCCTTTCTTCACTCTTACACAGTAGGAAAGGTTTCTTTTAAGATTGCAGTTCTGTAGCTAGTAGAGTCCTCAAACATTAGATATTACTGCAAAATAGTGATATGCTCATTGAATAATTCTCACTAGCATCATGTTTGCTGCAGGAAAGGGCAGGCTATATCTGTTTAAGAAGTGGAGTCTACTTTAGAATCACTCCCAACCCTTCCTGGCCAGGGAACGACAGGATTTAGCTAGAATGTCCCAACTCCAGTTTTCTGCACAGCGGCAGGGCATTCTGCAACTAGACAGTGTGACCTTTCTGAACAGTTATTTAATTGGGTCTCAAAGTGGACCAGAGCTAGAATGCAGAGGACAATTAGGATTGTATACAAATTGTATCTTTCTATCACTACACATCATCTTCAAGAAAGAAGTCAGTCTATTGGCTCCTGATGATTTTCATCCATATCTAGCTCCCAATCCATTATTTCAATGGTATCAACACTTTGCTTTCAATTGCTGCTTCTTTGTTAAACCATGCAGCACCAGCATTATCAAGAGCACTGATTCTGAATTATACTGCTGATTAAACTGGGGTATTAAAAACAATTTGATACTCTGGCAAGGGCTCTCATACAGTCTAGTGGTTCCCACACCACTATCTCACCTGTAGCTCATAGAACTCCCTGTCCTTCCAGAAATACAGCTGTAGCTTCTTCCGCACTGCCACGCACATCCTCAGCACCTCCTCCCCTGTATCAGAGTGCTGTGAAAACAGACAGCCTCACATGCATTAGGATTAGAAGGTAAATAAGGAAGATAATATAGGGCCATAAATAATCCTAAACCTATAGCACAACTGGCCAATGGAAGAGCTAAGTTGCAGCTGAGTAAACTTTCATGCTCCCATCGGGTCACCATGGACTATTTTCTCACTGGGCCAAACCCCAAGTGGATGTCAATCAAGGTGCTGAACTTGAGTTCAGATGTGCATGTGGCCAGAAGAAAGATTCTTTGAGATGCATTCTGAAATAATTAATGCAAGATAAATCCAGGCCACAATAGGTCTTTTATCAAGAACTCTACTGTTAATGAAAGCTACTAGGATAACAGCTCTGGAGACTGAATTGGGTAGCAGCAGTATAAGCTTACCCACATTTTCCACTGTACCTCAACCTTATTTTGGTGAGACTGCCTCTATACAGAAAAAGATAGGCCAAAGACTGAATGAACAGGCATAGACTGACCTTTCTGCAGAGACCAAACTTTGTGATGGTGGTTTATGCAATGAGGACACCTGTTCCATTTCCCCAAGGACAAGATGCACCAAACTCTTTCATGTAGTCAACCAGACAGCCTTCAAGATGGTAATGGCTCAGTCACTACTACCCTGAGCTAGATCTGAAGAGGTGAAAGCCACCAATTGCCATTGCCCACTATTCAGCCATCTAGTCCTACTATTTTTCCTGTAGCTCCAACAATGTGCTAGGTGCTGTACAAACAAAGAAAGGCACTGTCTTTCCCCAAGACCCTTCAGTCAACAAGAGAGAAGTTGTTTGTACCTTTTTCTCCTACTCTAAGTGGTCAATGGTGTTTTGCTGTCCCCAGTTACCCTTCCACCTCATCATTAGTTAATTAATTGCTTGACAGCATCATGGTAGGAATATGAATATGGAGAGGGCAGTGCTTTACATATCAGCTCCAAGAGGGGTTCCACATGGAGTTGAGCAGGGTGGGAGAAAAAGATAGAGGTGGAAAATAATATTACTGGTGAAGTGGAAAGGACTGTGGCAATATGAAAGACAAGGACAGATAAGCATTAGAAATTGGCATTAGTCAGGATCTTGAATGTAAAGAAGAAACTAGACACTTATGTGGTGAAGGAGTGGGAAACAAGGGATTCAAAGAAAGGGAGACATGTTCATATTAATGAACTATGATCTATGTTTTGTATACTAGTTAATTAGAACAGTTTGACAAGAAGCACCACTGAAAGTACACGTTAAGTCAGACACCCACACACAAAAAGTAAACCAAGACACTAACACTTGGATTTGCATGTTTCATAAGATTTAGCATTAGCTGTATGTTAACACTAGAAGCCCAAGACTAAATAATTATAAGAAAATGTTTATCACTGGGCAAAAGTTTCAGCTTGCCTAATTACAAAGACCAAGCTTCCTGTGAAGAGTAAATCAAAGCACTAGAGGTACACCATCAACTTAAGTCTCCTCTAGCTATGAGCAAGGCTTGGGGACCAAAGTACAGGTAAACTGATGAACTGATTTACGTGTAAATAAGAGACCATTTTTATAAGACCGTAGGACCCGGATGAAGGACCACCTTATCCTTATGGAACATTATATAGATTGAATCAGCCATTAGTGTCTCCAAGACACTGTAAGTTAATGTAACTGTTACCAGAAACAAATCTTCAGAAAAAGATTGTGAAGTGAAAATTCAAAGAATTACTCAAATGGTGATTCCATTACCTTTGTAAGCCCCATTTTAAGTCCCAAGATGCGGATGGCTTCCAAATGAAAAAAGCACTCGAAGAACCCTTTAAAAATCTCATCACTTAGGATGAAAATTCAGTTAAGTCTTGAATCGATGGGTGAAAGGCCAAAATTACAACCAAGTATACTCTTTACAAAGTGGAGGGAGGGACCAAGACCAACATTTTTAAAACTTGTATACCTGGAGTGAAGTTCTTAAGTCCATTGTTAAATATGTAAATAAGCAGCCTGATTTTCAGAAGTGCTGAACCACAACATCTCCTAATTTCTCATATAATACAATTATTTTCATTTTAAATTTAACATACCAAACCCTCTGAGAAATTTGAAAGTTAGTCCTTGTTATGAGCTTTTGTCAGAACGCTTGCAACATTAACCTGCCTCCACTTACCTGTAAGTCACAGGTGAACAGAGATGCCCCTTTTGCCTTAGAGACTGTGGTGATTTGTTGAAATGTCAACAGGTCGTGGACATAAATGTTATTTTCTGTTTTAGACAAAATTCCTAATTATTATTTAATAATTTAACACATGCAACTCATTTTTAATTTACACAAACTATCACAAAACACTTTATAAATGTAAGTATGTTTACAAAGCAGATCCAAACTAGTGAGAGAAATTAAGAGTTTCAGGATAGGAAGGGGATGGGTTCCCCCCCATTTGAAAACAATCAGTGAGATAAAAAGGTTTCTGGGTTGCAGAAGACTCTCACACCAACCGTGGCAAGACTGCATGAAGGAACCAAGAATGGGTGCTAACAAGCAAACAAAGTGAAAGTAGGACAGAAGAGAAAGCAGGCCACAGCAAGTTCATGATGGAAGCTCTTATTTAAAAAAAAACCACCATTTTGAACTGGCTCCTGAAATTTGTGGGTGGTGAATAGAGTTGAAAGTTGGAGCTGGTGTGGTCAAGTTTTTGTACGCACGAGAACGCAGGCAGCAGCATTCTACACATGCTGGAGTCGGGATTGCTGGGACTTGGAGGTCAAAAAGGAGGGAGTTGTACCATAAGTAAAAAGAAACAAGGAAGATCATAATTCAAGAATAAGTTCACCCAACATACAGTACTCAAAATACTCAAAATTCTTGCACAAGTTATTTGAATATTAGTGGTCTGTTCCCCAGATGTCTTTACTGGCTTAAGAATAGCCCAGCTGCTTCTTAACCTATAATGCATAACACTTCCCTGCAAATTAGAGGCCTGAATTCTAGACCCAATGACTTTTCAACAACTAGACCCTCATGCAGGTGTGAAGGACCTCCCCAAATCAAGAAGGTGGCAAACTGTTTTAAGAATAAGCCTTAGAGTAGGTGAGAGTGTGAATTATTCACTTTCCTTGGTACAACAAACAGATGTCTGTACTGCGGGGGAGGGGGGTAGAGAAGAGCGGGGTTCATGCTCAGCCAAGTAATTGCACCAAAAAAAGAACGAATTGAATACTACTAAAACATATTCTTCACTTACCTAACAAACTGACCAGAATTTTAAACTGGGAAACAACATGAATCTGAAAAGAGAATTGTATTAAAGCAACATCTCTACAAGCCAAAACACTCTTCCCTGCCCCCTGCCCTCCGCCCCTCCAACTTGGACAGAGATTTAATTAGTCTATGCAAATAGTTTTATTTACCCACATAAGGCAATGAAGATGGGGCTACTGTTACTTTCTGTGCAACATTCCTACAGCTACTGTACAATCCCACACCTATACTCATGAAATGTCTGATAAAGCTAGCTTATATTGTTTACAGGTCTGTCGCATCTTAGGCGCATTTAACATGTGCGATTTCAGCTGTACGCGGTCGGCAAAAACAAACCCCCCAAAAAGAGAAAAATAATTTAAATACTGTTTCTGTAGTGCGGGCGATTCCGCCCGCCATTACACTCAACGTAATTTTGACTATACGCGATTTTCGCTTTAGGCGGTGACTGGGAATGTAACCCCAGCGTAAGATGAGACAGACCTGTATATCCTTTCCTAGTGAGAAAGCTTAACAACGTAGATCCCTTTAACAAGATTTAACCATGTTCTGGTGCCTTACCAATAAAAGGATGTAAATGATTCCTTAAAAACTATTGTTCTTCTCCAATGAAAATGCAAGGTGCTCTACTGCAGTGATACATTCAATGTGCTCACATCTACTGAAATTAAAATGGTAATAAAACTGACAGCAAGTCAGTACACAGCTATTCTAGATTCCAGCCTCTAATAGCCAAAACAATATTTGCACTTTAATAGCATGTTTCATCTAAGGAGATCAAGTGCTTTACTTCATTAATTCTCTCACCAGGTCAGACAGCAATGTATTATCTCCATCGTACAAATATATATGATTTGCTGGAGGTCACAGTGATTCAGTGAGTCAGGAAAAGAACCCAGGAGTCCTAACTCCAAGTCATCTGCTGTAACCACCAAACCAAGTTCCTTCCTACTGTAGGAAGAGACTGTGGACAAACGCACAGTTAGGCTACTCTGTGCCACTCCCAACAAAGTTTACTGTTAAAAAAAGCCTTCTGGAGATTCCAGATTAAAGTATTTCACATTGCACCCTCTTAGTGAAAACACTAGCAATTTTCCCTAGTGTCAACAACTGCCATTTCCTACCTGCTGAATCTTTTTTGAGAAGTTCTTGTTGGATTTCTCTAGTGTCACTTCAAATCTGTTGCAACCTACCAAGCAGAGATTAACGAGTGACATAAAATCACAGTTGCCTTCAGATTTATTACTGCATAAACTTTTACTCTAAATCCCACAAAATTATAGCAGATTTCAAATTAAGCAGCTAATGCCAGAAGCTTGCATGTCTTGTAAGAAGTGTGTGCTTCCTTTTTCTTAAACCAGTTTGGGGAATCTGAGGTTGTCATTGATATCTAGCTGGGGAGTCCAAAAACGTGGTTTAACTTCATGAAGTCAGCAAATCTGAAGGTCCCATCATTAGCTAAATCCTTGCCTTGTAATCTCAGATCCTAATATAATTTAATTAAATATTTAAAAACCCCAAGCTATGAAGACAGCACTAAAGCACCTTTTTTCCCAGCCAAATACCAGCAACTCAGATCTCCAGGAAGCACATCACTGCAAGATGGACAAAGAATAAAATACTTCACTACAAGGGTTTAAAAGTTTTATGGATACAAACTTACAGCCACTTTCTGATGACGTAACCTCTCCTGGTATTGATGCAAAAAGGGGGAGAAATTTACCAAGTGAGACAAAAGACACTAGCAACTCAAGTCAGCATGATCTATTGAAACAGACTGCCTATGGAGGCTGGGAAAAATGAGCTGGAATTAGGGTTTAGTAATCCAAGTGGCTACAATAGAAATAGCTTCCTTCTGAGAGCAGGTGTAATTTGGGACAGATGTGCCACATCTTTTTACTTTGCAATCCAATGAGCTATTAAATTAGGTACACTTAATAGTATAGCTTTCTGCACATTATAACTGGTAAATAGCTGAGATATAGATCTGTTTAACATGAGTAATTTTATATCTGATTCTAAATACAATAGGCGCTCTTTGTGGCATCACCAGAATGGACTAAGGCCACTTGTGACTGCTTCCTCAAAAGACAGAGAAGGGAATACTTTTTGGTCTAGATTAGAATGTTAAGATTCTGAACCAGGTTTAATTTTATTATGTATATTGATCAAGATGGTGGGCCTCGCGTTTTAATTAAGTTGCCCTTTAACTACATTGCCAATCTGATCTATTCACTAGGTTCTGTTAGAGTTTATGCATGGTGGGTATTTTATTCATGCACATTACACTAATTTACTGTAAATACAAATGTGGAAACCGTTATAGTTCAGAGATTAGTATCAGCTTTGGTGGAATCGTGAGAGAAAGGGTAATTTTAAAGCAGATGGTAAACTCTATAAGACAGTAAACAGAAAAGAAGGAAAGGAAAGTAAGATCTGTACATACTGCAGTGGCCCCGTATAAACATTTTCATAAACTATAGGTGACAGTCTGCTGTTTAGTATACTAAATGTACCAGGATACCAGTATTAGAGTCACTGAAGAGTTGAGAATGATACATTGGCATAATATTGCGCAAAAGCTTGGCTTTGTTTGTACAAGCTCACCTATATCCTTCCTGATCCTGTAAAGAAGAAGGTGTCCTTGTTTGGTGCCAACGAGCAGCCATTCCTCTATAAGATAAGAGAATTTTTATCAGTACCAATAAGAATACGACTCTCAGCTAAAATTAATCTGAAAATTCTTCATCTTCTTAAACTGAAGCCCATTGTTGAATGGTCCAAAACATACTAAGGCAAATTTCAGCTGGGGAACATGCATGGCTCTTCCATTGTTTCCCTAGAGCAGGGATAGGCAAACTTTTTGGCCCAAGGGTCACATCTGCGCATGGAAATTGTATGGTGGGCCATGAATGCTCATGAAATTGGGGGTGGGGTGCAGGAGGGAGGGTGGGCTCTGGCTGGGGGTGCGGGCTCTGTGGTGCAGAAGGGTGGGATTGATGGATTTGGACGGTGAGAGGGGGTAAGGAGTACAGGCTCTGGGCAGCGCTTACCTCAAGCAACTCCCAGAAGCAGCAGCATGTCCCTCCTCTAGCTCGTACGCGGAGGCACAGCCAGGCGGCTCTGCGCACTGTCCCATATGCAGGTGCCATCCCTGCAGCTTCCATTGGCCCTGTTTGCTAGCCATTGGGAGCTGCGGTGGCAGCGCTTGGGGCGGGGGCAGTGTGTGGAGCCCCCTGGCTGCCCGTACACGTAGGAGCCGGAGGATGAACATGTCGCTGCTTCCGTAAGTCGCACAGAGCAATCCCCCGACCCCGCTCGCTGGCAGGAGCTCGAGGGCCAGATTAAAACATCTGAAGGGCCGGATGCAACCCCTGGGCTGTAGTTTGCCCACTCCTGTCCTAGAGGAAGTGCTTACATATGGAGTAACCTTTGTTTTGGGAAACAAAGGTTTCCAGGGATCAGGAAGTAAATATGAAACACAAGCCCGACACAGGAGCCTACTTGCTCATAATTAGGGCCCTCCCAAATTCACAGCCATGAAAAACGTGTCCTGGACCGTGAAATCTGGTCTTGTGTGTGGAGGTCCTGACCCAAAAGGCAGTTGCAAGGGGGGGGGGGGGGGTCGCAAGGTTATTTTAGAGGGGTCATGGTATTGCCAACCTTACTTCTGCACTGCCTTCAGAGCTGGGCGGCTGGAGACTGGCGGCTGTTGACTGAGGGCCCAGCTCTGCAGGCAACAGCGCAGAAGTAAGGGTGGCAATACCATAAAGGGCGCTGTCCTTACTTCTGTGCTGGTGCTTCAGGAGGCTCTGCCTTCTGAGCTGGGATTCCAGCTAGCAGCTGATGCTCTTCAGCTGCCCAACCCTGAAGGCGACACTGCTGCCAGCAGCAGTGCAGAAGTAAGGGTAGCAGTACCGCCACACTCCCTACAATAACCTTGCAATTCCCCCCCCTCCCCTCCGGACTCCTTTTCGGGTCACGACCCCTACAATTACACCACCATGAAATTTTAGATTTAAATAGAGGCAATCATGAAATTTAAGTTTTTACATCCTATGATTATGAAATTGACCAAAATGGACTGTCAATTTGGTAGGGCACTACTCATAATGAAGTACACTAAAAGGGAGAGAGCTCCACATTCTTCATAAATATACATAAACAGAAGATAAACTACTTTTCAAGCATTGGCTGCTGCATATAGATGACTGGTCTACACAGTGAAAAATTGGAGGGAGCAAGACAAATTTAGATACTACCATTTGTGAGTTCTGACTTTGAACACAGTAGTTAAACATTTAGAAGTCACAGTGGTCCACATGAATTATTCAGTTATGTCTGAAGTGATTACATAAGTTACAAAGAAATAGTATTTGAGTTGCGGTGACACGTAAAAGTCATTTTGGATTTACAAAGTAGAACACTTGAAAAATCCACTGTTATTCCACACAAACACACACACACTTTGGTACATTGCATATTAGAAGGCTTTGAATCTAAGTATTGCTATGCACCTCATCCACAAAAATCTTGTTAATGAAATTTCAATTAATCTTTAGCTTCATAACAGGGAAATCTTTACTAAACATATGAAATTTACCTTTCCCTTTTTCACACCATATTTTCTCAAAGCTACTTGTGATTTAACAAGATCTTGCTTCCCCTGCGCCTCCTCTTCTCCTATTTAATCAAGAATTAAGTCATAAAACTGGAAGGACATCTCTATTCCATGAGACTATGTTGCTCAAAAAATCCACAGGATTATGACTTCAATGAAACAAATACATTTGTTTTGCAATGAAGTTTCTCGATTTCAATGTTTTTCCACTGTATTAGTGCCTCTGTATGGAATATATTCAATTTAGCTACAGAATTTAAGTCTCAGTGTTTTATTTTTAAGGCTTAATCAAAAACAAACCAAGTTTCTGACAAAGTTACTCTTTTACATGAAAGAGTTTGTTCCATAATATAACATTTATTTGAAACTGCTCCAATGGTTTAGTATTAGAAAGAGTCCCAGAGAAAACTGATTAGAGCACAGACGAGGCAATCAAAGGTGCATGATAAATAAAACCTATTCACCTAGGTATCTAACAAAATTTGCTATGAACTGTCTACTTGCTAAACTTTATTTGTTAATATCACAGCTTTGCTATAGTAACAAGCAATTACAGGAAGAAACTAGCTAAGCCATATTTATAAATATTGGACCATTTTATACTACTGTAAGTATTCACTGCACCATCTACAGTAATAATAGTAACTTGAATTGTCACTTAGGCCTGATCTATACTTAAAATTTGAGCCGACATAGGTTCGCATAGCCCTGAGCAACATAGCTAATTCCCAGGGTAGATGCTGCTAGTTCAATGGAAAAATGTTTCCATCAACCTAGCTAACCTCACTGGGGGGGGGGGGGGGGGGCGGCGCGCGGGAAGGATAACCTATACCGATGGAAAATCACCTTCTGCCAGCAAAGACTGCATCTACACTATGACTTTTCATCAGCACAGCTACGGTGCTGTAGCTATGCCCGTAGATAGTCCCATAGTATATACACAGTCTTAGGTAACAGTTCTAACCCACCAGGTCAGATTGTTTTGTATTTAAGACACAAAGTATGGGTTTATTCACAAATAAAACACACCAGGTAGGGCAAGGCAAAGTGACACTTGTTGTGCTACACAACATCACATTTTCTACCATTCAGACTCACACTTAAACAATGGAGAAAGAAAACATGGAGGAGGATGCACAAGACCAGAACAAAAAATTCCATCCCACAAGAAACAAACCTCTTCAAGTATCAGAGACACTGATACAAACTGAGCGCAACCAGATCAGTCAGTTCACCCAAATGTTTAAAAATCAGACTCATAACCAGACCAAAGTGTGTCACTTCTACTACCCTTCCAAAAAAAATAGTTTTGATGGGTGAAGGCTACAAATCCCACTTCAGCCCAATTCCAGTCCCCACTCTCTCTGTTCCCTGTAACGGGGGCTCAATCCCCGCTGGCCGTAGCCCTGGGCCACGCTCAAGGTGGGTCACACAAGTGGTTTATGGAGACCCCAAAATTCACCACAAAGTCTGGAGCGTGTTTTTAGAAAGAGCTTCGAGCCCTTCTTGTGGGGAACCCCACGGACAGGAACAGCCGCGGCGAGCCGGGAGGGTGACGGCAGCGCAGTGTCATGGGGGTGTTTGGAGACGCTGGTCTCCGGGGCAGCAGGCTCAGCCACGGCGGTCAGGGCGCGGGGTCACAAGCGGGCCGCGGCTCGGAGCTGGTCCCAAGGGCAGGTGGAGTGACCAGCCCTCACCCACCCCGCCGCGGGGTCCCCGGGGGAGGGGCGAAGACCCGGGGGCCGCCCCGCCGCTCACCCCAGGCCGCCAGACAGTCTATCTGCAGCGGCAGCTTCTCCAGGATCGGCACCGGCTCGAAGGCGTCGTGCATGGCGGCAGCTCTCCGCGCTCGCTCCGGGCCGGTAGCTCCGCCTCAGCCGCACCCCCGGGCCGGCCAGGCTGGAGAGCGCTGCGCCTCCCCCCCGCGGGGCCCCCGCGGCCCCAAGTACAGGCCCAGCTGATCCCAACCCTTCCCAGCAGCCCCCACGCCCGGCCCGTTCCGCTTCCCTACTGGAGCCCCGCCCACACGCTCCGCCTCCTCCACAGGGTAAGCTCCGCCCCCGGCTCCTTTCCCGCCATAGGCACCACCCCCTCCCCGAGCCAGCGGCCTCGCCCCGTGGGTGCCGCCCGCTCACGGCTCCTCCCCCCACCCGCAAGGCCTGTGCCCCTTAGAGGCACCTCCCCCGGACTCCGCTCCAGGGCCCTTCCCTCCCCCCCGCACGGGGAGAATCACCCCATATGCCTGCCCCCCCCTGCATGGCACTGCCCCTCGCGATCCCCCCGCCCAGGCACTGCACAGGCACGTGGGGCCCGCCCGCTCGCTCCCCGCGGAGTAGCTCAGCCCCTCTCGCCCCGATCTGTAGCTCAGAGCTAGTCTGTGCGCTGTGACTGTCACTTCTCAGCGGCATGACCACCAAGCAAACCCGCCGTTCACCAAGAGTGACGTGCAACCTGCTGTCTGCAGCTGGAGCCAAGCGGCCAGGAACCCAGGCCCTGAGAGCCGTGAACGTCCCGTCCCTCTTAATAGGTATTGGGGGGGGGGGGGGTAGAAATATCGAAGGCTGCTGCCTCCTTAAATAGGTACAATGCTCGCTACTTCACTGCTGCTCAGCTTGGCAGAATCATTCAGCCACCAGCCTTGCAGCCGTTGGCTAGGCAGCAGTAAATACTGGAGCATACAGGAAGGCATCCAGTTAAAACACAAGAGCTGGCACAGGGAGTTCAAGCTGATGTTTACTTCTGACCGTTTCCCCAGTTTTTAAGGTACCAAGAGCCTTCCGGGGGGGGATGGGCGGGCGAAGGAGTGCATCCCACCCTGTAACAGGAGTTATTAGTCACCTGAGTAAGCATGACCCATCTCACACTAAGACCAAACTAAAATTTAAAAAAGGGCAGTTCCTTTCCAGCACTCCTAGACGTGCACATTCATGACCTCAGCATCATCTGCTTTCTTAGAGCTAAAACACCAAGGGGCAGTCTGTGTCTATGCACCAAAAGCACAATTTATCAACTTGCTAAGATCAGTTGGCCATCGAGCCTAGGATCTTTTCTCCTTTCCCTGAGACTTCATAGTAGAAAATTAATAAAGCTTAAGAGTATCAGGTTTAATAAAATGAAGCTTACATTCTGATAATGTAATCATGTCATGCCTTTGTAACCATTTGTCACCCTACTTTTTACTGCCTCTCGCAGTTAAAGTGAGAATAGTAGTGATGTTAGTGTACTGAAACAAACATATTACTCCCTTTGACTTCTGTACTATCAGTAAGGATGTATGTATCTTTATGTATCTACAGTAGTTATGATACAAGTGTACCCTTTACTTCAGATGGTGGAAGCCAAACTCAGTCACTATCACTCTCTTCAACAATTGTATGTGAGCCTTATTCATTCTCTTTCCCCTCAAGAGTGGGATGGTTCTTCCCTTCACCATTTGACCCTAGTCTCTCCCTCATCTAATTCTACCAAGCTTCTACCACCTTCATCAGATCCTGACTTATACCTTCTTCCTCATGGTCACTCATTTTATGTGCTACTTTTGTCATCCACAGTGGTACCCAAACTTTCCCTATCATATCACCCACCCCATTACTGAACAGTTGGCTCAGCAGAGGAGCTTGGGCTGAAGGTGGAGCTGGGGGCTGAACTGGGGATAGGGGAGGAGCTGGGACAAGAGGCTGAGCTGGCCTGTCGTCAGAATTGATCTGGGGGCAGAATGGCACTGCTGCTGCTGCTGGGGGCGCTCTCCCCACTACCCTACCCCCACAAAAGGGGGAATGCCCTACAGTTTGGGAACTGCTGCTCTAACTGATCTATTGTTCCTCCCCATTCACTTAAATGTTATTCTGTCCAATTTCCGATAAGAAAGCCCCCATTTTAAGGGCAGAAAAACCCTTTTTTGAAAAAAGAGTAAGATAATATACTTGTGAACAAAGACTATTCAAATATTCTTTACTGACCTATTTAATAAATGTACTGTGCTTAAATATTATTTCCAGTTTACAAACAGGTTTAAAAAAAAACCCAGAGCTTAAAAAGTTGCCCAACATCACAGAGGAAATCAGTGGCAAAGCTTTTAAAAAACCCATAGCAGTCCTGATTTCTACACCTTGTTCTAGCCCCTGGACCACTCTGCTCTCAGACAGCATTGGAAGAAAATGAATCCTGTATCTTCTCTCACACCCACTGTTGCCTTTTAAGTCTTCAAATTAAGCCATCTCTACCTTGTGCTTTAAATCTAACCTGTATTTTTTTAAAGAGTGAATATACAGTTGGATTTTAATCACCACTGCTTTTGTGCAATCAGAAAATGTAACTAAAGTTAATTAATCATTTTACAGGATTTTAGCTTCTTCTTTTGTGAAGTCATAGTTTATATTGCACCACTTTACTCCTGGGGGAATTCTGCACCACTGTGTATGTGCACAATTTATGTCCCCCGCAGATTTCTTTGCTTCCCCGCAGAAAAATGCCTTTCTGACCAGAAAGCAAAGGGATGCCACAAGTGCAGTCATCTGATCCTCCCCAGCGGTATGTTTTGGGGGCCCAGGGCAGCCGGCAGAGAAGTAAATCACTATGGGGCAGGAGGCAGGACTGGGAAAGACCCAGCTGGTGGCTCCTACCCTGCACTGGGTTCAGCTGCTAGTCCCGGCTGGGCTGGGGAGGATGGGACTTCCTCCTCCCCTCCAGGTCAGACCCATTCCCAGATTTCACCCCAGCTGCAGGAAGCTCTGCAAACTCCCCTTTCCTCTTCCTCACCCCCTTCCTGTACCCGTAGCTCCTCAGCTGCAGAAGGAGGGATCCCTGTACAGGGAGCTGCTCCCCCATCCACCCAACCCCTGTGCATACAGACCCCCTCATACCCAGACCCTCCCACCAAGCCTCACCCCCACCACACTCAGAACCCCCCCCCCCCAAATGAGCTCCACGCCCCCTGCAGCTGGACCACCCTGATGAGCCACTGCACCCAGCTCCTCCCCCCCACTCCCCACCCAGCTGCATCTGGATTCCCCACTGAACCCCCTACATCCATACCCCCTTGCCAAGCTCTATCCCCACAACACCCAGTGCCCTCCCCCCCTGAGCCCCAACCACCTTCACCTGAACACCTCTGCAGAATCCCATTACCGTTTCACCCAGAACTCCCCCAAGCCCCTGTGCATCCAGATCCCCCCCACACCCGTATCCCCCAATGAGCCACCCAGACTGCTCCACACAGAACCCTCCACACCTGGATCCCCTCCACACTCGGATCCTGCCTTGCTGAGCCTGCCTGCCCACAGCTGGTGCATCTGGCAGAGAGGGATATCCCAGCGCTTGTGCTGTGTCAGGGTTAGGGGCAGCCTCACCACTGGGTCTGTGTCCCAGGGGGAGCTGCACAGGGATCTCCCACCTGTGCTCCCCAATGTCATACTGGAGCCTCCACCTTTTAACAAGTAAACTTTGCAGAATTTTAAAATACTGTGTGCAGAATTTTTATTTTTTTGGTGCAGAATTCCCTCAGGAGTAACCACTTGCACTGTGAAGTGCCCTACTGCTCATAAGACTACTCTCAAAAATAAGTTATCCAGAGTGATGGTACAGCTGAGCCCATAGCATTAAGCTATTTCATGAGAGGAAATGGATTCTCACCCCTGAAAGATATAGGAAACCCATGTCAAAACAAAAAAAAGGGAAAGTAGCTGAGAGCAAGAAATTGTGTAGAATACATACTGAAACAGTGTGCATTTTGTTGATTAGGTGTAGTATCCATCCAATAGGATGGAGAGACAGATTCAATATTGAATCAATCTACCACTTGAGAAGAGTCAAGTAACAGCATAGATCAAGAGCCCAGCATAGCTGTTGGCTGATAGTATACGATCTCTGCTATATTTATTCTACTCTTAAACCTCTTGCACACCTAGCTAGTTTTACCAATTTTGAAAGTTGTTTGAAATACCTCTTAGCTTAGATTCAAAACTCAAATATATGTCCTGGACAACCATCTCAAGAGCTTTTCAACCAGCAAGTGACATCACCATTATTGCTGAGCTTCATTTATAACAGGGAATCGGACAACCATTAGAAAGGAATCAGAGAAGAGGTAAAGAAGATAGCAGGCACCTGAGGGTTAAAAGGGAAATAGTAAACTAGAGCTTGGTTTAAAGAAGCCAAGTTCCTTGCAACTCTTCTGAAGAACGAAGAATACTTTCTGTCCATTTCCCATCACAAAGCAGAACTGCTCAGCAAAAGAAATCAAACTGAGTTAGGTCCCTCCAGTGCCCTGGCCTAGGTTTTGTTCAAAACACACACACACACACACACACACACACACACCCCATGTTGCAGTTCCAGGGCACATGATGATTTTTTGTTCCATTCACCTTTAATATCAAACGAGTTAAAGAAAATATGAAGACTAGCACAAAAGAGCCAGTTAGCAGCAGCATAGGAGCCAGCAAACAGAGGAATTTGAGTGTAGAGCTGTTAGAGAAAGGAGGGAGGCAAGCCCCTGTTTCTTAAGGGCAGAGATTAAGTTCTTGAGAGTCTGTTTGCTTGCTAGTTTGCTGTCTGGCCTTTGATCGTAACAGAGCCCTGATTAGCAGGCCTATAAAGGCAGCCAAGCAGCCAGCCAGCAGCAGGAGATAGCAAACACAGCAGAAAATGGAGTCTGGGAGAGGGAGTGTGGTGTTCTGAGCTTGCAGGGTTTGAATGGAGTTTAGGCGGGAACACTATGACAGACACAAAGGCAGCAGTGGTAGTGATCCAAGGAATGGAAGAAACAGTGAAGATGACTGGATGTGGACGCTGCGGGATGTACATTATCCTGGAGTGGGTACCCAAAGAGCCCAAAAACTTCATTTGTATGAAGTGCCGCCTGATAGAGCTGATGGAAGAGAAGATCCAAGGTTTGGAGATGCAGGTATAAACCATGGTTGAGTTTCAAAGGGTATTCAAGCAGATGATGGATGGAAGGCGAGAGAAGGCAGAAGGGAAAACTCAAGACTCACAGATGGAAGCTGGACTAAAGAATTGTGAGGGTAGACTGCTGGATGAGGAAAGTGGCCAATGAAAGCATGTGACTATGGTGTTACAAAACATGCAAACATGGTTTTCTCTCTAAGATAATCCATTTTCTAGACAAAGGAAATGCAGTAGATCGAATCTACCTGGATTTCAGTAAGGCATTTGATACAGTTCCACATGGGAAATTATAAATTAAATTGGAGAAGACCAGGATTAATATGAGAACTAAAAAGGTGGATAATTAACTGGTTAAAGGGGAGACTACAATGGGTCTCTACAAAGGAGAACGGTCAGGTTGGAGGGAGGTTACACTTGTGGAGTTCTTGAGAGATCCATCTCGGGACCAGTTTTATTTAACATTTTCATTCATGACCTTGGCATAAAAAGTGGGAGTGATCTAATAAAATTTGCGGATGGCAAAGTTGGAAGGAGGACTGGAATATCATACAAGAAGATCTGGACAACCTTGAAAACGGAAGAAAAAGAAATAGGATGAAATTTAATAGTGCAAAGTGCAAGGTCATGCACTTAGGGACTAACAACAAGAATGTCTGCTGTAAGCGGAGGACTTATCAGTTGGAGGTGAAAAAGGAGAAAAAGACCTGGTTATAAGAATTGATCACAGGATGACTATGAGCTACTAATGTGAAGCGGCCATGAAAAAGGCTAATGCAAACCTAGGATGCATCAGGTAAGGCATATCCAATAGGGACAGGGAAGTGTTACTGCCATTATACAAGGCACTGGTGAGACTTCATCAGGAATACTGTGTGCAATTCTTGTCTCCCTTGTTTAAGATGAATTCAGACCAGAACAGGTACAGAGAAGAGCTACCAGAATGATCAGAGGAAGGGAAAACCTAGCTTATGAGAAGAGACTGAAAGAGCTTGGCTTATTTAGCCTAACCAAAGGCTGAGGGGAGATATGATTTCTCTCTATAAATACAATCAGAGGGATAAATACCAGGGAGGGAGAAGAGTTATTTAAGTTAAGTACCAATGTTGACAAAAGAACAAGTGGATATAAGCTGGTCATCAACAAGTTTAGGCTTGAAATTAGATGATGGTTTCTAACCCTCAGAGGAGTGAAGTTCTGGAACAGCCTTCAAGGGGAGCAGTGTGGGCAAAAAAACTGAATTAGCTTCAAAGACTGAGCTTGGTAAGTTTATGGAGGGGATGGTATGATGGGACTGCCAACAATGGCATGTGGCCCATCTGCGACTATACTAGCAAATATCCAGGGATGGGAACACTAGATGGAGAGGGCTCTGAGGTACTACAGAGAATTCTTTCCCAGGTGTCTGGCAGGTGGATCTTGCTGACATGCTCAGTGTCCAACTGATTGCCGTATTTGGGGTCAGGAAGGAATTTTCCTCTTGGTCAGATTGGCAAAGACCCTGTAGGTTTTTGCCTTCCTCTGCAGCATAAGGCATGGTTTACTTGCTGATTTAAACTAGAGTAAATGGCTGATACCTTGTAACTTGAAGTCTTTAAATCATTATTTGAGGACTTCAGTAACTCAGACAGGTTATGGGTCTATTACAGGAGAGGATGGGCGAGGTTCTGTGGCCTGCAACGTGCAGGAGGTCAGACTAAGGCCAGAAGGGATCATTGTGCTCATCTAAAGTCTATGAGTTTGAGATTTTAGTGCAGTTCTCCTCCACAAGGACAGCTCTATCAAGGGCACTTTGAGCATTACATATTATCTCATCAATTTCTGAATCAAATGTGCTCAATTTACAAGTAAAAACCTGTTTAACTGCAAACTCCACATGGGATGTAAAAGTCAAGCTGTTGTTGCCTCCTGTCATTATCAGTAGTAAAGACTCTACAGGCCAAGTATAGCCTCACTCGCACCCGTGCAACTTACACGTGCAAACCCGTGGCCTACAATGGGCATGCACATTTAAATTATTGCAAGTGAAACTTCCAGGCTAGAAAGTATGAAAGATGATTAAAAAACCAAAAGCAGAGACTTTTTTTCCCTGCTTTTAAAAAGTGAGAAGAACATTCTGTACAGAATAGACATCTGCAACTCAGACATTGATCAAATGAACAAAGAGCACCTGTTGGCCACAGGGATGGACTGGACAGGAAAACCGATCACTAAACCACTTACGTAACAGGTGACTTTTTAAACTCCCCCCGCCCCTTCTCCTTAATAGACCTCAGGAGCGGAAATATCCTAGCAGAACATATTAGCATCAAAACCTGCAAAGCTTTTGCCTGCAGGGGAAAGTAGAACTTGCTCCTTCTGGGAGGTGGTGCCAACTTCTCATGGATGAGTATGGACCTCTTGGCAGACAGGTCACTTGCACAGAGTAGAGTTCTACTGAAATATCTAGTTAATATTTGCTTAACTTCATAGTCAGACAAACATTAGCAAAGTGTTGCAGGAAGTTTTTATTAGGCCACGCAACACTTTGAAGGTATGGGTAAGTCATTTTTCAGGCATCCACCACATTGCCAGCAATGAGATGTGCCACAACAAATGCTAAAGTTATGCAACTGTTGCTCCTAGGTCAATGACATTTAAAATAGAAAATCTTTCCTACACAGTGTTAATAAAATTGCACTTGGTTTTGTTAAAAACATCAATATTGTAACTTTTTCAAATATTTCCTTTTTGGTATCTTAATTGATTTCCTTCAATTACTGGGGCTTCTTACTCAAAAACCTCCTCTCCTTCTAAGCCAGCTGTGCAGTCTCCATCTATTAGCCATTATTTCCAATTAAATGGGAAGCTTGTTTCTAAAATAACTCTTCACCAATTTCTTCTACCCTCCACCAAAAGCAGGTAGTTGACCTGTGGAAGTTAATTGTAACATTGAATTCATAGTCCCTCAGTCAGATGTTAGGACTTTTAGTTTGACAGATTCTTCAGATATTTAAAGTTACAGAAGGTGCTGGAACACACATTTAAATCACTTAAAAATCCAAACTTGCAGCAACACCATAAATTCAAACATTTTCCAAAGGTTTATCAATGTCCTTGCGAACCTCTTCCACAGTGAACTGTGTAAGATGCTCTCACTCAAATACAGTGTCCAGTTCCAAAGATGAAGATCAAGAGAGATCAGCAGGATGCACCTGATCCACTGGGCAGCCTACGGGAAACAGAACTTTCAAGAAGCTTCTTCTTCACTCCATTTTGGATCTTTCAAAGTGTGTAATCATTCTTTCCTGAAAGATTCAAAGAAAGGTCATTGAAGTTTGTAATTTTTGTCTCTGTGTTTACATCACTCAGAACTAAGAGCCCACTCTTCACATGTTTATAGATACACACATGCATTGCAGAACAGTGATTATACACGGAATAAGAGATATATAAAGAGTGCTCAAATTTTGACAAGATAAAAATTTGTCCAGTCAGAAATCTAACTGCACATATGGGGCAAAGTTACCTTTCTGAATATACACTGCTACTCGATCTCTGTTTCGATCAGATCATTACAACGTTAACTCTGAATGTGTGAAGATACCTGTCATGTACACATTACAGAACTTTGTATGCTGGTTAGAGAGAAGCACACTCAAATACTGACATAATGTGTTTCTCCCTAATTAGCAGGAGGTTTGCGTTTTGTCACTCCCAAATAGGTGAAAAGGGCACTCTTAATCAAACCTTAAAGTTTGGAACTCATCTAATACTACAAAAAGCGGAAAGAAAAATATGTGCTAAAGACAAGGAAAAAACTATTCACCAAATAATTTGTGGAGTAATCCATCATCTCTCTCATTAAGTCCTCTTAAGCAAGAACAATTTTTGCCTAGTGGTTCCAGATATAGTAGAGAGCACACATTTGTCAAGAATTTAATCAACTCATTAACATTCATAGCATTATTTAGGTGACTGATTTTATTGTAATTCAACATGAGGCATAGATTTCACATATTAACCCTTTATTTCCCCAAAAGCAACATGCAAATGAAGGTATTAACCAAAACTCAACTTCTAGAACAGTGGTGCACAAACTTTTCCAGTTGCCCCCACCCCACTTACCATTAATGCAGGGGTTCCCAAACTTGTTTTGCGGCTTGTTCAGGGTAAGCCTCTGGTGGGCTGCCATGTTTGCCTGAGCGTCCGCAGGTACGGCCGCTCGCAGCTCCCAGTGGCCACGGTTCACCGTTCCCGGCCAATGGGAGCTACGGGAAGTAGTGGCCTGGCCCGCGCTGCTTCCTGCAACTCCCATTGGCTGGGAACGGCGAACCGCGGCCAGGGGTGCCGCTTCCCACAGTTCCCATTGGCTGGGAATGGCAAACTGCAGCCACTGGGAAGCTGCAAGCGGCCGTACCTGCGGATGCTCAGGTAAACAAAGCGTCTCGCGGCCCACCAGAGGCTTACCCTAACAAGCCTTACCTGAACAAGCTGCGAACCAAGTTTGGGAACCCCTGCATTAATGGAATCGGTCTGTGCCTGCCCTCCATTACAGCACCGCCAAGGCTTTCCCAGCACCGGAGCTTGGACTGAAGGTAGAGCTGAGGGCGGAACTGTGGATGGGGGAGGAGCTGGGGCTAGAGGCAGAGCTTGGCTGGGGGCAAAGAGGGAATCACAGCAGAGCGGAGCTGGAAGTGTGGCACTCCCTCCCGGGCCCCCCCACGGGGGCTGGCCCAGGTCTGGAGGCAGAGTAGGACTGGGGCTGAATGAGTTTGGGAGAGAAGTGAAGCTGGAGGCAGAGTGGGGCTGGAAGCATGGTGCTCCCTCCCCACCAGGGCTGGCCGAGGTCCCACCGCACACACACCCCAAATGCTCCCCCGCCCCTCAATTTGGGGACCACTGTTCTAGAAATAGCTGCTAATTTATGTAATGGCATCTGCAAAGCCAGAAACTGAGCTGTTTTGCTACAACACACGTTACTGGAATTCACACACAAACGTGGCAGGAGACGGGGAAATGCAGCTTTACTTTGAACAAACATGCATGGCACTACTGCATGAAGGGAGCGCCTAGTATTTTAAATCATTTGCATTTAAAACAATTGTTTCATGATAAATTGCAATCTGCTGCACAGGTTCTACCATTCTTGAAAGTCTTTGGCTGAACACTGGTTTATACTGTTCATATTTAGGGCAAAATTACTGTATTTCATTCAATTATAACATCAGTACTTCTCCTCTCCCCTTTCCTGCTGCATTTATAGGAACATAGAGCTCAGTTCTAACAGGCCAAGTCAACCTCTTTAATGAAAGACTCATGACACCCTTGGCATGTCATAAGACTTCAATTTGTGCTGAAGGCTTGTTTACTGACCTCATCTGAATCCAGAAGGGCTGGGAGAGCACTGCAGTAAAACAAACAAAGATTGTTACACAGACCCAGGGCACTAAATGACTGAAAATATCAATGTCAGTTTTAACACTGCCAGCTTTTTGACAGGGAGTAGGTTATGATGGAGAAGAGGACCAACCTTTCGCTAAAATTAGAGAACTGGAGGAAGACAGAGAAAGATATTAACAGAGTGAGATGGGACCTAAATAGTATCATCAAATACTAAAATCAGTTTCTAAGTTCTGCTTTCATTGTTCAGCTCTCAAATTCCCATTATCACTTGAAATCAGCCAGAAGGTATCAACTATCAAAAACTCTCAAGTAAAATGCAAGTGTCTTTTATAGCCTCTTATTTACTTTATGTGGTGGAGAGGAGTATCTTGCCTTTACTAGCTTTCAGTACCCTCTAATTAGAGTGTTTTAAAAAAGAAAATCCTTACTCATTCTATAAAGACAAACTCCAGGCAAATTATGATAAATTTTCCTCTTTTCCTCAGTGTAGTATTCTGAAACTTAGTATCCTATCATGTATAAACTGAATTGTATTTTTGTAAACAAAGAAGTGTATTTAAATCCAGGATCTGAGCCTTCCACTGGAATGCCAGTATCAGAATTGTAAGCTAGTATCCCCATCATGGTTTACATATGATTTAACAAATATAAATTTTAGGCATAGAACACCAAAGTTTTTAAATTGCAAAAATCACTATATTAAGACAGAAGTGATACCGGTTGTGTACAGTGGGCTTCCATAATGCCAATGTCAAGTGTCACTAAACAGAAGGCTCCGACATTGTCTTAATTACAAAACTTAATAAAAGTTATCCACAATTTATATTATATTAGGAAAAATACTCAAGTGTACATCCAGAGCATACTACTGAGGGAAACTAATCTGGTTTTAACTTCACCCAAAAAAAAAAAAAAAAAAAAAAAAAAAAAAAAAAAAAAAAAAAGTCATCAGACATGGGATTCAAAACACAGGCAGCTAACACTGACTTCAGCTCATTATTCATAGTCATGAGGTGGTATACAGAAGCCAAAACAGGAACAAGTTTCTATCATACAAAGTATCACTACTCATTGTCAGAATCACACTGATTTCTCCATCCACAGAGCACAAGAATGTGTCAGCTCTGTTCTGTATCTTTTAAATGTCTTAGTCCTTTAACTAGGACTAGGACTTTACCTATGCGTGAGACCTCTAACAATACAAATGTTGAATGCTTAAAATCAAACCAAAATATTGAACCAAAGACTTATTTGTTCTATGTAGCCTCACTTGTAGTACTGTTGATTTTCAACTTGAGGTCAAATCCTCATAAGGGACTGTTTGTACCTACCATTACCAACTTCACTGAACATTTAAGAAGTTCCCAGTCCCCCTTTGAGCAAATACATTACATTTAAGGATAATTTCACCACAGCAGCAAGAGAAGGACAAACACCAAGATTTAAAGGAGGTGCAGTTTTGGATTTTTTTAAAAAAAACCTTATAAACTCAATTAAGTATTACACATGGCTAAAAATGTATGCTTTGTATGCTGCGTAGACATACCCTTAAAGTCAGAGGCCAACTCCAGAAAGAGTTCAGCACTTGCCCAGACAGAGCCAGCATCAGAACTGCTGGCATTCTAACTATACTTCCAGTGCGTCTGACTCCAATGCAGCTACTACTGCTTGTCACAGTACAGATACTCACACATCAGTCACTGAAGAAGGAACATTCTCTTCTACCCACTTCAGATCATCTTCCTGCTAGAAGCACAGAAACAAAACATAAAAAACAAAAATGGCAAGATTCTTTGAAGGGCTTTGCAAATGAATACATTTTCTCTAGCCTACCTGAAAAGCTCAGCATTAACTACAGTGGATGCTCACACAAGAAATACAAATTGTTATTTTTGGATTAAGGAATCCAGTTCAGAGGATCAGGGAAGTCACAATACATTTTTTAAACATTTTTCAGCAATTTTAAGCCAGTGCCTACTCAGCCAAGAATTAACTTAAAATGCTATGATAATTAATAAAACATTGTATTAACTCACAAAAATATGATTCATAATGTTGGATTTAAAAGATAAAAGAGTACACCATACGTTAATGTAATCTTCCTAATTTTTGTTGAGACTATTAGCATTTTTATAGCACTCATAGGATTGTTGATTTATACATAAGAACGGACGTACTGGGTCAGACCAAAGGTCCATCTAGCCCAGTATCCTGTTTACCGACAGTGGCCAATGCCAGGTGCCCCAGAGGGAGTGAACCTAACAGGTAATGATCAAGTGATCTCTCTCCTGCCATCCATCTCCACCCTCTGACAAACAGAATCTAGGAACACCATTCCTTACCCATCTTGGCTAATAGCCATTAATGGACTTAACCTCCCTGAATTTATCCAATTCTCTTTTAAACGCTGTTATAGTCCTACCCTTCGCAACCTCCTCAGGTAAGGAGTTCCACAAGTTGACTGTGCGCTGTGTGAAGAACTTCCTTTTATTTGTTTTAAACCTGCTGCCTATTAATTTTATTTGGTGACCCCTAGTTCTTGTATTACAAGAATAAGTAAATAATTTTTCCTTATCTACTTTCTCCACATCACTCATGATTTTATATACCTCTATTATATCCCCCCTTAGTCTCCTCTTTTCCAAGCTGAAAAGTCCCATCCTCTAATCTCTCCTCATATGGGACCCGTTCCAAACCCCTAATCATTTTAGTTGCCCTTCTCTGAACCTTTCCTAGTGCCAGTATATCTTTTTTGAGATGAGACCACATCTGTATGCAGTATTCGAGATGTGGGCGTACCATCGATTTATATGAGGGCAATAATATATTCTCCATCTTATTCTCTATCCCTTTTTAATGATTCCTAACATCCTGTTTGCTTTTTTGACCGCTTCTGCACACTGCGTGGACATCTTCAGAGAACTATCCACGATGACTCCAAGATCTTTTTCCTGATTTGTTGTAGCTAAATTAGTCCCCATCATACTGTATGTATAGTTGGGGTTATTTTTTCCCCAATGTGCATTACTTTACATTTATCCACATGAAATTTCATTTGCCATTTTGTTGCCCAATCACTTAGTTTTGAGAGATCTTTTTGAAGTTCTTCACAGTCTGCTTTGGTCTTAGCTATCTTGAGCAGTTTAGTATCATCTGCAAACTTTGCCACAAGTTTGTATGAACTGACATTTTGGTTTACGATATATAATATTACTTAGGATGTTTGAGCACTGAATATATTTCTACTTTGCTTTGTTGCTGAACAGAAAACAATGGGCAGTTTTATCTTTATATTTAGGATATCTGTGAATTAGAAGTCATCTTTATTTGAATGTCCTTGCTGCTGACTCAAGAGTTTGAGGAACTCCTTGTTATTGCCAAAGCAGAACAGAGATTTCAGGGGGCATCAGGGTTCTACAGTTTATGCATGCTTTAGACAAAAATGAGCTCCACTCTAAAGGCTTTTGAGAAACAACTCTAATGCATTTTCTACCTCCTCAATGTGAATAAATCCTGAGTTTTACAGGGTCACATGTGGAAAATGCAGACGTCTTAAATGCACTCACAAAAGATATACATGCACCTCACGTGGTCATGCATCTGACTGAAAAGCATACAGAATTTGGAGACACAGGGTAAGTAGTGTAAATTCCCTTTGAATCCAGTTCTACTTCCACATATTTTTCTGTTTTGAAGCAATCTCAGAACCTGAGACACTAGCTACACAAAGGCTAAATTAGCCAGTTTCAGAGAACTTGGTGTAAATATGAAATTCAGTTCTGTCTCTAATGCATTATGTGCAAGTTCTCAAAGCACATACTGAATTCTGATTTACCAGAAAGCCAAGACTCAAAATCTGTTCACAAGCACCACGATTACCATGTTTTGACCCAAATCACTCACACTTCTTGGAAAGGACAAACACAGATACTTGGTCTGATCCTGTTACAGAGCTCCTATTTAAGTGGCTGCCAACTGAGTGATCTGGCATTACCTTTACCTAGTGATAGGGCCAAGGTGGGAAGAGCATACTCACGGCTTTGTTTGCTTTCATATTTCCATTTGGTTCTTGTTTTGTACTTCTCATTTTCATTCCCTCTGCAAAGGGGAGACAAGGTAGAAACGGGATGATTAAACTAGGTCAGTATGTAAACTGTAGATTGCATATCTATTAGGAATACTCCACTGAAACCAAAGATCATTATTTAGAGGAAAGGGCATGCTACCTATTTAAAAGGAGAGTCCCCTTTCCAGGTACCAAAAGTAACTTCTCAGAAATATTCATATATGTTTTTAACAAACAATACTAAGAATTGGTCTGCATGGTGTGACAATGCTCCCTAGGTGGGTGTGGAAACAGCACTATGTTAAAGCGCTCCAGGGAACTTTAGTGCACACCACATTCACATACTTTAGAAATCACTCCCCTTAGTGTGCATTGCCACACTGTCTAGGCAAGCTCAAAGTGAAGCTCAGTGAACACCTAGGATAACTATAACTAAGAGGGAAAGGATCTTTCTTCAGTCTACTTTATACATTATCCATTTCACTGTTCCTGTAGAACCAGCTCCCCCACCTTTTCTGTGGGCCTTTCTGAAATGCAAAATGATTAGCACTGGAGAGTTCAGGGCTTCAATCATCATTTCAAACCCATCTTAATTTGCTGTTCAGCAGTAGCATCTGAAAGTCCCCACCATCTGAAGGCTAGTTGCCTACATTAAATAAGTTGCTGAGCTCAGTCCAGTTCCTTGTAGAGACTGAACAGTTAGTGGTGGTGTTCCTCGAAGGCTAGGGTTAAGTCTAGTGGCAGCGTGGAGAAGTTTACGCTGCTGGTGACAGTGCTGCTATACCTGTTCTTGATTAATTCAGCACTAAGATTCCTTTCCCACCCCCACAGAAAGGAAAAAAATCAG
This sequence comes from Chrysemys picta bellii, assembly GCF_011386835.1. Classification (NCBI taxonomy): domain Eukaryota; kingdom Metazoa; phylum Chordata; order Testudines; family Emydidae; genus Chrysemys; species Chrysemys picta. Next base: position 92,861,626 of record NC_088794.1, on the reverse strand, counting down.
AAAAATTCTGTTCCTACCTTTAGGGATAGTTATGAAATTAAAAGAATTAAAAAGTTAGTTTAAGTTTGGTTGAGAAAATAATAGATTTGCTTTCAGGTTTGTGGCCAGTAAGGAAGGGGCTCTCATTAGCAAGTAAAAGGCAGCCATGAGAATAATAAATAGTATTACTTGTAGTGTGGGAAGGAAGTATGGTTCAAAAACTAACTAATAAAATAAAGAGCTGCGGTAACAAGAATAAGAAAAAAAATGTCTTAAGAGAAACAAACACAAACCTTCCCACTGTTCTGCTGGTGAGCAAGGATTGGGGAAGGAGATAAAGGAAGGCCTTGGAGGAAGGAAAGAAAGAAGCAAGGAGAAACTGCTTCAAACTGGACTTTTGCTAAAACTAGCGAGTTAGCTGAAGGGTATAAAGAAAAGCTATGAATCTGAAGCTTCTTTGTCAGACCCCTACCTGATCATGCTGGAGCACACCAGGATAAGACGGTTTTCTCTAGGTCTGGCCTATTTGTAAGTATACTGATCACATGCTTATGAATACTCTGTTACTGTATTGGATGTAGTGACTGCTTACTTTTAGGCTGTTAGGTACGTTTAGAGCAACTATATAAAACACCATTTGGCCTTTGGACTTAAAGGAATTTATGGTTAAATTAGTGTCTGGCGGTTTCCCACATTAATATTAATAATTCCAACATTACCAAAGCTTTCCTTTAACATGGGCTCTTTCTGTTCATCCTCATCTTCCTCAGACAATGGTGAGGAAGCAAACCTTTGGAGAAGAGGAAAAGAACGAAGGCACATGAGACAGACGCACAAAGTCAAAATATCTTACATAAATGTCATTTTGAAGAGACTGATTATCTTGCCATTTTTATCATTTGACTATTCTGGACAGCTCACTCTAATTGTAAGTTAGATTTTTGATCAACCACAAGCCTGAGGTAATTTAAGTACTCATACCATTCTTTTTTAAAGAAATGTCACTAAGGAGAGCCTATAAATCTACAAATGTTGCTTTCACTTTCTGAGGTCAGGAGAGAGACTACATGAACTATACTTCCTTCTCAATCCCTATATACATTATATATATATATATATATATATATATATAGACACACACACACACACGGCTCACAGAGCCTGAAAAAAAGTTTAGCAAGTGACCATGTAGTACACCAGGACTGCTGGAAATGCTTTCTTTGGATAGACTTGACTTTAAGAATTCAAGATTACTTTAAGAAAGGTAAGACGCATTAAACCTTTGGCTGTTGGCAGACGGCCTCCACAGAACCATGATGACAAAAAGGATCATTGAGAACAACAGTCGCCAGATGGCATCATCCACCCACAGCTCCTGCCAGTCCTGTCAAGAAAAGTACGAGAAGTAAAACATGCCAGGAACAGAGAGAATGCATGCCCTTAGTCCTTTTTTTTTTTAAACTGGTGAACTAGAAATACCTGTGATAAGGAGTAAAGTTGCAGTTCTGTACTAAATGGCTTCACATAGGGTGTAAATTTCCATGTATTAAGACTTCACTGTATGCTCCTCCGCATGAAGGGGACTCTATAAGAAGAGCATTTGCCAGCTTCCCCAACCTCACTTCCTCTACCTCCAAATCCAGATTTTAAGAAAGGAAGTAGTAATCATGGAAACCACTTAGGTACAAGATGCAAACTCACCAACTGACAATCCACCAGCCTGAACTTCATGGTGGTCCAGATGATAAATACAATAGATGCTGAAGGCAAAAAAAAAAAAACACTTGATAAAACCGGTAAGTCAGACATGAATGCATGAAGCTTGTTACCTCTTAGATACTCTGGTGATAGAAAAACTAAGAACTAAGTAATCAATCCCCCGGGGACTTCAAAGGCAAAAGTCTTTTTAAACCATCAACAATTTACTATATCTTTTCCTGTTACATCCTTTCTTCCAATCACAAAGGGACAATGATTCTCCAGAAGTCATCTCACATCAGTTAATTCAGCCACTGAAATTAAGAGCTGAATTCAGTGTTCTTGTTTCCCCAAAGGCATGCTTTCAACACCTTGTCCAAGACATGGCAAGGAATGATCCCCCACTACTTCCTTCTTCCCCATGGGACTATTTTTTGAAGAATTACATAACTTCCTTCTAGCAGCATTCTAGACAATGTAACAGTTTAACATTTATGAAAACTAAAGTTCTTTACAAGCTACATCCACAGCAATAGTGAAGAATAGTCACCTCGAGCAAGCATACTTGCAATCAATTAGAACACAATACATTGCATGACTTACACAAAGAAAACCCCTCCATCTTATGAAAAAGGCCAAGGAATCTAATAATTGCACAGTATCAGCAGAACCTTGTTTTTAAAAGGTTTCATTCCAGAGACCTTCAGAGTGAACTGCACGTAACTCAATTTATCAGCCTTCGGAAAAAATTAAAAGTTAGGTTAACCCAGTCGGAAACTGACCTTATGACAAGAAGTCAAGATATTTCAGATCAGAGGCTTCAAATACTATATGCTATCTCTTCAAAAATGAAAAAAACATACCTCACATAAAAAAGTCTAAGCTAAACCTCAAACCTCCATTTCCCATTGTCATGTTACTTTCCTTCTTCTAGAAAGACAGATTAGGATACTGGCATTCAAAGACATCAGGCCTCTTTATCATCAATTACAAGTGCAAAATATTTTAAAGTAACCAAGCCTCCCACCCACCATTCCTGGAATTTAGATCTTATTACCCTGGACCAAAAGCAAGTTTTAATGCAGAAGCTAAGCGTTCCCCATAGTGGGCTTTAAAGAATGGGTTGGGTTTTTTTATACTGGTTGTATTTTGGAGCGGCTTAGTTTCAGATGCTGCCAAGAATGTCAACCAAACCCATCTATTTAATGGGCAGATTTTGTAAAACAAGTGTCAAACATTTCAGTCCCTTATGAGAGTAGAGTTAAAAGCAATCTGCTCACTGCCTGGATAGGGTTTGTGGATGGGTGAGAAAAACTAGGAGTCTGGTAGCATTATTAGGTATGTCCTTGATGTTAACTAGATTTTATTTGATGCAAATAGGTACAAACTTTAAATTTCAATTTCCCATCCCAAAATAGCCTGCCCTCTCCTTTCTAAAATGAGCAAACATTCTTTTTCCACGAAACCACTCTGCTCAAAGATTAAGCTGTCAGCATGGTGGAGCCATAACACATCTTAAAATCCCCTATTAACCAGTACAAAGTGATACTGCAGTTTTGGAGGAAGCCACTACCCATCTCAGCAGCAGCAGATTTCAGCATGGGATGTAGCTGCTAGCAAAGCATGAGGATGTCTGGGGAGAGGAGGTGGGAGAGGAAAAGGGACCAAAATGAAAAACTCCAAAAAACTATTTAGCTTATTCAGATAAATGCTAATTTGAAGCTACAGTTTATGGGTAGTCAGAAAAATTTGTCAGAAGCACACCACTATGCAAGGCTGAGTGTTCAAGAGCAAACACTGAAATGCCAAAGGCCAATAAACTGACCCAAAGAAGAGCTTTAGTAAACTAAACCAGACCCATAATACCTGGAAAGTAGACTATTTAGTGAGGAATGGAATCCACAGCTCACCTGCTACTGCCAAGATAAGAGTGTTGGTGAAGTGCCGGTAAAGAGAGAGTTTCACAATGTTCCTCCGAAGTTTTAGCAGCTTCATCGTTTGAGTCAAGCTGATGAATATGTATGGCAAGTCAAGGAAAGCAAGCTTAAGAATCAAGTTCTTGATAACAAGTAGGATACAGCTTTTGTACACATCTCAAGCAACACCGTCATGCCATACAGACATAGCTCCCCTGCAACCCTTTCTAACAGCAGCACAACCACAGCGACCCAGCCCTCCCGCACAGCAGTAGGTGGTCATCCAGAGGCAGTGCTCCTGAACAGTGGTTTACTAAAACAAGTTTTCCATACCCATCTTTTTACATCACCCAGCCCCATCCAGGCCTAGTACTCAGATATCACCACATCAGTAAGCTAGCCTGATGCAAAATTTCACAACTATACTACAACTATACTCCAACTAGCTCATACTCGCGGGAAAACCTCACATGCATTTTGGAGATGAGAAAAATAAGTTTAAAACCTGGTCATGAGATTAATATAAATGGACAGCACATCCATGTTTGTCTTTACCTACCTTGCCTGCAATTTTAATTGTACAATAATCGAACATGTGTTTAGACAAAAGACCGACATAATTGTAAGAGGAATAAGGGGGTTGCCCTGGCCTGGAAAGAGAAAGGTAAACTTTGGCATATCCTAATTTTTCAGGTTTGGTAGTTTCGGGAGCTTATACTAAACCTAGCCAAGACCTAAACTCAAAGGGGTCTCAGCGCAGCAGAAGACAAATGGCAAACGTGGAAGAGGAGGCTGGGAAGAGGTTTAGAAAAATGATTCAGAAAACGGCTTTAAAAGTTAACTCAACTCTTTCTTGTCCCCAAACTACTTTATGAGACCTGCAAGTTCTGAGAAGAAATTTTAGCACTAGTGTTGTCAAAATAAAGAGTTTTCTACCAGTTTAAAACAAAACCAAAAACCCAAAACCAAACCACCCCCAAAAAAACAAAAACACCCACAGTAAGGTCAGGACAGACCATAGTCCAAAAACTGCTGTTCTGACTACTGCTTCAGTACAACTTCAGAGTAAATTCACATCAATAATCAGAGAACACCACAACACAAAAACTACTTGTTCACTATGGTAAGGGCTAGGACCGGTTTCAAAACCAATACACAAACCTCTGTTGGCAATTTAAAGTTTGTTACACAAGTTATGGAAATAGAGCTTACCTGAACCTTTAGGCCACAGGGCCTATGGTAGCTGTTCGACAAAAAGATGGCATGTCATTCAAGATGGCAAAAAATGTTTGCTGCGAAAAGACTCCCTGAAGACCAAACTCCAAAGAAAAAACACTGCACCAAATTAAACAGTGAAGAAGGATATCCACCAGCAGAGGGCAGTATCTAGGAAAGCCAGGGGAATAAAAGCCAAGGAGGCAAGATCATTCTGTGCCTAGAGATAAAGAAAAAGACCCAGTGAGAACAAAATGATTGGGAAAGCAAAGCACACACACCTCAAAAATCATTAAAGCATTCAGTCCCAGGTTATCATTTTACCATCAGAGAACAAATACAGAACTGGAAAGCTATGAAGATCCTATGCTTTGCCGTTGAAGCAGAGGGTTTGAATTAGTGTTCACCACAAAGGACAGAGTATTTTGTAGCAGAGTTAAAAGCAGACAACGCCACACACAGTTCTGATCCCCACAAGCGACTGATATGGCAAGAAGTAAGTTTTTAGAGTCAGGTGAGTAACTCATTGAAAAGGCACCGCTAATGAGCAGACAGCCTTGATGGTGCTGCGCTGCAATAACCCCACTTCTTACAGAAAGATTGTTATAGATCTTTGCAGGTACTGTGTTGGTGCCAAAGACTACATGTTCCACTGTTGAGCACTAAATTTAAACAAAATGGCACAAGTTGATGGAACCCACTAGGAGAAAACATACAAGATGCGATCAACAGTCCTCTTGCACATAAGAGAATAACATCCTGAATGAATTTGTGTAAGAAATTCACTTGTACTGGTCTCTGCACCAGGCACTGAACATTTCCTAGAAAAATTAGTCATATTGGGCAACTTCTGAAAGGATATCCACAAAATAATACAGGCATCAATCACTGATAGACCCAAGTTCGCTATCAGAGCCATAGTGCCATAGAAAAGCTGAAAGGGTATCAAATAAGAGACAAAGTCAAAATAAGCTGTCCCGAGAATTCAGTCAAGTCAGGTGCAGAACCAAAGACAAAGACTCTTCTGATAAGGTAAGTTTTAGGGTGTGAAAAGCAGCAGTGCCACTGCAGGACTGATATTGTCCTAGTGAAGCCGAACTCCATCGACCTAAAAAATGACTACAATAAAAGCTTTAAGAATTAAAATAGTCTTCATCGGGCTATTAAAATACGTACCTTGAAAAATCTGCAAGCAGCACCCATTTCTATGTGCCAACGTGTTTTTTTCACTGCACAAGGCCCAGTGAAACCTCCCTTGACTAGTAGGCACAAATTCAAAACTTTGTCAATTCTGGACCCAAAAAAACCCACTTATTTTCAAGTATTCCTATTTCAAAGCACCAAAATTATTTTCCATTGCTGAGAATTAAATTTTGGGGAGGAGACACGGCAAGAAATTGGGAAAATAGCTGGAAAAATAAAGCCTTCTCAACAACACTCCACAACCGTACTCTCTCCCCCCCTAAGGCGCTGGGAATTTCATTCTCCAAATTTCCCTATTATAGCACAACCCAAGGATCCTTCACTACATTACAGTATATGTAATCACACAAGACCAACAATTGCTACATCTGTGGCACATATGAAAACACAGGTAAGTGTCTACTGACCCCTATGACTCTAAGGACACCTTCCATGCCAGAAAATAATAAATAGAGCACTCCAGCCGTAACTACTTTGTGAAGAGTGACTCCAAGACGAGGCCTGCAGGGAAATATAAAAAAAAAGTGAAAAAAGCTAACACACACACTTTGGCAAAAGGCACACGATTCAAGGTTTCTCATCACAAGTTATAGATCTAGGAAGTTATTTTGTCATGGTGCTCTAGGCTCATGGTGTCATGTTAGGCTTTGTCCAGGCTTGAATTTAAAGGTGTGATTTTAAGAGTACAGTACAATGAAAGTTTCACATGCTATGTGTAAGATAAAAACCACTTCAAGACCCAGACTTAATTTCAGACACAGAAAAAGTTTGTCTCACACTTCATGGGAATTTAAAATATACATACACAAGTGGTCTTCTCCAACCGCTTTTTGAACATTCAAAAGAGTTTTAAACTCTTTCATTGTGAGAGATAATGGATTAATCTCAGTCTAGTCTAAGAACCATAACATCCCCAAAATCTAGTTTAACATTTTCCTTTCTTGGCTTCCTTTAATCCTGGTTCTACCATCTTCTGAAATACTTTTCTTCATTTATAGAGTTATTCTGATCTCTATGCCAAGCTTTGTCCCCCATGTTCTCTCCCCTTTAGATTACACACACTTTAGTGCCTTTGGTCCTTCATCACAGGTCTTATCATTTAATCCTTTTGCATTTGTTGCATCCTCTCTAGTTTTTCCACATCTTTCTTAAAAAAGATCAGATCCAGAATTGCATATTCCCCCAAGTGGGTATCTCCATACTTCCTCCCATCTCAAGAAGATTCAGCAAATGCACTTAAGAATAGAGTTATCTCCACCTGTTTTAGTCCCGTTACTATCCACATTTAAAGGGTTTAAAGAAAATATTTTGAATGAATGATCACATTTCTACCATTCTCCATAACTCACCTACTTGCTAATATTCTCCCTCTCCTGGACACTGAGCACTTTGTACTCAATTATATTCACTGCATACTAGTATCTGTTCATGCATGCGCACAGCCTCCACACGCACCTGACTACATCATGGAGAGTGACAGCATTAACAGAATCCATTACTTAGTGCTGTCAGCAGCTACTTTTTTTTTTATAAAAACAGGGTTAATTTTTAACATTTTCAAGAAACATTTAATTAAGCTCATATGCATTACGAAATGTCATTTTTCAGTAGATAGGTCAGCTTCTTCACTGACAGGGTCTCTAATTTGCCTATTTTAAAAAGAGAAGAGTGTTGAACTACAGAAAGATTTTTGCCTTCTCTCTCTTTAAAATTCTCTTTCCATTCCTGGTTCCAATAGTTTTTGTATTTAACATTTTACTTCATTTTGTCTCACTGCAGCATCCATTTTCCAAGTTTGCTAATAACATTCAAATGTCATTTAGCCACTTTAAAGAAACGTGTTCAGCCTGTAACATGAGATGAGGTTGTTACTCACTTAACTATCCCGTATCCCAGGCTCACGATGATGACCAGCGTTCGAGCCAGTGAACGTTTCACTGCAGAAAGCAGCTCTGCAAGTATCAGTGCACCTTGGACTACCAAGAACAAAGCACAAGAAACTTGGTTACTAAACATATAATTAAGGTTCTGAGTAAGTGCTGCAGGTAAGAGCAACACTACAGTGGTCAAGACTATTCCAAGAAACGCAGGCAAATTAAAATGCATCAGTGTTTTTAATCTTTTTATTATCTACTGTTGGAGCAAGCTTCCAGGAAGAGCTGAATACTTCATTCAGCACCAAAGAAGTTCATGAGAAACTTTTCTCAGAAAATGTCTGTATGCAAAAGGTCTATATAAGATAGATTAAGACAAAACCTACCTTTAAGTATCTTCTAGCAGAGAGATGAACTGAAGGTTATTTCAGTCCCATACCTCACCACAGGGTATACACAAGTCATTAAATCAGACTGAATACCTAATGATCTTAATTCATGCGGAAACCAAAATATGATAATGCCCTTCCCCATTCCTTCTTGCAAATACTTTGGATATAGCCCTTAAGCATCTCCTGGGCATTAATAGCATCCCAAGTAGCCAACTAACAAGATCCTCTACGTTGTGGATCAGGACGTCTGCATGTAAAAATTCTGTAAGACCATGTTGTAGTTTCCACTCACTCAGATCCTTCTTTAAGATCTTGGTGCGAAGCCCTGTGCTAGTGCATCCCACCTAGAACCCAGCACACTCCAATCAGCTTCAACTGCAATCTGACAGTGAGTTGGTACAGTAATTTTGGTTGCTACCAGCCTGAACCAGATTATAATTAGTGATCTAGATAGGTGAAATGGTCATATCCCAAAGCAAGTCACACAACCCATTAATTCACAACCCAGCTCCGTCTATAACTCAACTTGTTGCATCTAGATTTGGCATTTGTAATCTATTACCTTGTGTTTTAAAGCTTTTTGATGTACTATAGCACAAACTTCTCTAACCCATAAGGATGCACGGGTGAGCAAAACAGCACGAGTATCAGCTTTAAACAAGCTTTAAATTAGTTTAAGTCCGATCCTAAAATGTTTTTGAAGTATTTTCTAAAATATTACATTATAGATTCATAGAAATGTAGGGCTGGAAGGAACCTCAAAGTTATCTAGTCCTTCCCGCCACAATGGGGCAGGAAGAAGTATACCTATACCATCCATGACAGATATTTGTCTAATCTGTTTTTAAAAGCCTCCAATGACAGGGATCCCACAACCTCCCTAGGCAACCTGCTCCAGTGCTCAACTATCCTTATTGTTAGCAAGATTTTCCTATACAGATATAACCTACATAGCACATTGAATTTAAGTCTCAGAGAATGTCAAAGCACTTTAGAAACAGGATTCAATTATCCCTATAAAGTAGGTATTATACCCTTTTTACAGATGGGACAATGAAGACTGAAGACTTCAGTTTACTAACTTTCCAGAGGTCACCCAGAGAGCCTGTGGCACAATTGGGAACAGAACCCAAAAACATTGACTACTTATTCCTTGTTCTGAGGTGCCCAACTAATCAAATAGTTATTGAATATACATTACCTAATTAGTTATATATTAGGATGAGTCATTACCACCTTACCCTGCCCATGACAATGGTTATGACTACATTACAATCAGAGGGGTGACTACAGAATATGTAGAGCTAGTTTTGATCTAGCTAGCTCAAACAATAACAGCGAAGCCACAGCAGCACATACTGGTTGATCAAATACATATCTAGGGTCCCGGAAGGGCTTGTACAGCTCCTAGTGCCGCAGCTCCACTGCTAGACTTATTCAACTGGCTAAATCAAAGCTACCTCAGGATGTTGACATGTGCCGAGTCACACTTCTGACAGCAGTGTCGATATACCCATAATTATAAGCTGTCCTTGATACATACCAGATTCTCCCGTGTAGCGGATGTTCTGGAATTCTGCATAGAAGACTGCTTTCTCCAGCATTCCCAGGAAGATAACCGCACCAATCCAGAACTGGATCCTCAGGAGGTCCCGCCAATAACAGGCTGACCATGCAAGCCACAGAACTCCAAAGAACACATATACGATACACATCACCATGAAAAACTATTATATGAGGAGGGAAACAAGGAAGGGATTAATAGAATGGTTAGACCCAACTCCATTTCCACGGAAGGACAGTTCATGGATTTAATACAGCTCTATTTTCTTGGTAAAGCACAGCAGCTTTTGAAATGTCTATATCCAACTACTGTGGAAAGTTTAAAAAAAAAGTTCCACTTCACATTTCTTTCCTGGGGTTCTGTAACAGTCTGGAGGCATGGTACAAATTTCTCACTGCCAGCAGATGGAACCAATGTAATTGAGTTTGAGTGATTCCATTCTTATATAAGAGGAGCTTCCCAACTTATTCTCGGCTGATTCTTCCAAAGGAGTAAAGCAAATATCACTAGCCTAAAAAAACTCCAATTAGAATCTGCGCTTGTACAAATCATCCCCCGAACACCAAGAAATATCACCCCCCTTGGACCTGTTTGTTCTTGTAGTTCCAAACTTCTCTGCCACCCTTAAGGGACATTTCAGAAACTTTCCTGAATCTATCCTGGAAAGATTTAATGTAAGAAGCAGGCTTATTTCTCATACCATTCTGTAAAGCACAAGTTACGGGGTGATTATTGGAACCCTCCCCTCCCAGGTAGGAAAGAGGCTTGCTTTTCATTACAGATCTGTTCGGTCATTTCCCCCAGTCCCAAAATCACCTTTTGACACATGTGGCCAACAAACAAAGTTTTTGACCAAATCTGAGGTCATTCAAAAGAGGTGAGTAAGACACAGGACCTAGAAAAAGTCTCAGAAATTAATCACAAAAGAATGTTCAAACTAACACTCTGCTGTTTTAGGTCCAAAGTGACTTTTTTAAGATACTTAAGTAAAATCATCAAGATCTTTCAGACACGCATTGCATAGAAGCAAACTTGACATGTTGAAAAACAGATTTCATAAGTTATTTGATGGATTAGAAACATCAGAACACCAACCAGATCATGGTGAACTTCCAATAGATCACTGAGGTTCAATGTGCAAGAAAGATGAGGATGAAGACAATAAAGCACATAAAACAAATGGCCTCTCAATATGGATCAACTACATGGCCAGAACAAAGTGGGACAGCATAGGCACAACTGCAGTCTCTCCCTGCAGTGAACTGGTTTTTAAACTAGGCCATCGAAAGACAAACTGCAGAACCTCAACGCAGTTCCTGATCAGGATAGGATTTTCTTCCCTATACACCTGCATGTCCAGGTTAGGCATACAATTCAAATAGAAGGACCTAGCCACAGCAGCTTCAGTAAAGGCCCTCCATAACAGGTACCTTCTAGACTTAAAGGCCCTTTTCCTGGATCTCTCACATTGGGTCACTCACACAGGTTAAATGAGCCTTAGAAAATTCTGCTGGATGCTTTCTACTTCTGCAGAAAGTGAAGCGTGCAGCATCTCAATCACAACCAGAGACTACTGCTTACCCCCGCCCTGTAGCAGAGATCACTGCAATCAGACTAAAGAGACATTACTTTTTGTCAGTCTTTTTCCAAGGTCTCTATAAAGGGGATGAACATTTTGTTTAAGTCCCTTTACTTCTTCAGCCAGCAGGAAATCACTTCATCTCCTGGAAAGAAACAACTAAGAACTGAGTCAGCTACAAGCTGAGTTATTCGGTCACTGTCTGGTGACAGTGAAGAACAGTAGGGGGTGGCTACCACTGAAGAGCAGAGAAAGCAATGACACACAAAATGGTAACATTAAGCAAAAAAAAAAAAAAAAAAAACAATGAGTTTCCCCAGATGACCTAAGACAGGAGAGTATGTACTGAAAGTTGCAATTCATGAGTGGATAACTATACTAATGATATTGTTACCTTCTGTCATGACTAGTCTACAGCAGCTATGTTATAGCACTCAGACAATAAAAAAAAATTAATACTGGAACATGCTAATTCCTGAACTTTGCAGAGTAGGGAAAATACATGAAGAATAATGTTCTTTATTCATGCTGAGCCACTAAGTCACTGTGGTTGACTACACTGCTCAAGAAAAAAAATTTACTGGGATTTATGTCAACTCTGTAGGCCAACTAAAGAAAGCCAGTTTTACTTACAATCATGAGAGGATAGTCTGCAAGAGAGAGGTACTCATATGGACCCTTCAGTTCCACAGTCACTGTCAAAAAACAATCCAACTGGTTTGAACAGGAACCAAAACAGGGAACTAGAACAACCTAATTCTGACATCAGCACAATAACAGAGATATTCCAAATCTTTACATAGTGCACCACCTCTTAAATGTAATTTGTACTTCAATCACAAAAGATTAAACCTTATATAAAACAATGAATTACATGCTTGTATTCAAAATGACATGCCCTGTTATATATAGGAGTCATTAATGAAAAGTAAATTATATTAATTTGTGCTACGAAGAGCCTGTGCAGACGAGGGCTAGTTCAAGACAACATTTAAGCCTTAATTTTGAATTTCCTTATTTTTCTTAACTGCCTATGCTCTGTAGCCACTTTTAAAACAATTGTCATGCCAATAAAATTTTAATTTAAGATATGCTAAAGAGTTTAGTATTTCCTCAACAGTGTGCACATGGTTCCAAGTCACTGCTAGTAGCAACTGCAAGGTGTTAATTTTGATCTTGCAATGCTACATCACTTGAGGCCTGGCTACTCCCATCTTTTCATGTTCTCTGAATGTGTATATATCTCCCCTCACTATATGTTCCATTCTATGCATCCGATGAAGTGGGCTGTAGCCCACGAAAGCTTATGCTCAAATAAATGTTAGTCTCTAAGGTGCCACAAGTACTCCTGTTCTTTCTACTTAAGAGCGTTACTATAAACAACTACATTAGTTAGGTGTTCTTCTGAGATCCTTACATGGAGGGACAATACTCAGAATTGAATTACTGATGACTCGATAGTTTCCACCATTAGTTTGACAAAGCCTAAAGCGGTTATCCTCCTGATACCACGCATGGCTCATCTATTGCCTTAGGCTGAGGGGAGCTGTAATGGAGAATGTAATTGTGTGTGAGATAGAAGATGGAAGTCTTTAAACTGACACTAGGCTGCACAGTATATATTACATAAAAGCACCTAAAGAATGTCTGATAAGAGCATTCAATAAGTCAAAAATAAATAAGAGAATAAAAGATGGCTATATACAGCTTACTTGTAAAGAGACTCTCTTTTGGATCAGAGGAGGGTGCCATTATCTCCCTCCTTTTCATGTTGATACTAGACTCCTTCAAGGCTGAAATCCCAATTTGCACAATGAAGATATATGGCCCATCTTTCCGGGTTTGGATCACAGCATTCCTTGCCTGAAAAACAAGCTTCCAGATGTATGTACAGACCAACACAGAGCAAATCAGATCAATGAAAAACTAACATCTTCTGATAAGACTCCTGAAAAGATTTTAAGCAGGCACAGTATTCACAGATGAGGCTACAACCACGATGTTCTCTCCCAAAGCCCTTATGCTGGGAAATATGAATACGACTACATAACACGATGGGAGATGTCCACCTAGTGGATATATATTAATACTTTTCATTCAATCTCCAACTTGTTCTCACACTTGTAATACACTAGAGCCAGGCTCCTAAAAAAATGTGGTTTATATGCAATGCACTAAAAGTTAGTAAAGCTAATCAGACAGACTACCACAAAAGCTACAGTGATGTCAGAAAAGAGTTGCTTTCCTGGGTTCAGCTCCACTAACATTAACACATTCACCAAGACTATTTTGCTTCTTACTCTCTGAAAGCAACAACAAAACTATAACGAGTTATTTGGCTTTGATAGTAGCAATTCAAATTGTATAACATGAAACAGCAAAGGTTATTGAGATGGACTAAGAACTTTCCATATTGATCATTTGCTGTAGAAATTACTATTGGCTCTGGGACATCCCTCATGCTTACAACTCAGATCTGCCAATAAATCAGATATTTGAGAAGACAAAATTATCAATGATAAAAAAATCTGTGAAAGCTGATATAGATTATATACCAACATTAGTGTGTTAAAAATTTAAACCTAACTATTGTATTTAATTTTATTTCTGATAAAATCAGTCTTACCTTTAATGGAATCCAGAGAGAACATGGACTTAAAAGAACTAAACATTTCATATGAAGAATGTGGAACACCTAGAACTATTGCCAAATTACCTACATTCCACATAATTATTACACTATGACAAGGCTAAAACATATCTAGCTTCCATAAAATTAAGTGTAGCAAAATTAATAGCACTACCGTTAATAGATACTAAAAATAATTTGTGCAAATATAAAAAATTTTATTGAGAGCTGCTAAATTCCACACCACCCTTTATGCCTAAAATCCTCAGATACTTACAGTTTTCTCTGCCACCATTGTGTGGTTTGTTGCATTCTCCTTATCTTTTAAGCTCTTAAAGACATAAAAAGCAGCAATTAATCAAGATTCCAAAAGCTTCCCCCCCACACACACACCACCATCAACCCCATTTTAAAATCATGTACACCAAAGAAAAGTAATTACCTCTTGCTTTTCATCTGAGAGGTGTTCTAGGGGAATATACTCTTTATAGAAAATCTTTAGGATAAAAAATATATATATAAACACTTTCTTAGAAATATAAAGACAAGTTATACCAGCAGTGCTTCTGATGTTAAAATTAGATTACAAGAAAGAAAGCACATTCTGAAACATAGCAACAGAGGGTTAATTTACAGGGAGAAGCCCTTCTCTCATTTCCCTAACCCAAACTCTCTCCACAGCTGGGATAAAGCTTTGTGCACTTACTTAGACTAGCCCTTTTAGGAGACGGAATTACTAAATACAACAGGTTTCATTTTTTAGAAATGAACCAACAGATTTAATTTGAGGAGTAAAGAAGTTAATTCCCATAATAAAGTGTGCACCACTTAGAGAGTTCTAGGCACCTCCCTGTGAGAGGTAACTCATGAAGAAAAAAGTTGGACCCAAGCCGTTTTATTTCTTTATGCATAAAAGAGTCCTGAAAGGGTGGGTTTAGTTGGGTTGTATTTGCAGATTTTTTTTTTGCTGCTTGTTTTTTACATAAATTCAGATCTTGACTACCCGGAAAGACAGTACAGCGACTGGAAAACTAATGAAACTACTACTTTAGAAGACCCTGAAAGCTAAGCAACTGAGTGTGAAAGAGTCTTTGCCAGACTGTTTACAATCGTTTATTAGCTGATACACTTGGGAGAAAGGATGTCTTTGTTCAAGATTTCGGTTGTGATTTCAAAGGCGCCCAAGGGAAAGTCACATAGGGTATATGTCTACACTGCAATAATACATCCACAGCTAGTTGTGTCATCTGACTTACGCTTGGGGTGCTTGGGCTGCGGGGCTACAAAACTGCAGTGCAGACATTCAAGCTCAGCCTCCAGCCCAAGCCTGAAGATCTACACTGCAATTTTATAACCCCAGCAGCCTGAGTCAGCTGACACAGACCAGCGATAAAGGGTTTTATTGCAGTGTAGACATACCCTTATGGTCTTTTGAAAATCCCACCCTTGCCACCTTGGCCATTCTATTAATATATGGCCTCCTAATACATAGCTGAGATGCACAAGAGCTCTTCCAGTAAAAGCAGAGAAAACAGTTGACAGTTCTGATATTTCTAAATGTAAAAGCAGGCAACGTATTTTAAAATGTGTTTCAAGCCATCTTTATACATCAAAGTAGTTAAAAGAGCACAAATATGATTTTTAAAATTTCTTTTTCCAGTCACCTTTAACTATGCCTCATTGCTTATTTAGTACACCAGATTCAGTAGTTAAGAGAAGTTTCCTGGTGTTCACTACAGAATGTCCTTTGTTTCAACTGGGAACAGTCTAATACAGATGCCAAGCTGCACATTTCTCCTTGAAATCTCTATGTACAAACTGTTAAACAAACAGTACGTTTACTGACATTTAGTATTAATAGAGTTGTGCAGATTCACGTGGCAAGATACAACTGGTGTAGGGCGTGTACTTGTACACTCCCCCTGGATTCCTTTCCACAAGCACATACCTCCACGTGTCACTGCCCACTTGGGCCCTCCTCTTCCCCCTCTTGTTTGGTCTTATGCTTTAAGTACTCTTTTGAAAGGGCAAAAGTTGCTTGAAGTTTCTAATTTATCGACAATGTGTTATACAATCTACCTATCCACCTAGTCTTTAAATTTATGTTTATTTAAATAAAAAGCACAGGAGTACTTGTGGCACCTTAGAGACTAACAAATTTATTAGAGCATAAGCTTTCTTGGACTACAGCCCACTTCTTCGGATGCATCCGAAGAAGTGGGCTGTAGTCCACGAAATCTTATGCTCTAATAAATTTGTTAGTCTCTAAGGTGCCACAAGTACTCCTGTGCTTTTTGCGGATACAGACTAACACGGCTGCTACTCTGAAACCTGTTTATTTAAATGTTAGTCTTGTACACTCACCTGGCAAAAAGCTGAGAGTATTATTCAGCAAGGAATGTAAAGCCCAGTTTGCTGTGTACTTCCCACAGCCTCGCCAAAAGCAGCACCCATTCTGACTACATGGACACACCCACAACCTTCCCAGCAGTAAGCATTATGCCATTCCCCAATATGAAGAAGACACTGTTGCCACTATGGAAAACTCCACCATTTAAGTCTGCTTTTTGGGGCCAGACTTTGAACAGTAAACATTAAATAAACCAAAACAAAGAAATCATGATTAACAAATAACAGACAACCAAACAAATTATATACACACAAAGATACATCTTCTCCGCTTTAAGGTAGGGGATATGTACTCATCAGTTAAGGCAGCACCTGTAGTTGCAACAAGCCCAACTGTTCCCAATCATCCCAATCCTTTCCTCTGAATGTGGTATTAGAGAACATGGTGGGATTACAAAGCCTTCACCAACATCATACCTGTGGTTTGAAGAGCTCAGAACAGTTGGGGAAGAAGAGTGAAGCCATGGCATAGGATCCTGACCAACCCGTATGTGCTTCAGCAGTGGTTCCAAAATAAGACACTGCTTGATCATCCTGTCAGACACATAATATAACTTATGTTTTAGCATTTGATATATAAAATGATTTTTCTCCGCAGCTAGAAAAACTGGAAAGCAACACAATTTCTCTTAACGTACAAACATCTATGAAGAGAAAAGGACATCTAAAACAAAAAAAGTATTTCCCATCCTGTCCATACAAAATGAATCCACCCAAATTAATTACAAAGATATTCATAGCAAAAATCCTTCCATGTAAATTTAGAATGGGGATCAAAACACATCTTATAACTGAACTCTCCGTTCTCTAACCAGAGAGTGGCAACTAGTTCTGCCATGATTTTTTAAACATAATCTTACACAATTATATACATACAGAACTGAATGCAGTCTACAAAGTTATTTTCATTAAAGTTGCACTGTAAACTATAAATATACAACATATATTATACAATACTAATAGTGAACATTTGTTACCATATAAAAGGAACCTAAGTTCAGAGCTAACTTGCTTAATAATCAACTGCACCTGAAATAAGATTGTACCACTGGTTAAAAAAAAAAAAAAAAAGTCAACATGGCTGTTAAGGCCTCAAGCCTGCAAACATTTACACTTGTGGTTAATTTTAAGTACATGAGTAATCGGGATGAAATCAGTGGGATTACTTATATGCTTAAATTTAGAGGAGAAGCATAAATCTGCAACATGGAAGTCTAAATTATTAAAATACCTTAGACAGAAGAGAGAGTTTAATATAAAAAGTTATATTCAGTACATTTTATGAACCTGAGAATAAAAATTAAGTAAACAAGAAAACTATCACAAAGTGCCACACAGAAGTATCTAAAGTTGTATGTTCTACTGTATTTGAGAGACAGTAGCGTTTATATAACGTACAGACTTGTATATAGCATACGCGATGGGGGAAGAATTAAGGTTGAATACAAACTCAGTTTAGGTATTTGCTGACCTTGGAGTGCTAAATTCTCTAATTTTTTTTGTACTGAATATTAAGTGTTTGAGTTTTTAATCAGAGTTGATGGGTTTGTTTGGGTTTTTCCTAGTTGCTTTTTTATCCTCTGCATCTAGATGAAGAAAATTAGTGTAAACACTCAAGAGCTACTGGCCCGATCCAAAATCCACTGAAGTCAATAGAAAGACTCCCCTTGAATTCAATAAGCTTTGGGTTATGCCCTCTGCATTTCCCAGTTACCGAGGAGTCTTACCACCAGAGTACAGATGCCTTCCACAGCACAGCAGACTGACAGGAATGAGATATAAATGAAGTATCCAAGCTCAAATCCATTAAGCCAGGGGTGGCCAACCTGAGCCCAAGGAGCCAGAATTTACCAGTGTACATTACCAAAGAGCCACAGTAATACATCAGCAGCCCCGCATCAGCTCTACCCTCCCCCTCCCCAAGCGCCTCCCACTCACCGGCTGCCCTCCTGATCAGTGCCCTCCCTCCCCACACCTCCTGATCAGCTGTTTCTTGGCGTGCAGGAGGCTCTGGGGTGGGGGGAGGAGCGAGGGCATGGTAGGCTCAGAGGAGGGGGCTGGATGGGGTGGAGTGGGGGCAGGGCCTGTGGTAGAGCCAGGGGTTGAGCAGTGAGCACCCCTCAGCACATTGGAAAGTTGGCGCCTGTAGCTCCAGCCCCGGAGTTGGTGCCTATACAAGGAGCCACACATTACCTTCTGAAGAGCCGCGTGTGGCTCCGGAGCCACACCTTGACCACCCCTGCACTAAGCCACCATGACCCAAAAAACCCCCCCAAAAAAACAACCCACCATGCAGTTCCAGATGATTCTTACCCCAAAGTTGGAGACTTCATTGTAGCAATCAGAATATCTAAAGTACCAGGTAACATTGTAACCCTGCAAGGGATCACAAGCCTTCTCGTCTCCTTCAACTACAAGGAAAACAAGACAGAAAAAAATATAACAAGCCCTCATATGCCAGGTTGTCCCCTAGCTGTTAATGGACTAGTACCATATATAATGTTACTCCCCTGACCAACTACAATAAACAATGAAGAATAATATGCTTATTCAAACAAGAGACCAGCAGCAGAAGAGCAGAAAGTGTGTTCTTCTGAGACAGTCACTATTGTTCAAAAGAACACAAAGTGACCCATATGGAGACTAGAATTCCATTCATTCTGATGTTACAGGATTCCATTTGGGTGACTGAAGATGTGTGAAATTATTCTTTAACACAGTGTCTTGGATTCTATTGACAGCTCTGCCACTGACCGGTTGTGTGACCATGGACAAAATTTCATTTCTATGTGCCTCTGGTTCCCCTCCTGCCCTTTGCCTGCTCATTTATTTCAATTGCAAATGCTTCACAATCTGTCTTACAATCCTTACTTACAGCCCTGATTTCTACACACTACTGTAATGCAAATTAATAATTATAATAAGATTTATACAGAAATAAAGAGGGTCAAGTACTAAGGCTCTAGACGCCCATGCCTTAAATTTTTAAAAACACCAGCCATCCCTCTCACCAACATATCGGATTTCTTTCCAAGGCTTGCCTCCACAGCAGCCTGCGTAACAGCCATCTTGCAGGGTGCTATAAAGTTCAATGGAACTTTGGGCCATTTTGGACTAGTGGGGAAAGCCTATTCCTGAGATGATGACCCCTCACAAAGAACACTATCATCAGCCACCTTGTTTAAATCAAGGTGGAGTCAGATCAAAGTGTAAATTTTTAACTGTGAGGATAATTTAACCATTGGAACAATTTACCATGGGTCATGATGGATTCTCCATCAATGACAATTTTTAAATCAAGACTGGATGTTTTTCTAACATATATGATCTGTGAATTATTATGGGGAAGTTCTATGGCCTGTGTTATACAGGAGGTCAGACCAGATAATGATGATGGTCCCTTCTGGGCTTGGAATCTATTAATCAAATGGCTCCATTGATTGCAAACGTAGCAATATGGCACAAGGAGAGGTGGTCTTCTCAAGTATCAGAGTATCAAGTCCCAATTAAGACTTGATATATCAAAACCAGCATCTTCCATCTGGAAACCAGTAGATAGCCAGGGCACATCATGGAGCACCAGTAACATGTGCTGCCACCAAGTACCACCAGTTAATAGGCAAGTTGCCGCACTCTACACAACCTTACATTCCCAGATTGACCTCAATTATAGCCTCATGCAGAGTAAACTGGAATAATCCAGTTTTGAAGTGACAAAGACAAGGATCACTGCAAGAGGATTTGCATTTGAAAAGAAAAACAAAACACAAAAAAACCCCAACCACAGTCTCAGTCTCCTGGCCACACACAGATGGTAAAAAGCTCTCCTGGACACTGCTGCTATTTGATCCTCTAACAGCACCTACAGACCCCATACTATTCCCAATGAAGGTGGGTAAACAAATGGTAGGAACACACCCACAGTCAAAAGGAGAGAAATCATCACCACCATATTACCCAATTGTTTCCCCCAACTCCCAACTGTACCCGTCTTATCTCAATTGAGCATCAGCTAGCTGGCTTCCACCACTGCCCCAATCTTCCTCTGACACTGGCCTTCCACCACTGCCCCAACTTCCTCTGACACTGGCCTATCATGGCTATATCAGGAGACAATGACAGAGCTGAATGTCATCAGCCTACTGAAAACACCGCAGCCCGTATCTTCTGACTAACCCTCCCAACAGCCCCACACATTCAACAGGAGGGGAGACAAGACAGATCCCTGCAGAAGTCCATATTATGGTACCCAAAGGAAAGAGAAGCAACTTTCCCATATCACTTTCTGGAAATATTTAGTCAAGAAAGATGGAAGCCACCCAAGAGCAGCACCATCCACTCCTACTGCAATTTGCAGCAAGTTAACACCACCTCTTAATCAGAGGTGTCAAAGGATGCTAACAGATCTAACAATATCAGTATGGGCACATGATTTTAATCTACCAATGTAACCAGTTTAATATCTTTGGATAAGTCACAGTTTTACAAGCACTTTCATCCAAGTATTACTACAGCGTGATGACTACTAGCTTGAGTAGAGACTAGCATAACAGACTCATCCACCAAAAGCACTTACACTTCAGGAAAATTGTAGTGTTATTGAAGAGAACCTTCTCAAAATGAAAAAACTTCTTCCCCTGCAAAGACAAACAAGTAAAGAGAAGAAGAAGACAATTGGATAGCATTAGATCATTTAAATAAGTAAACACTGCTTTCTTTCACCCAGAATTTCAAGCACAATAGTCAAGAGAACCCAAACTCTTGCAAGAAGTAGCCTAACTGATTTAGTATTTATGATTCTTCCACCCCCAATTCCAACATATCCAGCCACACCTACAAAAGAGCTCATGCACAGGCGTTTTATTTAAATTAGACTTTGCTTCTTTGGGAGCTATACAAAAGGTCTAGATTTTGGTTTTTTTTTTTAAAAGAGTTTTAGCCCTAAACCTAACAGGAGCTGTGATCCTCTCTAATTTTGCTGGAAGACCTCAAGGATTTCTCAGAGGATGTGAACTGTTAGTTTTCACAGCTTGGCTGACAGTGGAGAGAAGCTGATTCTTTAAAAGAGAAGTCCTTTCACCAAGAGCTTTTAATCACTAATGTTAAACAGGTATAAAACACAGTTTAGCAGTCTGATAAGAAAGCCTTCCTCCTCTCAAATGCAGTTTTCATTTTCTAGACTCTTTTGAGGTCATTTCACTAGCACCAAAGGCAAGCGGAGTGTCTTCTGGACTATACAAATGCAAAACAGGAGGGGCCAAAAATAAATAAATCTAAGTTTTCGGCCCTTCTACACAAATCGAAAGAAAAAGGGGCCCAACAAGCCCAACTTTGTTCCCTTCTGAAGGTCACCTTTAAGTCTAGGACCATATTACTGAGCAAAGACAATGGCAAGACTCTCATGCCCCAGGAAAAAAACCAATAGTGCAGCGAGCAAACGAGCAGACAGCTCCGCGCACACGCTGCCCCGGGCGGGCCGGCGTCAGCCCACGGCCACCTTGGCGGCGCTTCGCCGCGACACCCCAGCGACACCTCCGCCTCTCCCTGCGCCGGGGCCCGCCGCACCGCAGCCCCCTCCCGCCCGGGGATAGGGCGGGGCAACGTCCCGTCCCCCAGCCTCCGCGTCCCGGATCTGCCCCGCCCCCGGGATCCGGGATGGAGCGACCCCCCGGCCCGCACTCACCATGGGCACCGGCAGCCGCCACTTGGAGTGCTGGGCGGCGCCGGCCGGGCCCGGGAGCAGCAGCAGCAGCAGGGCCGCCACCGGCATCAAGCGGAGTCGCCGCCACCAGCGCCGCGGAGCAGCCATCCTGCAGCAGCGAGTGAGCGCTGAGCTGGCCTCGCCCCTTCCACGCCTGGACGGCAGGGCGTGGCTGCTGGGTCGTGTCACTGCCGCCGGCGTCGGGGAGGGGAACGGGGGACGAGCTTCTCGCTCACGTAGTATTCATGCGTCATCACAACCTTGCGAGGCAGAGGGATGCTATCACTCTTGGAGCAGGTTGTGTTGATGTGCTGAGGTGACATCATCTTGTTGCATCCCCGCCAGGGGCGCACAAGCAGTGTTGCATCATCCTAGTGATGTCGTGACATCAATTTGTATTGGTCCTGTCCCACCATGATAATAGTTACTATATCCCAGCAGGTGTCTAAATTGTTACAGACATACTTGCTGACAGGTATTTTGAAATAAATTATCCAAATAATTGAAACTGGCATGATGATATAGTGTTATTTTGACATAAAACATGCAGAAGTTTAAAATCATGTGTGTAGAATTTTTAGGCACAGAATTTCCCTAGGAATAAGAATCTTATAACGCTGCATACAATGCTGATACACATATTTTATCAGGACAATAATGCACAGCAGATTGTGAGTTTTCAACTGATACCTCGCAATGCATGTCTTGTACAAAATGTATCATAGTTTTGTAAAAAGGATGAACATTGTGCTATAGACTGTCACTTTCATCTAATTGTGGCACATGATGAGGCGATGCAAAAGTTAGTCCAACCACACAAACTAAAAATAGGTTGGGCAGATTTTATCATCATACTTTCCCAGCCATTGAAGCCTCTTTCAGATTGTATTGGGGCACAGCATTGACACCATTTTGTTGCATATTTATTTACTTTTATTAGATTTCACTAAACAGTGCCTGGTTTTCTACTTTACAAAGAAGAACAAAGCTTAATAAGAAGTTAAAATATGAAATCTCCATATGCAGGTCCGTTTACAGAAAATGGTCTCCAGAAGAGTAAGGATTGCAGTTTTAGTTGTCTTAGAGTGAGGAGCTGAAGTCTAATCCCATTATGAGGCTTTTGACTACATTAGAAACTGTCACAGGAGTCAGTCAAACCATTAAAAGGTGGGAGAAATTTGCCAATCACCACCACATTTTCTTTTTTAAAGTATAAACCTGATCCAGGGAACTGAGTCTAACCCAGGTCAGTGATGATCAAACTTGTTACACTCTGAAAGAGGTTTGGTGGCTTATATGAAATGAGTTGTTGGAAGGGACACAGTCCATTTCCTGGTAAACAAGTGACCACATTATAAGACAGGTTTCAGAGTAACAGACGTGTTAGTCTGTATCCGCAAAAAGAAGAACAGGAGTACTTGTGGCACCTTAGAGACTAACAAATTTATTAGAGCATAAGCTTTCGTGGACTATGCATCCGAAGAAGTGGGCTGTAGTCCACGAAAGCTTATGCTCTAATAAATTTGTTAGTCTCTAAGGTGCCACAAGTACTCCTGTTCTTCTTTTCACATTATAAGAACTACCACCAAATATGGAACTCACTGGTAATCACAGCAGAGATACTAATAACTGGCTGATCATGTGAACTGAATTCCCATCTGACTGTAAAGGAGGGACCTCTAGGGCAGGCAGGAAAAATTTGCCTCTAGTGAAATTGCTCTATAAATAAATTGTGGGTTTGCCCATAGGATTGTCAGCTGCAAATCTGGTGATGCTGCCAGCACTTAAATAAAAAATGCAGGCTTGTAGATGTTTGCCAGCTGTTTGTTTTCTAAATACCTTCTCGATCCCATCCCTGATAGCAGTTCTCTGGGCACCACACTAATAAACCTGTCATGCCATACTGTCATTTGCAGTTAATCTTTACAAGCAAATTGGCATTCAGATGAACTGCTGACTAAAGAAGAACTCAATTTCCCAGAATCCTTTCAGAGACTGTGGAGTCAAAGATTGTCATTGGCTGAAGGCTTCCCTCTGTGATTGGTACTGCAGGATCAGTAGTGAAGGTGAGGAGACATTTACCGACAGACAGAGATCAGATCAGAGCACTGTAGTTCAAAAAACACTGAGTTTAATGGAACCAGCTAAGGAAGAAGAAAGCAGGTAAAACACAAATAATTGTGCAATTGCTACCTACACATCTGAGCTGACAGGATAGTGCTTGCCTGGGGAGGAAGGAAGGGAGGGAGGGGAGAGAAAGGCACTTTTTCTTCCAGCACACTCTTTCCTCATTTTCAATTTTACTTTGCAGACTTAATGGCTGTCATCATTTGAGGACATCGTTCCTTTAACATACAATAAGAAAAGTTATGGGTCAAATATTTACAGAATAATATTGAGAAGGCACTGAAAATAGCAGGCAAACATTATTAGCAAACAACATAATGAGAAATAACTTGACACTCAGATTTGTAAAAACCTACCTTTTTCCATGTTGATGTCTAAATATATTGAATATGTATAAAGTATGTTTGGTGACCAAATTGGTCTACTTTCATGGAATTGACACACAGAATGGTACAGCCCTTGCCCCAGTAGTTTATAATCTAAGGGAGAGGGGCGGCACCTGTGGCAATTCTGGGACGACAGGTCCCTCACTCCTTCTAGGAGCGAAGGACCTGCCGCAGCTTTTTTTTTTTTTTTGCTTGGGGCAGCAGAAATGCTGGAGCCGGCCCTGGTTAAGAGTGCTCTGAGCATGCCTACTGGATCTGGCTCCACAGGGAGATAAGTCGGGAAAGTCTAGTTTGAGAAGCCTGCTGGGGTTTAGGCGTGAGCTAGGGTGCTGAGCAGCTCTGCTGTGTCAGGACACAGGCAGTTTTATGTATGCCCACAAGCAGAAATTTAGGCCCCTACAGGTTTAGGTGGCAGCTGCTTGGTGGTCAGTGGTGCCTAAATTTTGGATTTAGGCACCCAAAGAAGCAGTTACATCCCGGAATCCCTTTGTGAATCTAGTCCTACAATAGCTGGCAGCAGAAGATGACTTCTTGGCAGAAAGGAGATGGGCTGCTTGAACCACCTGCCAGGCCTGGAAGTGTTTGGAAGAAGAGCAGCTAGTTTTTCTGCCACCCCCAGCTCCAGAGGTGGAGAAGCTGGACTGTTGGGGCCATTTGCTGAGTCTGCAGGGGGTGTGAATGGGGGGATCCTAGGCCAAGCTCTTTCCCCACACCCCTACTACAGCTGCTGAGGCAGATCCTAGAGATTTAATTTCCAGTACAGTATGTGCTGCCCCAACTGCTTTGGTGGTGGCATGAGCCTGGCACTTTAGAATGTTTGTGTTATTTTGACATGCTGCCAGAATTTTCCTGAGGAATGAGAGCAAGAGAAGAGAAATGGTGATTTTCTAAAGTTTATATCTCAGCAAAGCCTGAATATTTCATGGCTGTCATGGAGCATCAGACCCTAGAGGAGGGAGGGCCCTTGCCCCCTCTCAGAGACTGCAGCCCTTCACCTTCTGGGAGGCAAAGCCTAGCAGCCAAAGTCAGTTGTCCAGGGCCATAATCTCAGGTACTAGCACCCTGTATTAAGTGTATCTGGCAATAGCGCTTAATCCCTCAGGCAGCTGCCATAACCCATAGTAGGTGCTGGAAAGGGTAGGGGGACCCAGGCCCACCCTACTCTGCCGAGTCCGACCCAGGGCCCTGTAGAACCAGTAGTCCTGATTTCAGATTCAGACTCCTATCTCAACAAACAGACTCCCTGGGCCACTTCCTACCCTGGATTCTAG
This sequence comes from Chrysemys picta bellii, assembly GCF_011386835.1. NCBI lineage: Eukaryota > Metazoa > Chordata > Testudines > Emydidae > Chrysemys > Chrysemys picta. The sequence continues at coordinate 92,835,683 of NC_088794.1, read as the reverse complement.
CTCCAGCAATTCCCCCAGGGGCAGTAGCCACCTGTCTCCAGTTGATTGGGGTCCTGCAGTGGACTTAGTGTGTTCAGCCTCTGCAGTCTGGGGACTTCCCAGCAGGCGCTCACGGCCTGCATCCACTCACCTCCTCAGGCAGGCCATACTGAGCTGAGCTGCTTCCTTTTATACCCTGTGACCAGCTGGAGCATGCTCAGCAAGGGTGAGGAAGAGTGGCCTCTTGAGCCCCCGGTGAGTGGTTAATCCCTGCTGGGCCGGTACGGCATTAATACACCCAATCATAATGGGACAAAGAAAAAGCACTTCTCTACCCCGAGGTTTCTCTCCCTGTGGAAATCCAAAGACTACTGCAAAAAATGGACGTGTTCAAACTTCTCAAAAAAAGGTCAAAAGAAACTTTTATAATGAAACATTTTAAGCAGCCTAAATACAGGGGTCACTGTCAACTCTCTCTATAAAGATACAGATTAATTAATACATTTGCCATTGTATTTGTTTATTTCAACCAGCAGTTAGGGCTTGATTCAGGAATCACTTGTAGTTCTCTGGCCTATATTATGTAGTAGGTCAGACTTGAGCATAATGGTCCCCACTGATACAATATATGAATTGACTATAATATTGTTTATGATCAGGCCATAGTTGCATATATTGCATCTATCTGCAATTTTATATGTTGCATATATAAGCACGGCCATCCTGAGTCAGACCAATGGTCCATTTAGCCTAGTATCCTTTCTCTAGCAGTGGCTATTACTTGAGTTTCCAGGGGAGTGTACAGAACAGGGCAGTTGAAGTGATTCATCCCTGTTTTCCCCTCCCAGCTTCTGGCAGTCAGAGATTTAGGCTCATCTCGAGTATGTGGTTGCATCCCTGACCATCTTGGCTAATAGCCATTGATGGACCTATTCTCCTTGAATTAATCTAATTATTTTTTGAACCCAGTTATACTTTTGGCCATCACAACATCATATGTCAATGAGTTCCACAGGTTAATTGTGCATTGCATGAAAAAATACTTCCTCCTATTTGTATTAAACCTGCTGCCTACTTTTTTTGTCAGGTGACCCCTGATTTTTATACTGTGGAAAAGGAAAATAACTCTACTTTTTTCCACACTATTCATAGACCTCGGTCATATTCCCCCTTAATTGTCTCTTTTTTAAGTTAAGTAACCCTAAGCATTATGATATTTTCTGTCTTATTTTCTATCCCTTTCCTAATATCTCCTAGGATTCTGTTAGTCTTTTTGACCACTGCTATGCATTGAGCTGACATTTTTCAGAAATAAAATATAAATAAATAAATAAAAGGAGCTATACCTATCTCATAGAACTGGAAGGGAGCCTGAAAGGTCATTGAGTCTAGGCCCCTACCTTCACTAGCAGGACCAAGTACTGATTTTGCCTCAGATCCCTAAGTGGTCCCCTCAAGGATTGAACTCATAACGCTGGGTTTAGCAGGCCAATCCTCAAACCACTGAGCTATCCCTCCCCCACACCTAGCTGAATTTGTTGAATGTATGTTTTATAAGTGGCAGTTATTACATATTGACAACAAATGAGATCAAAATCTGTTGGAAGATGTAAGGCACTTCTGTTTTTAGAATGGTCAGAACTACTGGCCTTATTTTCCTCTGGATAACATAGGTATTTATTTATTAATTAGCCATTAATTAAAGCACAGTACTTAATTACTAGCATCTATTTTTCTGAATTCTTTGGGCTCAGCTATGATACTTTAGAGGGCTGACTCTCACAACCCAAGTTGTGTTATCTGGAAACTTTTGGCCTGTTCTTAAAAGGGTTGATCATCTGTGAGTGAGAGTTGCATGTGCTCAGTACCTACTAGGATCAGACCCACTATGCCTTTGGGAAGAATAATTACTTCCGGAGATAATGGGGAAGCACACAATGGCTGAGCAGTAGAATTTATTACATCTCTTCAACAGGCATAGCCAGCACTGCCCTCACGCTGCCAGCTGTAGGGGAGGCAAGAGAAGGCATTTCTGAGTTTCTCCCTCTCCATTCCCACCTCTAGAAGTGGACCATGAACTGAGTCACTGAGACTGCTGTAGGACAACTCACCTCAAATTGCAGGACCCCCAAGTAGTTATTTGTGCTAATAGTCAGCTCTTTTAGTCACTGATTTAATGATTTTTGTCTAAATATCAAGGTATTAAATGGAAATCATTTAGTACTCAAAACCATAAGAATAATTCATTTATTTCAGTACGAAAGCTCAAAGTGGTTCAGTTCCAATACTCTTTGCATTTCAGTGCTATGTAAACTGTAAGCAATTTCTTTAATCCTCCCTGCTCTTGTGCAGGGGCTGTCATTATATGATCATTTAGCAGGTGTTTAGAAAACAGACTTCTTAAACGATCTGTTTTCTTTAGTGTTCAAGATGAGGCTGTGGACAAAAGCAACTTTAAGAACTGCAACCACATTGCTTTCTACAGGTAAGGATGTGGGCTCCAACCTAAGTGTATTTTTCACACACAGCATGATTGATTTATTTCATTATATTACATGGACATCTATAACAAGGATTCTAAATAAGGGAGGTGTTGTTGTTGTTTTTTTTAAAGCCAACAATATTGAAGTTAAAACAAAAAATAAATTACAGTTCATAACCATACCTTAGTTTAAAGCAACCAAAGAATACACAAAGTTTGAGAATGAATACGACTTTAAAGGAGAACTTTCCACTCAACAGCAATACCATTTTTGGAAATAATTAGTATATTCTAAATAGAAATGGGGTCAGACTGAAATCTCAAATGCAGCATCATCTCGTACTCCCCCAAAATTCCAGAAAAATCTGAATTTGAATCTCTATATCTTAACAAGCACCTATACTATTTACATTTGGATAAGACTGTAGGAGGTTGTTTTCTGGTTATTGTTCTTCTGTGGCCCAAAATGGCAGAAATCTCACAGAGATCAATTGTTCTCCTGAGATTTCTGCCCTTTGGGGCCAAAGTTTTACAAGACTAACTCAGAGGATTTCAGTGGTGCTGAACCTGAACTATAGCCATAATTTAACATCAAACCTGAACTCCATGCCCTATTATTCTGATGAAATTACTCCAAATATAAACAGTCCCTTCTCCTATATCTACCTGGAATACATTTTCCAACTATTATCTGATTTTATGTGGAGAAAAGCAGTTGTACCAATTAGTCAATTACACATCTCACAAGGTTTTAATCTTACATGTTTGTTTGTCTTCTGCAGCAAATTCCATCCTAAAGGCCTAATTATGCACAGCAGGATAGCTTTTCTTGATTAGTAGTTTTTATGTTAGGTCCCCTCTCGGTTATGCTTTTAAAGACACCATTTTTAAATGAGTCTATATTTCTCCATAGTATTCTAATCTATACAAAATACAGATAAATCATGCATACATACACACAAGGGAATTGCTTCACCCACCAGTGCAATGCAGTAGCTATTTACCAGGGTATCTGAAGCCAGGAATATGACAGGAAGTGAAGTAAACTTTATCCATTTTAAACTGTCTTCAGGAGGAAGTTAAGGAGGCAGAATATGATTGCCTAACTTGGAATTTGGCCAGGGCACTTGGGTTAACCCTATTATTGCAAAAACAGTTGTACTGATATTTTTAGTGATTATGAACTCAAAAAACTCCCTTTTGTAACTCATACACATGATATATTTTATAAACTTTTCAGGACAGGAACCATGTCTTTATTTATCTTTATATGGCACCTGACACAGCCCGAACTTAGTCCTGGTCAGGGCTTCCAGGTGCTATAAATAATTAATAATAATGTCTTAACATAATGAAAAATAGCAAGTATATGAAAAATGCAAGAGAGAGTTTACTCAGTAAACAATTCCTATTTAATGTAGTATTCCCTAACATCATGTAAACCATGACATTTATAGAGGCCAACAACAATTCTCTGTCTTTGCAGGCGTCAGAAACTTCTGCATCCTGGGAAGTCCTTGTATCAAGCATTGTTGGATTCGGTTACATTATGCAATGATAGTGTCAAACTCCAAATAATTAATGAGAAGAATAAGGTAAGATCTCGCACACTAAGGGAGGCAATGGTAAAAGATGAGAGTGTGAATTGGGAAACTGAGTCCTTTCTCTACTGACTCTCTTTAAAATGAGACTGATAATATTTGCCCACATTTGTAGTCATTTGAGATCCTTGGATGTAGGTAGTTCTGTGATATAATGCAAAATATTATCATCACAAAGATGTCCTTTATTTTACAGATAATTTATATGAATATAAAGAGAGGCTCATTTAAAGATATTAAATATTTTTTTTTTTAGTTTCAGTGACAATACAAAAAACCTAAACAGATGTCTTTTTACCTGAAAAAGGTTTTTTAGATTTAGGGCTTTCTCCCCCATTCCAAAATAACAAATTCAAGTCTGCCCAAATGGAATGAGAGCAAGGTGATTTCCTTTGTGTGTTGTAGTGCATGCCAATTGAAAAACTTTAGCTATAATGAAAACTCCTGTAGTTTTCAAAATAATAATTTTGCATCCTATAACATTTTGTCTGGAAAGTTTTCCTTCTCAAAATTTTACAAATAAGGAAGTTAAATGAGCAAAGACAATTGCTATCTCATGGTTCTAGTGATTTCCTATACAAAAGATCCAGGATCAGCCAAATTCAGCATCTCACACTAATAGGAGCATAAGTCTAGTCTATTAAGTTAGCATTGTAAGCTGTTAGGGTGAGGAACAGCCTTACAAGAATCCCTACAGTCTGATAGAAGGAATGACAGTGACGTTCCTCCATCCTAGAAAAGGGGGGGGGGGGAGGGAGGGGAGGAGGAATGCCATTGTGAAGATCTTCAATGTTCCTGCATGTAGCAGACACTACACGGTGAGGAAAAAAGGAGTTATTTGGGGTGAGATAGTTATGTGGCTTACACTCCACTTTACATACCTCTGAATTACCAAGTTTACAAAGACCAGTTATAGACCTACTGGGTAGGTAATTCTACAACCTTTTTTTTTTTTTTAATTTCCCACTGTGCAGCTCTAACAGTATAAGCACCACTGGGAGTACTACTGTAGATAGGGCCTTGACATTTTTAACACCATGTCACCTAACCCTGCCTACAGCAGTTCTCAACGACTGAGCCTCGAGCCTTGTCGACACTAGTCAGGGCCGGCTCCAGGCACCAGCTTGGCAAGCAGGTGCTTGGGACGGCCACTCCAGAGAGGGGCGGCCGATCCAGCTATTTGGCGGCAATTCGGCAGACGGTCCCTCACTCCCGCTCGGAGTGAAGGACCTTCTGCCGAATTGCTGCCGCAGATCGCGATTGCGGCTTTTTTTTTTTTTTTTTGGCAGCTTGGGGCAGCCAAAACTCTGGAGCCGGCCCTGACACTAGTGCTCTGGCTGTTGTTGGTATTGGTGGAGACAATAGTGGCAATTTCCTGCAAAATGCTAAACAAAGCCTTCAGCTTGGCTGTTTGTAAAAAATTCAGTCCAGTTTCACTTACAAACTAAGAAAATTTGTTTCTTAAAAACAGTGAAATAGACCTATCTGGTGAAAATTCAAATGCATAGTGACTGTGTGCAGTTTTGGGCCTACTAAACTATGCTGGATCAGAAGGCAGACATAGATTTTTTTCAAAAAATAAATGTCTGATGATATGAGATCCAGAATTTCTAAATCAAAATATAAATCGATGCCTTTATCACAGTGTAGCACTAGCTGCTACTGTACCTGTTTGTTTATTCCCAGGTTCCTCTCCTAGTGGAAATTTATGCAATAGAAGGCAACATTTTCAGGCTTAAAATTAATGAGGTATCTCCTCTCAAATCAAGGTATGAAGTCCCTGATGTTCTCATAAAAGAACCTACCACTCAGAGGTAAGCTCTGGAAGGTGATATAGTCTCTTAACTCCTTTCCCCTCAACTGTGTGTTCTCGTCCCTCTCATTTGAGTACAATTGTATTTACCCTCATGAATATCAGGAACTTATAGGAATAGAAAAAAAGTAATTGGCTTATGAAGGTGAATTTGTGCCTAAGGATAAATGTTGCACATTGAGAAAGATGATATAGCCTCATATGTGAAACCTGTAACTATATGAGCCAGCCAGAAAGTGGGCTAGAGACCTTAGTATGCATCATTTTGACCTAATGTGTAGTCTAGTTGTATTGAGAAAATAAAAACTATTGAGAATGTTGAAGGAAACTTTGTAGCCAGCTATTGCACTGTTCAGTCTGTGGGCCAGATCCAGGAGTCCTTAGTGCTTATTCAGAACCCACAGTTATTTAAGAGAATGGAGTTTTGCTTCAATAGCAGTTTCAAGATTTGGCTTTGTTACACAATTATCCTTAAATTATCTTTTGTCTAATTTGTCTAATTTTTTGTTTATCTACAATTATCTAAAACCTATGGAAATCCATTATCTTTTTTTTTTTTTATTTGCCAGGCTCTCTATAGCCCAGAAGGAGGCAGGTATTCTGGTACTGACATGTGCCAGTGAGGACCGCAAGCTTCATATCACAGCAAATCCATTCCAGATAGAACTAGAGTCCAAGGGTGAGACCGTACTGAGCGTGAACACCAATGGCCTGTTGTACTTTGAGCATCTACAACCGCCACCCCAAAACAGGTGTGAAATCTCCATATCCCACAGTGCAGTGTTTGTGATGCTGCTGAAAATAAACCAACAAGAATTCAGATCAGCAAAAATATGCAGTGCCACCATTTGTAATGCTACTATCTACATGCAATACTCTTGGCTCTGACATTCAGAAAAGTACCAGCACAACAACTAAGGACAGACTCTGCTCTGACTTACTCCCTGCGAGACCCCACTGAAGTCAGGACAGAATTTGATCCTGTGAGGACACATCCATCCTCTAGCTGATTGAGGGCACCCCAAATATTGAAGCCTGGGTTCTCCCTTTGCTCACTCAACTAGAGTAGTGGTTCTCAACCAGGGGTATGTGTACCCTTGGGGTACGTAAAGGTCTTCCGGGGGTACATCAGCTGATCTTGATATTTGCCTAGTTTTATTACAGGCTACATGAAAAGCACTCGCGAAATCAGTACAAACTAAAATTTCATACAGACAATGACTTGTTTATACTGCTCTATATACCAGGGTTGGCCAAACTGCGGCTCTGCGTAAAAGTACGGTTCTTGGAGCCCCCCACAACCTCCCCCGCCCATTCTTCACCTACCAGACTGTTTGGGGGGAGCTTGGCGCTTCTGACCTGTGGTGAGGCTCAGGGCTTCTGCCCAGCAGGGAGGGGGCTCTTGGGGCTTCAGCCCCGCAGGAGGCACCTGTTGTGGGGCTGAAGCCCCGAGACCCCCCCGATCCCGCAGGGCAGAAGCCCCGAGCCCCACCACCCCACCACAGGGCAGAAGCCCCGAGCCCCAGCAGGCCCGGCCCGGCTGTCAGTTTTTTGAAGATTGTTGTATTCGGCTCAGAGGGTTAGTAAGTTTGGCCACCTCTGCTACATACTATACACTGAAATGTAAGTACAAAATTTATATTCCAATTGATTTATTTTATAATTATACAGTAAAAATGAGAAAGTGAGAAATTTTTCAGTCATAGTGTGCGGTGACACTTGAATTTTTATATCTCATTTTGTAAGCAAGTAGTTTTTAAGTGAGGTGTAACCTGGGGGTATACAAGACAAATCAGACTCCTGAACAGGGTACAGTAGTCTGGAAAGGTTGAGAGCCACGCAACAAGATCATTTGCCAAAGGGGCTTTCATCTCCTTGAATCTTTGATGAAGGGATTCTGGACCAGTTTAACTTAAAGCTGTTTGAACCCATTCATTCTGCCTCTTTATCCTATTTATGGGCCAATTCTATAAGATGCTGAGCACCCTTAATTCCCCTTGACTTTTCTGGGGATTTGAGGGTGCCCACTATCTCATTTGATCAGGTCCTTAATTTTATCTACTTATCCTCATTATAGCTGAACCTGCTCTTTATGAAGGCATCATTCATCATATAGCTGCAATATTTAGCACTCCAGCCCTGTTGCAAAATACTGGAAGAATGAGGGGTCATAAAGTAGGGGAGTTGGGAATGTGGGGACATTCCGCAGAGCTGAGAAAGCAACGTGGTAGGTAACTCTACCCTAGGGAAAATAATTACTTTTAAAAAATACTTGTAATTGACAGAGAGCCCTCTGCATGACAGAACACACACAAATATCTAGTCTGAAAAGCTTCTCTGTGGGGATAAAGAGGGGAAAATGCTGACATTATTAGAAGTGACTGTAGAAACCCCAGGAACCAGTTGAACAGAATAACCCAAACTAGATCTGGTTTGGAAAGAAGATCACTGTAAGAAATTAAATACCAAAATCACTTGTCAACTACAGATCTCAACACACGATTGCTTTTCAGAAAAGTCGAAAGCTAAAAGTTCCAGATATTGTTGGAGGTGTTGTAGTTTTTAAAGTTTTCTATCTGAAATCCTCTCAATTAACTGGTTATTTCTGCTCATTTGTTTTCATTAGCAAAACTACAGCACAAAAGAAAGAGGACACATCAATTGGCTCCTCTCAGGTAACCCAAGCTTGGTTTGATTCTGGCATTAGTACCCTGTGGGAAGGATGGATCAGTTGTCATGATTACAAACTCTGTGTTTGTATGGCATGGGCTAGTGTTATGGCAGGGGTTTCCAAACAGCCAAACTGAGGCCACATTGGCAACTTGCCAGGAGCCTGAGACCCACATTTCACCTGTGTTAAATAGGCCAGAGGCATATTCTCAGGCACATACATCCCTGGTACTGTTGCAGGATTCTCTTTGAAAAGAGACTTAGTATTGGCAGTGGATAAAGACACACATCTTTTTCTGAGTAGGCTGTGTTAGTACAATGTGTGCAGATTCATAGATTCTAGGACTGGAAGGGACCTCGAGAGGCCATCAAGTCCAGTCCCCTGCCCTCATGGCAGGACCAAATACTGTCTAGACCATCCCTGATAGACATTTATTTAACCTACTCTTAAATAGATGGCTGTTTGCTCCACCATGTTGTTATAATTGACAAGAGAGGCTAGAGGAAGTTCTACCTGTATCCTACCTTGGAACCCATTCCAGATCAACCTTGGATGTAGACCAATAAGAGGGCTCCTAGGATGTCATAGGAGGTCAGAATTGGTGTAGGAGGGTGTGACATTACCCAGAGTACAAATCTGGACTGATGAACATCTGTGTCCCCTCAATTCTCCAACTTGGGGTGTCTTTTATACTGCTTTGCTGTGACAACTACCACTCTTGGTCTGCTCAACACAGCCTCCAGCATGTAAATCACTCCCACCTATATTGTATGAGTGCTATGGCCAGCCACTCTTGAATCAAACTGCAGAGCAACACCAGCAAATTTCCAGTCCCAGACTTACCCGAGAAATGTGCATCTTGTACTGCCCAGTACTCTCCTGGACAATACACGCTCATATGAAGTCTGTCATTTATTAATAGAAAATGATATGCCCAAATCTTATTACCCCAAATGAAGTTTCCCAAACACACTGGTTTAGGTAAAACAACAAAACAAATTTATTAAGTACAGAAAGATAGATTTTAGGTGATTACAAGTAATAAGGAATAAAAGTCAGAAATGGTTACAAGGAAATAAAAGGTAAAATGCAACTAACATCTAACTTAACAAGTTAAGTGAATACAAAGCAAAAGTCTCCCACCCCATGTTCCAGCAGCCTTACTGGCTGAACCTCTTTCAGTCAGGATCTCTTCCCCAGTCCAATGACACTTCCATTGTTTTTCAGGTGTTGATGATGCCCTGGGTAGAGAGCAAGGGAGAGATGATTTGGGAGAGATGATCTCCCCTTATAGCCTTTTCTCTTGTGCAACAGTCATCTCCAGTTGAGTTTCAGTAGACAGAAAGTCTGTGGGGGCAGGAACCTCAGGATGCTTCTTTGTCAAAATGTAGGGTTTTTTAGCCTACATCCCCTCTCCTGCCAAAGAGTGTCCACTCAGGTGATGGTCCACTTAATCTCATTGACACCTGGCCGAGGACTTGGCTAGCCTTTTGTCTCTGGGGAACTGGTTTCTGACTGCCCTCCAGAACATGTTAGAACCTATCTTAATATCATGCAGTAGAATCTTACAACTGTATATACAATGTTGCCATGCATATTTTACCAAGACAATAATCAGCAAAGCATGAGTTTTCAAATGATACCTTACAACGTATGCTTTGTACAAAATTTATCATAGTCTTTTAAAAGGGGTGAACATAAGGGAACAAACTGTCACAGAGGGCAAGCTCATTTTATGCTGAAGTGAGTGTGAAAAAGAAAATCAGAAAGAATATTGCAAAAAGATTAAATTCAAGGAGATTGGATAGTAGGGCACAGGGCTCAAGAATTGAGGGAGGCCATTAACAAGCTCAAGACTCCTATAAGGGTTGGAGACTCTCGGAGGCTTATCCATTGCCTGGCTTGTCCTGGGAGCTCAGGATCAAATATGCTGAAATAGTATCTGTATTGCTTTGTGAGTTTTCAAGATCTTTTATTGCAGTACCAAGTCAAGTGTTGTCCTTGTGTAAGGCATTTGACATGGTACCGCACATTTTGATTAAAAAACTAGAATGTAGAATTAACTTTGCACATATTAAATGGATTAAAAGCTGGCTAACTGATAGGTCTCAAAATGTAACTGTAAATGGGGAATCATGATCAAGCAGCTGTGTTTCCAGTGGGTTCCTGCAAGGCTAGGTTCTTGGCTCTACATTATTTAACGACATTACCTTCAATGACCTGGAAAAAAACCTCAGGTCATCACCAATAAAGTTTGCAGATGATGCACAAATTGAGGAAGTGGCAAATAATGAAGAGGGCAGGTCACTGGATCAGAGCAATCTGGATCACTTGGTAAACGGGGCACAAGCCAGCTACATGTTTTTAATACGGCTAAATGTATATATCTAGGAACAAAGAACATAGGCCATATTTAGAGGATGGGGGACTCCATCCTGGGAAGCAGTGACTCTGAAAAAGATTTGGGGTGGGGGAATGGTGGATAATCAGCTGAACATGAGCTCCCAGTGTGACAGAGTGGCCCAAGATGCTAATGCAATCCTGGAGATGCATAAACAGGGCGATCTTGCATAGGAGCACAGAGGTTATTTTACCCCTATGTTTGGCACTGGTGCGACTACTACTGGAATACTGTGTCCGGTCTGGTGTCCATAATTCAAGACGAATTAGGAGAGGATTCAGAGAGGAGCCACAAGAATGATTAAAGGATTAGAAAACATGTCTTATAGTGATAGACAGACTCAAAGAGGACAATCTAGCTTAACAAGGAACAGGTTAAGGTGGTGACTTGATTAGTCTATAAGTATCTAGACAGGGAACAAATATTTAACAGGCTTTTCAATCTAGCAGAGAAAGGTATAACACGATCCAATGGCTGGAAGCTGAAGCTAGACACATTCAGACAGGTAATAAAGTGGACATTTTTAACAATGAGAGTAATTAACCATTGGAACAATTTACTGAGGGTTGTGGTGGATGTATTTTTTTTAAAGCTATGCTCAAGGCATTATTTCAGGCCTATGTTGCATCAGGAGCTCAGACTAGATGATTACAATTGTCCCTTCTGGCCTTGGAATCTATGCTGCTCTTCTGTGCTGCAGCGGAGCTCAGTAGTGTTCCACCAGCGCATCCGTTCTTCAAGGTTCACAGGCCTGGCCCAAACCTGAAGTGTTTTTTGGCCCACATTCCACCTATGTTCAACAACATATCAAGTAAATAATGCATCTCAAGAGAATATATTTGTATCACTCATAAATAAAATGTTCTGTAAACAAGCACAGTTGGCTAAGTTAGATTTGCTTATTTTTGTACATGTAGGAAAATCAAGAGGATCTGGGTCTCTGGCAGGAGGAATTTGGCAGTTTTTTAGACATCAAAGCTAATGGTAAGATTAAGCCTAGACTTGAAAACAACTTTACCAGTTTGCATAAGTATGTGCTCATTCATATTTCTATCTGCCTTTTTGTTTAACTACTTAATGGTTATCCATCTCACTCTTTCTCCTACTGGAAGGCTCAAAGGATACATTAATAATAAATATTTATTAATGGACGATAGACCTCTCTAGGTTCATTACTAATTTAGGCTGGAATTGAACTAAATTCATAACAACCTGTTGTGTTCTACATGAAATGAATGGGTTAACTCAATCCATTTCCTAATGGGCCAGGCTCTGCATGACATAAAACATTATCACATAAACCTTTATCACAGTGGGCACTAAGTTAACAGACCCAATAGAGAGGCCAACAATTGATTGGGCCTGCGGTGCAATCCACAAAGGTACTTAGGTGCCCAAGTCCTATTTTTAGGCACCACTGTGATCCACAAAACTCTCACTTAGGCCTTGGCTACACTTGAGAATTCACAGTGCTGCCGCGGCAGCGCTGTGAAGTGCGAGTGTAGTCGCGCTGCAAGTACTCCACCTCTCCGAGGGGAATAGCTTGCAGCGCTGTGAGCGAGCGTGAAGCGCTGCAGGTGCTGATTACTCTGGCGCTTTACAGCGCTGCACTCGCTGCGCTCGGGGGTTGGTGTTTATACACCCCTGAGTGCAGCAAGTTGCAGCGCTGTACAGCGCCAGTGTAGCCAAGGCCTCAGCTGCCACCTATCCCTGTGGATGCCTAAGTTTTTGCCTCTGGGCATGCATGCTGAAGCCTAACACTAGGTGGCGGGTGCCTATCTTCTTCCTGAGTATGCGCACTGCTGCCTCATGATAGCCGTCCAGATGTCTGTCTCCTGTGTAAGCCCCAGAGCAATTCACAAACTGGGAAAGAGAGATATTCAGCTGTCTAAGTCCCATACAGGAGCCCAGATCCAGTAGGCATGCTCAGAGGCTGCAGGATTGGGCTCCTCCACTGAGTTCACACAAAACAGCTGGGAGGGAGGGGAAGAAAAGGAAGAGGAAAGGTAGCTCCCTTATAACTGTTAGCCTGGTGGATAGAGTACTCATCCGGGCTATAGCTAACCTCTGGTTCAAGCTCCCCTTCCTCCTGTGGGGGAGAAGGAATTTGAACAGTGGGGAGGGCCCTAGGCAATGGAATATTCTGATGTAGGGCTCCTTCAGTCTCACCTATTTAAGTTGTTCGACTTTAATTGAACAATTATATATAAATTGGGCCAGAGAAAGAGTTAGAATGACTGTATGGCCTAGTGATTAGAGCACTCACCTGAAAGCGGACAATCCCTGGTCAAATTCCTTCTCTCGCTTAGGAGGAGAGGGAACTCAAACCAGGGATCTTTTACATCCTGAGTGAGCACCCTATCTACTAGGCTAAAGGTTGCAAGGGAGATCTTGCACCCAGCTGTTTTGTTGTGGGCCCCACACACGACTTACAGGGATGAATACCTATCTTCCCTGGTTTGTGGATTACTAGCAGGGCAAGGCACCTCCCTGCAGCCCAGACTTAGGTGCCTATCTCCATGAGAGGGGCAGGACTTAGGACAGCCCCACCTTTGGCCTCATCTCCCATTGGCTAGGTTAGGCAGCTCCCCACCTACCACACTGGCTTTGTGGACTGCAGACTAAGGTGCCTATCTTTAATTCACTGTATAGGAGCCCAGGCTCCTAACTCATGCTTTGTGGATTGCAGTGTTGTTCCTGTGATTTGCCAGGCCCTTAAAAGTTAGGAGCCACGATGCTCAGCATCACAATGTCTAAGTCCTTTTGTGGATCTGAGCCATGGAAACTAAATTGCTGTAACCTCCCTTCTCTAGAAGTTGTCTAGATCATGGTTGAGGAGGCACACAGGTGGCACAGGGTGAGGAAGCTCTCACTCCTGTTGCCTGTGCTGTACCTGTTCTGTGGACAGAAAGAAATTTCAGTCTCCAGGACTTGCAACCCAAAATCTTTCAAAAGGCACAAAGATCAATATACAATGATTTTGTTTGGTTGGCTAAAGCTCTTCTAAGAAGTGATTAAAGTCCCATATCTTTTCCTCGGTGAAATGTAAAACCTGTGATCTAAAGAGTGTTGCATGAACTGGTATAAAATACTTAAGGCTGCATTTCTGTAACAACTGCCACTGAAGTCACGGATTCCCTAGGGAATAAAGTCCATACAGTCAGATTTTTGTGTGTGTGTCAGTCTGAAGTACCCCATTTACTTCGTTGGGGTTGCTCTGGATTTACACAGATAAAAGAAAATGATTTAGCTGACAGAGTTGATATGCCTTGTTTAAGACATGTGCGTGCTCTGCTGCTGCTTCTCCTGAGGCTGAAACAGGAAAGCAGGGCTGGAAAAGAGGCTTTCTTACTTCACCTTGTTGCACTGCTTCTGCCGCAGGGCAGAGCTTGCAGGAATTGAGATAGAAATTGTAAACCGTTTTATTACATAATAAAGAATAGTTTGATAAAAATAAAGTAACCTGCAAGTTTGGGCATTTTTTACTATAAATGCATTCTTTTTGCCCTTCATGATTAGATCAAAATTTATAAACAACAAATTTACAAACAAGTGCCCCTAGAAAACTTTCCCATATAGTAAGTATATAATAATGGAGGTGAATCTCAAATCAAGTTTGAAGCAATAGGTAAACAGAACATTTTTATAGTTAGTATGTTCTGATCTATTTCTTAAAGTTAGGCCATGATAAGACCAGAACTCAGGGCTGTTGTATTTCAATACTGTTCCTACAGGTCCCAGTTCCATAGGCTTGGATTTTTCTTTGCATGGATGTGAACATGTCTATGGAATACCAGAGCATGCAGAAACACTTCTCCTCAAAAACACCAGGTAAAAGAGTAGCAGATTTGCTTCTAAAGAGGGCTGTAATCCTGACTTTGGGGATAATTAGGCGAGGTAGCCAGGGCCGGCTCCAGGCACCAGCCCAGCAAGCAGGTGCTTGGGACGGCCAAGGGGAAGGGGCGGCACGTCAGGCTCTTCGGCAGCAATTCGGCAGCGGGTCCTTCAGTCCCTATCAGAGGGAAGGACCTGCCGCCAAAGAAGAAAGCGGCACGGTGGAGCCGATCGTGATCACGGCTTTTTTTTTTTCCCCGCCACTTGGGGCGGCAAAAACCCTGGAGCCGGCCCTGGGGGTAGCACATCTGAAATTTGATGATGCAATGGGAACAAGTGCTGGTGATCTTTGTCCTGATGTCACCTTTGAACATTTAGATTTGCACAACAGTTTAACTGAACACACCGGATTGTTGTTCGGATGGCCATTGCGAGTCATAACAGACATATTAGTGGTGTGATGTGAGGAAATCCAAGACTGAATGAGCACAAGGAGTGGTTACTGCAGCTTAGGTGTTCAGTGGATTGGTGAATAACTAAAGAAAACTTTATAAGTCCTGTAATGGAGAAGCCATAAAGTGTTCCAGATGATTTAATTCAAACAAGGCTTGAGATGTGTATGACATATACCGATACAGCAGACGATACATTTTGTATTTTGTTCTAATAGCAGCAACACATAAAATGATGGCATCTGTGCCCAAGGAATAGGCTGCTCTGCTTCCAACTCCACAGTCTGCCGCTGACTCTTCCTGTTCTCTATTATGTTTCTGTGCAGCCAATTCTGCATGAGTATTTCTCAGGTTTAAACAGAATATACTTTACTGAAATGCATAAAAGAGCAGCTCCAGACGGCTCTATGGGATTTAAGCAGAAAAATGGGGAAGGGGAATGTTAATAGTGTAAGGATAAGACCACATCAGAAGCAGTGTCAGTGATAGCAAGAGATATAATTTGATACAGCTAGCTTTGAGCAAAGTGATAGAAATGGTCATCCATGCCACATGTCGTATCTTGCTGATAAATGATAGACGGTAATAAAGAATACACCATATTAATCCCTGCTGTAACACCTTTGAGTTCAGTGGCCCAGTGAGTAATTATGACAAGTAATGTTTGTTTGTTCATTCCAGTGACGATGATGCCTACCGGCTTTTTAACTTGGATGTCTATGGGCACAAGATTCATGACAAAATGGGCATTTATGGTTCAGTGCCCTTTCTGTTAGCACATAAACCTAACAGAACTTCTGGGATCTTCTGGCTGAATTCCTCAGAAACTCTAGTGGAGATTAATACAAAAGCTGTAATGGAGGTGAGAGATGCATGGTATTGTGCCCAGGAGTTCAATAAGAAATTAAAATACTCCTGCACAGGGCCATCTGATAGTGTAACTTCATGTTCACCTTTTGCCTCAGTGAATCAGGAATTGTAACTCTCTTTTCTCTCCCTCCTCATTTATTTTAGTGAACTTTAGACGTGATCACAAGGATGCATTTTTCAGAAGACAAGATGCAGGAATCACATAATAAATTTCATATGAGGAAAAAAAAATTTTTGAAGTATTTCAAATCCTGCAAGAAAAATTCACAAAAATAAATATCCAACACGGTCAAGTGCAGAAAACATAATGAGCATTTTTTAAGCTAGGATTTATCAAACCATGGAATTTAGAAGTTCTTGGTATTTTTCCCCTCCCCAGTACTTCATGTGACTATATTGCTGATATTCAGGGAACAAGGATATAGCTGTGATTTCACACCCAATATTAGTTTTGCTTATTAAAATGAGACAGTAAAATAAAGTATTGCATTATCATGGTCAAAAATACACTATTTAGATTAAATTATATAAAAAAATCAGAGAGAAATATTGAGGTCTGGACAATCAATGGAGAGATTGTAAAATTAATCTTTGGTAGAGAGAGGGCTTCAGATTCTACTTTCTGTTTCTTTCAAAGCATGTACCATCCAGATCTCCTCCAGACATAACTAAGCAGAGAGTGGTGCCTCAAACTGATGTGCGCTGGATGTCAGAAAGTGGAATAATTGATGTTTTCCTCCTAATGGGACCCAACCCTTTTGATATCTTCAAGCAATATGCACAATTGACAGGTATTATCTTGTATCAGTGAAGAAACAGCATTGTACATTCCTCACTGAGGTTCCCTGTCATCACCTAAATAATGTGGAACAATTACCTGCTGGACATATTGTATCAAAAAGGGGACTAATGTTTACTTATCTCATTGAATGCAGTAGGACAGCCAGTCCCAAAATGTAGTTCACAGAGCACTTATTGGTGTTCTGTGGAGAGATGGCTTTCATCCTTGTTTTCAGCAGCATCTACTGGTGTTCAGGCTTGGCCTCTAAAAGTAGCTGGTAATGTGAAGCCAATCTATTTGTTACTACTTGAGGCTGCTCTTTCATGAGGGAAGAGAGGAAACAGGAGAAAATCCTAGCGAGTGGCGCTACCAAGCACCAGTGGGAGAACGGAATGAAGCAACTGGATAGTACCTGTAAGGGAGCAGGAAGAGGAGATGGTAGCTGGCCAGTGAGTCCATGAGAGAAGGTAGCAAAGTGACAGGAAAGCAAGTGCAGGGCGATAGGAGAAGTAAGAGGCCAGGTGGCAAAGAGTCATAGGCAAGGGGAGGCAAAAGAGCAAAAGTGCAGAGTGTGACTAACTTTTTTATAAAGGAAAAATTACCTACTACACTATAGGCAGTGTTGTTGTAGCCATGTTGGTGCCTGGATATTAGAGAGACAAGATGAATGAGGTAATATGTTTTATTGGAACAACTTCAGTTGGTGGAAAAAGAGCTTTGTGAGGTAAGCTCAAAAGCTTGGTGAAAGAGACAACAGAAGTTGGTCCAATAAAAGGTATAACCTCACCCTCCTTGTCTTACTACATTTAAGACAGTTAAAAGCACACAAACTTTCCTGTTACTTTTCCACATAAGCAATTGCCACGGGGATATTATTGGATCATGAATAGGAGGAGAAGTGGTCCATTTGGTCATGAATGGAGGGCAAATAGTTTACAAGACTGTCTCTCAAAGCTGAGGCCCACACTATGAAAAAGTTTCAAAAAAATCTGACCCCCTGGTCTCGCTGTATTGTTGCACCTAAGGAACCGGTTTTATTTTCTATTACTAAGCAAATATTAGTTTCTGCTCAAGTGCCAGAGTAAGGGGAATTACAAATCATTCTTGAGGTGTACTGGCAGGAAGATTACAATGGCCTTCTCCACTAAGCCTGATCTTGTTAGTTATTCATGTCAATGAAAATTAAATTCACCCTCAATATTTTTAAAACATCAACAAAAATTTTAGCAAGGAGAGTAATAATGATCACTAGAATAACACTGCATCATTATGCCACCCTGTAACAGTCGTTTTCTCACCCATATGATATAATAATTACAGCAGCTTCTGCTAAATTTAAGCCTGTCCATAATTTTTGTTATGAGCTTAGTTTCTGGTGTTACAAACTCAAAATGTGAAAATTGTGCTCTGGACTGAACCTTAGGTAAGTATGCTTCAATTTCAAACAGTTGCATATGATTTCAGCCATGCCACTCCCATTGACTTTTCCAAAGATTCAAGGTAACCCTGAAAGGCAATACCATTATTATGCTTATTGGCTTAGTTTCTAACTTCATATCTGTTCCTAGGCACTCAAGCCCTGCCTCCACTCTTCTCCTTGGGCTACCACCAATGCCGCTGGAACTATGAGGATGAGCAGGATGTAAAGACCGTAGACGCTGGCTTTGATGAGCATGACATCCCCTATGATGTTATATGGCTGGACATAGAGCACACAGAAGGCAAGAGGTACTTCACCTGGGACAAGAAAAAATTTCAGCACCCCAAAAGGATGCAGGAACTGCTCACAAGGAAAAAACGCAAGGTACATTATACAGAGGGAGGAAGGAAAATGTCATAGTACAGCATAATTTAGGGAGGCCCTAAATACTTGAGCAAACATATCTCATTCCATGTCCCCACCAGCAGTTACTAGTGGCTGTGGTGGGTCAGTTCTTACTCATGTTTTGCTTAGTTAGCATAAGGCGGAGGACAAAGCTTTCTTGGTCCAGGCTCCACCTATGTGAAACTCCATCTTACAGGAGGTTTCACTGCAGTCCTTGTTGGCTGCATTTAGGTCATAAAGGAAGGTCTGTTTATTTCAACAGGGTGACCTTTACCCATTGTGAAGCCCCCTTCTCTGTTTTTGCTTTTCTTTTTTATATTGACAATCCATTTTCTCCCCTATCTATGTTAATTGGGAATTGTTCCTTCTTGTTTGGTGGGATTGGTTGCCTAAGGGCTACTGCGTTTGCCCTTGTATCAGATCCTTTGGCTGTAGTTAGCAGTGTATTCTGGTTGGTTAATCTTTATTTCTGCTTTTATTGTATAGTCCTTAGCTGTATGGACTTATAAATGTATTATATATTCAAGTGCAGAATCTAGAGATTATGTAACCAACTAATGAACTCATACAATAGTTGATCTCAGCCAAAAACCAATGATTATTGGAGCAATGTTAAAGTAGTGAAGTCATAGTAAGTTACATAGTAGCACCTCTTCTGACCGTGGAATTAATGGCTGCAGAAGGCAACTAAGCAAAATACAATGGTCAAATTTTTTTAAAGTTCAGGAAAATTTTATAACTGATATTTATTATGCATGTTAAGATATGAGTGTGACGTCCCCCAAAATACAATCCAGCTCATAAGATAGCTGTGCCCCCTTAATGCTCCAGTCTGGTGTACACTGTGCGCCGCTTTGCTGTATGAGTTGCCACTCTGCCCACTCACCCAGCCTCTAGTATGCAGCTCACCCCCAGACAACTACCAGAGTTTTATGCCCAGCCACTCTTCCATATAGAATAACACCCGTTTATCTCTAGTCCCAGCTTTGCACCCCAGAAATGTGCGTCTTACACTGCTCAAGACCCCCTTGGACAGGTCAAGCTCTTAAGTTAATCATTTTATCAAAGAAAATGAATATGCACTGGCCCTTGCTAATCTGAGTAGATTCCCCAAACTCTTCAGCCAAAAACACCCTGGTTTAGATAAAACATTAAAATGGAAAGATGGATTTTAGGTGATTACTAGTGGGGTTGGCATTGAAGATCAGACTTGGTTACAAAAAGAAATAAAAGATAAAAACTGCAAGCTGTTTCCTAAACTTTACCAAAGCTAAATTTGAAGCAAACAAAAACAACAAAGAGTCTGGTGGCACCTTAAAGACTAACAGATTTATTTGGGCATAAGCTTTCGTGAGTAAAAACCTCACTTCTTCGGATGCTTTTACTCACGAAAGCTTATGCCCAAATAAATCTGTTAGTCTTTAAGGTGCCACCAGACTCTTTGTTGTTTTTGTAGATACAGACTAACACGGCTACCCCCTGATACTTGAAGCAAACAGTTATTCTCACCCCTCTGGATGTTGCAGGCAGTTCAGTTCTTAGTACACAGGCTGGTTTCCTTTCCCAGCCTGGGATCAATCTTCCCCAGTTCCAAGTCTTACAATCAATCTTGTTTTAGTAAAGATGGAAGAGAAGAGAGGTGGCCAGGGGCCTTTGTTCTCTCTTTTTATATTGTGACCGGGTGCCTGGATGGGCTACACTGAGAATGCTATACTCAGGGCAGACTGTCTGCCCTATTCCTTGCAATCTCCCAAACTGGTGGTTTATTCTATAATTAGATTCACCAAGCCAGTAACAAAACAGTTTCTGCAATATCACACTGGTTACCAAGAAGCCTGAGAGAGCCTGGCTGGGAGTCAGCAGTGACCTGCTCTCTGCCTGGGCTCGGCTGCTGAATATGCAGAGGGGAGATACAGGGAGAGAAGGACAGAGCCCCTCTCTGCCCCTGCCCCCCCCCAGCAGGTAATGTGCGGCAGGGAGAGCGTGGTGGCCCCAGTCTGGGAGGAGGGTAGGGGGGTCACTGGGCAGAGGAGACATGTGGGACAGTCATATGCAATGTTCCTTCAAAATTCCCTCAAAATTCATTCTACATGAATGGGAAAAATTAGTTACGTGCACCAATATGGAGATAATGTGTGGTGGGGGTGGGGCCGAGGAGTCTGGCATGTGGGAGGGGGCTCAGGACTGGGGAAGAGGGTTGGGGTGCAGGGGTTGAGGGCTCTGGCTGGGCATGCGGGCTCTGGGGTGAGGCCGGGGATGAGGGGTTCCGGGTGAGGGAGGGGGCTGAGGGGTAGGGCAAAGGATTGGGGTGTGGGAGGGGGTGAGGGCTCTGGCTGGGGTGCAGGCTCTGGGGTGGGACTGGGAATGAGGGGTTCAGGATGTGGGATGGGGCTGAGGGCTAGGGCAGAGGGTTGGGGTGCGGGAGGGGGCGAGGACTCTGGCTGGGAGTGCAGGCTCTGGGGTGGGGCCAAGGATGAGGGGTTTGAGGTGCAGGATGCCCTGGGGCTGTGGCAGGGAGAAAGGACTCCCCCTAGCCCTCTCCCTGCTGCAGTAGCTCTGAGGCCGGGGCCAGGGCCGGGAGAGAAGCGCCTCTCCCCGCTGCAGCAGCTCCAGGGCTGGGGGAGTTAAGTGTGTGGCTCTTGGTGGCCTCCTGCGTGTCTATGCAAGCGCGCACCTTGGAGGGAACTTAGGTCACATGTCCTCCCCTTTAGATTGTGCCCCCCCCCCCCAGTATGGGGAGGCAGGAGTCCTCTATGGTCTCTTTTTAAGTTATGGATCATACCCAACTTGACCAGTCAGTCAGTTTCACATGTATCTTGACCCTTTTTACTGGAAAAGTTCTTGCTGTGTCATGAGGTCAGGCAACTCCATGCCTATGTGCTGTGCACTCAGATTTCCATATGAATTGCAAATTCTTGCTTGCACCTTCAGTATGCATGCAGGTATCTCTGGGGATGACATGCCAGTCCTTTGTTTATAGTTTATAGTTCTTTTGTTATTTCTAAAGAGCTAGACGGTGGGCATTCCCCAGACTCACAACATGTTTCAGTAGCAAACATATAGCAAAATCTCATACACACATTTTAACAGGGCAATAATATTCAGCAGACTATAACTTTTCCCAACGATACCTCACAAGGCATTTGTACAAGATTGATCATAATAAGTGGTGACCATAATAGCATATGCTGTCACAATGTGTAATGTGGCAGGGCACTTCTTCCATCTCACCAAGCTTAGTGCTTCCCCCTCAGATGATGGTGGGGTCTGAAGTAAATCAGCACCACCCTGGGGAGTGTTGGGCTTCCCATTCTGGATTTATTTGTCAATGTTTTCAAGGCAGGCCCAAGGAGTACTCCTCTACCAAACAAAAGAAACAAATTCAAAACACAAAATATAGGGGGAATGTCTTTTCCTACCCCCTCTTGAAAGGGGTGGTGTTGCCTTGTTATTGGCCACCAGGGTGTCCATCCTTCTCCTAAATAGGCAGTGAGTTTGGTGGTTTCTGCTGGAGGTAGAAGAGCACCCTCTCACCCTGGAGAAGCCTTTTTCCCTGATGCCATTAACCCTGCAGCAGCTTGTCTCTCCTCCCTCTCTCCCACCAGGAGAGGGGTTTTTAAATGTCCAAGTGTCCTTAGTTGACCTCTTTTCAGTTTGTAGGCAAAAGGGCCTTTTTCATTCTTGGGCTAATAGCCCTGCCTTCCATCACTCCAATTGCAGCAGTCCAGCCTGACTTTGTCACGGTAATTAAATATTATGGTTTAGGGAAGAAACTAATCGCCACAACAGTCAGGGAGAAATTTATTTTCCCACCTCATCAATTGTGTAATGTTGTATTATATTGGTTTTAGGGGAGGTTACTTTCTTTTGAAGCATATGATATAGTACTGACCCTTATTTCAGGTAGACAAGCATGCACTGCTACTTGTCTTGTGAAATCAGCTAGTTTACATATGTATAGTAAGTATGCACAAGGGCCAGTAACTCCTTTTTCAAAAATGTGACTGCCCGTGCCTTAACCTGAATCAGGATTGAGCTCTTTCTGTAATATGCTGAACAGTTGATGCTAATGGATTCTTCTCATCTCTTATGCTGGCAGCTTGTTGTCATTATAGATCCTCACATTAAGGTTGATCCCATGTACACCCTATACTCTCAGGCCAAAAAGAAGGGGTATTTTGTGAAAAATAGGACAGGCCAAGACTTTGAGGGCATCTGTTGGCCAGGTAAGAAAACCCACTGCTTATAGTCTATACATTAGAATTTGTTTATTTGTAATGTGTAGCAGAATAACATGAGTCAAAAGTGGATAGTCATGTGGATAGAACTAGCATCTCAAAAGGAAAAAAAAATGTTGGTGTAATTCTTGGATATTTATGATTCCAAGTCTTATAGTTCTTTTGACAGTTCTAATGCATCTCCTAGTCTTCCCAGCTCTAATTCCCCTACCATTAGTTCTATTATCTCTGCATACATGGGCGCTGACTCTGTGGGTGCTCCAAAAATAGTGGGTGCTCAGCACCCACTGGCAGCCCCCCCCCCCCCCATCAGCTCCATCAGCTCCTGCCCACCAGCGGCCCTGCTAATCAGCTCCTCCCTTTCCCTCCCAGTGCCTCCCACCTGCCATGGATCAGCTGTTCAGCAGCGTGCAGGAGTCACTGGGGAAAAGGGGGAGGAGCTAGGGTGGGGCACGCTCAGGGGAGGGGGCAGAATGGGGCAGGGCAGGGGCAGAGGGGGTGGGAAGAGGCGGGGAGGCTGTGGGGAAAGGGCCTGGGGCAGAGCGGGGGTTAAGCACCCCCTGGCAACTTAGAAAGACAGTGCCTCTGTCTGCATATAATCTAGGTGCATGGCACCATAAAGTTACTGAACTTGTGCAAAGATCAGTACTCTTAAGTTGTCCAATGTTACATAAATCGTACTCGGCCTGTTACATGAAATTGTTTATAAAAGTAAGCAAAAGTTGAGTCAAATAGACTGGTACAAACTGAATTGTTAAAAGAACTGTAATAAGAGATCTTCAAGGTTCCTGCTGAAGTCACTGGTTGGTATAACAACAAGCGGAAAGATTCTAGAAATAGGAGGAATTGTTAATAGTTTAAATCACTGAACTGTGTTAATTTTAGTGAGAGGAGATTGCTATTCCTTCTTGGATTTTTAATGGTGATTGTTACAATGGGAGTAAGCCAGTGATAACATAAAACCCACTTCACGGTTTAATGTTGTAACAGTGAACAAGGGTTTCATTTACATTTTCTCCTTCAAACTTCATGGAGTGGGGCTTGTATTCTTCACTGTATAGTGTGTGGCTAGAGGAATCCTTTCCACTTGAAGTTTGTGAGGCCACGCAGGGAGAGACAGTTGTCACGGCGCTGTGAGAATGAAACAGTACCATAAAGATCCTTTTCAGCAAAGGTGGGAACAGCAAAATTGGAAAAGGGTTAGATCAGATGGAGGGGGGAAAGTCTGAGAAGGGAAAAGGGAAAGTGAGATAAGAGTTAATAGGATTTGGACACCATTAAGGTTGGCAAGCCCCAATTTTATATTTTAAAATATCCATCTAATTCCAGAAAACATGACTTTTGTAGAAGTTGCCAGTCTTAAAATTCTAGCTTCAAGCCGGACAGCCTAGCAACAAATAACAGAGAGTCATGACATGGGTGCGGCTCTGAAATAAGTATATAGATGCATTTTGTTTCATTCCTGACTATACTTGGGAGTGCCTGCACTTCCAAAACTCCACTACGCTGTTGGTGAATACTGCACTACTGGTGCATGGGGAGTAGACGTCTCTGTAAGCAAGGAAATATATGAGGATCAATGGAGTTCCATCAGGGACATAAACTGACAGCAAATCAGCTGTCTGTGTACAATATTGAATCACTGTGGCTCTATACTATGTAATGAACGTAGTACAACCATTGCAGAACACAGTTACCCACCTCCTGAGTGACACTCCCTGTAACATCAAGGCTTCGATTCCTTCACTGGCTTTCAGTTTGCTTCTGGGTGCCATTCAAAATGCTTGTCACGATCTTTAAATGGTGTGGAATTTAGCCCACCACAACCCAAGCTTAGTGGTCTTAAGATGTACTTGTTTAGTTTAGCACTTGGTTACACTTTGCTTAAGTTTTTGTTCCTGGCATTTTGGGTTACGTATTAAGATTACAGCAAAGGCAGAAGTCTCGGTGCTACCCATTGTAGAGATCGTTGTATCAACATGTTACAGTGCTTGAATGCCAAAGCAATAAATGCTATAAAAGTTAAAATAATAAATGTGGTGGTCCATACCTGCAGGTTCCTCTTCTTACCTGGATTTTACCAATCCTGACGTCCGAGAATGGTATGCAGATCAGTTTGCCTTCAAATCATATAAGGTTTGTGTTTCTTCTCTTTGGATCCTACAGAGCACATCGAAAACCAGGAAATGGGGAAGAGAGAGTCAGAGGAGATAAACTACTAGATAAGTAAGGTAGTGGGGCTTTGTATTTGTAGATGGTCATTAGACTGTAGAGGCAAATATCCTGAATATAATGATAACCATATAGACTGCAGAAGGAGCCTCACCGTGGCCTTGTCAACACAAAGAAAAATAGGAGCCTAATTCACCACTGATGCAATTCCCCCCCT
Organism: Chrysemys picta bellii; assembly: GCF_011386835.1. Classification (NCBI taxonomy): domain Eukaryota; kingdom Metazoa; phylum Chordata; order Testudines; family Emydidae; genus Chrysemys; species Chrysemys picta. The sequence continues at coordinate 92,810,347 of NC_088794.1, read as the reverse complement.
GATAGCAACAGTGGAGACTTTGGTGTGGACAGGGAAAAGGCATTTTACCACCATGTCATCTAATGCAGCTGTCCCGTTCCCAGCTTCTCTCAATAGGAGTCCACATAGGAAACGATGTGAGAGTGCTGCCTCTGAGGAGCTCACAGTTGCTCTCAAGTCGTCCTCCCCCACAATGAGTCCTTTAAGCGAGGAGAATAGTGTGGAAGTACTGGCTGTTCATAGCCTATAGTCACATCACTCCTAGCCCCTTCCAGGCTGTACTCAATATTAGACGTGTGTGTCACTGAAACACTGCCCAGCTCCCAGTCATTTTTTTGTTGGAGCCCCACTTTGCAAGGGGCAGGTAAACTCATGCTACTTACGGCCCCTCACTTCATGTCCCAAGGCAACTTTTTCTCCCCAGTTTCTTTTTCCTGTCCTTTTCTGCAGTTTTCCTCTGGGCTTTTTAATATTTTAAAATTCTCTTATGAACTTTTATGCTCCCCTGCCTCCTTCCCACCATCACTCACGAGAAGACAACATTCTGCTTGCTGTGAGGCTTGAGGCATCTATTGGTTGCACATGTATGTGCACTTGGCCCCGCAGGGCCATTTCAGCTGAGTGCTATGAGAGCTGAAAAGCTCAAATAAGCTTGTGAACTGCAACCCTGTACACATAAGCTGCTTCTGTGGCCAGATGAATTAGGGGCGGTCAGGAGAGAAGAGAGGGAAGACAGACAGCTTTCAATAAGTTACCCTCAGCTGTACCTGGAGCCATGGGAGCATATTTGCAGTGACACTGTTTTGTTCTGTCTCTTCCTGTGCATCCCCTACACTAGCACCACCCAGCACTGCAGTTTGGGTAACACTGGATTAACCTAATGACTTAAATGTACCCTAAACGCTACTTTGTATCACAGGGCTCTACTGACATCCTGTTTGTATGGAATGATATGAATGAGCCTTCAGTCTTCAAAGCAGCAGAACTAACCATGCAGAGAGATGCTGTCCATCATGGCAACTGGGAGCACCGGGAGGTTCACAATCTCTATGGCTTTTACCAGGTAGGGCACCTAAAGACAAAAATCTACTGCCAGAGATACTCTGTCCTGGATGATTATGGTTTTTATTATGTACTGTGGTAGCGCCCAGATGGTCCCATCAAGATTGGGGCCCTGTTGTACTAGGTGCCAGTATTTTGGAATCAGCTTCTCCATGATAAACCAGACCTGTAACAGTGATAGCACTCATGCATATCTTTCTACTGCAACAGTGTAATGACATCAATCTATTACATATGCAAAGGTAGTATTTCTATATTTTTCCTTTCCCTGTTCTAGTATCTTCCAACAAACTGTGAGTACTTAACTAATAATAATTACTATTATTTCTAGACATATATTTCATATAGTTCCTGCATTTAATTGTCTACAACAGGAGTGTGGTATATACTGTTTGTAATTAGGTTATCTCCTTGTCAGTTATTCTTATGCTTTGCAGCAAATGGCAACTGCAGAAGGACTTATCAAACGCTCTGGGGGACAGAAGAGGCCATTTGTCCTCACGCGATCTTTCTTTGCCGGATCACAGAAGTATGGTAAGCATGGACAAGCTTCATGAAATCATGTTTTTCTGTAATGCTTTGTTTATTTATTTATGCATGCTAGGCCTGGTATTAGAGCTGTCAAACAATTAAAAAATAATTGCAATTAATCACAAGATTAAAAAAGTTGTGATTAATTGCAGTTTTAATCACACTGTTAAACAATATAGAATACCGATTTAAATTCAGCAGAGTACTCAAAGCAAATTTATTGGCTTGCCACTTTCTTTCTTTCCCCCTAATTGCAAGTATAAATTGACCTAGGGGTCTGAATTCAGTGTGTAAACTTGAAACCATGCTACTGGTATTTCCAGGTGCAGTATGGACAGGAGACAACGTAGCAGAGTGGAGTTACTTAAAAATCTCCATTCCAATGTTGCTCACAATCAGTATTGCAGGAATTTCATTCTGTGGAGGTAAGGCGTTTAACTGGATTCTTCACTAAATGTAGGCCACCAGACTTACTGAGCTTGAGTCTCAAGATAGATTTAAACACACAACCACCAGAACAACCCACTTCTTTCCTATACTCCAATCTGTTTCAAAACAGTTTCCTATATTTAGTCCATTTACAGCTCCCAGTAGCATTCTTCTCTCCTTCCTTTTGCATATTCATCTTTGGTAGCATGTGAGTCCCTTGAACTGACAGCTTGGAGTTGTCTTCCATGAGCATCATTATAATTTTCCCCTGTGACAAGGAAAACCACTCACTGTGTCTCTAAATGCTATCAACCTGTTTCATCAACAAATGAGTCTGATAATTTTTTTCACTTTGTATGGCCAAGCAGCTGCCTTTCAGCAGGATAGGAGGTACCATATTACATTAATGTATTTATAGATTTGTAATGTTTGTAATAAGAGAAATTCATGTTTTTGCAGAACACTTTCATAAACCAATTAACGTGTCTTTAAATTTTAGCTGATGTGGGCGGGTTTATTGGGGACCCAGAACCAGAGCTACTTGTTCGCTGGTATCAGGCTGGTGCGTACCAACCATTTTTCAGAGGCCATGCCAATATCGAAAGCAAACGGCGTGAACCATGGCTATTTGGGGATGAGAACACACGGATCATCAGGGAAGCCATTAGAGAGCGCTACACCCTTCTGCCCTACTTGTATTCACTGTTCTACCGGGCACACACCACTGCTGAACCAGTCATGAGGTAAGATCATAAGGGGCTACATTAAAACTACTTGTATTGCTCTTTATATAAAAGCCCTTCTTATGAGCCAGGAAATTTTATAATTGTGTCAAGATGGGTGTTTAAGAGGGGGAAATTAAATTACTCTTCTTTACTTTTGTGACTTTCAATTTGAATTTTTAAAAGCAAATAATATATACATTAATTTTCTAAAAGAGAGCAATTGAGCACATCAGTTAAATAAACCATTACCAGTCTTAGATAAATTTCTAAAATACAGTAGACCCCAAGAAGAATGTTATCACAATTCTTATTCATATCTAAATACTGCCAGTGGATCCCTACGCTGACCTGAAAGTTTCAAAGTCTGCCTTCTCTCTCTCTCCGGTAAATGCTTTTTGTTCATTTGAAGAAACTGGGCCAACTGGGTTACCTTTCCCAGAGTTCATTTCATATAGATAATTCAAGTATGAAGTATATGCCATGCCACGTTTCCTATAATCATTTTTTCTTTAGTAATGTAATATAGACATTAAATTAGTAAACTAGTTTCCATTGTGCTCCTTTCCAATCTATAATGAGAGCTCTCAGTGGAGCTGCGTGCAACAGTCCCATAAGTAGAAGATAAATATTACTAATCTCTCTTGTATTTTTGTCTCTTACAAATGGCACTAGAATTGCTGTCCTTTTTTCAAATTTCTCTTCGCTAGTTGTAATGCAAAAGCATTTAAAGATCAGGACTAGCTTTTAACAGGGCAGAAGCTCTGGGCTGCACTCAGTTGTGAACCTGATTTGTGCATGCAGGCACTACAAGAGCCAGTGAGGGCATCTGTCTGGCCCTTTGCATATACAAATGTCCTATTTGTATATATTGTCCAGCACCTAACCATGCCCTGGGCTTCTACCTTTCTAAAAATCAGGCCCATGTTGACTATATACAATAATAAATACTGCCATGGTTAGCATTGTTAGCATAGCTAGCATTGTGGCAAATTCAGAAACTAAAAAGGAAGTGTGGTATTTTCTTCACTGGTTTATGAAGGCAAGCAGAATGTAAAATCTGCAAGTACTCCTGTTCTTTTTGCCAATAAACAGTGCTGTTGCAGCATTCAACAGTATGCCTATTAGTAAGCAGGTCAGGCAGGCATTGTTTGTGAGGGAATCCACAGAATTGTTCCAGTTCTTGTCTCTAACTAGAAAGAGCTATTGTTATCGTAACATTTGGAATTATAAATAAGCAAAAGAAGGCCTGTGCGATGACCACGTGATTAGCATACCACATTACTATGCAATTCATCTTCTGAGTCAGGTTTCTCAGTCCCTGACCAACAGGACCCAGGATTGCTGTAAAACCAGCACAGTCAGCTGCTGAGAAGAAAAGAGACTGTCCCCCAGAAACAAGCCAGTGTAGGAGCAATGCTGATGGTCTCTGAAGGAAAGTCCTGTCCAGACAGTCCATCTCCCCTCTGCTAGAAGAAAGGTTGATGCTATATGGGTTCATAAGGAAATGGGGGGGGATTCCCAGGGTTGCCAAGGGCAAAACAGACATACATGCCAAAACCAGAGCAAAAAGAAAAACAAACAGTAGTTTGACTGAGCACACACATTGAGTAGCCCAAATACTGTGATCTGGCCTGCAAGAGCCTGCGGACGAGGCTGGGTTAGACCAGCTTTTTGCTTGCAGTAGATACACTGGGAAGTGCCTTAACTCTCGTTCAGCTAGGAAACATAATGATTGTAGAAGAAGTGGCATTTAAAGGGACAGATGAGAAATGTGTCCAGTCTTCTTTGGTTGGATGGCGGTAGTCACGAAATGGGCCTTGTAGGAGAGCGGGAACGTAGAAAATGGTGGGGAGCCTGTGGACTCCAGCTGAGTCACATAGGTGTCCAATGGAAAAGAAGAAACTGACAAGACTCCACCTTGCTTTCTACAGGCCTCTCTGGGTAGAGTTCCCCAAGGAACAAGAAACTTTTGGTGTGGAAGATGAATACATGCTGGGTAAGTAAACCATTTCCTAAACACCAGCTGGTGTCTGGATTTAAGTTTCAAAGTTAAGCACTTCTGCATATTATAGTAGCAAAAAGTATGAAAACCCTGGCCAAGATTTTTAAAAGTGAGAGATATTTTAAAGAGGCCTGATTTTCAGAGGGTGAATGCTCAACACTTCTGAAAATCAGACTCCTTTAAAGATGTCTCACGTTAAGGTGAAAAAATTGAGGCACTCATCATTAGTCGCTTTTGAAAATCTTGGCTCTCATTTCTATATGGCAGAGATGGAACTTGGTTCCAGCATCTAAAACCACAACCTGCATCAGGTGTGGCAACATCTAATAACTAATTATCCAGAGCTGATGGAGAGATTAGAGTGATTTCAGTGCCTCTGATGAAATTCACCTTCTCTGTGGATTCTAATAAACCATCCCTGCCAGGGTTGAGTTACCTCTAGAGCTAGAAAAATACATCTTTAAGAGCAAATGTTTAGCCTTTTTGAATGTTTCAAGTATTAGAACTTCAGAAACTTTTTTCCCACACACCCTTGTCAGTTACACATCTTTGAACACTGTACTATGCAATCAACCTACTCAATATATTTTTCAGAAAAAAAGTGTAAACATTTCCAATGAAGTGCACTGAAAAGGAGTTTGTTTGCCAAATGGGGTTGCCTTCTTCCTTGCTTCCAGTTGTAAGAAAGTGTTGTTTTTTTTAAATATGAAAATATATTAATAGATTCCCCAGTCCCTCACCAGTCCTGTATGCAAGCACATTAACCCATAGGACCCTGGATTTTATCACCTGTGAAGAGTGATTTTTGTGGAAGTTCATTGTTAACATATTGGTAACATACCATAGTTTTGGATTCTATGCTGGTGTTTAACATTGCATGGTCATAACTCTTACAGACACTGAGTACTACTTTCAAAAGCACCTAAATGAATTAGGCACCAGCCTAACTCACATTGCGTTTCAAAGAGATTTGAACATCTGATTCCCTTAGGTGCTTTTGAAAATCCTATCCAATAAGTCTGTAGTCTTCAACCTTAAATATTAGCCCCACAATGGAATCTTTAGGTAAAGGCAAAACAATTATACAAGAGTTAGATATTATTATTAATTTATACAGCACTTTTCATTAGTAGATCGCACAGTGCTATCTTTACAAAGGAGGTCAGTATCATCCCCTTTTTACAGATGGGGTAACTGAGGCACAGAGAGGTGAAGTGACTTGCCAGAGGTCACCCAGCAGGCCAGTAGCCGAGCCACGAATAGAGCCCAGGTTTCCTTGATTCTCAGTCCAATGCCCTATTCACAGGCTATGCTGCATCTTCTCATTTCCTTTTGTATCTCTTATTCCAGGAAACGCTTTACTGGTGCATCCAGTCATTGAACAAGAGGCCACTACAGTGAACGTTTTACTGCCTGGGTCAGATGAGGTAAGGGTAACTAAGAACCCACTCTGATGTTTGAATCAAAGAAAGTGCATTAACTCCATTCTCATGAGTCCTCTTCTATTCCAGCATAACCAATAAGTGATATTGCTACTAGCGGCAACCCAAGTCCCCTTCTCAAGGCCACTCTTCCCCATTTGTCTGTCTCTTGCACAGCAATCTCTGTACTTTCTACACATACACTACCCTCCCCGGGCCAGCACCCGAGCTATTATTCTCTTCTCATTTAAATCCCTCCTCAAGCCCCACTCCTTCCATGACACCTTGTTGGAATTATGAATATGGGAAACCACCAAACACAAATTTAATCATAAATTCCTTTATTAAATCCAAAGGCCAAATGATACTTATACAATTGCTCTAAACATGCCTACAAACCCTAACTAATAAGCAATTTACTATATCCAAACAGCAACAAAAAATGGATAAGTATTTGATCAAGATACTCACAAAGGGGCTACACCCAGGGGTATTTAGATCCGTATTGGCTGGCTCCAACATGGTCAGGCAGGTATTAGCAATGAATCCTTTAAGAGTTTACTTTTTATGCCCTTTTACAAACAAGTGATGTCATTGCCAATTGCTGACTTCAGCTAAACACCAATTTGAGACAGTTCACTTTATTTCCAGTCTTAATCCAGATAAGATTTTGCACCTCCTTTCTTCCCAAGGCTTTTCCTCCCTTCCCTCTAGCTGTCCAACAGTTTCCCAATTGCACCTAGGTTTACACAGGCTTTAACACTGGTGTGTGAGTTGGGGAAGGGCCATGTTGGCTCATTTTACGACAGATTCTCTTTATTTTATTTAAAACCATCTGCAGTCATCCCTTTCAGTCAGAGGCCTTCTTTTTAGAAACTTCCCCTTATCTCATTAGTTATTCTTTGAACCAGACAGCCTCCCTACTTCATTCCTTCTGGCCTTATTACTTATTATTTTCAAGGCCTTCATTCTACTTGCTAGTCTGGGCCTTTCTTTACAACAAATATATATTTCCTTAACCAAACTTAAGCTAAATTTAGTTCTTTAATTTTATACTTATCCTACACCTCTGCAACACTCTAGCTGACTTAAGTTGTCTGCTTATTTATTTAATTTCCTTTTCCTAGGGTTAGTTTCTCATTTATGTTGCAGGAAGGGGTCAAATGTTGGGACAGAGGATAGGAAGGACATTTGAGTTGAACCTGGGGGAAAAGACTTGGGGGATGGATGGTAGAGGAAATATGAAAGGAGAGGAACTTCAACAATTTTTTCTTATAATCTTGCTGTGTGCCTGTCACCGTGATCACTTTGCTTGTATGTTATATTCTTTTTACCCAAGACTGCATGCTCTTCAGAGCAGGTATTGTCATTTCAGCAACTAACACATTTTGGCCACTGCCTCAGTCTGAGTAATAATAATGCAAGTGCTGCAGTGCAGATTGTTGTTCTGTGATTAGGTGCCCCAGTTAAGCACAGCAAACACTCTCATACACTTATAAAAAGTCAGTGCCTCTCTGAAGAGAAAGTTGTTCATCCACATGATGGCAGTGCAATGTGCTTCTACATAGAAGACTTGGTTTCAGAATCAGAGGTTGTGGAGGTGGTACTTTGGGAAGAGAGATTTCTTCAGCTTCCATGGCTAAGTGTTGACTAAAATTTTCTCAGCATCTCAAGTAACTAGATTTCCCACATGTCATGGGAATCAGCTCTGATTGCACTGAGTAGGAGCTTGAGATCTAATTTTGGAGGCAGGTGAACGGGACAACAGGTAGAAAAGGAGAGGACGGAATAGCCTTGAGTATGAAAGGTCAAGTAAAAGCCTGTGGCTCTCCCCAATGTGTCTCAGGAACTAGGAGTTCTTTGATCATTGTGCTTGAGATAAGGCAGAGTATAGAAATATGGGAAAGATTGCTTAGGGTCTCTCTCAGGAATCTCTGACACACACTTTTTTTTTTTTTTTTTTTTAGTGAAGATTTGTATAGGAATTCACTGCCTGCCATGGCTGTAACAGCTAATCCTGTCAGGGACTATGGTGCAGAGGCACAGGGTGCTTTGTATGGTCATTTTCAATGACCTGCTCTTGCAGCATGCTTTGGAATATCCCAATAAGTTCAGTCAAGTCTGACGTCTAGGTTGTAGTTATTTTGTTTGCCTTATTTTAGTTCCCAGGTAATAGAGAAAAGTCCACATTGACCTGCTTTATACAGTTTACAGCATTTACTCAGACAATATCAAAAACTGAATAACCTTACACTGGGGGCATGATCTCTCAAGGACAATGTGAAAATCACATGCTGTTGTGGGTGCCTAGAAATGCATTTGGCTTTTGGTGCAGGAGAAGGTTTCAGTTGTCAGACCAGCCTAAATTTAACCCTTCACATGTACTAAGCACTGAACTGCAAAGCCCTGTTACTTAACATAAAAAGACTGAAAATTCATGAGAAATAGACAATGTGTCCTGTTGTCTCTTATACTCATTCCAAAGGCCCTAGAGCCAAAGCAGTGTGTACTAAAGAGGTTTGGTCCATAGCACATATCTCAGAACACAAGTTGGAGGCCTGTGGAAAACTTAGATTATTTTAAGGTACAAATGTGCTTACACTGGATTTGTTTCTTGAAGTATTTTTTAAAAGTTTCATCATTTTGTGAATGACACTGTTGCTTAGCACCTGCAGCAGCTTTGAAACCTATTAGAGCAAATGCAACTTATAGAAAAGGTCATTCTCCATTTTGTGTTTCTGTGTAATGCACATTTACTAAGTCTCTCAGAAAGGTCTTTGGACTCAGCACACTAAATGCTATTCCTTGCATCACAAGAATACAGTAAAAGACAGTGACAGCCAGAGATGAATTCACAAAGCAAATGTCCCTGCAGAGGTATCCGATCTTTTCATAATATATATCTTATGTTTGTTTCTTCTGCCTTTTTCCCTGATGTAGGTTTGGTATGACTTCAGAAGATTTAGACGACTGGACTATCCAGGAACTCTGAAGATCCCAGTAACACTGGAGAGTGTATGTTTTCGTTTTGTAACATTGCTTTTATTGGGTTGACAGATTAAAATAGATTTTCTCCCAAACACTCATAAATCCGAATAGTGACATTAGGCTGCAGTCCTGCAAGGAGAATTAAAATAGCTTCTGTGGAGAAAAAAAAAGATGCTGTCTTAACTCTAGGCAACATGGTTCAAACTAAGAAACAGCAAAGTGATAATATGAGCACAGCAGTCTCAGATAGACAAAGAGGGGGCTAATTATGGCAGAAGAGAACTCCACAGTGAACCCCCTTCCACCTCCAAATCACCTTCCACTTAGAGGGAGTATTTAGTAGAAATGCTGAAAGTGCAGAAAGTATTTCAACAGTATTTATAGCAAAGGAGGGGTTCACTTGGACATCCTCACATTTCTAGGTGGGACGTAGTACTGTTCAAGCACTACATGAACGTCAGCACTGGACTCTCAGTGCCCATTGTCCATGTAAGTTATAGCAACTGTTGTACCAGAGGAGGGCAATGGACCGTCTTTGTCAGTATCCCATGTCCTTCATTCAGATGGACCCAGTTACACCATGGCCCCCAATATATGCTGTTGTTTGAGAAGACAGACACCGTACAGGGTGGGCACTCTGAGCAAATGTTGTTGGGATGATTTTGAGACAGGAAAAGCATATGGGAAGATGACTTGTAAGCAGAATAGAGTTTATTCATCAACGTGCTGTCTGCTGAAGTTCCCTATGGGTGATAAGAAACAGCTGCAATTTTTCCCCAATAAGCTAAAATTAAATGATCAGAGAATAGCACTATGATTTCCACACTTGAATTCTTCTACCTTGGCTTTGTTATTGGCAGATTCCAGTGTTCCAGCGAGGTGGGGGTGTGGTGCCCCTTAAGACCACCGTAGGAAGATCCACTGAATGGATGACAGATATTTCTTACGAACTCCGTGTTGCTCTGGACTCCAAGGTACTCTGGGATTACATTTAGTTTATACACCTGTCTTTTTATCCCTTCTTCCTGTCTCTTTTGATCTCATCATGTCCCTGCTCCTCTTTGCCCTCTAGCAATAGGATCTGCTTTACAGGGAACAGGAGGTCTCCTTCTGCCTGTTCAACCAGCACAGTACGGTCCTTGCCTACACACCAGCTAGAAGAAGAGCCAGTCTCCTCCAGATTGCTGTGGAGAAACTTGGCCCTCTTCTCACTTGCCTGGGCTACACTCTTTGTGCTGGGGTTCATGCCAGAGCACACAAACTGTTCGTTTAACATGAGACTAGGATTTCTACACAAGTAGAGCATTTCCTGACCTTCCCCTTGCCCTTCCTCTCCTTGTCAGCCACCCTCCAGCAGCTTGGAGGAAGGAGAGGATTGCTTCAGGCCACAAACTTCCTCTTCAGACCCAGAGAGAATGAATTCAGCAACTGTCTTTTTAAATACAAGCCAATAGCGGAAAGTACTGCACAGACACCACAATGAATTTACAAAACCATAACATCCAGAATGTTCTTTTAGTAATGCTGGATTGTTCTTCAAGGGAGTGTTTTAACCTACCAGAGATCATAACGGTTCTAGTGGCTTCTAACTGTTAACTTCAACATATAGTGATGCTTATTTTCAGTTTCATTGTCCAACACTCAGGCTTCTGTTAACTTTGTTCTACATCTGATGTGTCCCATAGGACTTTGCAGTAGGTGAGCTCTATCTAGATGATGGGCATTCATTTCAGTACCTCCATAAGAAGCAATTCCTGCACAGGAAATTTACTTTCCACAAGAATGTTTTCTCTTCCAGGTAATGGCAGCTGTTGCAGGTAAAATCCCCATAAAAGGAAATCCCTTTTATAATTCATTTTACTTAGCAACAAATGTGTAAGTGTTATTCTTGTCCATTGCTCAAGAACCCCCAGGGATAGAGAGTTTCACATGCAAAATTGGAGAGGTAAGTGTTGCTCTACACAGTCAGGCCTGGACTGTGTAGAGCATCTGGAATACTGAGTGCAACTCTGGTTCACACTGTTTCAGAAGGATACAGATTTACTAAATTAAATATAACAAAGGGCAGCAACAGGGATCCAAGGATTAGATAATAAGGTATATGGGAAAGACTGAGGAAGCTAAATTTAGAGTTTTGCAAAGGGAAGATACGTAGGGGATACAATCATTTTATGGATAGCTTCGGGGTAATCATATCAATAAAGACTATGTTCTAAGATTACAAATAATGGGGGGACAAATACTTATTAGCAATGAAGCCAAGGAAGGAAATGTTGAAACATAATCAGAAAATGTATGTCAAGAGAATAGTAGCATAGAAAAACAAAGAGGGTGGTCAGGCATGCTAAATACCAAAAATATCCACAGCTGTTTGTAAGTAGGCAGATGTCTCAAATATGTTACTCCCAGATTTCTACCCACTACTGTAACAAAATTTTGTTCTCCAAATGGATATGTAGCACCATCATTAACCTACAGGTTTTTTTCTTGCTCCTTCAGCTCTTAAGTGTGAGTTAGAGATCATCTGTACTACGAAACTTACCTTAAAGCAGGATCATAGAATGGCTTGGGTAACATGACTAAAACACAGATTAGTCGCCTCAGTGCAGGCACGACTGAATCACATAGACAGGCCCTTCACCGTTTGTATCTATTTAAATCATTTTCAGACGCCATCTAGGTAACCAGGAGCTTGTGAAACCCACTTACGCACCCATTAGGCAGTTGGTGATGGAGGGGAAAAAATATCGCCTCTGCATCAAGAAAAAGTATGTTAGGGAAAATAAACTGTTTTGGATCCTGAAGTAAGAAACTGTAGTAGTGGTTTGTCCCTCCAAGTTTTATGCCTGGGTTGGCTCTCCAACCACAGGTAGAAACTACTGTGTCTGAGACTGTTTGTTTTCTTTTTCAGCTGTGCTGATGAAATTGGGCAGTACCACACAAAATGTGTAGTTGAACGGGTACTAATTCTGGGAGTTCAAAAGCAACCCACATCTGTGACAGTCAGTCTCCATGGTAAGAGAGGCAAGTATTTTATACTTCACTTCAATTTTTAAAAATTTTACTGCAATGGTAGCACTAATTAAAGGTGGCAGATGACAACACTGAAAAGAAAACTATAAGCATGGGGAGCAACAGTACAAGCTTCCCAGTGCTGTCCCTCCAGTATATCCCACCCTGTTCTTGAGGGACCGTCACTGTGGATAAGAGGGTAGTTCAGTTTGCAAGCCTAGTTAATCCTTGGCCCCTCTACTGAAGGTGTCGACTAAAGCACCAGTTGTTGCAACTAGTGTGTAAACTGGTGGCTTAATTGGGCAGAAACCACAGCAAACGGCTGTAAGGTTCATTCATTAGGAGAAAGTCTCGATAAACACAAAGCAAAACAAGGTAACAAAGCTGCCTCAGCCTGGGGATCAACCTAGCTCTCCAAGCCCAGGGAGGAGCCCAGGATTAACAAATGTAGATAACCTTGTTTTACAGAGCGTGCAGCTGGAGATTCATCTTAATAATAACACTCTTAGACCCTCAAATAGGGTGGGTCAGACTGGTCCAAGAAAGGAAATTTGCAGGCAAGAACAAAAGTTTCTATTCTCGCTCACACAAGAGGGTTCACAGATTCTGACAGTGTGGAACCCACTGGACTATATAAGGACCTGCCTAGGGAAAGCTAGTAAAATTTGCACAGAGGACCTGTCCCTCCAGGCCTCCCTTTCCCCTTTGGGAATCATAATGTCATTGTTCCTGCCTACACCTGTCTCGACTCCTGCTAAGGCACAAAAAGTGACAATTAATGCAGAAACAAGCATTCAATTCTGCTGTAATTTCTGCAGGAAAATCCTTGGATATAAGAGAAGATAAGGGTTCAGAATGGTAGCTTCCCCCAAAAAACCATGGAGCCCCAAGCACATGTTTGCAGAGTTGGAGTAAAAGAAGAAGTGATACTGTAAACTCTGATGCACCCTTATGAGCATACTGGAGATTTGGCCAGTAATTGCTCTCCTTTTATCACCTCCATGCCTAACAGAGGAGATAATCTGACCCAATAAGAGTGAGAGAAATAAGGCAGTCATGTATAACTTTGTTCAGAAGAGGTTTTCTTAGAGTGCATCATAAACTCTCTCTTTTCCTATTGCAATTCAGATGGGAAAGACAAAGAAGTGGTTTTCACATATGATGCCAAGTCCTCCATGTTGACCCTGGAAAAACTATTATTAAATGTTGGTGCTGACTGGGAAATTCACATCAAGTGAGAGGAGAAACTGCATCTTCAGAGAACTGGATGGAAAGTTGAAAGGAAATGGTTTTGAAGGACTTAAATTTCTCTCTTGAATCTGACTAGTTTGAAATAATGTAGGCAGAACTATAGCAGCCCCAGGCTAATCTTTCTTAACATTTTCTTTTAAAAGATTGATTTAACTTAGATTTGACAAGCTCTTTCCTGGTCAGTAGCTGGCAAAAGTAATAGTAATGCGATCATATCACTGGAAAAGGCTCATCGCTGTCCTGCCAAGGCTGGTTTCATTTTGGCAAACAGGATTCTGCAGGCAGTGGGCTAAATTCTGCCCTCCCTTGCACCCATGGCCAGCTCCAGGCACCAGCATTCCAAGCAGGTGCTTGGGGCGGCAATCTGCAAGGGGCGGCAGTCCGTGTGTTTTTGCCGCCCTAAACAGCGCCCCCAATTGCCGCTGCGGACGGGGGAGCAGTCCGTGTGCCGTTAGGGCAGCACGCGCGTTTCCGTGGCGGTGGCAATTCGGCGCGCTGCTTGGGGCAGCAAAAACAGTAGAGCCGGCCCTGCTTGCACCCATGCAATAAAGTCCTCCATTAGGCTGTGGAAGAGAGTGGGCCTGGTTTTCAAGATCTTTAACCCAAGAATTTCTAGTTTTTAAATTGCAGGCACTTTTCTGAGGCTACATCTTCACTACGGGGGGGGTCGATTTAAGATACGCAAATTCAGCTACGCGAATAGCATAGCTGAATTCGACGTATCGCAGCCGACTTACCCCGCTGTAGGGACGGCGGCAAAATCAACCTCTGCGGCTTCCCGTCGACGGCGCTTACTCCTACCTCCGCTGGTGGAGTAAGAGCGTCGATTCGGGGATCGATTGTCGCATCCCGATGGGACGCGATAAATCAATCCCCGAGAGGTCGATTTCTACCCGCCGATTCAGGCGGGTAGTGTAGACCCAGTCAGTGTCTGCAAATCTTGACTGTTCAGCGAATAGGGCATTTCAGAGAGGGAGAAGGGGAGGAGCCCTGAATCAGCTTGATCAAACAGCATTGATGAATCTATGCAAAATGAAAAGGACTAAAATGTATGTCTAGGACACTGTGTGCAAGTTGGGCAGAACCAACTTGAATGAGTGTGATTACTTCTGTTACAAGCATTCTCTTTCTGTCCCCACAGCCCTAGCCTACAAGACAAGGAACAACCCTACAGTCTGTTTATAGGAAAGTAAATAACAGAGCTGGGTGAACAGTTCAGCAGTTGAATCTGAACTCAGCCCAAAGTTAAGGTTTGGGAGGGTAGTATGTACCAGGTGATGTGAGTGAATAAAGGATAATATGGGAATGGGGAAATCACATTGAATATTTATTTCTAGACTTTATAACATTTAGATTTTTATAAAGGATAATATTGGGTTTGGGAATTAGCTGGATAAACACTTTCTATCACAACGCTTTTTCCCACCCTGCCCACCGCCAATGTGTTTTGGTTGTGGCGATTGCCCAAGGTTTTATTTGAATGAGTACCAACTGTTCAAATAGAAGGTCTGCACAAGAGAAGCTCTGCTCTTACAGATCTTATAAGACGTGCTATAGCACGGCTTTCTTCCTCCAGACTTTAGCCCAGGGGTGGGCAAACTATGGCCCGTGGGCCACATCCGACCCTCTAGCCAGTTTAATCTGGCCCTCAAGCTCCCCACTGGGGAGTGGGGCCTGGGGTTTGCCCTGCTCCCGCACTCCAGCCAGGGAGCGGGGTCGGAGGCTGCTCTGTGCGCGCATGCTGAGGTTCCCGGAAGCAGCAGCATATCCCCCCTCCAGCTCCTACGTTTAGAGGCAGCCAGGGGGCTCTGCACACTGCCCCCACCCCAAGTGCCACCCCCACAGCTCCCATTGGCCAGGAACTGTAGTTAATGGGAGCTGCAGGGGCGGGGCCTGCGGACGGGACAGCACGCAGAGATGCCTGGCTGCACTCTGCATAGGAGCAGGAGGGGGGACATGCTGCTGCTTCCAGGAGCTGCTTGAGGTAAGCACCACCCAGAGCCTGCACCCCATAACTCCTGTTCCCCAGCCCAAGCCTGGAGCCCCCTGTTGCATCCTGAACTCATTTCTGGCCCCACCCCAGAGCTCGCACCCCCAGCCAGAGTCTTTACCCTCTCCTGCACCCCAACCCCAATTTCGTGAGCATTCATGGCTCACCATACAATTTCCATACCCCAATGTGGCCCTCGGGCCAAAAAGTTTGCCCACCCCTGCTTTAGCCAGTCCTTGGGATGGGGGGTGCTCATGCATGCCTGAATGCATGCAGTGGGGAAATGGTGCTTTTACCTTTGTGAGCTGAGGCTGGAAGATGGGAATGGAGGATACTGTTCCACACTGAAAACTTTAAAATGCTTATATATATATATATATAAATGTTTAAAAGACTTGGCTTTTATCTGTCCTCTTCAATGCTCCCTCCCCAATTCCCTACACCTCCTCCTATTGCCATTATAGTCTCCTGCTCCCACCCCTTCTGCACCCTTTGCTCCTGCCTTCCGGAATCCCCTCTTCCAAGACCAGGTTACACAGCTCCATGCCACCGTACCCCCAGTCTATGTCTCTCCCAGCCCACTGTCACTGTTCAATAGTTAGTTTAAACTGTTTGCCCAGCTCTATTTAATAATATCCGTGCTATAAATCATATGTTATTTTAAAAAAAAACAAGCCAAAGTCAGCTCTGATGCAAACCTGTGAATGATGTCAGTTGGTTATATGGATGGAAGCGAGCAGAATTCACTCCATTCTTTTAGCAAAATGAAGAGAATAGTAAATAGTTTACTTGCCTCTTCAGATAGTCTCTTGTTACATGTGTGTGGGTGGTGGGGAATATAGAGAGGATCTCTAATTCGGAGGTGGGCAAACTATGGCCCACGGGCCCGTCCTGCCCGGCCCCTGAGCTCCTGGCCCAGGAGGCTAGCCCCCGGCCCCTCCCCTGCTGTCCCCCCTCCCTCGCAGCCTCAACTCGCTCACTCCGCCGCCAATGCAATGCTCTGGGCGGCGGGGCTGTGAGCTCCTGGGGCAGCGCAGCTGCAGAGCCCGGTCTGACCCAGTGCTCTGTGCTGCACGGTGGCGGCGGCATGGCCCAGCTTCAGCACCGCCAGCCACGGGTGCTCCAGGCAGCACGGTAAGGGAGCGGGGGGGTTGGATAGAGGTCAGGGGAGTTCAGAGGTGGTGCTCAGGTGGCGGGGGGGTGGATAGGGGTCGGGCTGATCGGGGGGAACGGGGTTGGATGGGGCAGGGGTCCCGGGGGGGCCGTCAGGAATGGGAGGAGGGGTTGGATGGGGCAGCGTGGGTCCAGGGGCGGTCAGGGGACAGAGAGTGGGGGTGTGTGGATGGGGCAGGGGTCCCAGAGGGACCGTCAGGGAACAGGGGGTTGGATGGGGCAGGAGTCCCGGGACGGGGCGGGAGCAGGTAGGAGGTGGGGGCTGGGCCACGACCCACTCCCCTAACCAGCCCTCCGTACAATTTACGAAACCCGATGCGGCCCTCAGGCCAAAAAGTTTGCCCCCTCCTGCTCTAACTCCACACTGGCCAGCAAATACCAACAAGCTTGTACATGTGCCAGCTTTTCCCACTAAGCCTACACAGTGCTCAGTCAATCAGTTCCACCTGCTGCAGTTTATTCTCTGTAGGGGATTTCTGGGAGTGCCAAGTTTCAACACACAGCATTAGCTGTTACCATTATATTCTAAATGAATGACTGCAACTTATTCAAGCAAGTCCATTCCTCCTGGGACCCTGAGGATCTCCCTACCCTTTATTCTGAGGAACTATCTTTACTCTCCTCCCCCTTTAAAATTATATACTCCCTTCAAGCAGATGTGATCAGTGAGACTTTGATTCAAGCACTAAACACTGGGGACCTGAAGATTTCTGTTTAAATCACCGTTGAACCAATCCATGTTGGGTGAGCTGAGGTGAATCCTGTGTCTCCTTGAGCCTCAAATAGTCCAGTCTGAAAACAAAAGGATTTCACTGATCTGAACATTCCAAGGGACAGAAATGACAAAAACAGCGCCGAATTCTGGCCTTAGTTATGCCAATGTAACCTTTAAGAGAGGGCAAAATTTTGTCTATGCTAAGAAAATTATCTTCCTACCTCAAAAATTAGGTAAAAAGTACTGGTTCTCCTCTTCAAGGACACAAAGGGCCTGACTCTGCTCACACTGATTTTACATGGTGTAACTCCACTGATGTAAATCAGGAGTGACTCCATTGAAACCACATAAGTGAGAAGAGAATCGGGACCTAGCTTTCTACCAGTTTGTGAGTTTTATATAAAACCTATCTCTAACAGAGTTCAGTATTGCTTCCTGCTTCAGAACATGACTTGATTGCTGTTGCTGGTGTGAGGTTAACATTCCATTAGAATGCCACACACATTTTATCTTGATCTTATGAAGTGTGAAGGAAGATATAATAAATGAACAAAGATTGTTTTAGTTTTTAAATAAGTCTTACGCCTTATTTCTTCCATCCTTCTTCCCACCATGGAGATCCACAAATAAGCATCCTTTGAAATGCACCATTTTAGTATAAAGTGGAGGCTATAGCTGTCGACTGATAGTTAGACTGTGCCCCTCCCTGTGATATCTGAGCACCTAGCAAATAATTTGCTACATTTACAAGCAGCAAAATCTTTACATCTGAGGACTTAGCTAAACTATGGTTCCAGGAGCAACATTCACATTATGTTTTTGTAACAGCTATTACTGTTTTCTGTATATTAATATAATAGTGCGGGCAAGGCAAATAATGAACATTTTTACATGTTGACTCATGCTGTTAACAACTGAAAATGATAAATAATTCAATTAAGATATTAAAATAAAACAATTGGCGATCAAATGTAATGAAAATTAAATAGAAACATTATTATAGGTGTATCTGATTTAGTTGGTTCTTTGCTTGAGCAGTACATTTATTTTATTCTGCCTGACTTTTGTGTGTGTGTGTGTGTGTGTGTGTGTGTGTGTGTGTGTGTGTGTGTGTGTGTATACACACACACACACACACACACACACCTATATTTTAACCAAGGTTGGATATTATGGTATTTCTGTTTGCAAAGAAAACCTGTTGCAAAAGCTTTCTTGGTTCCAAATGATACTAATTCATATTTGTGTGCAAAATTCCCCCCAAACATTTCAAATACCAGAATCCTTTCTGAATATTTGTATTAGCATACATAGAAATCAGCATTCAGCGAAGGACAAACAAAACTTTCATTGGTTCCGGAACACTGACACCAGCACCGCTATGATAGAGCAGTAATCTTGGCATAGCAATGAGCTCATCAAGTGTCAGACACTGCTTCTAGTACACCTCTACCCCAATATAACACTGTCCTCGGGAGCCAAAAAATCTTACCGCATTATAGGTGAAACCGCATTATATTGAACTTGCTTTGATCCGCCGGAGTGCTCAGTCCCACCCCCCCACCCCCCGAAGGCTAACGGCATAGTGGGCTGTATTAGTAGGAGCATTGCCAGCAGATTGAAGGAAGTGATTATTCCCCTCTATTTGGCACTGGTGAGGCCACATCTGGAGTATTGTGTATAGTTTTGGACCCCCACTACAGAAAGGATGTGGACAAATTGGAGAGAGTCTAGCAGAGGGCAACGAAAATGATCAGAGGGCTGGGGAACATGACTTATGAGGAGAGACTGAGGGAACTGGACTTGTTTAGTCTGCAGAAGAGAAGAGTGAGGGGGGATTTGATAGCAGCCTTCAATTACCTGAAGGAGGGTTCCAAAGAGGACAGAGCTAGGCTGTTCTCAGTGGGGGCAGATGACAGAACAAGGAGCAATGGTCTCAAGTTGCAGTGCGGGAGGTCTAGGTTGGATATTAGGAAACACTATTTCACTAGGAGGATGGTGAAGCACTGGAATGGGTTACCTAGGGAGGTGGTAGAATCTCCATTCTTAGAGGTTTTTTAAGGCCCGGCTTGACAAAGCCCTGGGCTAGGATGATTTAGTTGGGTTGGTCCTGCTTTGAGCAGGGGGTTGGACTAGATGACCTCCTGAGGTCTCTTCATAGAATCATAGAAGATTAGGGTTGGAAGAGGTTATTCAGACTTACAGACTGCATTAGTTATAGGTCATGCAGCCTACAAGTCTCTTGAGCTTCAAAGATCATTTGCATCTACATGACTTGATGCAAGTAATCCAAGTGAACTAAGAACCATACCTGAAAAACCACTGTCTTGGCAAACAAACTTTAGTACACATGAGTTGAAGACATATAAATGAGCTACAGTCCAGCCCCTAGTGTCACTGGCCATAAATAAAACATCTGCTGTCATATGATTTAAGACTTCTTGATTAAAGAAAACCTTGATGGGTATAGGGCTTATCCACCTGCAGATGTACAGGTTGCCATTTAAACAGCTAGAGGTATAGCAACCAGCCAGGAATGACAATACATGTTTAAAGATAAAGAGTCTAGTTCTCATTTCACTTAATGCCAGCAATGGAGTGTGCCAAGAAATATGTGTGAGCGATTTTTCATTATACACACACAAAGTATTAACTGGCAATTTGAGACAAAGACTAGAAATAAACATGATTTTAAAACAATAATAGAGCACTTTTCATCCATAGATCCCAAAGCATTTTCAAAGAGAAGGGCGAGTATCATTTTCCATATGGGGAAATGGAGGCACAGAAGTGAAATGACTTGATCAAATTCAGTGGTAAACCTGGGAAGCCGTGTCTGCTGATTCTCAATCCAGTGTCCTATCCATTAGATCACACTGCCTGCCAAAAACATAGCTTGACTTTGTGTTTGAATACAAAAGTTTATCTTGAAAGCTGACATCTTGCAGCACAACTTTCAGGTGAACAATTGTGTTTGTCATCAAGCAAGCTGTTCCAATTTCCACATGCATCTGCAAAGGGAAACCCATTTTCCACTCATTCACTGGAAAAGTTGAAGTGTGGACATTTAAAATTAAAATCAATAATATAAAATATGCGTAAGTAGAAAAAAATGCTGCATCATCTTTCATTGCCAATTAATCTAATTATATAATTTGGGGAATCTGATCTATCTGGCTGTGCAGAATTCATTAATGGTTGAACACTCATTCCTCTAAGAAATTCAAAGTCCTGCTATATTTAATGTATGTCACTAGGAATATGTTTTTTTCCTAGATTTAGAGTATAGTCTTAGATTTGACTTATGACTTCTCCAATTTTATCAAGACATTGAATTGTCAAACTTGAACTCCTCCTACACTATCAGAACTTCAAGAGTAATGTAAAGTGTCCATTCAAAGGGTTATTTTGCCATAAGGTCTTTGGCTAGACATACGGTATGACAGCTGTGCCATGATAATTTTCTAAATATACCCTTGTCTCAAGTAGGTACCCAAGAGTGAACTATTAAAAACCTGCAGCTTATTCGCCTATAATCTTAATATTTTAGCCTCTAATCCTGCAAATATTTACATATGTGCTTAACTCTATATACTGTAAATAATCCTATTGAAGCCAATGCCTGTGCCTTCACTGCAAAAAAAAAAAAGTGTGTTTTATATCAAGTTAGCTATCTCAATGTAAAATCTAAGTGGAAACAAGGCACTGTAGCTTGACATACCTAGTCAAGATAAGCCTGACAGTTGCGGGGAGGGTATAAGGTTGACCTCAGCTAGCTACATCATGGTAAATTACCTGTGCCTTGTCCCCACTAGGACTTTAAGTCGAGTTGGCTCTCTCAGTGTAAAGGCACACTTTTTTTTTTTTTTTTTTTTTTGCAAAAGAAGATAGGGCCAATGAGTAAAGTTAAACAGATACATAAATCTTTGTAACATCAGGACCCATCATAATGATAAGGAACATGCTATAAAATGCTGCTTAAAACCAATATGTAAATGTAACTTGCAGTTTCACTATTTTTTGCAATTGAAAAAAAAAAAACCTATTTGGCATTGGGAATCAGCCTAGCCATGTCAATCCTTCTCCGAGAACAAGCCCTGAATAGGAAGAAACTACACGTCAAATTGACACACTCTCTCTCGCTCTTTCTCTCCATGTTTATTTTTAGTTTTCCTTGTTGAAATCTCTACAGGACACAGACATGCTCTCACACACATGCTGTAGTCACACCAACCCTAGACAGAAAAGTTACTCAACAATTTCTCTTGTTTCCTGTCACAGAACAAATTTCGATTGCTGATAAAATTACCACAGCAAGAAGCTCAGGATGACATACAAATTGCTCTATCCCGTGACACTTTATTACTTTTAATGTGACTTGGACACTTGCAGTCAAAAGAGAGAGCTGTTAAACTGTTTTTTTGCAGTGACTTCCTCTTTTCTGTAGTTTTCGTGCAGGTTGCAAGAGCTTCCTTTTTATTTTCCTTTCTTTTTTAATTTTGTTTAAATCTGATTTCCATGCCGTCGGCCATAAATGCTGTGGTGGCTCAACAGACAGAGACTGGGTCAGTTCCTAGCACCAACATTAGCACAACAGCTGAAACAGGAGGAGGTTCAGGGGGTATCTACTCTGCTATCATCAGTCGCAACCAGCCCATTATTGGAGTGCGGGAAAAGACCTTTGAAGAACTCTACAAGAAATGCCTGGAAAAGAAGATTCTTTATGTGGATCCTGATTTCCCACCTAATGAGAGCTCCCTCTTCTACAGCCAGAAACTACCCATCAAATTTGAGTGGAAAAGACCCACAGTGAGTAACTTGTCGGTCTAATTAAAACACTGAATGCCCTTTTCCATTTATAACTATAATCAATGCAGTTATCTGTATTGAGCACATTCCCTTGGTGGAAAATGTACACTGGAAACATATTTCTTTAGTTGTTTTCTAGGATTGGGAAATTACTGTCTAGGATCTGTGGGGATAGGGAAGTGTAGAGAGAATATAAATAATCACCTGAAAATCAATAAGACCTTGGATTGATTACTTGGAACTTTCTTTATTTTTTTGAAACGTATTTTAATTGGCTTTGACTTGCTCTGATTTGTTTGTCTGAATTTTCTCATCTGAAGACACCAAACAAAACAAATTTAAAACCCTCTCCTCTTTCACCAACACCCATATTGGGACCTGCATAGATTTATTTTTTCAACACTACTTTATTTTACTGGTGGGTTTCTTAATTTTATTTTACTACAAATAGCCCCTTGGGCCCATCTTTTCATTTTCAGAAGTACCTTTGGAAGTACAGCTCTGAGTTATACCCATGTCACTCCAGTTAAGTCAAAAAAGTTGCATGGATGTAACAGAGCAGAATCTGGACCACTTTCTTTTATTTTATCATCTCATCATTGATTTCCAGTATCACTTGTTCCTAAATGCAAAGCTGGTTATCCCATTATCTGTCTGCCATGAACTGGGGGGTTATAATAATTACCAAGGTGGATTAATGTTTACTGGGTCCCAAATTCACCAATATTTCTGCCCTTCCTGACAGACTTCTCCCTACCCAGCCTTCCCCTCACAGTGAATCCTCCCTCCAAGGTCCTGAATCCCAATCCTAGATGGACTCTTGTTTTTCCTCTCACTCCTAATATTTCCTTCCAAGTGAGGCAACCCAGCTTATCCAACAGGCAGCTGACAAGCTGTACATTGTGCTGCTGCCTGTTATTGTTTCACTATTTCACCTGGGCCCCTCTAACTGTGAAAGCCAAATTTTGAGGATTTTGCTTTTATCCATCCCTGGTTATTATGGGCTTCCTTTTACATATGTGCAGCATTATCCCATACTTTTGTGCCATAATGAAACATCATAGATTGAGCTGATAATAGCATAAAGCTAGAAGGCCAGTGGCCTTGGAATGTGGGTATTACAGAACCAAAAGATGACTGTAAAGGTCCATTACAGTTATTGCTCCACATAGTGAGAAAATGAAGGGCAGGAAGATATTTAGTCCCAACCTATAATGATATCTTATGCAGGAGTAATCCATACAGTCAGGGATAAGAGCTGCACTGATTTACATCTCATGCAACATCACAGAAGTTGTGGATACAGACTAACACGGCTGCTACTCTGAAACATCACAGAAGTTTGTCTCTCTATGTATTGACAGAGGCAGAACCAATCTTTAAAATGCAGGACAGTTCAATCAAAACTAGAAGGAGAATTTATATTGGAGTGAGTTAAAAACATTTCTGTTTAGCCTATCTACTGCCCCAGGGTTTCTATAGAAATATCTGGTTATCAGTTAAGTGGAGCAGCAATTGAATTGACTGGCAAGGGAGATGCTTTCTCAGACTTCCACAGGAGGTAAAGTGATACAGCAGCATGTAGTGGCATAGTCAGTGGATATCAGAGGAGAACTGAATAAAGGTATGCAGATAAATGGAAGTGTTAAACTGTAAAGGGTAGCATTTAACACCTACGTTGCACAGGTATAAATGATTGCACAAGGTGGAGGATTAAGCCTTTGGTTTCTAGGACACCTCAGATTTTTGGGCCCCTATCCCAGTGATCTTTAATCCACCCTTATAGAATCATCTTTGATGCAATTTGAGAGCTGTATAATAAATATTATGTGCCAACAGTGTGCACAGGGTTGTACAATACACAGAAATGCAACCTAAAAATCTAAATATCAGATCCTAAATTATTTTCCACACTAACAAAAACAACAAGGAGTCTGGAGAATTGAGGTTTTTACCCACGAAAGCTTATGCCCAAATAAATCTGTTAGTCTTTAAGGTGCCACCAGAATCCTTGTTGTTTTTGTAGATACAGGCTAACACAGCTACCCCCTGATACTATTTTCAACACTGTTTGAATGCTAATTTTCATTGATATAAAGGAGACAGCATAGTCTAGAGGTTAGAGCAGGGCACTAGAAGTCAGGAGATCTGGATTCTAATCCTGGCTCTGGCACTGTGCTGTGTGAGGCGGGACTAGTCAGTAAGGCCCAAATTCTAAAATGCGTCCACTAATTTGGAGTGGCAGTGTTTGGATGACCAACTTGAGGCTCATTGGAGCTGTTGAGCAGACTCAGCTGTAAATATGCAGATGTGGGTGCTGAGCACCTCTGAAAATCAGGTCGTCATTGTCTCAAATTAGATACCTAAAGATAAGGAACTTTAAAATAGCTCACACTTTTTGAAAAATTATGCCTTCCCCTCTCTATGCCTGTTTCCTTAGCTGTTAAAGGTAGAACACCCACCTTTGTAATGTGCTTTGAGATCTTGAAAAGTGCATATAAATGCAAAATATTGTATAGTGAGAGGATCCTTTCTCTCTATGTGAACTTTCAAAAGCAGATACATCTGCAGCTTCTCTTATAATCCATTCCTCCTCCTCCCATAAACTGAAGCTAGAGTTTCTTGTATTTGTTGCTTCAGTCTGCAGATTGACCCAAGACTTTGCTTCACTGGTATTTAGAACTACATCTCAAATGTGCTGCCCTGCTAGGAGAAGAACTTGTCTGATAATGTTACAGTCAGGAATAGCAGTAATATGCTAATAATAGGACACCATAAAGACAAATTAATATGATGCAGTAATACTGCCATCAAGGGTATTCTGCTAAAGGATTAAAGCGTACATCAAACCAGAAGTTCAAGGCTAAACTACAGAAATACATATCCATTCCATAAAGATATTGACATCTTCCATTCTTACTTAAATGCTAGGGGGAAAAAAAACTTTGTTAAAATAGAGTTAAGATTGTAAATAGATAAATTTACAACAGTATTCTTAGAACATTGTAGTTATTTTAAAAATAGTTTAAGAATCAGGTAATTCAAAAGCTGTAGTTTAAAGCAAAACAAAAAATGCTGGACAGTTTGGAAGTACCGAGAGACCATTCTAATACCACCGTTAACTGTGCTGCCTTTCCCTGACATGGTTATGTACAGGGTGTTCTCCCAGAAGGAATAAATGTACATTTTAAATGGAGCAAGGTCTATAGATTAAAGTACAAGACTGGGAGATATGGGTTCTCTTCCTCACTGCCACTGACTTGCTGAGTTACCTCATGCAAGTCACTTAACCTTTTTGGGCCTCAGTTTCCCCCTCTGTAGGATTGGAATTAGGGTGACCAGATGTTCAGATTTTATAGGGACAGCCCGATTTTTGGATCTTTTTCTTATATAGGCTCCTATTACCCCTCTCCCCATTCCCGTCCCGATTTTTCACACTTGCTGTCTGGTCACCCTAATGGGAATTGACTAAATAACATACTTGTAAGTATTATTTTTACTCATTATTATGCTAAGCCCGTTGAGATTCTTGAATGGAAGGTGCTAGATAAGTGTCAAGTATTATTATTCTGGCAACAATGAAGGAATTAAAAAAGTTAATAAGATAGCGGATGCTGTGCAGCATGCACACGTTGTTGCATCTCTAGTATTATTAATCATAAATAATAATTGTGCTCTACACCGCTGGCTCTCAACCTTTCCAGACGACTGGACCCCTTTCAGGAGTCTGATTTGTCTTGCGAACCCCCAAGTTTCACCTCACCTAAAAACTACTTGCTTGCAAAATCAGACATAAAAATACAAGTGTCACAGCACGGTATTACTATTGCTCACTTTCTCATTTTACCATATAATTATAAATCAACTGGAATATAAATATTGTACTTACATTTCAGTGTATAGTATACAGAGCAGTATAAATAAGTCATTGTCTGGCAGGGATAGCTCAGTGGTTTGAGCATTGGCCTGCTACACCCAGGGTTGTGAGTTCAATCCTTGAGGGGGCCATTTAGCAAACTGGGGTAAAAATCTGTCTGGGGATTGGTCCTGCTTTGAGCAGGGGGTTGGACTAGATGTCCCTTCCAACCCTGATATTCTATGATTCTATAAAATTTTAGTTTGTATTGACTTCACTAGTGGCTTTTATGTAGCCTGTTGTAAAACTAGGCAACTAGCTAAATGAGTTGATGTACCCCTGGAAGATCTCTGCATACCCCCTGGATACGGGCACCCCTGGTTGAGAACCACTGCTCTACGCCTAATTAGTGCTTCTCATCTGTAGATATCAAAGTGCTTTACAAAGCACATTATTAGCCCTGTTCTTCGGATGGGTAATCTGAGGTTTAGAGATGAAGTGATTGACCCAAGGTCCCACAGGGAGTCAGTGATAGAAACAGGAATAGAATTTAGGCTTCCTGACTTTCAGCCCTAAGATCAATCCACTAGGTGACTATAGCCCTATATTGCATGTGCAGGATGCTCAGAATTTTGGTAACTCTCCACTTAGGCTGGGAATATAGAACTGCAATTTGAGGAAGGGTTTCTCCGTGACAGTCTCACTGCATTAATGTTGCAATGAAATAGTTCTTGTAACTGAGACAGGAGGTTCACAGCCTAGGAACCAATCCGCTCTCAGATATTTGGCCCCAAAGCCACTTATCTCAGGAACCACTAACAACGTAAAGAAATCTGATCCCCCACCTTGTACCTCTTAAATAATTGCCTATGCTGTGAAGGAATGGGGACTGGTCTTTGGGTTACTGTCAGAAGGACAGACTGCCATATAGAGCAGCAGTGAACTTTGTCAGAGGGACAGGGGAACAGAAGCATGTAATTCTAGTCAGCTAGCGACTGCCATAACATGATTTGAATACACACAGGCTTTACTCAGGCAAAACTTCAGTTGACATCTGTGAAAGTTTTGCCCGAGTAAGGATTGCAGGATCCCACACAGTATTTATGTTCAAACTATACTTTACATTGGTTTACATGACTAGTGTATAATTAATACCTCACAGTTACTGCATAAGATCAAATCATCTAATTGAGAGTGTAAGACAAGAGAAACTCAAGGGCCAGATTCTCTACTGCACCTCTCTCTTCTACTCAGTGCAGAACTGGATCAAGACCATTAGGGAGCTGCTTTCAGCTCTCTGATTCTCAAGCTGTCCTGGTCCTAATGCAAATTAGAACATTTAGGAGTTGTTCTAACTTAAAACATCTAGCACTGCTTCCTAAGTGACCATATGCTGGCAGAGAATTGGAGCGCTCTGCTCCATCCCATCTGCACCCCATCACACCTCCTCACTTCCCCCTCCTGGTCCCCACTCCCCCAGTGGCTGGGGGAGCCTGATAGAGGAGCTGGCTCCAATGACTTTTCACGAACTGAGTATTCCCTTCTGCTGGCAGATTCTCAACTGGCCAGCTGCAGCTACATAAAATACCCTTTGTACTGCTCAGGTGCCACAAAGGGAACAGAACTGAGGCCGAGAATCTGGCCCAGGACCTTGAAGAGACTATACAAAAACCCCAAAGGAACCTGAGACCTATCTTCAGAAAATAAACTTTACAGCAGAGTGCTCTGAAGTTAATACTTAAATTATCTTGTACATTAGAACAATGGTCCAGTTAATGTACTTCTTTGGTGGGCGGGTGTCCTTACTTATTTTTGGAGTCTTTATGATCGTTAACTAATTAATTCTCATAACACACTTGTAAGGTAGGTAAGTATTATCCCTATTTTACAGATGGGAAAACTGAGGCACCAATGTGGTTAAGTGACTTGCCCAACGCTATACAACAAGCTAGTGACAGAGCTGGGATTAGAGGTCAGGAATTCCTGATTTAGAGTCTTCAGCTCAGCCTACTAAACCATGCTGCCTTTCTAAACTTGAAGTGACTCAACAAGAATACATCTGCATCTCTATACAGGGTTCAAGCATCTGGCAATAGGGATTTCAACAGAAGAGCCCTGCATTCCTGTGCAGAACCATAGAATGTGCCACCTTCTTACAGATATATTATGTAGATTGTAAACTCTTCAAGGCAGAGATCATCTCTTTGTTATAGGCTTGTAAAGTGCCTGAATCTTGTTCACAGTGGAACTGGGGCCTCTAAGCACTACCACAGTACACATAATAAATAATAATTGCTCCACAAGGGAGCATAGGTTATCACAGTACAAGATACTAACTATATCATGGGGTTGCAGAGAAGATCCCATTGCAATACATTATGCCATCAGTATACCCAGGGATGTGCCTTGAAGGCACAGTATGCCCAGTAAAATATGATGTGCCTTGAAGGCACTAATGGGATTATATTGCTATTCACCGTGCCACAAGTGTGCAGAGGGAATTGCACAACAATCCATCATACAAGGAGGATGCTAACGGGATTGTATTACAATACCTCACATGATGAGGCTGCTATGATGACTACATTATGATACATCACCTGGTGAGGACAGTGTGGGGACTTTGCTAAAGTCTCGTTATGGTACGTTGCAATGTGCCATTAGCGAGGGGTGGGCATCTGATTGCAAAATGAGGTTACTAAATGCTCCCTTTTAAATTACACAACAGTGTGAAATTACCAGAGAGATTACAATAGCATTCAGACATGAGAAATGGACTTCATTACATTACAATGAAAGATTGAAAAGGGGGCCTGCTACAATCCTGTTTTGATACATTAACACTGACAGATTAATAGGAAGACTCCCTGGCAGTACTGTACTCTTACATACCCATTTATCATACCCTTTGCTCATTGATTCATTGAAGATTATTAAGAGGTCTTTCTAAGGCAGTACTACTGTAATGCAAAATGCTATCTGTGAAGTTTAATGGACATGTGTGGCAGATATTGCAAACTCAGGCAGGATCTTGGGGGTGGGGGGAGAATATGATATTAACTTTCTGAAGGTTATCTGTATCTTTCTGATCCTATTGTATCACCCTTGTAAAAAGTTATCTATCTGCATAAACCAGGAACTAAAATCAGTGATAACTATGACTCCTGGGGTGGATAAGCAACTCCAGAGAAGTTGCACCCCTAGAGAGAATTAGATTAATTGGTTCAGACTGGGTCCCAGAGGCCTAATGAGACAAAGAAAGGGCTTTTGGTATAAAAGGCTGAGTTTAAACTGACTAAGAGGCCCTCATTTTAATCCAACCAATGGATTTGACCAAGGGGAGCCAAACCCTGCTAATAGATTGGAAGGACTGGAAGCTACCAGGGTCTCCATAGGTTTGAGGGGGAACCACCAGTACAGTATGTGTTTATACTTTTTATTGTTTGATACGTTTTCTCTAAATTGGTTTTGTCCTAAAATATATGCACTCTGCTTTGGAAGAGTGGTTTGGTGACTTGTAACCACTGGCATACAGTCCTCTGAGAGAAAGCAAAGCACAGGCACTGGACTCCGGTCAGGCCTGCTGGGACATCACAGTGAAGTGCAAGGGAGCACAGCCCCTAAACCAGTCAGAAGGGACGGGGATGCAAGTTTCATCCCAGAAAGAGGTGATGGCTAGAGGCCTGAGACCTAACAAGGGAGTGCTTGAGCAGACCACAGAAGGGGTCAAGAATAGGTGCTGTCTTTATGAGTTGCCGGGGCTGCTTGACCCCCGTTATGCCCCCGGCCCCATCCCCACTCCACACCTTCCCCCAAGCCTCCATCCCTGCCCACCTCTTCCCACCCCCTCCCCCAAGCATGCCCCCCTCACGCCTCCTCCTCCCCCTCCAGCACCTCCTGCACGCCGCTGAACAGCTGTTCCACGGTGTGTGGGAGGCGCTGGGAGGGAGGGAGAGGGAGGAGCAGATGGGCAGGGCTGCTGGCGGGCGGGAGGTACTGGGTGGAGTGGGAGGAGCAGATCAGGGAGCGGCAGGGGGGCTGCGGTGGGTGCTGAGTACCCACTATTTTTTTTCCGTGCCACTGGCATTTTACATACCATGCCAGTGAGTTCTGCTCTGATCATCTTTTAGATGCCATGATACTTAAAACACCAGTAACTGGTCTGCACTAGGGATGGCAGCATTACTATTACCATAGGAGTTGAACTGGTACAAGCAATGATATGCAATTTTACAAAATTTCCCTATGGGGAATGGGAGGCCTCTGAGAGTAGTAAGGAAAATGAGATGGCTTGCAGAATATTGCCTTTGTCTTCAGCTCAGAAATATATTTATATTATACCTGCATCTGTCCACATGACCACTGTATGATTCCTGCCTTTTGTTTTGTGTATAATTTGTAGTTGAATATGATCCCATGCGAAATTACACAGTGGGTGGTTGTGACACTCTGTACCTCGGGAGAACACCCAGCACCTCCATGTTCATCCTTGTAAAATGATTGTGTGGTATCCAATGCAAAGTTTGTCATATCAGGTGTCTTCGGAAGGCTCATAATGTACTGAGCATTGTTGTTATAGTGATGTTATAGTTATGTTTATGGATTATAATTTCATGTATATAGTTACCAGGTTGAAAATGTATCCTCATGGCTTAAAACAAGCCCAGACAAAAACTCTCCCAGAGCAGAGAGGCAGTTCACACCTCATCAGGGCAGGTATGGGACAAACCCAACCCAGCCTCACAGGAACAAAAGACACTGGCCTAGGCAGCAACAAAAGCATCTGTTAGACTCTCAAGGGAGTCACCCCCCCTTCCTTTGGTCAGTTTGGAACTGCGATGAGGTAATGCTCACCTGACTCTGAAGGGGTGAGGGGGGCAAAGCCAAAAGGGAAGAAAGGACATGATAAAAGGGAGAGACATTTGCCATGCTCTCTCTCTCTTCCACCTACACACACCACATCAAGCGACTGAAGCGCTGATCAAAGGGGAGAGCCTGGCTGAAGAGCAACCAGCCAGCCTGTGGTGAGAAGCATCTAAGTTTGTAAGGGCATTGAAAGTGTTAAGATCAGCTTAGAATGTGTTTTGTTTTTATTTCATTTGACTAAATCTGACTTATGTTGTGACTTATTAACACTTAAAATCTATCTTTACAGTTAATAAATCTGTTTGTTTATTCTACCTGAAGCAGTGCATTTGGTTTGAAGCATGTTAGAGACTCCCCTTGGAATAACAAGCCTGGTACACATCAATTTCTTTGTTAAATTGACGAACTTATATAAGCTTGCAGCGTCCAGTGGGCATAACTGGACACTGCAAGACAGAGGTTCCTAGGGTTGTGTCTGGGACCAGAGATATTGGCTAGTGCCATTCAGTTGCAAGTAACTGGGAGCAGCTTACCTGCCAGAGGCTGTGCGTGAACAGCCCAGGAGTGGGGGTTCTCACAACAGAGCAGGGTAAGGCTGGCTCACAGAGTCAAGGATTGGAGTGACCTAGCAGATCACTAGTCCAGATAACACCAGAGGGGAACGTCACAGTGGTGTGTTTATGTTTCTTTTTTAACTGGCAACTTTGGAAGTATTTAAATATCCAGCTACATTTAACTAAAAGACAATGTGCCAAATCCTGAAGTCTGTACTCTGAGTCTAATTTCATTCTTTCTGAAGTCAATGATAGTTTCACCATTGACTTCAGTGGGAGCAGGAGTCAGTTGAAGTACATTGGCTGGGTTAGAAAATGTACTCCTATAATCTGAAACTTCCCACAGGACACTATGCCAATTTTCAAGACAAGAATGACAGCAGTGTCAGGCAGAATGTTTCCAACAAATCAAGTGGATGGAGAGAAGTTATAAGATATCTCAAACATCTGACTTTACAGAATTTAATCCCCCAGCCAGCTGACTAAAGCACGAAAATAAAGGCCACTTTCTCCTTTCCCAACAGTCGGCAGAATGAGATGACTGTTGTAGAGGGCCGGAAATTTGTCGTTATTGGACACTTGTCTCAATTCTGCGATGGGGATAACCCAGATAGTTTCATCAAAATTAATGCATCCCTGAGCCAACTACTGGGGAGGAGAAAAAATGGCCTCATACCAAAGAAATAATTAGACCTGAAATATGAGCTTCAGAAAGTCTATCACTGTGCTGTTCATATTGAAAAAGCTTCAGGCTGCAGCTACAGTACCTAAGACCTGTCTCTAGTACTCCTGACTTTCTATATAGCTGTACCCACTGTTGCTGGTCTCTCTTCTTCCCTGCACCTAAAAAATGGGGTTCCTGGAGGAGCTTGTCTTCTCTCCCCACCCTTGCTACTTCCCAGGAAACGGGGTCCTGAGGTGTGGTTTCTTTTTTACCCCCCTCCAGCACAGGAGATGGGGTCATTAAGTAGATCTCTCTCTTTATCCCCATCTCAGGAGTTTGGGTACCTGGTTGGAAGTTCCTTCCCTGCCACCATCTCTTTGCCTGGGAGATGGGCTCTGCTTGGGGGTCTCTCTTTTTCTTCCAACCTTGCATATGGGTTCCCACGGTTGGCGTATGTCCCTTTTCCCCCTAACCTGGGCTATGGAGTTCACGGATGAAGGCTGCTAAGAAGTAGGGGAGGCTCTTCCCAAGTGGGGCTGGCTGTCCTCTCTTCCCTCCTCCTCCAGCCTGGGTTGCACCATACCATGGTTCCTTGCCCAGCTTAGGGAACAAACAGTTACCGCATATGAAAATGTTTCTACCTGAATTGCGTTACAGTCTAGGTTCAATTCTGAGATAAGTTACACTGATTTCTGCCTCTGCAACCATTTATTGAAGCATTTTTAAATGTAGATGCAAGCTGCTTTTCAATCAACCGAAAAGGCACCAATTGGTTTAGCTTCTCTAATGTAGACAAGCCATTAGTAATTTACACCTGTGCAGAGTGGGTGTAAAATATTAATGTTCTGATCTGGGAGCCCTTTACACCCACTTTGCACAGGTGTAAATGACTATGTTAGGGGCAGGCCAGAGGAGAATCATGCCCTGAAGGGGCAGATTGTAGCAGCATTGCCTTTTTCAAGTGTAAAAAAGGGAAAAAAGTAGAAAATCTTTAACAAA
Source organism: Chrysemys picta bellii (assembly GCF_011386835.1). Classification (NCBI taxonomy): domain Eukaryota; kingdom Metazoa; phylum Chordata; order Testudines; family Emydidae; genus Chrysemys; species Chrysemys picta. The sequence goes on along the minus strand of NC_088794.1, from coordinate 92,777,321 downwards.
AATGAAGGAAAGCTCAACTCATGAAGCGAGGACTCAAAGAGCAGACTAGTGGGGAGGGGGAGTTAAAGAGGGATCATTACAGGGATCCTTTCTTCCCAAAATGGCATCAGTGCTCTCTCCACCCTGGCAGTTCAACTTCACCTAGTTGTCTCAAGTTGGGCACCTACAAACTGAAGCATTCAAAACCTGTGGCCACTTTTGAAAATGTGAGCCTTATCCCCCACAAGTGACCTGCCCCAGTGACGTTTCCAGTTTTCTGGGAGAATGCATCTCCGCCTTTGTCAGTGAGAGTCCTAGGGTCTGTAGACCTAAATTTTACTGAACTGCACTGGTTTCCCAGCCCTGGCTTGCTATCCTGCCTTTCCTCATCCCACCCCAATTTTAACTCCCCCACTCACACTTTGAACAAAATTCTTCTATCTGATCCCCTCAAAATGTTAATGTATTTGCAACTATGCCCTGTGCAGCTGGCCCAGAAGAGGTCTCTCCAATTCCAGATACCAAACCCTTCTGGATGGAGGCTATACTTTATCTGAAGTTCTGCACATCTGACCTCACAGTGTCCCAAAAAGCACCTCTGAAAGGAAACTGCAATCAAACCCCTGCAGCAGATGGTTTTTCTGTAGGTTCTGTGGCCATCACATTGACATAACTCCCATTTCATTTCTATAGCAAATAGACGCAGTGACGCAGGCCTCAGATAGGCTATGCCTCCTGTGAGGCTTGTAAGAGGCAAACCGGTACAATGGAGATAACCTTCCATTTTAAACTTTATAAAGGAAAACCCAGAAATTTGGCAAGAACATAAAGAACATGAAGTAACATCAAATACGCACTTCAGAAAATGATTACATGTAAATTGCCATCACCGTAAAATTAATTTGTCAGCAACATGCTCTGTCATCCCAAGACGGAATCCTGCTCTCCCTGGATGAAGTCGAGCTTCACCCCTGCTGTCCCGCCTATGCCTCTCTCTAGCTTGTGATGCTCCTTTGATTGGCTGCTGCAATGATTGCCCCTCTTTCCAACAGGTTTGCCCAGGAATAACAGCTCCTCACCTGGAGAGCCACACCCATTGCCCACACACCCAAACTGCATTCCCTGTCAGTGTCCCAATGGTCAACCTCACCAGTCACACGCTCTGTACCCTCGCAGCTGGGCTCCTTGCACACTGCCCTTCAAGATCCAGCTTCCTCTGGCAAATCCCCTTTTACCTCAGTGCCACCTCTTTTCACCTCCTTCTTCTCTAACCACTTTCCAGCTGCCCCCTCCCCAGCTGGAGCTGCCCTCTCATGGGCTGTCTCTCACCACAGGACAGCATTCTATGGTGACGCATCACAGTTGCAGGCCCTGACATTACCCTTCTTAGTCGAAACTACAGCAAGTGCTAGTGCAGGGGCCAGGCTTACTATACAGAGAGCACAAAGCACATTTTTCCTGCTCATATGTTTGTTTGTATCTTACAGGAAATCTGTGAGAATCCACGCTTTATAATTGGTGGAGCCAACCGAACTGATATTTGTCAAGGAGAATTAGGTATGACATTTTGTCTCCTGTACTGTGTTTTGGATTTCTTATATAGTCCCAGATAATTACATCACAGTTTATCTTTAGCTTTTACTTGCTCGATAGGAGTTTAAAACACCTGCGTTTTCGTGCCATAGTTCTTCTCAACCAAGCCACCCTGTCCTGCAGGGTTGTAGATGAGGAGTGTGAGAGAGAAGCTGCTCAGTGTGCATGGACTTTGCTATTCATATTGTGAAGTTTATTGCAGGGCAGCATTTTGCAAGGCCTCTTTTCTCCCAGGCTTTCAAGAACAGAGTGACTTAAGGAGACAGAGTCTAAGTGAGCTAAAGAGGAGGCAATTGTTTGTAGTGGGAGGCTGAATGGATGAGGAAGAGTCTAATCTAAAATCAGTTTATTCTGTCAGATTTGTAATTGATTTTATTATTTACATTATAATGGCTCCTAGACACCTCCAGCATGTCACACAGCTCCACTGAGCTAAATACTGTGCAGATGTACACTAAAGGACAGTCTCTGCTCCAAAGAACTTATAGTCTGAAAGGCAAGAGGTAGCACAAGCGGATTAAAAGGAAAAAGCAAGGATGGGGGAAGGGAGGATAAGGCAACAGCAACAGGAAATTTTAACATAGACTAGCTGTGTGCATGGATCATAATCAATCAGAGGCAGTAATCATATACCTTGAGCAAAGGATAGGTGCATTTTGAAAGCAAGAAAGCTAGTTATGCCCGTTATACTAGATATACAGAAAGCCTACAGCAGGAGTATACAGAAACAATGAAAATGGCAACTGTGCACATTTACATGCTCAGGACTGCACATAAGCTATTCTGATCTGATGATACCCTGTCCCTCTGGTGCACTCACTTTTCCCATTAATGGTCAATTCATTTCGGACTAGATGTTTGTGTCTGTTACTAAGCACATTTCTTGGCACTATACAAAAGCCTGTATTTGCAAATACCAAACAAATCCAGAGCACTCAGAGTTAGCGCTTTATCTCTGCACCGCTTTTAACCATTTTATAAGACAGTAAAGCTCATCTACATTGAGTTTTCAAACCATGTATGTTAACTCTTCAAATGTAAACAAGTGAGCTAACTACAGTGACTTTAACTGGATCAGAGCAACAATAATAAATCAAGTTAGCACAATGATTGGGTCCTTATTTACAAGATATATGCAGCTCCACTTCATTCTGGGGATCCAGCTTTGGCTGCAACTGCTGCCAGCTGTGATCTCTGCCAGACCACGCAACCTTAAAGGGGCAGTGACCACACACAGTCGCCACAGTGCTTAAAACTCCAAACACTGCAGTATAAGCAACATTTGTTAAAACTGAAAATGAAAACAAACTATTTAAACTTTTTCTATAAAGGTGCTACTATGGCTGTAAATCCTACTTTAGATGGCCCATGGCTCTGAGTTGGCTGTACTTCAAACCACAGGGCTTGCCCAGAAGTCTGTGTGCAACTACCACAGAATGGCACAAACAGACAAGCATCAACCTGTGAAAGTAATTTTTAGTGGCTTTCAAATACAAACCTACTTCCACACTACAGGCAGGTCTACACTTAAAACACTGCAGCTGCACAACTGTGCTGCTTCAGTGAAGATGCTACTTCGCTGATGGGGGAGCTTCTCCCGTCATCTCCATGAGAGGCAGTAGGTATGGCAATGGGAGAAGCACTCCCGTCAACATAGCACTGTCTACCCAGGGGTGTGGATTTTTCACTCCCCGGAGTAATGCAGCTATACTGATGTAAGTTTATGGTATAGATCTGGCCCAACACAATTAAATACAGAATAGCCATCAACTCTCTTTCCCTTTCAGTTGATGAGGAGGCAGGGGGTCATCAAATACCCACACCCACACTGCAAATCACCATTCGGGTGAAAGAGGAAGTATAAAAACTAGGACAGTTCAGGCAGCATTTCTCTTCGAAATGCTTCAGTTTCTGCCTCACCCCTTCATCACTTCACACAACACAGACAAAGGTTAGGCCAAGTGATCCTACCTCTACCCTCTCCATGGCTCCCAACAGGCATTGTTCCAAAGGCACCATGTTTTCCTTTCACAAGCTCACAGATTCAATTCAGCAAAATCAGAAGCCAATGCTCTGTGAGTTTTCCGCAGCCCTGACAACATCAGCTGTGACTCCACAGTTTTGATAAATTTGTAAGATCAACATTGTTTGCTTGTTTTAAATTGTTGGTGATGTAATAACCCACCAGCCCATTATATTAAATAATCCCCTACTATTCTGCAGGACTTCAGGAACAATTGCTCCAGAGAGGACAAAATGAACCCAATGCGTATTTTATTCCTATGTTTTCTACAATAACAGACAGCTGTTTGTTATTTTTACATGCTGATAGTATGCTCAGTCCTGAACAGGACCAATTTTAAAAAACACCAAGTCCCTATCCCCAAGACCTTACAATTTACACAGACAACACAATATGTATAGAGGTTACAGGATGGTTCTAGCTGTGTGTGTGTATTTTCTTTAATGTAATGGTCTGATGGGTTAGAGTTTTGGGGCTTGATGGAAGAGTAAGTTTTGAGGAGGAAAAAGAAGGAAGTGAGAGCCTGGTGCCCTGGGACAGAGAGTTTGTTAAAGGAGTACGGGCAGCATTAAAGAATTGAAGATAATGTGTGTGTGTGCGTGTGCGTGCGCACGCAAATTTACCTGGCATTGCAGTTTATATTACAGTAATGCCTAAGGATTTTAATCAAAGATTAGGGTCCACTGTGCTAGGGGCTGTACACACAAGTAGTTTGAAAATAGTTGCTGCCCCATGGAGCTCACCATTGAGGTAGTAAACCTGAGCATAAAGTTTATTATTTTAAAATGTAACTTTCAAAAACCATAAGATTAGAATTGTGCAAACATGGACACAGGCTTGAAATGAGAAGAGTTTTTTCAGTATGATAATACAGCAAATAAACCTCACAATAATAGGATAAGCAGAACTGGAATGTTGCCCTGAGAATGGGAAATCAAAACATAAAACATAGCCAGAAATGCACCAATGTCAGATTGAGGGACAGATCCTCTGCCCTGCTCTGTCTTAGCACAGAAGGCTGTCTTTAACAGTCAGCTGGGAATTCAATTTGGATTGGTGACTTCCCAGTCGTTGTAAAGCCAACATAGTCAGCTGTATTTCACCTACTCCTGCCCCCCAGCATGGCCCAGCAGGCATTCTAGTGCAATAGGGTATGACTGGAGCACTTTGTGGTCTGGCAGTTCTGAGTTCGGACATTGCTGCCAGGGTAGGCTAGAACAACTTCACAGAATAAAGGAGTACTAGACGCTAAGGATTTGTGCATTTGTGTAACAAATTCTGAGCAAGCCAGAGGAAAGTGTAAATTATACCAACTCAGACTCCTCTCAGTCCTTTGGGGCAGGGATCATACCCCTTCTATGTTTGTAGAGTGTTTAGCAAGTGGAGCTCCAATCCTAATTCGTGCTAATGGGCACTTCCCTAATACAATAATATTAATGTGCTATACATGTACTAAAATACATCACAATACACACAAACCACTCTAGTGGCTGGAGGAGATGGACCACTGGTCTCATAGGATTTTGCCCTAATGCCTTTGACCCTTCATTTTGTCTGCTGCTTCTGCTTGTTTACAGGTGACTGCTGGTTCCTAGCTGCCATTGCTTGCCTGACGCTGAATGAAAAGCTACTCTGCCGAGTCATACCTCACGATCAGACCTTCATAAAAAACTATGCTGGGATCTTTCACTTCCAGGTGAGTCCTTTCCAAGAACCGCATGTAAAGTGGTGGTGGCAGGGGGAGGGATGGCTCAGTGGTTTGAGCATTGGCCTCCTAAACCCAGGGTTGTGAGTTCAATCCTTGAGGGGGCCACTTAGGGAATCTGGGGCAAAATCAGTACTTGGTCCTGCTAGTGAAGGCAGGGGGCTGGACTTGATGACCTTCAAGGTCCCTTCCAGTTCTAGGAGATAAGATATCTCCATTAATTTATTTATTATTTATTATCCAGGGAGGTAGATGGAGCACTTGTTGCTCTGACAGTCCAGGAAGAAAGCGTTCCCTTTGTCTCATCTATCCGATGACAGTGCAAGTGACAATGGGGGGGGGGGGGGAGATGTAGGAAATAAATTCCTCCATGCCAGATTATTCTAAGAGAATCACAGAACAAGCAACCTGCCACAGTAATTGAGGAGCATTAAATCACCATTGAAACATTTGCAAATTAATATGCCCCATCAGTAAGAGAGAGCAACAGGTGTTCCCTCTCATTGCTCAGCTGTCCCCTGCTGCCCACTACATGGACTATAGATAAACTGTTAGCTGGAAAGGGACCTATTTTTAGTCCCTCAAATAGCTGGTCTCTGTTGGAGACATATTGTAAAAGAATTGATTATTTACTGTTTGATTTATTGTTTTCTACATTACCTGTAATCCTACCTCTGAAAAGACTCTATGCAGGGCTGTGTATGTTGCATGAGTGAACTCAGTCCAGCTACCACACTTGCAGCTGTCATTGCAGTTTTACAATGTCTTTTCTCAACCTCTCCCCCCACCTCCCTGTTTGCAATCTGGATGGATGGGTGATTACTGTGAAAGTGTGAGGGACTACAGGAAACTGAAGTTCTTTATTCTATCACAACACAAGGCCAGTGCAGCACAAGGTCCTCTGTGCTGCTCCACATGGCCGAAAATCCAACCCAGCAATCCTGGCAGTGTTTGGGGGTCTGCAAGTTACAGGGCCACACAGAAGCCATTGCTGCTACTCAGGGAAGACTCAGACTCCCAGGAGAAGAGGAGGTAGACACTTCAGAAATTAGGGTAGGAAGGGTAAAGAGAGGGTAGTGTGGATTAAGATGGACATTTTGGGTGCGTGGCCAAAGGAGCATGGTGCAGGAAGGAGAGCCTCACTTTGAATTTGCGCTTGGTGACCATCTAAATATTATGTCTCTTAGTCTTCTAACACCAAGGTTGAGCTCCCACTGACATAAATTAGGGTTGTAGGTACTCAGCACTTCTGGAAATCAGGCCTCAAATGCATAGCAGAGATCTCCAAAAATGTTTAGGAAATGGACCAAATTCATAACAGTACTTAGCTACTGGACTTCCCTTGCCCCATGGCTTTTCTAACCCTTAAGCCAGATTTCCCTCCCACCATACACACTAATACATTTTTCTGTCTGCTTTTATTTAGTTCTGGCGCTATGGAAACTGGGTGGAGGTTGTCATTGATGACTGTTTACCAACATATAACAACCAGCTGGTCTTCACCAAATCCTCCCAGCGCAATGAATTCTGGAGTGCTCTGCTGGAAAAGGCCTATGCAAAGTAAAGGAATGCTTTAGAATTGCAATGCACCTTCACTAGCCTTATGTTATATGCTGTGTGTGATGATCTGTCTATATACCAGAGTTAACATAATTCTCTTCCAAGTAGCCATGGAGACAAGCCATAACGAAGAAATTTTGTTGGATTTTTCTTGAAGAAGTCCCTCTTTGAAAATCTATACATGTAAACAATATTTTCCCGTGGTTTTCATGTAGTTAACTCTGGTGGGTTAGACTTGGGGCAGGATGTAATAAGCTGTAGAGTAGTTTCCAAAGTTTGGCCTACCACTTAACCAGATGTCAGCAATTAGTTCTAAAAAAACAAACAACTTATTTTTGTAGGTGTGTGGATGACCCACATTAAAATTATTAAAAATTTTCAACATGACTTTTACCAAACTGATGAAGTAGAACCAGGATTGTTTATAGCATAACTTTTTTTTCTCCTTTCCAAGACTCCACGGGTCCTATGAGGCTTTGAAAGGAGGCAATACCACAGAGGCCATGGAGGATTTCACAGGAGGAGTGACAGAGTTCTATGAGATAAAAGATGCACCCAAAGATATATACAAGATCATGAAACATGCCAAGGACAGAGGATCACTCATGGCCAGCTCCATTGATGTAAGTCCATATGAACATTGTGGATAAGGCATACTAGATTGCAAAGGAGTGGGGTTTCTAAATCAGGGGACAATCACAGATGTCTTTGTAAGTGCTTTGCTAAACTGACATAGCACAAGTCTATTTCTAGGACCAGAGGATCTCTGTTAGGTCTGACTTAGAAACTTCACCAGGAAGGGTGGGAACTTCCTGTATGTTATTGATGACTGGCTTTTGGAAAAGTTGACAGAAGGTGTCCATACCCAAAGAACAACATGGGATGTTCAAAAGATGTCCCCTTTGCCTCAGGCTTCACAAAAAAAACTAAAATGTTCTATTGGAAACGTTTAGCTTTATTATAGCTTATAAACAATAGGGACCTAAATCCTGAGGTCTTTATTCAGTTTTCATTCAGTCCATATGCAGACCAACTCCCACTGTAGTCATTGGAAGTTGCCTTAAATATGGACTAAATTAAGGCCTCAAGATTTGTCCCACAAGGAGTAAGGAAAGAAGTCCGGTTTTGTGGTCCGAGCAAGGGACTGTGAGCTAGGAGACATCAACTCTGTTCCCAACTCTGTGACTTCAGGCCCTGATCCTGTGAGTTGCTCTGCACTAGTGGATTCCTACACCCACACGCAACCCCACTGACTTCAGTGGGTTCCACAGGGGCAGAAGAGTCTGCTGTGCACAACGGCTTGCAGGAGAGGCCCCAGCTGTGTGATTTGGGGCAAGTCACTTAATCCCTTGTGCCTCCGTTTGCCCATCTGTAAAACAGATGTAAGACTATCTATGTGGTGGAGATGTTGCAGGGATAAACGTATTAATGTTAGTAATACTAACACCTAGCTCTTATATAGCACATTGCATCCCTAGATCTCAAAGTGCTTTACAAAAGATGTCAGTATCATCATCCCCATTTTACAGATGGGAAACTGAGGCACAGAGAGGGGGGGAGTGATTTGCCCACGGTCACCCAGCAGGCCAGTGGCATAGTTGGAAATAGAATCTGAGACTCCTGAGTAATGTCTATCCTTTAGAATACACTGCCTTCGTACACTGCTTGAGAGAGAGAGAGAGAGAGCGTGCGCTAGTTAGCTATAGAAGTTTAAAGCAATATTAATCAGCACAGTATTTATTAAGCATTAATTTTCTTAAAGCCTAAAAAGATCAAATCCATATTCTGGCCCTGATGCCAGAGGAAATAGATCCAATGGGGAAGAGGGCATATTAATGCACTGCCACTGGTATTGATTTATCTTCCAGAAAAGTGATGCTGAAACAAGAACAAAAATAAACAAAACGTATAAGTGAAAGAATTACAATTGCAAGCTAAGTACATACAAATGGAGGGGGCGGAGAAAGAAAGAAAGAAAGAAAGAGGAGTCAAATTAATTACTTTATAAAGTCCACTTGACTTTTTCTGCAAGGTTCCCGACTATCTCATGAAGTTCTGATTTTCCAGAACCATTAGTTGCAGAGGTTAAAACAGAAAAAAAGAGAGAAAAGTACACATTTCGGTGGGCTTGGGTTCTGAAGCATCTTCTGGAGCAGATTCTCAGGACTTTAACCTTTTGTTGCACCACACTGCCATATTGCCTCATGTAGTCATTTGTGGCCATGACTTTATTGCCTAATGTGACATAATTGCATGGTGACATAGTATCTCCCACACAAATGAAGGTAATCAGATGGGACGCTGCCATGTCTTTTTGGAAGGAGGTGCTCTCACTGAGGTGGAACAGAAGTGGGGGGGGACAACATATGGCTTTTGTGAAGTAAGTAGAGCGATGTGCCCTCTAATTACAAGTCTCCCATTTCTCTTTGACCTTTGTGCGGAACTGAGTCTATCACAGTAGTTAGAGGCACAGCTCATTTCAATGTGAGTTTAGGACTATGGAGCTACCATAGTAGCACGACAGCTCTAGTGTCATTGAGCCCTACAGATAAAAGAGCAGAACCTCTGGTATGTAATGAAGGAGAATGGAAGTTCTCTAATTAAGCTTCTCTTCTTCCATTTCTTTCTCGTTTTTCTTTCATTTTCCCTTTTCTCCTACTCTCTTTCTTCACTGATTCACTTCCTGTGTACCACTTCTTTCTCCCATTTTCTGTACCAGGACAATATGGGCTTCTCGTACGGGACTGCTCCTCAAAGTGATCTTGGGGAATTAATTGCCCGAATGGTGAAGAATGTGAATAGCATGCCGAGGACTGACTCAACTCTAGATTTCCAAGTCTCAGAGGAAAGGCCAGCCTGGGTTTGTATGCCTCAAGCAATGACTGTCCCCTGCCTCATAACTCTTCTCCCTGTAACCATACCAGTTAGAAAAGCACAGCAACTGTGTTTTGAAATCCCTTACACATTGCATTGAGTTATACCATATCAGCTGAAGAGAATTAAAAAATTGTTCTAAAAAGCGTTGGGCATCTGTGTGTTCTTAGGAACTAAATGATTTCAATCCTCTCAAGATGCAGCAACAGGTATAATTCTCCCAAAAGACTATGTTAGCATCCAGAGAGGCAACTGTCAGTTAAGATCACAGCTTAGAACTTGTGTGAACAACTTGCTCCTAGTAGAGAAGCAGCAACAAAAAGTGTCAGGAAGTGTGCACTCAACTTCTCCCTCCTAATAACAGTACTATGTCACTGTTTAACCCTTTGTTAACTACACAACACTTAGGTACAAATTTTCAGCAGGGTTCCATTAATGCACCCACAAAATGTGCAGATGCATTAATTTGCTTGTGCAAAAATCCACATTTTTGCATGAAAAATAGGTAATAATTCAGTTAATGAAATGTTTTACTTGTGGAATTGGATGGCTTATGCCTACAAAATGATAAGTGCACAACATCTGCAGATTCATTAATGAAGTCCTTTGCTTGGGAGGGATGGTGGAATGGAAAACGTAAAGAAAGAAAGATTCAAGGGACACAAGATCTCCACCTGTACCGAAGTAAAGGCTCTAGAGGGCCCTCAATCATAAGTAAGAGCTCCTATATATCTCATTTTAATATGTGGAATATTAAGGGAGTTCTGTGAACAGATGTGTAAGGTCCTCAGAAACAGCTGGAGTAAGGAAATACCACAGAGACAGACAGAGGGCTGCTTGGAACAATTCAGCCTTATAAAAACCACTGGAGGGCAAGGGAGAAACACATCAGACTACATGAGTGATGAAAAAATTCAGAACATGGAAATCCACTTGGGTGATAAAAGGTTGGGGGATTTCAAGAAAAATGGAGTGAGGAATGCTAGAAAGGTTTAAGATAGAATCATCCAACTACTGGGTAAAAGAGAGACTTGCTGTCCTTCCCCATTTCGCTGTTAAACAGTACCAATACTCACTCCTCAGGGCTACAGATAAAAGAGCAGAACCTCTGGTATGTAATGAAGGAGAATGGAAGTTCCCTAATTAAGCTTCTCTTCTTCCATCTCTTTCATTTTTTTTTCATTTTCTGCTGCCTTTCAGTGATAAAGTAAATGATGCTTGTCCATTTATATAATATTATAGAGCCTAAAACTTTCATTTGTAATACTTCTGTTTTGACTGTAAAAGAGACAGATTAATTTAGAAGTTAATAGAAGGAGGACAGAAGGAGAAATAAAACTTTTCCTGTTTGACATCAGTTTTTAGTCTTGCAAAATGATATAATTCCTTGGGGAAGTACACAAATGTATACAAATTATGCAATTCCTTGCAAGTATTCTTGGCTCCTCTACAAATGACCCTCCTAGTTTCCAAGCACAGGCTGTCGAAACTGCCCCTATTCATCTGGGCACTGTACCAGAGTTCCTCCTCTGGTACCACACACTAGTAGAAGTTCACAAAATTATTCCGGAAGTTGCCATTCCTGTTGCTATATTGTTTGGCTGGGTGCTACACTGCTGAGCCACCACCATCCAAAGCCGTGATACTGGGAAGTCACTGGCTGAAAGCGCTGTCTCCTAAAGAGTCAATTTAGCAGAGATGGGAACTAGAGGCAGGAGCAACATGAGAATTTAAAAATTGTAAGAGGCGGGGATTGCCGAGGGGAGGAAAACAAAAATAATTAAGGGGATAGAGAAATGAAAAGAGGAGAGCTGGAGAGGAAGTTAGATGGGAATAATATTAAAGTTAAAAAAAGGGAAGAGGGAAAGAGGAATGGACACAGAAGGGAAATAATGGAAAATAATTTTGACAGCCAGGTTCGTTCTATTCTATCTTGTTATTTGTATCAGACACGTTATCGTAGTACCTGACTCAACGAATTCTCCATTTCTACCTCTCCATGTCTTATCTATCATTGGAAATGCATGAATGGCTTTTGGCATGTGCATGCAATCCTTATGCATCATATATTGTTATACTACTGTGATTTCAGGTTCCTTTCCAGTGACAAAAATAGTGAAGGAGGAGGGGAAAGTTTCATATTTCATTTCATACATATGAATTTGATCACCTGGCCTTTCTTTTTGTTGCTTATATCCACTATAACCCTCTCTTCAATTCTCTCTCTTTCCAATACATGGATATCCTCAGCTTTAGGAATAAAAACATGTCAGGTACCTGAATTGCTGCTTAATGCCTCAAAGTATCTCTCAGGAGACCTAAGCATCTGTAGGTTGAGACTCTATCCCTGAGCACATCACTCTTGAAACTCAATTGGTCTGACTTTTTTTAAAGCATGGCTGTTATAAATCATTTTGAAATATAATGTATATCTAAAAAGAAAATGAGAATACATGTTAATATACGTAAGTGGGAACAGAATATAACATAAGACATTTTAATACCATCAGTATAAGAGCACAGGACGGTATAAAGTTAAGAGAATTCTAATATGTAGAGTATTGACTCTGATGTTTCTAATGGTTCTGATGTTACTAATGGATATGCAGTAGAAACCTGCTAATCCAATAAAAAAATTGCCACTTTGTCACCTCTCAGCAAAGACTGAATAGCAGAAACTGTAGAGAAACTTCATATTGATTAGATTTAATTATTTTGAGTAAATATACTGTAGGAAAAATACTAGTGCATTATGAGGTGTTCCCATAAACCAGTAAACTAAACTAAAAATAAAGGAGCAAAGTAACATTTTGTGATTTAATTATTAATGGTCTCCATTGTTTTCATTCACTTATCTTACTAGATGGCAAAAGTCACAGTGAGTCTTGCAGTTACCAGTACAAATTAGTGAGGTAACTCTTTGCCCCAGGAGGTGGCTGAGCACAATCAGGTATTGCTTGGCAGGGACAGACGTGCTCAATCGCCAGATCCAGAGTGACAGTGCTACCTTTTGACACTCCCAAATGTATATTCAGACTAGTGATGGCCCCGAGCCACAAAGTTCAGATCAGAATATGAGCTTTACCAAAGTTTGTGATGTGGTTAGATCTGGGATTTTGGTTTAGATCCCTCATTAATTCATATATAGTGTTAATGAACAAGACTCCCTGCATGAATATGCATTAAAATGCATAGTCAGTCGTCTTCAGAGATGGAGAGAAGAGCTTCCAGATGTGCGCACTCTGCCCAATCACACACTGGACTGTGGGAATTATTAGTATACATTTATTAACCTTAATTTGGGAAGATTATATGTATTTTATGACTTTTAAAACCAAACTTTGTACTTTGGGATAATTTAAGCATTATACCCAGATATGTAGAAACCCTTAACCTGTGTATTAGATCATTTTAACATTAGCTTTGATAAAAAAAAATCAGTTTATTCTGTTTCATAAATTCATTGACTTTTGAGTGCAGAAGGGATCACTAGTCTGACCTCCTGTATGACACAGGTCAAAGAATTTTATCCAGTAATTCCTCCAAAAAGCTCATCTTTTATGATTGAGTTACAACATTATTTAAGAAAGACATCCATTCTTGATTTGAAGACTTCAGGTGAGGGATAATCCACCACGTCCTTTGGTACATTGGTCTGTATCTGATACAGCCTCTCTTAGGGATAGATTATAACCTAACCTTGCAGTTAGATGAACTCTATGACTTCTGGGTCTCCTCCCACTCTAACATCTATGATCCTACGAAACAGAAGCAAATGGTCATTGTCCCAATTTCCAAGTGACATATTTGGTGACCTAGTGTGGTGCAGAGGGAGAACATGGCTGCCTTAAGTATAGGAATGGGTGTTATGTACTGCTTACTGTTTTTATTCCATATTTTACAGACTATAATCCCAATGCAGTTTGAGACACGCATGACTTGTGGACTAGTCAAAGGACATGCCTATTCAGTTACTGCAATTGAAGAGGTATGTATGGATTTATTCTTTCCTACAGCTAGGAAGAAGCTGTTGTTTAGGACAGCCAAGCAATATGTCAAAACAGGGAGAAAATAAAAGTTATGAGTTTTTGTAAACAAAATAAACATTAAAATTATACAAGTTTTCTTGAAAAGGAAGAGTTAGAAACCCATTGGGATCTTGGCTGGGAGGTGGGGGAAGGAAAGTGTAGATAATGCACAGCAAGTTTAAACCAAGGGATATTGGCGCAAAGAGAACTCCAGTGTGCCCCCAGCCATGCTGCCTGTGCTGGGAGTGTGTCAGATCACTGGAGGGGTAGGAGACCTCTAAGGAATACATAAGTGCTGCAGGAAGTGAGCATGAGTGATTCAACAGGGAGTACATTTCCCTCTGAGCCCATACGAGACTAATTAATTTATTCAATCGTGTTTTCTTTTTCAACAAGACATCATTTAAAGCGGGAAAAATAAAGCTAGTGCGGCTAAGGAACCCCTGGGGACAGGTGGAATGGAAAGGAGCCTGGAGTGACAAGTAGGTGAAAAGCAAACCTAGGAGTCTGTAGGGTGGGGTTAAAAAAGTCATTCCACTTTAAACGCATTGTGCTTGTTCTGTGATTGCATCCTAAGACTAAAATGAGGTATATGCAGTGTCTGTGCTCTAGTACTGACACCTGTACTTGGAATATGAACACATCTATTTTTCTGGAGGCTGCACTGAGTGCTTAGCTGGGGGATTACTTTAGGCAAGACAGGATTTTAAGAAAATACGAAATCTACTAGGGAAGGGGAATCTTGATGACAGGGAGAGAGGAAAGAGCATGGCTTAATAGTTCAGCCAAGAGCTTCTCCTGTTGCAGACATAGACAAGACTGTGACCTGGAATGGGAGGTAATCTTCTAATGCACTCATGGGCAACGGGCATCCCAGGTGAGGAGAGGCTAAGCCTCCCCAAACAGCCAGGCATAGCCCCGCCCACACTCCGCCCCGAGGCCGCTTTCTGCTTCCCGCTCTTCCCCCATGGCCCCAGCCCAGGCTGCTCCTCTTCCCCGAAGTGAGCTGTGGCCAGGGCTAGGGTGGGCCGGCCAGCGGCCTGGGACGGCTGGGGCCGGTGCTTGGGCTGCCCAGTGCTGGGGCCACCCACCTAGTGCTCTTGAGCTGGGGGCGCTGGGGAGGGCAGGTTGGGGCGGCCCAGGGCTGGGGTAGGGGGGCCAGCAGTCGCAGAGGGGGGCTTGGGGTTCTGGCTGGGGAAGGGGGACCCTCAGGCAGAAGTGGCGCGGGTGGGGGCTAGCCTCCCCGAATGGGCAGTTCATGTGCTGCCCATGAATGCACTGAATAGCAGGAGGAAAGGGGATCTGAGAGAGAGAGAGAGAGAGAGAGAGAGAGAGAGTGTGTGTGTGTGTGTGTGTGTGTGTGTGTGTGTGTGTGTGTGTGTGTGTGTGTGTGTGAAAGAAGAAATGAGATTTCTCACTGAGTTTTGCAAATAGGAGCCTCTGTAGCTCTTAAAATAGGACTGGAGTTTGCAACACTTTCCATCTCTGACCCAAACAGAATAACGACAGTACAGCAGATTGCTGAGTGCTATACGCATGAAATGGAAACTAAAACCTGAAGTGTGTGCGCACTTGCCTACCTGTGGGGGAGTGGTAAGGTGGTGTTTGTGGTAAAGTCAATAGCACACAATAAGAAAAGCGAATCAAACTTGTCTGTGGTATCAGCATTAATGGGAGTAGGAAGAGGGAAACTGACTAGGATGGTTGCAGATATAGTAACAAAAAAACCTGTCATTCATGGCTGTAACATGATTAAGGATTAGGACATTTTTGTGCCAGCTGTTGGCTTTGTACACCGTAGGGCTTATAATAAAGTATTAACAATTTCTTAAATAACTGTGTATTGCAAAGTACAAGAGATTCCTGTTTGTTCTTTTGCAGTTCAGATGAATGGAACTTAATTGACAAAGCAGAGAAAATCCGACTACAGTACAGAATTGAAGAGGATGGGGAGTTCTGGTGAGGATACACCTTCTTCCATCTCAGAAGTTGTGTTTTCCCTGAAGTTCTTCCGTGTCTATGCTTGACTGATTGGGTACACATGAGAGTTCCTAGAGATGCTAAAAAGAACTGTAGCTCCACGAGTTAAGGTTGCACAGACATTCTTGCTACCAGTGCTCTGATGAGCATGTGCAAACTGAGATTTTTCAAAGACTTACAATTTGGCCAAATGTGGGTGTTTTTTCCAAGGCACACCACTGACCCCAGCCTGACAAGCCTTTTCCCCTGCTGCCAAATTTCAAGTTCCAAAATAAAGAGGTGCTAGAGTTTCTAACTAAAAGGATGTCAGATTGTTGTTGTTTTTTTAAACATAGGCAAAACAACTTTTTTCCATAATCTCATTCTTGGAAACAGCTGAACCATTTTTGCCAAAATTTTCCAACTAAATTCAGCCTGAGGCATGGAAAACTTCAGCTTGAATGAATATAGTTTGGCAAAGTTATAAGCAACTGAAAACAGTCTTATAAATGGGAAGTGACAGGCAACCTTAACAATAGGTGATGCTACCAACTCTGCCCATAATTCAGAGACCACCAAAAAGAGTAAGATCTGCTTTTTATGACTTGGTTTTTCAAAATAGTGAGCACCCACAAACCCTACTGAAGTCAATGCAGGCACTGAGCATTTTTGAAAACCAGGACCTTAGGATATGTCTGTGCTTCAGCTGGAAGGTGTGATGCAGTGTAGGGTGGGTTTGGGAGATATGTCTACACTGCGGATAGGTTGATTCCCAGCACGGGTAGCCAGACTCACACCAGCTCAGCTCAAGCTAGTGCACTAAAAATATCAGTGTGGACATTGCAGCCCCTGAGGGCAAGCCTGCCCAACCTCCTGCCTCTAAGCTCAGGCAACTAGTCTGAGCCACCACCAGTGTCACAACATCCACACTGCTATTTTGAGCATGCTAGCTTGAGCTGACTTAGCACAAGCCTGACTACACGCACTGGGAATCACACACACACACACACACACCCCCAGCTGATCTGTAGACAGAAACTAAGGAGCAAACCTTCAGCCTAGTACCTTACCCAGCATAGCTATTTGGACACAGGATGGATTTGTGGAGGAATAAAGGGGAAGGAATCCTCCCCACCAGAACATTAATTGGCTACAGAATCATAACTGGCCACTACTGCTGACTTGATGCTGCAAGTGCCCCTAAATCTTCTCCTTCATTGGGCTGTCACGATAGGAAAATCTGAATGGCAAGAGATTCTCTGGAGTCACCACCACCTACACCCTGCATACGGACTGATAGGAAGCCATCTCCATTGCGCAATGGAACATGAATAAAGGGACAGGAATTGCCCCCACACTAAATTAACCTAAATAGGGAGACAATATTTTAGCTGCTTTTCAGCTTTGTTTTTCTATCCAATAAGCACCACAAACCTTTGACAGCAAGCAACAATAAATGTTATTTGCGGTGTGCGAGCACAGATTGAGATACCATGTTGTGATATGGTTTGTGACAAAAGGACATTTGGGTCTTCATATTGTAACAGTGCAATATAATGATTCTCCATCTTCATGCTGTGACACATCATCATTATATATTTATGCACCGTCAGTTAGCCTCCAAATTTCATCTCCTTATGACTGCAGTGACTCAGGAAACAAAGTTCTGACTACAGAGAAATGTCAGAGCAGCAGTAAATATCAAACAATAAGATCACAGAATGGTTTAATGCTATTTTATAATTAAGATGAGATCAGTCATTTAAATCTGTTTCTGTAGATAAACAAATGATTACCAAGATTTATGTACTGAGCAATATTTCCCTATATGAACCTAGTATGTTCTGGCCCAGAAAACCGTATCTGCTGTCCCCTACAATAATAAACTTAATTTCAGAGGGATTATTCTCTGTACTTCAGGATTATTGGCAGATAAAAGATACTGAAATAATCAGTATAAAATCTCTAGGGCAACCAATATCTCTGTGTCTCCTGCACCTCCAGAAGGCATTCACTAGAAGGCTACATCTATACCTGGAGCAGGAGGTGTGATTCGCAGCTTGAGCAGACATATTTGCACGAGCTCTCATCAAGCTAACATGCTAAAAATAGAAGTATAGCCACGGTAGCTCAGGCAGCGGCAAGCAGCAGCATGGGCAAGCTGCCTTGAGTATGTACCGATAAGGTCTGGAGGGGAGGGGATGTACTCAGGGCAGCTAGCCTGTGCCGCCAGTCGCTGCTGCCCATGCTACTGCAGCTACACTGCTATTTTTAGAGCATTAGCTCGAAGAGAGATAGCATGAGTATGCCTACTCAAGCTGGGAATCGTACCCCCCAGTTCCAAGTGTAGATGGAGCCTGTAGGTGACACAGAGGAGGCATATTCAAAGAGAATATCATGTGAGGAAAAACTGGGTAGCACAAATCTATTGTATCTTTAGAAGAAACAAAAATAAGTGATTGACTTTGTGTAGGTTTTTTTTTTTAATAAATCCAAGTAAATAAATAAATGGGAGGTGATGTCAAGCCACAAAATCCAGAAGCAGATCTGGATCTAGATTTCAAATGTCCCAAAGTTGTGGGCGTCCTAATCCAGTTTTTGGCTTGACTCATTTGCAAAATTTAATCCAAGTTTAGATTTCAAATACCCCAACAAATGAGAATGAGTAGGTAGAGACTTTTGATTCAGGCCCTTCTCTAATACAAAAGAGAAAGTGATATAATAGACAGACATCAGCATTAAGTTTCACAAAGTACCACACAGTCAGAAACTCAAACTAGACAACTGTATTTAAAAACAAACTGAATATTAAAACATTGAAGCATCCCTTAAATTTCAGGCAGGCTACAGAAGCACAACATTGCAGAGTGAAATCAAATCAAACCACAGCATTGGTGCTTTTATCACTTCCATAGCAGCTTTGTCTAGGAAATAAAATAATGTTCTCAGACTGGCTTGTTAGCAACAGAAAAATTATGTTGTTAAAATTGTCTGACCAGTTCTACTGTACAGTAAATTCTTGGAGTCTGTTTTTCCACATCACTTGTGTTTATCAGTCTAGGTCACCCTTAGATTTATAATGCAATTGACTACTTGAACTCATGCTTTTGATTCCTACACAGTCATACTGTCAATGTCCAAGCCAACCTGGTCATGCCCTTCCAGGAGTGGGACAAGAGGGGAAGGAAATTCAGTTGGATTTTCCATACACACAGCATTTTAGGACACCATAAATCTAATTAGTCTGCCCTTGTCAAACAGTGATCAGGGTGGAACCAGGAAGAAAAAGGACTGCTGAGTTTCCATATTAATAGGAATGACAGAGTGTCTATTATATGGACAATTTCAAAGTGGTGCACAAGGTGGGCACAGAAATTGACATGATCTTTAATCTTTATTAACTTAATTCCCTACATGTGGTTTTGTATGATTGAGATTTTGGGGTGGGGAAATTGGTTTTATGGGATCCATTTTCAATATGAACCCAGAATCCAAGTTTTCTTATCTGTCCAGTCCTATTCTTTGGATACCCATTATTTTCTCCTTTCCCCCTCCCTGCTTCTCTAGGATGTCATTTGACGATTTCATGAGGTACTTCACAAAGCTGGAGATCTGTAACCTCACACCTGATACTCTGGAGTCTGATAAGCTCCAAACTTGGACTGTTTCAGTCAATGAAGGACGTTGGGTGAGAGGCTGCTCCGGAGGAGGTTGTCGCAATTATCCAGGTGAATAAAATATCTTCTAGTAGAACCAAACTCCCTTGGCCTCTGATTGTGTCAGATTGCACAGGCTATGCAGAATCATGCAGCAGCCTAATCAGCACTTGATGTAGGAAAAAAATCCAGATTCTGCAAAAATGGTGTTGATTTGGTAGTTGGCACATTCCTGAGTCTGTAGTGAGGTAACACCACAGTATGGTGTTAAGAAACACTGTACTCCAGGAAGTACCATTTTACCAAAAGAGATGTAAACCCAAAAGGCCCTAACTATTTTTTGTTGTTCAAATATTCCATAGCACCTGTTGTGAGAGAACAGATGTTAACTTCCGTGTGCTTGCCTAATTTCATTGTAGATATCTACATTCTCCCAACTTCAGTTTCCTCAGGAGTTTCAGTGAGATATATATCCTTCTTCATTTTCAGTCCTCAGTTGTTGTACACATTTGCAATGTTGCTATAAAACAACTGCAGCATTTCACATAGGGGTAGCTGCATCTCACTGTTGGCTGAAGTTATAGAGATATGGTAGGGTTTCTAAATTAGTGGTGGTTTCAGTTTTACAATGTGAAGCTTGTAAATCAGCAAGGGCTTAAGGATGCAAAATTCTCTAAATACTATAAATGCAAGATACTCTTATTTGCCTTGCAGATTGTTTGTTGGGAAGGAGTGGATGTTCTGGAATAGGGCAGTGCCAATCTTCACTAGAATGTGAAATGAGCCATTAAATCAATTATTTTCTGAGCCAGCAAAGGTAACAACAGGGAGTAGAATGGATACTTTGGCTTATCTGGCAGAAGTTCCTCTTTGCATGGAAATGGAGAAAAAACAGAAAGAGTACACCAGATTCTTCTTTTGTTAGCTCATCTTACTGCAAGTCTAGGCTTCCCAACCACAAGTTAAGCAAGACACATACTGGAGAGGTGAGGAGTCTTAGCAATTAGGTTTTGGCATTCCAAAAAAATTTCTAATGTAAAGCCATAATGTACTAAGATAAATAAGACTTGATGACTGGGGTGTCTGTAATACTTCTTACTGGAAACAGGGGTCTTCTTTCAAACAGGTTGGGAAGCCCTGCTCTATGGAATACAGTAGAATGGCTACTACACAAGGTAAACGAAACTGTGCACCATCAGTAACAGCACTAATATCAGTGACTATATAAAATATGAATATAGCCCCATAAAGGAGTCACATGGTGAAGAGTCACTTGTTGTATAGGCCAGCTTCCATCCTTGGTTGCAGAAATCAACTTCTGCACAAGGAACGTGTAAAAAAGGTGATTAACTCCATTTTTGACCTGTCTACCAAGAACTGCAAACCAGGAGTGAATATAGGAGATAAATAGAAGATAAAACAGGTTCTTTAAGAAGATACTCCAGTGAGTATCATCTTAAAGGACTGAAGTTATATATTAATTTGGGGGGGGTGGCATCTGGGGTTTTGCAGATACATTTTGGACCAATCCGCAGTATCGCTTGGAGCTCCTGGAGGAGGACGATGATCCTGAAGATAATGAGGTTGTCTGCAGCTTCCTGGTTGCACTGATGCAGAAAAACAGGAGAAAAGAGCGCAAACTCGGAGCCAACCTCCTCACTATTGGCTTTGCCATTTATGAGGTACCACTACTGCCCAGATGCTGTTCATTGCAGCAGTGCCACATAGTTCAGCTGATCCCAAATTGCAGCCCAACAGTACAAATCCTCCATGGACAGTAGCTAATTTTATAATGTAGCCTAGCTTACATGAACTGTAGATTTTGCCTTTAAACACAAAGATTTTCAAGGGTTCCAGCAAGAAGTTGATTTCCACTACTTTAAAAAAAATATCCCTGTGGTAAGCATGCGTATCCTATCTTCAGCAGAGAAGATGCAAGAAAACAGGAATAAAGTATTATCTTAGGCCTGGTCCCCACTAAGCCCCCACTTCGGACTAAGGTACGCAAATAACGTAGCTGAATTCGAAGTACCTTTGTCCGAACTTACCGCGGGTCCAGACGCGGCAGGAAGGCTCCCCCGTCGATGCCGCGTACTCCTCTCGGCGAGCTGGAGTACCGGTGTCGACAGCGAGCACTTCTGGGATCGATCCGGGATCGATTTATCGCGTCTTAACCAGACGCGATAAATCGATCCCAGAACATCGATTGCCTGCCGCCGGACCCTCCGGTAAGTGAAGACGTATCCTAATAGTTACTTGTAGGTCTGTTATGACAGGCCTTTCATGGTAAAGATTGGTCTAAAACCAAACCAGAAATTGTATCAGTAATGCCTATCAGTAAATGGGACTAAGCGGTCTCATAACAGTACTGAAAGAATGAGGAGTGGCAGCTTTTACTATTCAGTGGCTGGAGAGAGAATGTGGTACCTGAAAGAAATTCTTCTAGAGTGGATGGAACTAAGAGAGTAGGGAAATTCAGGTCTCTGTATTCATTTAGTCCATATTAATTTACAGATAAGGATTTGCCCTGTGTCATGTTATCTAGAAAGATCCCTTTCCAATCCCTATTCCCGACTTCCCCACATTGCTCCTCAGTAGCATCCCAAACTTCTCTTTGGTCAGGGGATTTACGCCTATCAGAATCAAATACTGCATCGCCATTGGCAGTGCCCTGTAATGGTGATGAGAATCACTGATAGGATGAGGTGAGATAAATAGAAGTACATGACCTGATTTTCAAAGGTATTGAGCAATTTCACTTCCTGTTGACTGTAATAGGAAATGGTGTTGTTCAGCACCTCCCAAAGCCATGTTTTAGTGTTAATCTTGATTTACTTTGCAGGGGACCCAAGAGGGTTTGAAGGGAGGTTGGGTTTTTTTTACGTAAAGGAGTGAGGTTGGTTAGAATGTTTATGTGATTTGAGGAATTTATAATTGATTGCAGTGTGCCTAGAAACTAGAACAAACACTTTTTATCTGTTCTTCTAAAGCTAGCTAAGTGCACTCCCCCTGCATCCCTAACAGTTGCCCTGCTTTGTTTCTCTCTAAGGTGCCGAAAGAGGTATGAGCTGAATGGAAGAAGAATT
Organism: Chrysemys picta bellii; assembly: GCF_011386835.1. Taxonomy (NCBI): domain Eukaryota; kingdom Metazoa; phylum Chordata; order Testudines; family Emydidae; genus Chrysemys; species Chrysemys picta. Next base: position 92,754,858 of record NC_088794.1, on the reverse strand, counting down.
GACATCTTGGTGTAAAGTTCTCAGATAACATAACTTTTGTGCCGTCGGCGTAAGCCGGCTGGGCTTGTTTTCAGTGGTTTAGCACAAGTGACAGTCTTACCCTTTGAGTATCAATTAGCGACATTGTGAGTTCACATCTTCTCTTCTTATTTCTCATTTTATATTCTTTCCTTTCCCCTTTCCTCAATATTCATCTGTTAAGTATGGATCCCATTCATGTCTTTTACAGTCTGGTACCATGGACCACAGCTAGCAATGACAGCCATCATCTGGCTATTGTGTTCCATGCAGCTAAACCCTATAAAACCTGCAGACTGCTTTCTTTACCTCCTAAAAATATGCCAGGTTCCTGTGTATTCTGCAGCATGGAGCTTGCTATAGAGTTGCAGAATTCACTCCTTGCTGCAGAATAATCTTCTGGAATATAGGGCTATGTCTACATTAGACATTAGCTTTCATTAAAAAAACCCAAAAAAACAGTATGTTCCCAGCCATTACAATTGCAAATAAACCTGAGCCTTCAGATAGCACCAAGGGAGGTGTGAACTGCCCATCTTGATGGTGTGTTAACTGTGAAATTTCAGGATCACCTTTTGAATATTGTCATTGCTGATTGTTTTACAGCTGATCATTTCAGCAAAAAACAGCTAGCAAATGTGCTTAGCTCAGAATCCCAAACCATCTCTCAATCTCTTCCCAAAAGCCCTACTGTCCCTACCAACCTACTAAATCTTCCACCTTTCCCCCATCAATTATGATGCAATTATGCCTTGCCAATAACAAAAAAAAATCTGTAGCACATTGAAAAACTGAGACACTACATAGAGAAAGGTAAACTGGATGTAAAATCAGAATATTTAATATGAGCATACTGTACTTATAGAGTCAGACTTTAAGGCGAGAAAGGACCATCATCTAGTCTGACCTCCTGCACACTGCAGGCCACAGAACCTCATCGACCCACTCCTGTAATAGATCCCTAACCTCAAGCTCAGTTACTGAAGTCCTCAAATCATGATTTAAAGACTTCATATTACAGAGAATCCACCATTTTTACTGATTGCATTATTTTCATAGTTAATTACATTGGGGTTACCATATTTAACAAATAAAAAAAGAGGACCCTCCACGGGGCCCTGGCCCTGCCCATTTCCCACCCCCAGCCCCGCCCCAACTCCACCCCAACTCCGCCCCCTCCTCCCTCCCACTCCCAGCCACGCGAAAAGGGCTGCCCGAGCGCTACCGGCTTCACGGTTTGCCGGGCAGCCTCCAGACCCTGCGCCCCCAGCTGGGGGCGCAGGGTCTGGAGGCTGCCCGGCAAACCGTGAAGCCGGTAGCGCTTGGGCTTCAGGCAGCCCCTATGCCTCCGGACCCTGCACCCCCGGCCGGGCACTTCCCCTCCCGGGCTCCGGCGGCGCAGGGTCCGGAGGCATGGGGGCTGCCCAAAGCCCGTAGCGCGCGGCTCTTAAACAGAGCCGAAGAGTCAGGGGAGGAGCAGAGCCGCCGCGGCCGGAGGCTCTGCTCCTCCCCTGACTCTTCGGCTCTGTTTAAGAGCCGAGCTGCCCGAGCGCTACCAGCTTCGGGCAGCCCCCATGCCTCCGGACCCTGCACCGCCGGAGCCCGGGAGGGGAAGTGCCCAGCCAGCGACTGGGGTCCGGAGGCAAGGGGGCTGCCTGAAGCCCATAGCGCTCGGGCAGCTCAGCTCTTAAACAGAGCCGAAGAGTCAGGGGAGGAGCAGAGCAGCTGCGGGAGGGGAAGTGCCCAGCCGGCATTTTCCCAGACATGTTCGGCTTTTTGGCAATTCCCCCCGGATGGGGGTTTGATTGCCGAAAAGCCGGACATGTCCGGGAAAAACCGGATGTATGGTAACCCTAATTACATTAACAATTGAAGTTTTTATTTATCTGGTGCAGAATTTCCATTTTGCCCACCAGGCTGCTACAGAAGCTAGGTGGTTTTGCATCTTCCATCATGCCCACCACCAAGAGCAGTGTCTTAATTTTATATTATGTGTAACGTAATCAGCCTAGTTTATTACAAATATATCTATCTATATTTATCTTGTTAACTGGGCTGTTAAACCTTGCCTCCTCCATTCTAAATCCCATCATGTTTTATTGTTTTGCCATCCTGATACTTGCTGATGAGGGAAGAGTCATTCAGCAAGTTCAACTCAAAGTACAGGCTATATTAGCCTGCAGCCTTGCAGGGATACTGGAAGTAACAGAGCATTGTTACAGTGCCCACAACCCTGGAGGTAGACTCTGCAAGCAGCATTAGTAAAGAGAAACGGATCTCTCACTTGGAGACTGAAAACAGCAGGGGACAAACACTGACCCTGTAAAACAGCCAGACTCTTTTGGATCTGATCTCTTTATCAGCACAATAGTATTGCTAAATTCTACCCACAACTAGCTTAATTTTGCAAGAGTTATTGGAAATTTAATTCTCAAAGATGATTTGAGAATTCTCTTTTAATTCAAATTAGATTTTAAATTGAATTTAGTGCTAGTAAAAGACACCCATCTGACAGCCCTGGACAATGAAATCTTCAGTTTATCCAGAGAACATATATGGCAGTGGCAGTGCACCAATGACCCTTATCAGCATGCTTCAACCCTTTCTGGAGGGACAATCCATAGAGGTTAAGAGGGTAGTTTATTCTCCAGGCTCATTCAGTCCTGGCCTCTGTGCTGATAAATCCAAGAAGTTAACAGTTAGTGCCATTTGTGACTGTGGCTTCTGTGATGTGGATACCATCATCTTAGCAACACAAATGAGACCACCAACTCATTTCAGGTAGGCCATACAGCAGCCATCAAATGCTAACAACTTCCAGTTAGAGGGACCTAGTTGGTGACTTAAGGTAAAACGGCCTATATCTATTACCAGCCTCCTGAGCCATCAAGCCTCCTGTACCTTGTATTTCAAAGAAAAGTTTTAATTTCACAGGCATTTTCTGCCAAGGTGATGTGTTGTCTGTGTTGGATCTGCCTGTGAGCTATGTAAGATCTTGCTGAAGATGGGATGTTTGATTCTTTTGTTTACAGATGCATGGTAACAAGCAGCACTTACAAAAGGATTTTTTCCTTTACAATGCCTCCAAAGCTAGAAGTAAGTCATATATAAACATGCGAGAAATCTCTGAACGCTTCCGGCTGCCTCCCAACGAGTATGTCATCGTCCCATCGACATATGAACCTCACCAGGAGGGAGAGTTCATCCTGAGGGTCTTCTCAGAAAAAAGAAGTCTTTCAGAGTAAGTTCAAGGGCCAGTTATTTGACTCTAAAGAAGAGGATGAACCACATGGCCCCCCATTCCCCCACAAACATACATACTCCCTTGTGCGCGCACACACACACACACACACACACAGGGGTCTTCTCTATTTAGGTTTCTAGGTCTTTTATGAAAAAGAAACAGTTTCTTATGCCTTGGAAGAAGAATAGTTTTTGCCTGCCTGCATTTGTGAGCTAGATCTAACTTTGGCTATCAGGGAAACATCATGGAATTAAGCAATTATTTCTTTTCTGTCGTTCATCCCTCACTCCCCAGATAGGTTATACTCCCTGGGTGGTCCTGTCTTCCTCCAAAGAGGAGTAAACTTGGTAACTGGTTTCACTTTGCTCAGAGCTAATTAGCTTGTTTTGTTTTCCCAAGCTGACAAAACTCACTGGCAGTGCCAAGCTCAGATTTAGCAGGATGCATGCCAAGCCATCGCACACTCTCATAGACAGTATTTGGGTACACAGCTCAGTTTGTTAACAGAGAGCTGTGTCTAGGCTTTGTCACTATAGAAGGAGAAGCCAATTCAAATCATAACTCAAGTTCTCATTTCAAAGTTCAAGTGGCTCTCTCCAAACCAGCTACAGAAACAAACCGTGTAGGAGGATGGCCCTTTTCTTCTTTTTTTTTTTCCCCCAAAACAATTTTTCCTCTTTCTAGGGAAGTTGAAAACAAGATAGAAGCAGAACGTCCTTCCGTAAGTATTGTGACAAAATTCCTCCTCTATCTTGGTGGGTCCTGCACTTATTGGCGGATTTTCTTGCCTCAGAGATTCACCATGTGGGTTGGGGAACAGCCCAAAGACCTTCCCCTCTGGAAGAACCCACAGTCCAGGTCAATTGGGAGGTTTGGGGGGAACCCGGGCCCACTCTCTACTCCGGGTTCCAGCCCAGGGCCCTGTGGACTGCAGCTGTCTATAGTGCCTCCTGTAACAGCTGTATGACAGCTACAACTCCCTGGGCTACTTCCCCATGGCCTCCTCTAAACACCTTCCTTATTCTCACCACAGGACCTTCCTCCTGGTGTCTGATAACGCTTGTGCTCCTCAGTCCTCCAGCAACACACCCACACCCACACCCACACCCTCTCAGCTCCTTGCACCTCTTGCTCCCAGCTCCTCACACTCACACCACGAACTGAAGTGCCCTGATTAGCCTGCCTTAATTGATTCTAGAAGCTTCTTCTTAATTGGCTCCAGGTGTCCTAATTAGCCTGCCTGCCTTAACTGGTTCTAGCAGGTTCCTGATTACTCTAGTGCAGCCCCTGCTCTGGTCACTCAGGGAACAGAAAACTACTCATCCAGTGACCAGTATATTTTCCCTCTACCACACTCCTGTACCCCACTGGTCTGGGTCTGTCACAGTATATTTTGCTTTCAGTTTATTACATGCAATGTTTTACTGTCTGATGTCATACAAACAGTATACTGGGTCACTACCCCTGGTTCCTTCTGTGTGTGAAAGTAGGAAAGAGTGTCACAGCTAAGAAAATAAGTAACAAGAGGCCAAGGACAGGCACCTCATGCTCCCATTAACTCTAATTGAGCAGCTATCTTATCATTTAGCTCTACAGTCCACCTGTGGAACTCATTGCCACAGGACACTGTGAAGGCCAAAAGTACAACTGGGTTCAAAAAAGAACTAGATAAGTTAATGGAGGATAGATCCAACACTGGCTATTAGCCAAGATGGTCAGGGACATAACACCATGCTTGGGTGCCCCTAAACCTCTGGCTGCCAGAAGCTGGGACTGGACGACAGAGGATGGATCACTCAATAACTGCTCTGTTTTTGTTCGTTCCCTATGAAGCATCTGGCACTGGCTGGTGTCAGAGACAGGATACTGGGTTAGATGGACCATTGGTCTGACCCAGTATAGCCATTCTTATGTTTTATGTATGGTGGCCTTATGATATGGACAGACCACATCATATGACATAAGACTTCATACCAGACCTGAAACCTACTTTCAGTAATGGGAGGCTAGTGCTTTAGGCACTAACCAGCCCCGGAAATTTCGCCATTACATCTGTCCTCACCAACTTCATTTTGCTGTGTGACTGAATGTACAATAAAGGCCTTGCAGAAAACCTCTTAATCTTTGAACTGAGAATGCTAGTTTACTGTAGAAAGTCTAGATTGTGCTGTAGGGTATTTAGTGTGAAAGTGACTTCTTGTCTGATAAAATCAGAACAATACTTCTTTGTGGCTCCTTTTGAATAGGTGTGTGATGATAAATACCAGTATTCTGCAAACGTCTCCAAACGGTAGCAGTGATTTTAATGAATATCAATTACACCTACAAACTGTTAACTCTTTTATTTGGGCTAGCTGCAACATGTTCAGAAGGGGGAAGACAAGGACTGATATAATAAAATGGAAGGAATGGTGGGTACTCAGTTCACCTCAGGCAAAACATAATTTAATTGACCCTTGCCCACCACTATGTCGACCCTTTCATTTTCTGTAATGTTAAATGAACACTTTCAAGACTGGTAGGCTTAAAATAGACCCACCATCTGGATATTGGTGTGTGGACACGGGTGTATCAATCTCCGGTACCCTGCTTACTGTAAAGAGTGGAACACTTAGAGCTGAGGTGAAGGTTTCTCAATTCGGGCAGGGCAGTGAGATGAACCCACTGGTCTGATCTCGTATGGCAATTCCTACCTTCCTATATTTGACTCCATGGAGCTCAGATGTATGAATGTAGCTAAATGGCAAAAATAAACAAGAGAGAGCAAGAATGACATTGCACAGTATAACTTTATACAATTTGTATTAAATCTACAACTATGTTTACTAAATATCGCTTTTTTTTTGGTTCAGAAAAAGAAAAAAGGCAAGGTGGGTCTCTGTTTCAATAGACCTGAAAAGTGCTGGACTTGAGTAGGGTAACGAGCATGCAGCTATATTAAAGTGGTGCTGCCGTAAACAGTACTCTTGTTAAATGCCTGATGATATCACAGAAGCTTGAGTTTTTTGCCAATGTCAGAGTGCGTTATCTGCAATATGAGAATTTATTGGTGTTAGAGCTAGTTTTCTGCAGCTTTCTGCAATTACACTCTACCATAGGCAGTGATGGCTTTGTCTTCCTATTGTATAGCTAATAAGAGCTTTGCAGGATAGTGTACTCGGCTCACACAGAGAAGCTGGCACCTCTGAAACTTTCCATCCCTATAGCCTGATCCAGATGCTGATCACCCAGGACTCCCATTGTTTTCAGTGGCAGTTGAAGGTGTCCAGCAGCTCATGGAATTGGGTCTTGTTTCTGACCTGTTACCCTACCATGCCACGAACCCTCTCCTTCACTCCCAGCTCCACTCCCTTCTCCACCCTTATCTCCCTTTCCAACACAACACAACCCTGCTCCAGACAAATGTCCTAGTATCCACGTTCTACTGTCAAATGCTGCCACTCTTCCTGCCACAAATTCCTGCTCCCCAAACTCCCACCAGCTGTCTAACCCAGCTGCCATCCTCCTTCTCTAGTAAGCTATGGGTTTCTCCCGCCCATCCCTTACAACACACTTTGCTACAAAGTATCCTCTACCTTGAAATTAGGTAGTGATGTGAGGATTATGCCATTTTTCCATTTGGGGGATGCAAAAATAAACCCCATTGAAACAAGTTATAAGAATTAATTCGGTAAACTCCTGTTTGGACTGTTATTTGCAAATTACCATTTACATCCTAGTCCATAAAACATCCAAAATCAGGTGAGCACGTAAAAAATATATGGCATGTCTGGCAAGGGCAGAGCAATCTTTTCTGTCTTTGAAAACATTAAAGAAAAGCAAAGAAAGCAATTGCACTCTGCGCCTGAATGCCTCACAAGTCAGTACTGGGAAGGGATCAAACACATGCACTGTACAAAGTTAAAACGTTTCCATACTAACAACTCAGCTCATTTTCTGCATGAGAATTACTGTAGTGCAGGTGGCCTTTATTGCTATTGCAGTGCTGCCACCCTTTCTGTGTGAGGGCTATTAAAGTTAGGGTGACCAGACAGCAAGTGTGAAAAATCAGGATGGGGGAGATGTGGGGGTGAGGGGGGGTAATAGGTGCCTATATAAGACAAAGCCCCAAATATCAGGACTGTCCTTATAAAATCGGGACATCTGGTCACACTAATTAAAGTACAACAAAGAACCTGGCAGGCCTCTTTTTTGCTCCTAAAATCGGGGAGTGTTTACTGCATAAATGGCTTTCCTGTACAAGGAGAACTAATACCTATTTTTGCACAAGAAGTATTAACAGCATCAGTATCACTTTTTAGCATGATGAGAACAGTAACTTCAGAGCCACCTTTGGTGCAGTCTCAGCTGTGCCCTTTCTGTGATGGGAGCTGTTGCAGCATGAGCATGGTCACAGAATGGATTTTCTCAAACACTTTGTCCTCCTCTATTATGTAACTTCCACTCCTCTTCTCTTCCCTTTGCCCTCTTCCTCCTCTCTCTAGCCAATCATCTTTGTTTCTGACAGAGCAAACAGCAATAAGGAGTTGAAAGTTGATGAAGCATCTGGCAAGGAGAAGAAAAAAACGAGCAGAGATGAGAAAAAGAAAAGCGATGAGGTTTCTGTACCAGTTGGCATGAAGAAAATGGAGCTTGGTCTGGCTAGCATGGGGAAGTGGCTGGGTGGGGTCAAGGAAACTGAGAATTATGAGATGAGGAAAGCCCTTTTAAAGCTGATAATTTTGTCTGATTTAGAAATTTCAGAGCAAAAAGGTGGGTGAGTAATATCTTTTGTTGGACCTTCTGCTGTGAGAGACAGTTAGGTAAATAAAATATATTACCTCATCCACCTGGTCTCTCTAATATCCTGGGACTAGCACAGCTACAACTACACTGCATTAGAACTTTCAGTCAAGTAGGTGGATATATTGAATTTGAGAGGGAAGAGATCGTCCCTTCAATGATTTTATGCCTATGTTGGAGAGAGTGATTAGTTTCATAGGAAACATGTTGAACTTTTGTGAACTAGACCAGGGTAGTCAATTATTTTTTTGTCAAGGTCCAATTTCTTGGTCAAGGTATAGTCAAGGTCCAGACTCCAGAGAAACATTTTTCACACTGCAATAACAATAATAATGATAATGAATACATAAAAAGATGTCATGGTCCATTCAAAAGTGTCTGGTGGTCTGGATTTGGCCCACAGTTTGTCTATTGACTATCCTGATCTAGACTGTGCAAGATGACACCTTTACAATTAGAAAAGTAATTCAGTCAATTGCTGATCAATCTCCCTGTAACAGCACCTGTTGTATAGGCAGTGTGTAGCAAATCAACTCATGTAGACTTCAAGAAGCTCCTATTGATTACCATGGCCTGTCAACAGCACAATTTCTACTGTGATTGTGTCAGCATTGTATTTTATAATGCAGTAGTGCTCTAACACCATTATAAATTGTGCAGAGGGGATCAAATTGTGTTATAATCATGATACAGCCCTGTAAAGACCTGACCTTTCTCCAATATGATTTATATGTAGTTGGTGCTAGCACAGTCTGAACAGACTTGCTGCTAGCAAGGTCTGAGTATAGTTTTCCTGCCCCCTGTTTTCAAGGATTGTTTTCCTGAAAAGTGTGCTAGCCAAACTATTCTCTAGCATCCCTCTGAGTAGCCTGTACCCTTGATTCTCTTGCATGGTTACATAATAGTTTAAAATTCTCTTCACAATGGTCACAAAAAAGCATGCTAGATGCTGCTACTAATAACCATATTTAAATAGTTGTTGGAAGGAGAACGTCAATCATAGGCTCTGGGTCCTGTCTATGCTGTAGCAATTACTATGATGGTGGGGACCCAATTACAATACAGTTGTTTTCTGACATATATGAAGTTACACTGTAGACGTGAAAACACTGTTTTAAACTGTATCTCCGAATCATCCTACAGCCTTGGACTTGACAGGGTTCCAGTATAGTTCATGAACATAATACAACACAGTTTAGTTCTAGCTATACCACAGGACTACACTATCTGTTAGCTAAGTTGGGGGGTTACCAAGTTGCAATCTGGTCACCCAAACCTGCAGTTTTTACAGCGTGGTTAGGTTCTAAATTGGGCTGTTTCTAAAAATAACCCCAGTATAAATATTTATTAAAAAGTTCAAAGAAATGTTAAAATAAAATCTATATTTTATTTTCCTCTGACTTATTTTTCCCCTTTCCAGCACTAATGTATTAGTAGGATTTTGTGTACTGAAAAAGTGAATCCCACCCAGGCTGTCCTGGGGACAGGTGGGAAAAGATTGAGTAGAACCAGTTATACGTGTATTTCCTTTTCCTTTCTCTGGCTGTTAGAGAAAGAAACCTTGGAGAATGCAGAGTTTACCCCTAGAGAATTACTCAAATTTCAGTCTCCATAAAGCATTAGAGAAGCAAAGCACCTAAGCAACAATGCTCAGGCACTGAACCAAAGTCGGGGTTGTTCAGAGTCAGGGTTTTGGTTTCTCTGCATGGAAAATGGGGCTGTTTTGCTGTGGGATTTTCAGAGAATGCCTGTGGCTGAAAGGTAGCCATATACTATCTTTCTTTTGTTTTTAACTACCACAAGGAAAGTCGCATTTTAATATGTAATTAGCATTATTCAAAAGTAGGCAAAATTATATCTAAAATGTGGAGCTTTCTTTTTAAGGACATGTGAGTAATTTTCCCTTAGTAATACTCAGACTTGTTTGCACGTTCAAGAAAAAGAGGGAGTCCATCAAATAGAGAGGCTGCCTTATGGGCTATTCTGCTTGGGGGAAAAGGCTGCTGCAGGCAATCTACAATCTATGCATCTGAACATCGCTGCAATTCCTCTAGTCAGTAGATAGGTAAAGGGGCATTGTCATTACCAGAACTTGTCAAAGTAAAGTGTACTTGACCCAAGAGCAGATCTCCCCACAACGGTGCATGCTCCATGCCTGCCAATGGGGGGAGGAGAGGGAGTGTGGGCAGCAAGTTTCAGCAGATGTTACTGAGCATGCTCAGTCTGTGGGAGCATGCTCAGTACAATCCACGCAGCAAATGTGGGGGAGGCATGCATGTTGCCTCTGCTCCAAATATCTCCTTTATAGGAGATTAAATCAAATATTTGAAGATAAACAGCAAGGAGTGAGAGTAATTGTTCAAAGGGATAAACAAGAGCAATGGGATAAAGTTAAGCAAGTAAAACTACATGATGGTTATTAAGAAACATTTTTAAATATTTTGAAATCTACTAGTCATTAGAAAAATTTCTAACAGCCCTCTTAAACTGTGGAATAGTCTCCTGAGAGGAAGGCCTGTCACTTGACATGCTTCAAACTAGACTGGACAAAGTACTACAAAATGTGTTGTTGAAACAAACTACTTGCTTCTGGTGAATGGATTGAATGGCTGGTAGATATTGTTTTATCTGTAACGTATGTGATATTAGCACAACTTTCTTCAGAAGGCCTTACAGAAAAGTGGTACATCCTGTCAGCTCTGCAAAGGCTATCAGGAAAATGTAACAAACACTATAACAGTTCCTTGCTGTAGGGCATTCTGCTCTCCAGAGCAGTTCCCAAAGGAATGATCCTGAAATAGGAAAAGTTCTACTCTGTTGGGGAGGGAAAAGAGAGTTGAAATGTTATTCCAAATTCATTAAGGATTTTCAGACAGTCACAAGTGAGTGATTGATCCAACCCTGGAGATCCCCTTCTCTCTCCCAAAGGCCCTCACACCAGCCCATCAACATTTATATTTGTGTCTTTGCAGCCCACTCCAACAAATGCTGACAAGGATAGTGAAGAAGAGAAGCAGTTCAGGAATATATTCCAGCAGATTGCTGGAGATGTGAGTACACAGTCCAAGTCTCTACCTTTCACAACAGACTAACCTTGAGAGCAGTTAAATCAACAGCCATTCCAAAGAGGATGGAGCTCGGCTGTTCTCAGTGGTGGCAGATGACAGAACAAGGAGCAATGGTCTCAAGTTGCAGTGGGGGAGGTTTAGGTTGGATATTAGGAAACACTATTTCACTAGGAGGGTGGTGAAGCACTGGAATGGGTTACCTAGGGAGGTGGTGGAATCTCCATCCTTAGAGGTTTTTAAGGCCCAGCTTGACAAAGCCCTGGCTGGGATGATTTAGTTAGAGTTGGTCCTGCTTTGAGCAGGTGGTTGGACTAGATGACCTCTGGAAGTCTCTTCCAATCCTAATATTCTGTGATTCCATGCAGAATCGAAACACACTTGAAACTCTCTCTGATCTCCTGAAAGGTCTCAAGCCAAGCAAATCACAGTACAGTAATACACTGAAGCCCTGAGGCCTAAATGTAGTTTTGGAACCATATCTTATCAGTGTTTAGTCTTTTTGCCAAATAAGAGGGAGTTTTATTTAAAGCTGGCTTTGTGCTTCATTGCTAGTATGTGGAGTTTCTTGACCGACTTCACTTACATGTATAAACAGGCTAAAAATAAAATATTCCTCAGTAGATGCTTAATTGTGGAAATTAAAAATGGAAACAGATCAACAACTGCAGTGCTTGGTGGCCTGGTAATAGGATAGAAAACCTTTTACCTTTAGATCAGGTGTGACCCATGGTGTTTTTGACATGAATTTACTGGCTGTTCATCTAATGACTGTTCAATAGCCTGTATGAAATGAGTTGTTGGTTCCCAGAGGACAGGGGACCACTTAATTAGCATTGTTTGTCACCTGGTTCCATGTTTCAGCAGTGAGGTGACGGTTTGAATGGGCACAGAATAAACTGCACTCTCTTTCACCCCTATAGACAGGTCTCTCCGGAGCGGAGCTATGGAAAAGAAACTTTCACTGCCACTTCTGATTCTGTATCTGTTCTGTAGCTAGAGAATCAGTCTCTGTACAGAACCAGAATGAAACTGACTTTAAAAGTTCAGAAAAATGAAATCATATATTTCTGCTTGACAGAAAAATAACACTGGGAAGCCAGAAGTTCTAGAACTTGCAGGGGAAGCTGATTGTGGCCTGAGTAATTTTAAATAATATATTTTTTTCCACTACAAGTTTACACTTATTCCTCTAGTACTGTTTTTTAAACAGTTAAAGAATGACAAGCAGGAATGTAGGAGCGAACGAAGGAGAGTTAGAGACAAGACAAAAAACAAAAAAGAGAATGCCTACATTTGTGTACATGCACACACACATACCCACAACCTATCCCAGCATTAAGGTGGGTCCCCTGGGTTTTACAAGGTTTGAACTCAGTATAACTCAAGGATAGAGTGGTTCTAGACCATTAACATGACCCCATCTAAACTAGCTGGCAAAGCATCCTTCCAGCAAACCACATTTAAATAGTTCTTGTTGGAAGGATGTCAGCAGTTTCCCTGGCCAATGTACAGAGTGCTAATGGCCCTGATGGTTCTTTCGTGCACTGATTTACACCAGCGTAACGTCACTGACTTCCATGGAGTTACTTCTGATTTTAGACGTATAAAAGTAAAAAGACAATCAGGCGCAATGAGTTGTTTTCCTGTTAGTTTAACTCTCCATGAATAGCTCAGATCTGTACAGTCCACTAAGGAACACACTGCACAACTTGGACGATCCCCGGATTTTGGGCCAGCTGTGAGGCTGATCCAGTCCCCTACTTAAGAAATGCTTTAATTTGGATCCCCAGGGTGCAAGCAAGCCTTGATAGCTGTGCTCCCATGCCAACAGGTGGATGTGCAGGGTGGCACAGCAGTTGATAAGGCAGCTCATCTCTAGTGCAGGGGGATCCTTTAAATTGCCCTTTAATCTTTTAATCTTCCTATGGCCAGCTACACCAGCTTTTTATTAATTATTATTATTTTACCAGTGATATGAGCAACAGTCCAGCCAAAGATTTGGGTCAGTATTTGTACTGTGTATGAACTGGGACTTCTTTCTCTGCTGCCAGCATATTGCAGCACCTAAAAATCACCAAGAAAAAAAAACTTAGCATTATTAAGAAAGCCATGCTCTGCAACCCTTTCTGCTCCATACTGAATGTTATAATTTGTGGCATTCTCCGCACCTTTCTGTCCAGGACATGGAGATCAGTGCTGACGAACTCAGAAGTGTTCTGAATAACGTTCTAAAAAAACGTGAGTTTGAGCTTTTTTCTACCTCCTCATCAGTCTTTGAATATTATTGAGCAAGGAACTCTCTAGCTGTGACATTGCCTGTAGTGTCATCTTCACACTGTTGCCCTCTTGATGTCAGTTATGGCTTAAGGTTTAAGAACTTCCTAGTATCACTGTAGTGGGATTCCCAGTTGGGACTCCAGCAGGCTGAACTTGCTCACAGCAGTGTCCTTTCCATTTAGTCTAGGACTGAGTTCTCACATCACTGCTGTTTGTTCAAGGACTAAAGAAAGTGAGATTCACTCAAAGCACTGTGTGGGGTAATCTAGCTTATGTGAGGTGAAGAAAGTTCAGCCAGAATTTGGAACAGTAATAGCCCTGAGTACCGGTCAGTTTCTCTGTCGCACATTTTTTGGAAGGTGTCAGAGATAGATTTAGGGTTTGTACTTTGAATGGAGTCACATCAGATAGGAAGAGATACTTGCTGACTTGTAAAGTTTCTTCATTTGGGATTATTTCTTTCAGACAAAGACCTGAAGACAGAAGGGTTTGCGCTGGAGTCCTGCCGCAGCATGATTGCCTTAATGGACGTATCCTTCTCAAATCATAGATGATTATTTGATATTCTAGATTTCTTGCACAACTGGCTGTAGAACCACCTGAAATACAGCTTTGTAAATTAGGGAATATAACCGTGCCTTTGTGAGACACGAATGAGAATACCAAATTCAGGAGAAACTGAATCTGCAGAAATAGGGCAGATACACCCCCAGACTGGCAGTTATTCTCCCTTAAGATATACCAAACCAGCAACAAAAGTAAACTTCTGTTTCACCACACTAGCTAACAAGAAGTCAGAAAAGCTGTTTCCTTAGGCATTCCAGTCCTTATATCACCACCGAAAACACTAGGCTTAAAGATGAGTGGTTCTTTAAAACCCATTTAATCAAATAAAAGGGTTCTTCTGATCCCAAAGAATCAGCCACATACCCAGGTCAAGATATAACTCATATCTGACCCCAAAATCGTGCTGTTGCTAATCCTTTAGTATCTAAAGTCTGAAGGTTTATTTATGAAAAAGAAAGAAAGGTGAGAGTTAAAATTGGTTAAAGGAATCAAATACATACAATAATTGCAAAGTTCTTGGTTCAGGCTTGTTGCGGTGATGGAATAAACTGCTGGCTTAAGTCATGTCTCTGGTTGCTTCCAACTCATTGGAAGGTCGTCAGTCCCTTGGTTAGAATGCTCCCATCAGTATAAGTCCATGGTCCAGAGGCTTGAGCAGGAAAGAGGCAAAAATGGAGAGGTTTCCAGTGCTTTTTATAGCTTCTGCCATATGGAGGGAAATTCATTGTTTCAAACAAAGCCCTCAGCACAGCTGGTGGAAAATTACAGGTATCAAGATGGAGTTTGAAATCACATGGGCAAACCACATGTCCCTGCATAATTTCGCTTATTCATAGCGGGAAAGTCCATTATCTGTAGATAGGCTTCTCGTCTCCCATGGTCCATTGTGAGTTAAGTGTTCCTGGATGAGCCACTTAATTTGAATATTCCCTTCAAGATGTACAGGCTAAATACCTTGTGGGCGTTACCCCAGGAGCAAACATATTTGAAATATAGGTATAGAGCCAATGCTCATAACTTCAAATACAAAAATGATACATGCACACAAATAGCATAATTATATTCAGCAAATCATAAATTATATTCAGCAAACCTTTCCATAGACACCTTACTTGACAACCTTTGTACAAGATTTGTTGCAATTATATAACAGTAGCAACAATGATCTACGTGGTCATATTTTATCAAATAATGTGACAGGGAAGCAGAACAATACTTTATATTCTGTACATTCCTATTTCCTGACAGTGGCCAGTATCACATGCTTCAGTTGAAAGCAGAAGAAACTCCAGAGTGGACAATTATGGAACAACCAGCTCATTGCAGATGTTTCTTCCTAATCTGGCAGTTAGTTAGCTTTTTGTCCTGAAGCATAAAGATTAGATCTTTTCTTTAAAAATCATATCTAATGTAGCTATAGTTTATGCAGCAAAATTTCACTATTTCTCTGTTACCCTTAATTTGTAATATGTTAAGTACATCTTACTGTGTACTTTTTATATAAAAGTATTTTTATAATCTCAGAGCATGCAGTATAATATACAGTAGTACAGGATGGTACATGTTCATTTTAGGTAGAAAAACTGTATAATATGTTGTATTTGATATATAATGTGTGATCAAGTAATTAAAGAAGATTGTTATGCACATGCATAAGAGGACAGAGTGAAATTTGCAAATGCAACCTGAGTGCATAACTATGCAACCTTAATAGAATGTTGTATAGGATTTCTTAGGTTGTTTTGGTGGGTTTTTTAAGAGAGATGAAAAATATAAAACAGAAGGAGCTCTATTCTTCAGGATGAAATTTAGCTGGCAAGTTAAATCGGCAACTTCATGTGTAAATTTCCACATTTGAAACTATTTGAAAAGACACCACTAGAACACCTCAATCCTACACGCTTTAAAAGATCTCTAGGAGGGACCCCCTCTCCTTCCAAATGCAGGAGCTCTGTACCTAGTGACAACATTTTATGAACATGGAATTAAATGCAATTCAGAATGAACAAAAGGGTTCATAAAGTACTTTTCAGTACTATTCACCCACCTCTAATAATAAGGGAAATCCTGAATAGGATTTATATCCTCTTGAAGTGGACTCTGACCTGAGTTTTGATAACTTTCTCTTAAAACATTTTTTTTACCTGAACTCTCACATCACAGACAGATGGTTCAGGGAAAATAAACTTCGAGGAGTTTCGACACCTCTGGGATAAACTGAAAAGCTGGCAGGTATTGTTGAGAATTTCTTGTGTTTTTCTTATTCTGTACTTCTTCCATAGAGGCAATGTTCACGTAACAATTCCACCAAAACAGTTCTCTTTCTGAATCCCACAAAGCATCTACTCACAGTATAATACAGTGGTTCTCAACCTTTCCAGACTATTGTACCCCTTTCAGGAGTATGATTTTTCTTGCATGCCCCACGTTTCACCTCATTAAAAAAATTATTTGATTACAAAATCAGACATAAAATATACAGCACACTTACTGAAAAATTGCTCAGTTTCCCATTTTTTACCATATAATTATAAAATAAATTGATTGGAATATGAATATTGTACTTACATTTCCATGTATAGTATACAGAGCAGTATAAACAAGTACTTGTCTGTATGAAATTTTAGTTTGTGCTTGCTTGGCTAGTGCTTTTTATTTAGCCTGTTGTAAAACTAGGTGAATATCTAAATGAGTTGATGTACCCCCTGGAAGACCTCTGTGTACCCCAGGGGTACACATACCCCTGGTTGAGAATCATTGCGATAATAAACAAAAGTACAATACCAATCATTAAAAAGAAATTGACCAGCCCCAACACTGTATACAATCTGACAAAGCAAAGAACACAAAGAAATCAAATGGTCCCAAAGACTACCCAACCCATAAATTAAAGGGATTTTTCCCAAATACAGAATGACGGTGTGTGAGGTAAGGAGGGAGAAGAAAAGAGGGGAAAAGCCAGAGTTACACCTCAAAAGTATCAGAGATAGGATAACCAAGAGAGATGGAGCTTTAATTATAATTAAGGCTAAGATTTAGTCATGTGTATTTTTAGTAAAAGTCATGGACAGGTCTCGGGCAATAAACAAAAATTCACATTCTGTGACCTGTCCATGACTTGTACTATGAATACCCCTGATTAAATTTTAGGTGCTCGGGGGAAGGAGGGTGGCCCAGGGCCAGGTTTCTGGGGCTGCCTGAGCAGCAGCAGGTGTGGCTGGACCCAGGGCCACCTGAGCAGCAGCTGGTGCGGCTGGCCTCGGGCCCATCCCAGCTGCTTGGGTGGCCCTGGGGTCAGCTGCACTGGCAGCTGCAGAAATCATGGAGGTCCTGGAAAGTCACTAAATCTGTAACCTGCATGACAGACTCGCAGCCTTAATTGGCTACAATTTTGTCACGGAAGTCCCGGAATCCATGACTTCCAGGGTCCTCCATGACATTTTCTGCTTCAGCCCCAGGTCCGTGGGGCTGGAACCGTCAGCCAGCGAGGGCCCCAGAGCTCTTAGCTGCTGCACACGGTGCCCCTACACCCAGCTCCCAGTCCCAGAGCTCCAAGCCGCAGTGGGGGGTCCCCGCAGCTCCCAGACCCCGAAGCGGGAGGGGTGACCCCACAGTTCCCAGCCGACACGGATGCTGGGGAACTCTGGAGCCACAGCAGCAGTGGGTGCTGGACCCCCCACTCCCCATTTTGTCACAGGTTTTTTTTTGGTAAAAGTAATGGACACGTCACAGTGTTCCATTAATTTTTGTTTATTGCCCATGACCGTGACTTCTGTCCCTAAAAATAACTGTGACAAAACCTTAGCCTTAGTTATAATCTAAGGGCAGTCAATGAGGAGCTGTGGTAGACCTCTAGAGGGGAGTTCCACAGCCTCCCTCTAGCCTGGAGCTGACTTAACTGAATTTAGGCTATGTCTACACAGCCCACAGCAACGAGCCTCCCATCCTCCTCCGTGCTAGTATTCAGGGACTGAGAGCAGACCCACCTGACAACCCTGACAAGATGTGAATATTGAGCAAAAGGCAACTCATCAAGTGTTTAAAGTCTAGATTATAAATAGCTTCTATATATCAAAATTAAGGCACTGAATTGTTTACTGGCAGCCAATGCAGTTTACTGAGGAATTTGAGTTATGCAGTACTGAGAAAAATAGGTTTGTTTGTTTTTTCAGCACCTCTCATGTGCTAGATATTCCAAAGTGTTTGCAAAGCAGTGAGGTAGATCAGTGGTTTTCAACCTCTTTTCATTTGTGGACCCCTAAAATTTTTTGAATGGAAGTGCGGACCCCTTTGGAAATTTTAGACATAGTCTGCGGACCCCTAGGGTTGAAAAACCACTGAGTTAGATGATAATACAGTGATTGTATAAGCAAATGTAACTATCATTATGTACTCTGTAATGGCTCACCCAGAGACTTGGGAATTGCAACCTGATTTATACAGAGAAAGGGTCTATTAGTCAGGACACTGGGATTATTTCCAACTTTTTTTAGTAAAGGGCCCTGGATCTTCAATTTCTAACTGGGCAGCCAAAAGACATAAGAAAGAAGAGCCTTAGTACAACATCTCATGAGAGCGATAGCCCCTACAATAATGCAGCACCCCTTACAACTGCGCTGCAGCGTCACCATTCTTTACCTCAATGTGTGTGGGGGGGAAACACACGACTTTCACAGACAGTCATTATTCTTCAACTAACCACCACTCTACTCTGTATGGAACTCGTCTAGCCTTTGAAGCCTAGATACCAGAGTGCTAGGGTGAAAATCATAGCCCTGCTCAGCGGCCAGCCTTCCCCAATCAGCATTGTTTTTCTACAAAATGACCAAACTTTATTCCTGATATTTATTTTTTTCTTTTCCAGAAAATTTTCAAACGTTATGACACAGATCATTCTGGCACCATTAACAGTTACGAGATGCGTAATGCAGTCAAAGATGCAGGTATTGCACAGTACTCAATGCCAGGGATTCATCTGAATCCACTCCCTCTTGCTTTCCTCTTGTTCCTACCCTTCCTGTACCCATGTAGTAAAAATGAGAAGTACAGTGCAGACTTTTAAAGGAATACGCCCTAGAAAAACCTGGATACTGAGCTGTTGCCCTGGACAAATTTTCACATGTCCAAGCTGCAAGGAAAACACTTTGGGTTTTGAAGACTGAATCTTCTATTCAGCCAGTTCTACCTTTCAGTGGTAAACAATATTTTGCCTTCCCTGTGCACCCTGCATCAAGGATCTCAGGGAGCTTTACAAGCATTAATTAATTGCCTGGCACAGCTACCGAGCTTTGTGCAGCTCCATGCGTGACATTTCTCAAGAGGTGGAAGTCACCTATTTCCCCCAGGGTTCCCACCAATTAGTGGCAGCTGGTGTGAGGGAGGCAGGGACCTGTTCCCAACACACCTCATAAGCATGGGAAGGGAGGAGGCAAGGAGCAGCAGTGGGCATTACTGAGCCAGTGGGGGGGACGTTCCTGGGCCATTGACACAGCAAGCCTGGAGTAGCCTGGGAGGGTTGTTGATGGTGGAATCTGGGGCAGCCTCCCTTATTCAGCCCTCCCCATTCCTGCCCCATTTTGTCCACTTCACCCCCTGTCCCCACATTCTGTCCCCTCTTAACCCCCACCCTGCCCCCCTCCTGCCTTCACCTGCCTACCTGCTCCTGCTGATATTGCTGCCACAGCCCCTTTCCCCTCCTCTAAGTCTGGGCTGGGGGCTCCCTCCTGGCTGGCCAGATAGTGACAGGCAAGAGAGGTCACCTGGCTGCTTCTAGCCACAGTGGCCCCTGGTGACCAGGAGGAACTATAGTAGCTCTTTGCCTACAGCTTGCTCACAGCCCAGCTAAGCACAGGGGATGCCTGCTGAGCTGCAGGCAGGTGGGACTAGGGTTGCCAATTTTAGTTGGATGTATTCCTGGAGGGTTCCTCAAGTGACATCATCTTTAATTAAAGATTAATCTTTAATTCCTGGAGACCACAGGACAATCCTGGAGGGTTGGCAACCCTAGGTGGGATGGGGTGGCAAGATGCATGACACTTGGTAGCCCTGCCCCTGTGAGGTAGGGAAGTGTTATTGGGGAACTCAGCATCTCCCACCTGCTTTATATCAAGGGAGGAGATGGTTTGCTCTTTAGCCTTTCATTGCTTATATCAGTGCTGTCCAGTCTTAGTAAATGAAGCCTGGCCACTTCCATAACCCTCATCCACTCAGTGTGGTATTCTGTCCCGCTCAGTGGGGGCTGGGTCACATAAACATTGATGAGCTGGTTGCAGGCTATGTTCCCTCTAAGCTGCGCGGCCACACAGCAGGCTATCAAGGGCTGTGTAGGGGCCTGGACTGGTGAGGAGAGAGGTAGGGAGTATGCAGGGCTGCGACAGGGAGAGGTGCCTGGCTCCTGGCCCCGGCTGATACAGTGAGAGAAGGCTGGGGGCAGTCCTCTCTCCCTGCCACAGCCCCCGGGGCAGCCTGCACGCCAAACCCCTCATCCCCAGCCCCACCCCAGAGCCTGCACCCCCAGCTGGAGCCCCCTGCACTTCAACCCTGTTCCCCAGCCCTGAGCCCACTCCAAACCCCTTGGCCCCACTCCCACCACCCATCACCTCCATATTGGTGCACATAACAAAATTCATTCCGCACATGAACTGTCCTTGCCTACCCCCAACATAATTAAACATGCAACATAATTAAATTCACCCTGCAGTCCAGGTGGCTGCTTTATCTCTCCCAAACTCATTAGCATACCTGCTTCTAGAGAGACTATACAGGCCTGACACATTCCATTGCCAGTGACTGCAGCTAAGGGAGGGAGAGTATTTCATCATTCAGAAACTCATGAGCCTTGTTATGAACCTTAATGTGAAGACGTTGGTAAATTATCTACATCAACATTTTGTGCATTGTTCAGGCAGCTATATTTCGGTTTTGGCAAAACCTCAATCATGGAATTTTGGTTTTACCAGGACAAATAAAAAAACTACACCTGGGTTTTGCTTTACATGCTGCAGGAATACGGTACATTTTACAGGTTTCTCATTCTTGCTAGTAAAATGATTAGCCTAAAATAATATTCTTTCTTCTTTAAATAATTCTGGCCTGATTTCTTAAACTAGGAGAGGAATAAAATGTAAAATAAACTATAAACCCATGCTTAATATTGAAAGCTCACATATTCTGTATGAATATGCATTTAGCCAGCCCCCAGCAATGCCCAAATCCATGTAAACACCTCTAATAAGCCAATCTGCAGCGCTGGTTGACTAACTGCACATTCCTATACAGTATGTAGATGGGTAATATTGAGGCTGGGGTTTGTATGTTTTAGTCATTTATTTTTTGCCACTGTACGGTTTTATTGTTGTAACACCTAGTTTCCTCACTGATCCCTGTCTGAATTTTTGTTACTCCAGCCCCTTATTTCATCAGGTCTAAATTAGATTTTAAACTCTTTGGGGCAAGGACCTTCTCTTCACAGCGATAATGGGAGGTAATGAGCACACTTTTGCCACTTGAAACAGTAATTTCAAAATGCTGTTTCCTATTAAGAGAGTAACCTGACACAATAAAGCTTCCTGCATTTTTATTTTTCTTGAGTCACTCAGCTTGGACCTTTGGTATATGGTTAGATGCAGGAACTGATGACTCCATACAAAGCTTTTTCTCAGTGTCAGTCTGGTACCGGAACCGTGCCAAGAGCTGAAGAACAGCTGTCTTCTGTTTCTCTTCCTTCTCAGGATTCTGCCTTAACAAGCAGCTCTATGACATCATTACAATGCGCTATGCTGACAAAAACATGAACATTGACTTCGACAGCTTTATCTGCTGCTTTGTGCGACTGGAAGGAATGTTCAGTAAGTGCCAGTCCAATTTTTACTGTCCTTCTTCTTGTGCTATTCCTCTCTCACACAGGAGCACGTGGTCCCTCCCAAGCAAAAATTGCTCTAAAGCTCTACTGAAAGCTTAATATCAGTGACCATTATGAAAATTAGCTGATTTCAATAATGAATGTCATCTGTTCTGCTGCAGTGCTTCTCTGTTGTTGTTAGCTATGAGTCTCAGGCTCGGTAAGCTCCCTCAGAGCAGTGGCTGTTTTATATTCATTAGTGGGGTGACCAGATGACCTGTTTTTAAAGGGACAGTCCCGTATTTAAACCCTCCTGCAGGTGTCCTGACTGTTTCAGGCAAAGTCAGGCAAATTATCCTGGATTTTCTGCCTCCCCCCCATCAGTACTGGTAGGTCCTGCTGCTGGCCAGATCCCTGCTCGCCAGCCGCCCACCCACCCCCAGCAGTGAGTGGGGGGAGGAGGTCCAGTGGCTGATGATGGGGGTGGGTATGCAAGGCTGGTGGCAGGGTGAAGCTGCAGTGCATGGGGCTGGCTGCTTCCCCTGCTGGTCCATCAGCGCATCCCTCCCCGCGTGCCAGCTCTCGGCCACCAGAGCCCACCCCCTGCCCTGTTTCTGGCCGGTCCTGGCTGCATGCTGCGGCAGCTGATAACTACAGGCAGGCGCCAGGCAGCGGCCAGTTACGTGTCGCCTCTGCTGCCCACCCATCGGCCCTTTACATATGCCTCCTCTCACGGTCCTCTCCCTGCTTTGCCCTTTCGCCCCCTAGCCCCGCTGCTCCTCTGTATCCCTAGCCCCCCAGCGGGGCACATCCTGCTCCCAGCGCTGTGTGGAGAACCAGCCCCCGGTCGGAGCGCTCAGCTCACCAGCAGCCTGGCCTGCAGGCTCCTTCCTCCCCCAGGTGCCTCTGGCTGGGCTGGCACCCCAGGAAAATTCAAGACCCTCTGGCCCAAGGCACTGGCCAGGAGGCGCCAAGTCCTGCATGTGCCAATGCCCTGTGTAGTGCGGCACAGTCTCCAGTCTCCGCCCCTCAGCTAAGCTCTGGAGTTGGGGGAGGGAGTGATTTCCAGCCTGTTCCTGCCCTGAACCTGCAGGCTCCACAGCAGCCCCCCAGGCAGGGGCTTAGCACCCTCTTCACCCCCCCACCCCCAACCGCCTGGGGTCCTGCCCCCATGGAGCGCGGGGCTGCTCTGTCCCCTAGGCACTCTCCCCTGCTGAGCCACCTCTCTGGCTGGTTTGCTGAAGCCCCTGCAGTCAGGGTCCCTGGACCCTGGTGCACAATCCATCCTGAGGGCTTAACCCCTTTGTGCCTGTACTATAGCTAGGAGACAGGAGGCAGCTGGGTTATGTCGGGGGGCCAGCAGCAGCCTAGAGGTGTTAGCTACCTTTTGACACTGTGCAGGCAGGAAGGGATAAGCTGCTTCTAGTCATGGGGGCTGGGAGAGGAAGGGAGGAAGAGATGAGTTCTGCAAAGACACAGGCCAGGTCATCCCTTCCTCCTCCCCTGCGGTTGGAAGCAGCTCCCTTCCCTTCCATCCTGCACAATGCCAAAAGGCTGCTGCTGGCCATGTTCTGGTTTGAACCCTGGCAGAAATTGGGGGGGGAAGCATATGACCCCCATCTCCCCCCCCTCCACACCCCCACATTGCCTCGGGAAGATGCGGCACCAGGTACTGGGAAAGGCGGGTCCGTCCCAGGGCCCCAGCCGGGCATAGAGGACGGAGAGCACGGGGTAGGGAGAGTCGGGTTGGTTGGTCACCCCCGCCCCCGACCCTGTGTGAGAGAAGGGTATGGGTGTGTGTGTGTCACCTCTTTCCGTGTGAACCCTAAAACCTTAAAGATAAGAAGGTAAATAAAAAAGAATCCAACTATGCAGTATTTCTTTTTAATTGGGGTTCAGTCAATGTTGATGTTAATTTGAACATTTGTACTGCATTTCTGACTGATTGCCATAAACTCACTTGAATACGAGTAATTTTACCAGGGGTCCCGTATTGAGCATAGGGAAATATGGTCACCCTCTTCATTAGTACTCCAGCAATGTAAGATATCCCATAAATAAAGCTACTATTGAAGGCTATTTGGTAGCTACAACTGGAGTGAAATGCAGCTGCTTAATATCATTAGCCGTAGGGAACAGAGTTTTTCAGCATCTTCACCTCTCTTTCTTTCCAGCTGCATATATTATTTGGGTACATTATTATTGGGTATTTCCTCTCACTCCTGTGTGCCACAATAGCATGGTCATCCTTGCTCATAACGAACTGGCCCTGTATAAATCCAGCTACTAAAGGCAGGAGGGCCCTCAACCATGCATTTTGCTTCCTTCACTGCTCTGACCATTTGAATCTGTTGTGCTACAGTATGTGGTGCGAAGCTGATATATTATCTCAGTGTTTCACTTGAAGGATGTGATTATGGGGTTACATGTGAGGTGGGTTAATTTGTTGTTTTAATAATTTCACATATGGGCTCAAGGACTATGTGACATGACAGGCACAGTGTATAAATCCCCAACTGGGCCTTGTTGACTACAGCTGAGGAACAACCGAGCAAGGACACTTAACAAGCCCAGTAGCTGAATAACAATCAGCACAATTCTATACAACAGATTGGGACTGTAGGTTGATTTGTTA
Organism: Chrysemys picta bellii; assembly: GCF_011386835.1. Classification (NCBI taxonomy): domain Eukaryota; kingdom Metazoa; phylum Chordata; order Testudines; family Emydidae; genus Chrysemys; species Chrysemys picta. The sequence continues at coordinate 92,730,427 of NC_088794.1, read as the reverse complement.
TACACAGGATGGCCTTCACTTTATCCATAGTAATTGTATGTACTTTGTATTGATTTGTCTTTCCTTAGGGGCATTCCACGCCTTTGATAAAGATGGAGATGGTATCATTAAACTCAACGTCTTGGAGGTAAATAATTTTACTCAGGTATTTTTCTTGGGTTATGGTCAGGTTGCGCACTTTTGTTCTTCTTCGAGTGATTGTTCACGTCCATTACACATTAGGTGTGCGCGCGTCACGTGCACGGATGTCGGAAACTTTTTCCCTCAGCGGCTCCCGTCGGGCCGGCAGGGTCCCCTCCCTCCTGCCAGAGCGGCGCCCCGCTCTAACGTAAATATAACCCTGCAGGCCCGACCCTCCCTCAGTTCCTTCTTACCCTCCGTGACGGCGTTGGAACAACTCTGTCTCTCGCTTGAGAGTGTCCCTTAGCTTTAGTAGTTAGTGTTACTCTTAGTAGTTATCAGTTCTTTAGTAGTTAGTGTTAATCTTAGCAGTTATCAGTTCTTTAGTAGTAGTTAAGATCTTTAGTAAGGGTTTTACTCCAGATATTTCCTTGTTTTAGGTGTTTGGTCAATCCCGACACCGGCCCTGGGCGGCAGGGCATGCTACACGCCCAAGGCTTCAAGGCTTGTGCCACGTGCCGCAAGCCTATGCCGATAAGCAATCCCCACGACTCGTGCCTCCGTTGCCTGGGGGAAGCACACCAAAAAGAGCGCTGCAAGATCTGTAAGGCCTTCAAGCCCAGGACTAAGAAAGAGAGAGACTTTCGCCTTAAGCAGCTGCTCATGGAGGCTGCATTACAGCCCTCCACTTCGACACATCAGGCCGCGGCACCGTCAACTTCGGTGCGGAGTGCCCCGGCATCGGTTCGTGATCTGGCACCAGCGGGGCACCCTAAGCCTACGGCACCGACACAGCAGGACCACCCCCGGCACCGGTCATCTTTGCCGGCAAAATCGAAGGGCCAACCCAAGGCCCGAGGACGCTCCCCACATAAGAGGGTAGTGCCCGCGAAGACCTCGAGTGCGCCTAAGGGCGTGGCGGCCCCAGGACAGATCCCAGTGCCAGTGGCTCCGGCGCCTAAAGGCCTGTCGAGCCCCAGGATAGGCGCATCGAGTGAGGAGGAAGGGCTGGAGGAGCTTTTGGAACAGCCCTCCACCCCGGACACATTTGAGGCAGCAAAGGACCTCATCGAATTGTCCGCTGAGGGCCTCCTCCAAGCCAAAGATAATCCACCAAGACTGCCATCCAGAGGCAAGCCAGTAATGGTGCGCCCATCACGGTCACCATCTTGGCACCATTCATGGCGCCGATGCCGGTCGAGCTCCACCTCGGTGGACTCCCGGCTACCTTCGGCGCAGAGGGCCGCACAGCCGTCAGGCCCCAATAAGCGCCCGGCACCGACTCAGCAGCCCTACTCGAGTAGGCACCGGGACGTGTCGCCACGCGATCCCCAAGACCGACCACTCGCAGTCGTTCCCGGTCCCGAGGTCACTGGTACCAGTCCAGGTCGGCAAGACGCTACTCCCTGTCCCGGTCACGGAGGTACTACTCTCTGACCCCGGACCGGCACCGTCCCACGGCACCACCGTGGCATCCAGGTCACCGTCCGTGGTTTCGGAGGCAGACTCGGGCCATTCCAGCAGATTTACCCACAGGGAACATGAAGCCACTTGGCACCCACAGTAGGGCCAGCCAGGACAATGGCCATTCTGGACCCCTTGGGCCTACCACCAGCAAGGCCCCCCCATCCAGGACCTCGAGATCTGGCTCCTCGGGACACCGCTCCCGCTCCCCGCAGGGGCGCCCCTCCTCTCGCAAGGAGGCCACGGTCTCCAGACCACCGGAGCGAGAAAGAGCCGACTTGGCACCGAGCCTGGCACCGTCTCAGACCCACATTATAGGACAGACCCCAGAGGAGCGCCCAGTCGGTGAGGAATTGCAGGAAGAGGAGGACGCACAGAAGGCCCTAACCTCCTCCTCCTCACCAGATGAAGCCGTGGCGGGCACGACAGTGTCCGGCCCTCCCCCGATTGACCATCGGGCGCACCAGGAACTGCTCCCCCAAGTAGCCCTCAATCTGGGGTTGCAGGCGGAGGAGACGGTAGAGCAGGAGGACCCCATGGTTGACGTCCTAAGCCTGGAAGGCCCCTCCAGGATCGCACTCCCGCTCATAAAAACAGTACAGTCTAACTATAAGACAGTATGGCAAACACCGGCCTCCAGTGCACCAACTGCGAAAGGCGTAGAGAGGAAGTACTTCGCCCCCTCCAAGGGGTTCGACTTCCTCTTTTCTCACCCAACACCCTGTTCACTGGTCGTCTCTGCGGTCAACGAACGAGAGCAGCATGGCCAGCAAGCCCCGGCCCCCAAGGCCAAGGAGGCAAAGCGCTTGGACTTATTTGGTAGGAAGGTCTACTCGTCTGGGGGCCTCCAGTTGAGGATCACTAACCAACAAGTGATTCTGAAGAGACACAATTTCAATTCTTGGGCATCAGTCTCCAAGTTTAAGGACTCCCTGCCCCAGGGTTCACAACCCGAGTTCGCTGCCTTAGTGGACGAAGGGAAGGCAGTAGCCAAAACCTCTCTGCAGGCCTCCCTTGACTCCGCGGACACAGCTGCCAGGACAATCGCGTCAGGAGTGGTGATGAGGCGCTCGGCATGGCTACAGGCTTCTGGCCTTCCCCCAGAGGTGCAAAACACCTTGCAAGACCTCCCGTTTGATGGGTCAGGCTTGTTCTCAGACCAGACCAAATGGTAATATGTACCAGATTACATAGCCTCAAAGACTCTCGAGCAACCCTCAAGTCGTTGGGAATGCACACCCCAGTGACACAGAGGAAACCCTTTAAGCCACAACCACCGCAGAGGCAATACCACCCTCGTCCTAGACAGGAACCATACCGCAGAAGGGGCAGGGATAACAGGCGTAGACGGAACAACACGCCTAACCAGGGCCAAAGCCAAGGCCAAGGCAAGCTGCAGCCGGGAAATAAGCAAGGGTTTTGAAGCTGCGATCGAGGACAGCGTACCGACCCTTATACCGGATCCTCCGCAATGTTTCAGGGGCCGCTTGTCCCATTTTTACCGTGCTTGGTCCTGTATAACATTGGACCGCTGGGTCCTTCGCACGGTGGAGGCGGGATACACCCTTCAGTTCTCCTCGCCCCCTCCCTCCCATCCCCCATCCCCGTCCCTCTTCAGGGACCCCTCTCACGAGCAACTCCTTATGCAGGAGGTGCGGGCCCGCCTCAAAGTAGGAGTGGTGGAAGAGGTCCCTCCGGACCTAAGGGGGAAAGCGTTTTACTCCAGATATTTCCTTATTCCCAAAGCAAAAGGGGGCCTCCGTCCTATTTTGGACCTCCGCAAACTAAACAAATTTTTGGTCAAGGCACGTTTTCGTATGGTCTCCCTTGGCGCTATTATCCCAAAATGCATGTCCGTGGTGGCAGCCTTTCTTCGAAAAAGAAAGATGCGGGTATACCCGTACTTGGACAACTGGCTCCTCGCGGGCAGGTCAGAGGACAAGGTCCACTCCCATGTGGCACTGGCGTTACAGGTGTTCCGCAAGCTCGGTCTACTGGTCAATGTACCCAAGTCCTCACTGATCCCCCTGCAGAGACTGGATTTCATAGGAGCAGTCCTGGACTCGGTGGTGGCATGGACAAGTCTTCCAGTTTCCTGGCCATTCAAAGGGTCGTAAGCTCCATCCAACAATTTCCCACGACCATGGCCAGATGCTGTATGCAACTCCTGGGGCACATGGCGGCTTGCGCACATGTAGTCAGACATGCCCACTAAGACTCAGACCGTTACAGTTGTGGCTAGCCCAAACGTATCGCCCCAACAGAGACCCCTTGGACCTAGTAGTGACAATCCCAGCTCGGGTGTCGAACTCCCTCCGCTGGTGGCTCGATCAGCAGCAAGTTTGCGAAGGGGTCCCTTTCACCACACACAACCCACCCTGACGTTAGTGACAGATGCGTCGGACCTGGGCTGGGGGGCACACCTACGGGACCTGCAGACCCAGGGCTTATGGTCCAGGGAAGAAAAGTTGCTCCACATCAATCTGAAGGAGTTAAGGGCAGTTCGCCTCGCCTGCCAGACCTTTCACGCTACCGTAGAAGGCCACAGCGTGTCAGTTCTGACGGACAACACTACCGCCATGTTCTACATAAACAAGCAGGGCGGGTCCCGATCCTCTCCCCTCTGTCACGAGGCGCTCCTCCTATGGGACTTCTGTATAGCCCATTCAGTCCAACTACTGGCAGCATATCTCCCAGGGGTCCAAAACGGGTTAGCAGACCGCCTCAGCAGGTCGTACCACATTCATGAATGGACGCTGAGAAAGGACGTCCTGCATTCAATCTTCCAGAGGTGGGGGTTTCCCCAGGTGGATCTCTTCGCCACCAAGGACAACAGCCAATGCCCTCAGTTTTGTTCATTCCAGAACCTCAGCCCAGGCTCATTGGCAGATGCCTTCGCGATTCAGTGGGGCGGGAGCCTGAGGTATGCCTTCCCACCATTCCCGCTCATCCACAGGGTCCTGCTCAAGACCCGCAGGGACAAGGCGACAGTCATCCTCATCGCACCAGCGTGGCCACGCCAGCATTGGTTCATGACCCTGCTGGAACTGTCCTTGACCGCCCCGATTACCCTACCCCTCCATCGCGACCTCATCACACAGGACCGGGGTTGCCTACTCCACCCGAACCTACCGTCGCTACATCTCACGGCGTGGTATCTCTCTGGCTAAACGATACGGAGCATAGGTGCTCCCACCAGGTCCAGCAAATTCTTCTTGGTAGTAGGAAGCCCTCCACAAGAGCAACCTACCTTGCCAAATGAAAGAGATTCTCTCTCTCTGGTGCGAGCATAATCTCATACAGCCTCTCCAGGCCTCCATCCTATCAATACTGGTCTACTTGCTGCACCTCAAGCATCAAGGGCTCGTCCCCACCTCAATTAAAGTGCATCTGGCCGTCATATCGGCGTTCCACCCGGGAGAGTTGGGGTTTTCGGTATTCTCCAACCCCACAGTAGTTCGATTCCTCAAGGGGCTGGAGAGGGTGTTTCCCTACTCACACCCACTGGTCCCTGCATGGAACCTTAACCTGGTCCTAACTAAACTCATGGGACCGCCCTTTGAACCCCTAGCCTCTTGCTCCCTCATGCACCTCTCATGGAAGGTAGCGTTTCTAGTGGCCATCACATCGGCTAGGAGGGTATCGGAATTGAGAGCCCTCACTTCGGAACCCCCTTATACAGTTTTGTATAAGGATAAGATGCAACTGAGGCCGCACCCCAAATTCCTTCCTAAGGTGGTCATGCAATTTCATATGGGGCAGGACGTTTGTTTACCGGTGTTCTTCCCCAAGTCCCATACGGACCCAAGCCACCACAGCCTGCATACCCTCAATGTCCGTAGAGCCTTGGCATTCTATCTGGAACGGACCAGGCCATTCCGCAAGTCGACACAACTGTTCATTGCGGAGAGAATGAAAGGCCAGCCTATCTCGGCTCAACGCTTGTCAGCATGGATTGTGCTTTGCATCCGCACATGCTATGAGCTCGCCAACGTACCAGCCCCGGTGATCAGGGCTCACTCGACTAGGGCCCAAGCGTCCTTGGCGGCTTTCTTGGCGCAGGTTCCACTCCAGGAAATCTGTAAAGTGGCCACCTGGTTGTCGGTGCATACGTTTACAGCCCATTACGCAATCCATCATCAGACCAGAGAGGACGTGGTGGTCGGCAGGGCTGTGCTTGAATCAATTGTTCCTTGACTCCTACCCTCCTCCAATGGTAAGCTTGTGAGTCACCTAATGTGTAACGGACGTAAACAATCACTCTAAGAAGAAAAAACGGTTACCTACCTTCTGTAACTGTTGTTCTTCAAGATGTGTTGTTCACGTCCATTACACTTCTCACCCTCCTTCCCCTCTGTCGGAGTCACCGGCAAGAAGGAACCGAGGGAGGGTCGTGCCCGCAGGGTTATATATACGCTAGAGCGGGGCGCCGCTTTGGTGGGAGGGAGGGGACCCTGTCGGCCTGACGGGAGCCGCTGAGGGAAAAAGTTTCCGACGTCCGTGCACGCAACGCGCGCACACCTAATGTGTAATGGACGTGAACAACACATCTCGAAGAACAACAGTTACAGAAGGTAGGTAACTGTTTTTTCTTACTCTTTGTCACCCTTATGCTTAAGGGAGTCTTGTCAGAGTTAAGCTGACATTACTGTCCAAATGGTAAGATAAGAGACTCCATAATGTCTGCTAGAGAGTTTGCTATTGCTATCAATTTTACGTGGAAGATGCACAGATACACAGTAACGTATGGCAGTATAAAACCATTAGATCGATAAGCTAAATTAGACAATCAGCATGGAACCCAAATCTCTTACAATTTGTCATTTAAAGTGCATCCAAGAACTTTAGAGGTTTATGAAACAATTTAAAACTAAAAACACCATTTAAAATATTTTGGACAATAATCTCCTACCCCAATAATCCTACCCTAAGGTGGTGCCTCTCCCTAGTTCTCAAATAAGACCTCACTATTATGGCATATGTACTTTTTAAAAGTTCAGCTGACAGGGTCAGTGTTGCATAGTTTAACATGCGTCAGCTGTCTTAAATGACTTGGAGAGAAAATGAAAATATATCAAAGGAACAAAGAAGGGCGAGAAAGGTGGCTAAACCTGCAATGTTTATCATCTTACATCTCAGGTGAGACTTATTGTGCTATAGTTACAAAGCTGTGATATATCTTTCTACAGTGTATATCCTGGAATGGAGGCAAAATAAAAGGTTAGACCAGGGGTCAGCAACCTTTCAGAAGTGGTGTGCCGAATCTTCATTTATTCACTCTAATTTAAGGTTTTGCGTGCCAGTAATACATTTTAACATTTTTAGAAGGTCTCTTTCTATAAGTCTAATATATAACTAAACTATTGTTGTATGTAAAGTAAATAAGGTTTTTAAAATGTTTATGAAGCTTCATTTAAAATTAAATTAAAATGCAGAGCCCCCCGGACTGGTGGCCAGGACCCAGGCAGTCTGAGTGCCACTGAAAATCAGCTCGTGTGCTGCCTTCGGCACGCATGCCCTAGGTTGCCTACCCCTGGGTTAGACCCTATCAAGGTTTTGACTAGATACAGAAGAAAAAAATGTGGCAGAGAAACTTTGCCTATGACAGCTCTTCTTCATCTAAGTGTATACATTTAAACAGCCTTAAATTTTATTTTATTCTGGGACAGTTAACTACTAGCTTCACACCACCTTTATGTAGAGTAGGCCAAAAAAAAGTTATAGTGCAATTACTCCAAGGACTTTTAAGAGCCTGTCTGAAAGCACGGTTTCAGTCTAAGCTTCTGGCTTGAAACACCTAGACTCCCTGTAATTACTGTCTCAGATGGCAGCAGGGTGAATTTAGCCCTTCACCCTTTAACGATATGTAAACTGAGGTCCATGCATTCTTACTCCATGCAAGTCAATTGAGTAAGATTTAAAAAAACAAACAAAAACAGAAGGTGGATCTGCCTTGGGTAGACATGGGGATCCCCTGAGACATTGCATTAGGAGAGGTGTTTGAGCAAGTAGCATGGGACAAAATTCAGACCATTGCCACTGCCCACAATGCTGCATAATGTAATGAGTGTTACTATTGGGTACGGGAAAGCAGGCAGGTGCAAGCCCACCCATTGCTAAAGGACCCTCCCCCAGCCTTAGGGGAGGATCCACAAGGTTCAGGAACTCAAATAATTACAGGGGACAACCAAAAATGTAACAGGGGCAGGTGTGAAGGTCAAAGGGTCCAACAAAGGGAACCTGAGGGGGACACTGAGCAGAGAACCCCGGACAGCGCCCACTGCTCCTTGGTGTCAAGGGAGCCAGCAGACGTCGCCCAGAGGAACTGTGCTGGGATGCGTGAATAGAGGGAGGACCGGAAATAGGACCCACACTCGCAAAGAACCTCCTCAGCCAACATCCTCTCCCTGGTGATGTAGTGAGTGTTAGCAGGCGGCTATCCTCCAACTCTAGGAATGGCTGCATTTCTGTGGCTCCAGCTGTCTTCTATACCGTTTATGAAGTATTCTGGGGTGAAAGCTGCTAGATACCTATAAATATATCCCATTTACATTACTTCATTTTATAACCCTGTTTTTGATTTAAATTGTGAGGGGAAGGAGGTGGGGGATGCACTCTACTCTTAGGTTTTGGAAGTCACTATTATACTGAGTGCAACTGTAACCTCTCATTCCCAGTCTTGATATCACCATAGAACCACCTAAGATGCATTTGTCTTCATCCCTTTTGGGTTCCTGGAGAGATAGATGGGCCTAGTGGGGATCAGAAACTTCTATGTGATGAGGGTCCAGCCAAATGGGCCAGATATAAACATGATTCTCTATGGCATGGGCCTAAATCTAGTCCCACTATTATTTGGAATTCATGTGTTTATGAGCCCTTCTAGAAGTGATTGCTATCACAGGGCATGTTTGGGGAAAGGAGACAGGCTCCAAAGAATGTTCTCCCTGCAGATTGGCATTTTTGAGAGAGAGAGAGAGAATATATATATATATATAAATATAAAAGAACAGCAGGGGGAGTTACCAAATCCCATCCTCACTGCTAGAAGTTCAGCTGTTGTCCGGGATCAAGAAAACTAGTTAACTCCTTTGCCTTCCCATCTGTGCATTTACATCACAAAATTCTTGGTGCAGTTCCTTATAAGCAGCTGGCCCTGGGAACAACACATGGGGAAAAAGCAGCCAGTCCCAAAGGAACAGCAGACATGTGGATAAAAAGTGAAAGGACGGGGGCCACTTCAGCTGTGTGTAATGAGGAACTATCTGAACATTATTACATGGCTGGCTAGTGCAGCAGAGGCAGGAGAGGGCCATACCCATGAAAGGACAATTGCTGAGAGTGAATCTTGGTGTGGGAGGAACTAGGCTATAAGTCTTACGTAGCTGTGAATCACCACCAAGCACTAGAGAGATTCTACAGACCATGCCAAAGTCATAATCATCAACATTCTTAGTTTAAAATGTGGGGTCTCTCTCAGCAGTTTCACATTACAGTTCATAGAAACAAGAACTGGTAGTAACAGAAGGATCATCAGTTCTGAGTTTTGTTATGTGAATGATGAGAATGGCAATGGTCTACTGTTCTCCAGTCACGTTGAAATCACTTCTGTTGCTACTTAACTTTCACTCTTCTTTCAGTGGCTGCAGCTCACCATGTATGCTTAAATTGACCTGGCCTCCCTCCCCTTGTGCATGAACACTGCCCACGACTCTCAGGATTTCTGTTGGAAGCAACCAGCTTCAGAATATGAAGGACTTCCCAACACAGCTGCCTCCCCTGCTTGGAGCCACAGAGCAAAGAACGATTGTTACCCAAGGCAACTTGCACGTTCCAATGCTGAGCTCGAGGAAGGCACAATATAAAAACAGATGGCAATACCCTTTAGGAAAGTGACTAGAGCTCACTACCTAAAAACTAATCTATTAATGCCTCCCTGGCATTTTCCTTTTGCAACACAGGTTTAACTTACTGATGACCAAACGTAAGCATTTTTGGCATGGTAAGGTTACCATCAGTCACTCCCCACACAATGCACATGCCTTTCCACTACTATGCTGGCATGTGGAAAATATTTTCCCTACCGCTCCAGGGCTAGTAATTCCAAGTCAACCGTTAGTCCTTATGCAGGACTAAGTCTGTATCTGAACTGGGTCTCATAGGCACCACTGCCATCTTCTCACTCTTCGGTTTCTCTGTTCTAATTCTGGTTTCAGTATTGCTAGTGCTGCTTCTTCACAACAGTGTACTCAACCATAAATCACACTGATCTTGTGTTTTTTCCTGTGATGAACCATCTAGTATTTTTCATATAATGGCTCAGTAGGCCAGTGTTGATGTTGTTCAAGAACACAAGTGATGAAGACATTATGGATATATCTACAATGCAATAGAAGGTGAATAAATAAATGTGTTCTTAACCTGGATTATCTACATGGGTTAAAATAGCAGTGAAGACACCGCAGTGTGGCTTTTAACTTGAGTTAGCAGCTACAGTTCAAGCCAGTGGAGCAGCCTGGGGCTGACCTCCAGCTGCTAACCTGAGTTAAAAGGTGAATTGCTGTGTCTTCACTGCTATTTTAACCCATGTAGATAATCCAGGTTAAGAACACATTTCCGCCCCCCCCCCTTTTTTTTTTTTTTTTTTTTTTTTTAAGTGTAGCTGTACCTTGTGTGCTGACAAGGGCTTGCTACCTGTTGAAAACAAGACAATTAAATGAGGCACCAACAAAATATGGAGTTTAACTCCCCTCCATTTTCAATGGGAACTGAGTGACTAACTCCCTTAATCTCTTCTGAAAATCTGACCTGTAACTACCTTGATATTTGGATATGAAGATGCCTTATGACTATCTAGAACAGAGACACCCTTCTATTACTACACAAACAAGTGAGCACTTCCTGTTATTTTATACATTGCCCCATTGTGTACCATTGTATTATTTTAAACCCTTCCTCATCAGATTGAGATAACGCTATCAGTGGAACTGAATCCAGCAACTAATTGCAAGTTTGCCTAGCTCCCGTCTCCAATGGAAACTACACCCTTCAGCTTTTAAGCTTACAAAACTGCACTTTAATACAAACAACTTCTGGTCTTTTAGTCTCAACTTTGTTTTTACAAAAGTCACTTTGTGAATTTAAATTTTATCTGACATACTAGTATTAATCTAGAACTCTGCTGTATCAACTGTTTGCTCCTCATACCCGCCTAGAGTGTTAGCTTTGGATCTGTACTAGTTTATAAACCAGCCTTAATCTCAGCACTGAGTTGTTAGATGGAAAGGAGCTTCCATGATTTGAAGCTCTTTTTAAAAGGGCAATTTATCAATTACTTAGCATCAATTTACCCTGTTGTCTTGATGTGTTCCCCCCCCCCCCCACGTGCATTGGCTTGTGGGTTTAAGTTAAGCAGAGAGAAAAGCAAGCTTACCAGAAACCTCAAACTCCTTTCTCCAAAGCAAGGAGAGGCCAAAACATTAGGATTATCTATGTGCATAGCTACTACTGGAATCAGCAAAGTGGGAGGCTTCTGTGATTGACAGCATGCCCAAGATGGAGATTTAAAGAGAGACTACTTTGCAACCCCACAAACGGTAAAAGTGGGTTTATCTTGGAAGGTGATTCCAAGTCCATTTGTAAATTAAGAGGTTCCTAAGCACCTTCATTGAATGTGACTATTTTGGGAAAAAAGAATTTGGTGCAATTCAGATACAAGAGTTCTACTTATGCAATCTAATAAATACTTGTGCTTGTGGTTTGATTCATTGTCATTTTTGCAGGAATGAAGAGGCAAAATGAAAGACTGGAAAGTACTTAATTATGCTGTACACAGGATGCCTTGAGGCTACTTATATGGCAAAGCTGTTGGGTTTTTATATCCATTTCCCTCTAACTGAAAGGCATCTGTAAATTAACCCTTTAAAATCAACATATAAAGTCTCCAGAACAGACAGATGGAGCAAATACAGAGAAGAACAAATTCTAAAGACATTAGGTTTTGTCATGATTACAGCCTCTTTGTTTCTGTGGTGTGGTATCAGTATTCATGGACAATACAGCAGAACAGAGACACCAGAACATTTTAATACAATTAGCCCCCAAATTTGGTGTGCATTCAACCATGGCAGAGCTTCCAGGGGGAAGAAAGAAAAGAAGAAGAAAAAAAAGGTTAAGCTTCTGATATTCTCAGACACTGAAAAATATTTTAAGTTGTGAAAATAATACTGAGATGTGCCATCCAGGCAATTTACTCCCTTAAAATTACTCCGAAGAAATTAGAGACTCTAAATAACAAGATATTAAGCCAGGCATGTTTCAGGCAGTCATGCTCCTTATTGCGCCACATGCTGCCTTGATATAGCAGGATTCTCAAAATAATAGTGCCACAATACAGAAGAGCAAAAAGATGCACATGTTGGGGGAAATGTGTGCTAGTCCAACTTCCAATTTAGGGGAGTCTGGAGATCAGTCGGATTTTTATGGGTATGAATGATTTCTTCACATCATTTAGCCAATACACTCTACCATGGCAGTCAAAACACTGGTTTGTTTGGGTCTTTTTAGTGCAGTTTCCACACAATGCAGTTAGTCTAATTTAAGTTTGTTTTTCATGCTTCTAAATGACAAACGATTGCTTCTCAGGGTCTGAATTTTACCATTCAGCACCACAGGAAAAAAATATGTAGATGCCTACCTAGTTACAAGCCTAACTTTAGGCACCCAGGTTTGAAACTGTTGGCCTTTATGTTCAAAATGCTGTAAGAACATTTACTAATCCTCACCATCCACATGAGGTACTTAAATATTAGAGAAAGTTTAAGTAACTTGCCTAAGGTGACATGGCAGCTCTAGCAAGGCAGGCCAGAACACAAGGGTATCTGTATTCCAGTCCAGTGGTAAATCCACAGTCTTTATTTCCCAATTGGAAGCACACATGAATGTTACACTTTCTGGTCATTCCATATAAAAGCTATCACACACAGCTGATAGATTAAATCATTTTAAATTATCCAGTGAAGGAATTAATTCCATTCAGACTGTATTAAACTGAGACAGAACACCTTAGTATAAAGAACTTTTATTTTTTCCTTTTTTTTGTTTGTTTTGCTTTATAAAGTTCCATTAATATGTTCACAGCTTTGCACCAAAATGAAAGAGGAAAGACCAAGTCATTCTGTGCACATGATCCACACAGCTTTACTTATGAAATACTAAAAAGCCACATTGTTTTATCCCACTTTCATTCTTCCAAAGACTAGGTTTAACATTTGTAACAAAATGAAGTTGGAGAAGCTGGCAGGCACATATTAAAAAAACACTTTACCTATACAGTTTGCTTTTTATTTTTACTAATAAATATTTTACAAACAATAACTGAAACAATTTCAATAATCTTGCTTGCATATTCTACAATTTGGGACTATCTAGACTATGTCCAGGCGGTAGTACCATACATACCTGAAAACATCTTAAATTTCATCTAGTATTTGTGTTTAGTCACAAAAGGGAAGTCATCCTGTCATGACCACAGATTTATCCACAGGAATCCAATGTTTGCTAGAACTTGATTTGCATTTATAGGTTTTGTTGTTTTCTTTGTTTGTTTTGATCCAGCAGCGTTGCAGTGTGAAGGTCTGCAAATATGCACAGAAAACTTTGCAGCCAAACTTGTGCTGTTTAGCAACAGGCTTTGACAACAAATTCCATTTATCATCTTATATTTTGACCACGCATTTTTGAAGTCTGCATTCTAAACACTTGCCACAAGAAGGCAAACAGAAGCTGGGGTATTTAATGCATTTTTATATCAATGAACTGAAAAATCCCCCATCTACCTCGAAAATGGTCCTTGCTGACCACAGCTCAGTAATTAAGGCATCTTGGGGGGCGGGGGTGAGAAACACTAAACCATCATCAACTAGCTACCATTTCTTCCATTAAGGCCCTGCAATTGGGAGGGGAAAAGATGACTGAAAAGCAACAATATTGATAATGTATCTACCAATTCAACTGCTGTTTTCTGAGAACAAATAAATTGTAATTTGGGATATAGCTAGAAGATGGTAACACCTTTTAGAGCTACTCCATTTATTCTCGCCTCCTTGTGATTGGAGGTGGAGTGGGCAAACATCATGTGGAATTCCCAGATTCTTAAAAAAAAAAAAAAAAAAAAAAAGATTTACAATGGAAAGGTTTCCTGAAGATTATCTTCTGTGATACATAACCTATTTCCTATGTTACCACAACACGATCATGTTCTGAGCACTTACACCCAACTAAACATGGTCATGGCATAAGCAAAATATCAGTATTGTTGGGGGTAAGGGGGGGGCGGCGGCGGCAGGGAGTGGTGCTATGCACTCCAACAAGACCATCATATTTTAGTTATACACCATACACAGCCCTTAGCCAATATATAAGAAAAAATAAAAATAAAGCCCCACTTTCCTCTAGTTACTTTATTTTTAACTCTTTCCTTTCAAGAAAAGCCAAATACAAACAGTCTTGAACACTGCTTCAGATGTGTAGTATTACTTTCCTAGAGACATCTATTCTTCCAACAAATATTCCCCTTTCCCAAGACAAATTTCTAGTAGTTCTTTGAGTGGAGGAATGCCAGATGTCAGACTCCTGTGTGGGTTCAGGGATCGGGGACCAAATTTGCCTAATAAATCCAGATTTTAAATTTAAAGACCTAATGAAAAATTAATTTACCAACTACTGTCCCTGCAATTTTCTTAGTGCCTGGAAGAACCAAGTGGTCATTAATTAAATCCACCCAGATTTCCAGTTGAACAGGTAGGAAAGTGGATAATACAGATGGGCCCAAAACTGAACCCCATATCCAAATGCCCCTCAACTTTGGGGAAGTTCAGATCTTCATGGCAGCTTTGTGGCTTAGGGCTCTCATGGAAATTTGCTGCGATGCAGCAAAATGGTATAACCTTTTTCTCTGAACCCCAAAAGTAACTACAGACAACTTATGAATATGCTGCTAAAACTTTTGTAAAGCTCATCCACCTACATAATTTCCCCTGACCACCACTAATTCTAATATTTAATCAACATCTGTTTCTTTGTAAGCTACCAAACATAGGCACCCAGATGGGAATCACTGTTAGTTCTCTCCTTCTGGCATAATAGAAGGCTACATTTCATCAATTCCAACTACACTGGGTGTATAGTTTAAAAAGGTTAACCAAAGAAAAGATTTCAGATGTCTTGAAATTAACTAAAAAGAGTTGGAAATCTTTGTTCGCTCTCATCTAACTTTAAGCACCCCCCGCCGCCCCTTATAAAAGTAGTCAGGAACACAAATGAAAAGTGTGAGAACGGCATATCTTGCAATACTTAATATAGTGCAAAGAACATTCACACATTCTTGCAAACACAGTCATTGACAGTCTCCCAACATATTAAAGAAATGGGGAAACAGTGCAAAGTACCTACCACAAGGAAAAGTAATAAAATGCACACGCACACCAGTCCTCAAAATGCACTCCACAAGCTTGTCCTTAATACACATGGCTCTGTACCTTCGCTTCAAATCACATTCTGCTAAGAATATCCTAAAAAATTCACATTGTTTCTTCCACACCTTTGCATGCCACTTTCCTATTGTGTGAAAGCTCCTGAATGTCAGTGGTTTAGGAGGTGTTTTGTAAGCCTTCCACAGCCTTCTGCTTTAAGATTGAGTTGCCAAAAAATCCCACCGCGCGCACACACAAATTACACTGCTCAGAGAGCTCCTTGAATTAGACTGGCACTTAAAGTACTCCATCCATAGGCCACAGCAAGGCTCCCAGTGCAATTCTCTGCTTTTCTTTGGAGAAATCTTTTCACAAAAGAAAAAAAAATTATCAATCATTAGGAACCTATTTCTTTAAAAGTCTTTGAACCATGAGGACTCCTACAGCTCAGGAAATAAGGTGGGCACTTTATTCCATTGCGAAAGTTAAAGAGATACAAGAAAAATACTGATTTTGTGTAACTACAGAGATTTTTCACCCCTCTGCCAGACAACATAAAAGGATGACCTTCAGAGACTCAATGAAAAGGATGACCTTCAGAGACTCAAAGTCTTTGATTTAGTAGCAGGCTTTCCTCAAGCACGTTGGTGAACAAAAAGGTTTCTCCATTACCAAAAAGCAAGGCTATAACATTACATTAATCTGCATTAGGAATATTTAAGCCTTGACCTCAGTAACTGAAGAGACACTAGATGAAACTCTGAACATATTCAACCTCTTCAGCAGGTTCTGGACTTGCCTATGGAAAAAGCAGTTTCTGCCACTAGGTTTCTTTTTCCCTTCTTTGCATATCTAGTGAGAACTCTTACTTTCCTGTACTGAGCTGGTATTAAAAGGGAGGGAAGATCACCCTTTGCTACCTTCACTTAGTCTCATGACCTAGAAGGTGTGTGGGGAATAGGGAAAGGATGGGGGCGGGGAGGGACCAATCCCACAAACAGCCTTTTCTATTTTGCAGTTCCTGCTGGACAAATGAGATTTCAGTCCCCCACAGGAGTAAGTAAGGAGCAAATCAGACCACTGGAAACAATAAGCATGGCCTTCCCTTTATGGCAGTTTGCGGTATCTTAAAAGCATTCGTAGAATGAAGTCTCCTACAGATTATATGCACTTTGTACCCTCAGCTTCTGCTTGAGATCCTTGGACTCTAAAATCCTGCTC
This sequence comes from Chrysemys picta bellii, assembly GCF_011386835.1. Classification (NCBI taxonomy): domain Eukaryota; kingdom Metazoa; phylum Chordata; order Testudines; family Emydidae; genus Chrysemys; species Chrysemys picta. The sequence goes on along the minus strand of NC_088794.1, from coordinate 92,714,150 downwards.
CACACCCAGCAGCTCTCTGTTGCACACTTCCATGATAAACTCGAGTGACTGCGAAGCTGATGCAAATAAAGTCAGTTTACACTGGAAACAGAGCAACACCAAAATGGCTGTATTCAGACATGTGGTGCCTGTGCATCTGCTCAGTAAACTGACTTTCATAAAGAGACAGGATTGCAGTGCCAGTCAACAAAATTCTATGTGAGATCTCAACTAAAATAAGTTATGAAATCTGCCAAAATAAACTACCAAAAATCAGGAATCCAGCTCTTGTGTATCAAGACTGTAGTAGTTGTCAAAATGCAAAATACAAAGCTGGCATTACTCTCTGTACCGTCTGCCACTAAGGGACCTAGTCTTTTAATTTGTTAGAGATCACTAAGTGGGTGTATGAAGGAAGAAGTCAGGCTGCTTTGCGGCTTCAACACCTCTCAAAAAAGTGTCTGCCCTCATCACAAATCTCCTTAGAGAATGTAATGTGCAGGACAGTGAAATCCAGTCAGTCACTGTGCATTTTACCAATCAGAGCAACCTTTAAACAAAGAATAATCAAAATGTCAAAGCATAAATTGCAGTCAACATTAAAAAAAAAAAAGGAACCACTTAATTCCAGTTTCCCATTAAAATACTATATAGTTTTATGAGGACAGCCAACATTTGTAATGGAAATTCAGTGCTAACTCTCTGTGGAACTTGTGTCTTTCTAGTTAGAAATATTTTATTAAAATTGGCTAAAAAATGAAAGCATGTGTGGGATTTGCATACAACATGAAACAGTTGAACACTACTCGCCTTGGTTAAATCCTTGCACATTTGAAGGTGTTATTGAATGCTGGCACCTAGTTTTATCTCAGTCAGAATAACCCTCTGAATGCCCAATCTTAGATGCACAGAATGCACTTCAAATGGGCACACAAGAGGGGATGCTCATAGTGTCTTCTGATGAATAAAAACTGAACACGGTTTGGTCTGAAAGTTAATGGGCCGCTCCCATTTCTACAGAGTTGCATGTGAAATGCAGTCTCTGTAGTACGGCAGTTAGGCTCCACTCCCTTTTTCCACTCCAAGGAGGAAAAGGAGGAGGAAAGAGGACGGGACAAGAGGTGAATGATGTATGGAATAGTTCTGATGTATAAAATTACTTCCCAATATGGGAGGTGAAAAGCTTCATGAGTCGATTCTGCTGTCATCCTTGGCATGTCTTTCAATGTGTCCTGCAGCATCCTGGAGGGAGAGGAACAGAGAACAAGTCATTAAAGAATGAGTGCAAAGGGTTCTAGAAGCCACAGTGCACAGCATTCTGAACACATTAAGAAATCACTGGCTTGCAGAAGATATTAACACCCGGCAATCCATATCAAGGTGCCTAGCAAGCAAGACACAAACTATGGTAGAACAGCATTATAAAAACTATGCTAAAAGCTTCGGGGGGAGGAGAGGGTGTTTATAGAAAATTTAACTAGTAAGGTTCTCAGATAATTCCTGTCCATACTATTTGGGGGGAAATTAATAGAATGCTGCTAGCAACTGCTAATTTAAACATAATTGTAACCATCACAAATCTGACTACAGGCGTCAAGGGGAATGGAGATATATACCTATCTCATAGAACTGCAAGGGACCTTGAAATGTCATCGAGTCCAGTCCCCTGCCTTCACTAGCAGGACCAAGTACTGATTTTGCCCCAGATCCCTAAATGGCCCCCTCAAGGATTGAACTCACAACGCTGGGTTTAGCAGGCCAATGCTTAAACCACTGAAATGGAAGTGTCTAGTGCAGGGGTGGGCAAACTTTTTGGGCCGAGGGCCACATCTGGGTGGGGAAATTGTATGCAGGGTCGGGGCAGGGGGTTGGGGTGTGGGAGGGGGTGCAGTGTGCAGGAAGGGGCTCAGGACAAGGGATTGGGGTAGAGGAGGAGTGCAGAGTTCAGAAGGGGGCTCAGGGCAGGGGTGCAGGAGGGGTGCAGACTGTGGGAGGGAGCTCAGGGCAGGGGGTTGGAGTGCAGGAGGGCTGCGAGGTGCAGGCAGGGGGCTTAGGGCAGAGAGTTGGGGGGCGGGGTGCAGGCAGGGTTCAGGCTCTGGCCTGGCATCGCTTACCTAAAGCGGCTCCGGGTTGGCAGCGGCGCGCACCGGGGCCAGGGCAGGCTCCTTGTATGCCTGCCCTGGCCCCACGCCGCGCCGCTCCAGGAAGCGTGCGGCCCCTGGGGGGGGGGGGGGGGGGGGGGGGGAAGAGAAGGGGAGGGCTCCGCGTGTGCTGCTCTTGCCACGCCTCCAGGTACCTCCCCTGAAGCTCCCATTGGAGCAGTGCCTGGAGGCAAGGGCAACGCACAGAGCCCTCTGCCCCGCCCCCCCCCCCCCCCCCGCCCAGGGGCTGCAGGGAAGTGGTGCTGGCTGCTTCTGAGAGCAGTGTGTGGCCAACGGCATCACAGGGGGCAATCCCGTGGGCCAGATCCCGTGAGGGGCCGGCTCAGGTCCGCGGGCTGTAGTTTGCCCACCCCTGGTCTAGTGATATACTGTAGGGATCAGCTTTGTCTTATTTATCATCTTCCCTGGGATGCTATATTGAGGGAAGTGGTCACTTGCTAGGCACTGTATAAATATAACTCATGGGGGGATTCTGTGCCCCTTCACGGATGCAGAATTCGTATGGCTCACATTTTTCTGTGCCCCCTGCACAGAAAAACGCAAAAAAAAAATAAATCTGCCGGGGACACGTGCCTCTTCCCTGGCAGCCCATCTGTTTCAGAGTGCCTGGAGCAGCCTCAGGGATGGGAGCGGGGGGCTGGGTGTGCATGCCTGCGTGATCACCATCGGAGGGGGGTGGGGTGGGGCTGGGTGTACATGTGTGCCAACGAGAGAGAGAGACAGACACTCTGTCCCTCTCCCTTGCTACTGCAGCTCACTGGTGTGGAAGGGTAGGGCTTTTTATTATGCACAAGGCAGGCTAGAGGCACAAATTAGCAGCCATGCCTGAGTTAATTGATTCATTCTCTGATGCACTAGCAGCCTGCAGATTATGTATTCCTCATGGCACCTTATCTTAAACCAAACTTTGCACCCTCGATAATCTGTATGTTATTCCCTGATAACCAGAAACTTCTATGCTCAAACTTTGTTCACAATTTATTTTTAACATCATCTTAGTAACATTGTTAAAGTTGCTGTTGATGGTTAATTGATCTCATTCTCCAAGGCAGAAATGTAGCAGCCTGACTGTTAACGTTATAGGTTATTAATGTTGCTATTGTTAGTTTACTGTTCCCAGTCTCAGTCAATTCCCCTAGGAGCATAAAACCTGTGAAAGTTTGAAGTTCCCTACATTGCCAGGAGCCTTATGATAAATGACAGTAAGGGAATCAGCTAGGAAGATCTATGTGCTTTCTCACTTTTTTCCTGTGCCAAAGTGGCACAATGGGGTTAGATTACAGCTCAGGATTTATTTTACTTGCCCATTTAAAAAAAAAAGAAAAAGAAAAAAAAGAAAAGAGTTTGAGGGCAAATAAAACAAACATTTACCAATCAGTCAATAAAAAGTCAGGACAATCAGAAGCAAGTACTTCCCAAAGTCCCCAGCCAGGTCCAGGACAATGATTAGTAAAACTGTACGACTTCCATGTGTGGAAGTCTGAGCAATTTAAAAAGTATGGAGAATTTCACAGAATTTTTTGGTGCAGAATCCCCCCAGGAGTAAAATATGTAGGAGACATGATTCCAGCCCCAAAGAGCTTATAGTAGAATTAAAGATGCAACAAGGGAATGTAAACAGTACGTGGGAATGGGGGAGGGAGAACAGTGGAGAGAGAAGGAGGGTAATTGGTAAGATCACATGATTACAAATACTAGTTACATGCACAATTTGATAGCCATTAATAAGGCTCGGTGTTTGTCACAGAGATCATGGATTCTGTTACTTTCCGTCTGCAGTGGCCTGTGCTATTGATCTGGGAGCTGTCTGAGCAGCTCGGGCAGCTCCTGGGCCAGTCGCACCAGACACTGCTGGGACAGTCTTGCGCTTGCGCCCTCTCCCCCCCCCCCACCCAGCAGCAGGAGTTTAAGTAGGGGGGGGCTCAGGGCTGGGGGGGCTTATCTGGGGGGGGCTCCCCAGAAGGGGGACAGGAACTCCCCTCCCTCATCTCTTAGCTCTGTGTGCTGCCCCTGCCCACAGGCACTGCCCCCGCAGCTCCCATTGGCTGCGGTTCCCAGCCAATGGGAGATGCAGAACTGGGGTTTGGGGCAGAGCGGAGGCAGCACATGGAGCTAGGAGCTGGAGCTTGCAGCTTCCCAGGAGCTGGGTAGGGAATCTGTCCCAGCCCCACCAACCCTCCCCCCCCCACATACCTGCAGCACCCCTCCTGAGCATCCACAGCACCCCCAGTCCCTTCCCCCTAGCATCTGCACCCCAACCCTAACACACATACACCCTCATTTTAGTCAGGGGTATATAGTAAAAGTCATGGACAGGTCACAGGCCGTGAATTTTTGTTTACTGCCCGTGACCGATCCATGACTTTTACTAAAAATACCAATGACTAAAACACAGCCTTACCCATGAATACTTTTAGAGGCCAATTCCCTTCCCTTTTCTGAAGTATAAAATATAAAAAGTACATCAGTAATCTCAATGGACATCCAGCTATTATCAGTTTTCACACAACTAATTTGGATTACATTCTGCCACCCCGCTCATGTTGAATGGTATGCAGTTCAGTGAATAATCCTATCCTTAAAGAAAAAAGGAAGGTGGCAAAGTCTGGCCCTATGATTATATATTCCTTCTCATCTCCAAGCCACAATTTAATTTAGAATTTTTGAGATTTGCTCTTGGTGGGCTGTTTTCACTGTATATAGATTTTAGAAGAACGATGAAAGACTTCAGTTCTGCTTTTCAGTCCTCAAACAAACCTCTTCATGGTGTACTTTTTATAGCATTCAACAAAAAGAAGGCAGACTAACAGCTTAAACTGCTTAGAATCAGAATGGTTTCATTGCTAAGCATGGCAGATTTTCCTTTATACTTTAATCCAGGTAATGTCAGGCTCTCGTACTCCCTTTTTCTAGTTCTGTCCAATGAAAACCACAATTCTTCCCAGCTGTGCTAACACTGACTCAGAAATCTCTTTGCATCATCTGTATTTAATTTGTTAAAGAAAACCAGCCATGTTCATTTTAGGTCTGTTCCAAGAAGGAACGCTTCTCAAAAATGGAGAAAAACAACATCCGGGAAAAAGAAATTATTATTATTTTCCACGTAAAAGACAGCAAATCATGGAATAAAAACCCAGTTAAAAAGGAAACAGTTACGCTTTTCTTTAAAAGGCAAGTTTCCATTCCTCGGCACAAGTACAGTGGCTTCTTTAATGTTTGGAAAATGCCAACCACATTGTGGGAACTATCAGCAACAAATTGTGTGTCTTATTTTACACAGTTTTAAAATGACCATGTGTCTTAGAATAGACTAAGGCTGTACTGGGAATTCTATATTGAGGGTCAAGTCCTGCTGAACTTACTTATATAAATACTTTTACTGAATTCAATTAAACTATCTGCATGACTGAGGCTATCAGGATTTGACCATTAGTAGGGTCCTACATGGAAAATAAGCAAGTCTGAATTATGGTAACATAATCTGTACTTTATATTTAAGATTCTATCATCCTGTATACTTTCTTACTCCGCTTTTCGCCAGACCACCATGCAAATCCAATTTCTTCACCACATACCTGCTTGGAACCTTTCCTGGAAGTGAAGAAGGCATCGCAGTTCTTCCAGCGACATTTTAGGGTCTGAAAATGTGGGTTGGTGTGATC